>NC_143396.1:188430554-189106179 GCF_052110815.1 Crocodylus siamensis
CCCTTAATGTCAGTTCAGCTCTTTAAGAGCAGAGGAGTTAAAAGCTATGAATGTCCAAATTCCAGCCACTGGAGGGCATCTCTCTGCCTTGGATGATGCTACAAAGGCCTGCTGATTTAAAATGTGTCTCTTTTCAGAGACCATTTGGAGTCCTATGGACTCGAACACTGAACTTCAGTCAAGTAAGGGTGCCTAGAGGGATTAAGTCTTGCTGACAACTCTGGCTTTGGAAGTTGTGCATTGTATGTATTCTAATAATTTAGGGGAAATTTCTTTTCTGTAGTATTGACATTACCTTCCTAGTCTCTGCTGCATCCACTGCTCTTTTATTTAGGTAACTTTAGCTTTCTTGGCACACAGAATCATGGCATTATCAGAAGTCGAGATCATGGTTTTTGTAGTTTGACCTGAGCTGTGGGTTGAAAGATAAAAATTGAAACGGGTATTGCCCCTTTCAAAACAAATCTATGGAAAAGCAGGTTGAAATATGTCTGCTTTCAAAAATAGTCCTGTTGTCTGAAGGTGGGGTATTTTTGTTTTGTTGTGGCTTTTCTTTAAGGAGAAAAGTGCTATTTCTTAGTAAACGTTTAGCTTCTAAAGAACTCTTTAAATCTTGGTGACTAGCAAAAAAAAAAAAAAAAAAGACTATATTCTAGACTATGTAGAAGAAGCCTACTTAATCCAGTGCTTTCAAATTGGAATGTACACAGACTGGTATGTGAGAGATTTCATAGAAATTTTAAGTTTGTATGCTTATTTAAAACAATAATACCTGATGAGAAAAAGTATATTGCCACCTTTGACTGCAAGATCAATCTGTTCCATAGACTATAAAAACCTGCCTGTTCCATAGATAATTTACCTTGTGGTAAATCCGTTTTTACTTTGCCTGCAGCTATACTTTTGGCATTGAAAAATGTGGCAGGAGGTAGAAAGAACTACTGAAAGTCTTATTTTATACTCTGTAAGAATACCAAAAGCCACAAAGAACTTTATCCTTTAAGATGTTAAGGTTTAACTTTAAACATAAAAATAAAGCCTGCGTGAGTTTCATGGAAAAAGCGAGACACCGAGTGGGAAGTTTGACTTTGTGTTTTGGGGGTCAGGATTTCATCCTAGAAGTGTTGATGATAAAAAGGGGCCTCTAAGCTAACTCTTCTGAAAAATGTACAGATTGACCATAGCTATTAGGTTTCATGATCTTTCCTTATGGGGGTATTTAAACAGCAGTACTTGCCTATGTTAATTTGGCTATAATTAGTTAAAATGACTGATTGCTCAACAGTACTGCCAAAAAGGGGAATTTTACTCTTTGTGATGCTAATGTTCTTGGAAATCTGTTATCAAGAGTGGTTCTCATTGTAGAGAACATTGTGGAGGTGATCTTATCTCCAACCTCAGACTGAAGGCAGTAGCAGTTCTGAGCAAGATAGCTGGAAAGCAGTTTCAGTTTACATGGCCAGTGCCTGTTCTGATAGTAGTGTTGAGGGAGACAGAATAAGGGCTACCAACTGTAGCTGCTTTGACTGCACCAAATTTTTGCAACCCAAAGTGTGGATGCAGAGCCTCAGGTGTATGAAGGTACTTACATTCATAGTGCTTATTTTGGTAGGTTTATCCCTTCTGTCCAAATAAGCTGTCAAGTTTATTTTAGAGGGTGTTGCTGTTGTGGGGCAGAAGGGTAGCGGGCTGTCTTGCTCTGCTCCTTTCCCTTTGGTCACAAAACAAATCAAAAACATTATAAAAACTGTTTGTAATCTAGGGTAGGGTTATCAAAAGGCTTTTGTGGTTCCTCTGAAGTCAAGAATCTTTCTTTCATACTTTTTTGTTATGCTGTAACTGAGTGAAGATTGGGAGATGTGGAGAATAGATGGAGCTAAAGAGCTGAAAACTTCCATCTCTTGTGCCAATAAAAAACTTGAAGAGCAAACTAGATCCAAACCTACTCTTAGCATGAATGCATCACTTAATAACTATTCTGCCATCCTACATGACTAGAAATATTTACAACACATCCAAGTTCAAAGTATAGGCAAAGAAAACCTAAAAACACTTTCTTAGTAAAGAATTACTAAGTTTCTTGCTTCAGCTATCAAGTGGTATATTCTAGTTAACAGCTTGTGATTTTGAGTGTTGTAATCTGCCTTTGAAACTGATATATTTTATATTTAAGTTAGTTCCTAGAGATGAGTGTGTGCAAAAAGTGTTTCTTACTGGTATGCCCAAATGATAGCGCAGTCTACTAACAGTGAAAAAGGTCACTGTGATGTTTATCAAGACCAGTTTATTCAGGAAATGTGTGTGCTTGTGTGCTTTCAGGGAGGAGAGGGCTGAAAACAGCTGACTGCCTGTTCCACATCCAAAGTGTGTCCCTACTCAGAATCAATGTATTTGATTCCTTTTAAGCCAGGCCTGTCCAACTTTAGTGCATCCAGGGGCTACAGATTACTTGGGTGACTCTTTTCTACCTTTCCTAGTTTCCTAAGTTGCACTGGAAGCTTGCAGAATGCCCCACAGCCCAGGCTGTGCTAATGCTTTGCAGCCCCTCAGTTCTTTTCCTGATGCATGGAAATGTGCCTACTGGAGCCCATGAGTTGCACATTAATGGCCTATGGGCCACCAGTTGGACAGCCCTTCTTTTAAGTTTCTCTTTTCTTGGGGAACAGTAAAGACGGTTGGTTGGTTGGTTGTTTTTTTCCAAACCCTGCAGGGCTGTGCTTCATGGTACTGGACTTGCTTCTGTATAGTTCTCTTCCCTACTGACTTACGCTTGCCCTTTAGACTCTCAGACTTCTTATTCTCACTTTATTAACTCTGATAAGTCTTAATCATCTGCATTAGGTTACTCCCATTCATCTTGACTGTGCCAACATAATTTTAAAAAACCCACCAAAATATAAGAAGAGATCATGGTCACTTCAACAATTTTGCCAAGATCTACGTTTATACAACTGTCTATCCTGCTTGTCTTCATATTCTCAAAATAATCCAATTCAGAAATTGGTAAACCATATTTGCTTCATAGTGATACTGCTAGTGACACACCTTTGCAGGTATTACATGTTCTTGAAATGTGCAATTAAACATTCTTGTGTTCCCAAAATGAGAGAAACAAAGGATTTACTTGAGAAACAGTGTCCTCATTTAGCTGAATCAGTGAAGTTCTGCAAATGGACATTTTCTGCAATCTAGACAGACCTAACTTGGACAATTCTAATTTATAGGTTAAGAACTTTTAATATTTGCATGGTTTTTGCTTGCAGTATTTTGGCACTTAGCATCAGTATGGGATTGCATAGTCTTTGGAGCTTCTCTCTAGTTTTGAAAACTGTTTCAGGATTTTAGTAGACATTTAGAAGCTTCATATTTAACTTCAATTCCAATCTCTCAAGCTCCATATGAAGAAGGGGTAGGGAATGAAGATTGTTCTTGCTGCTGTGGTAGTAGAGAAGGAAATGGTTTTTAATAAACTTTGTCTCTATCTTTCTTGTGGCCTTTTTGAAGACCTTTTTCCTAAAGACTCTTCAGAATTGTCCTTTTTAACTAGGTTTTACTCTTGACTTCTGTATTTTGAGGGTAGGGTTCATTTACCCTCCCCTCCCCCCAGCATGTCCCATGTCTGTAAATTGAAAGCTGTTACATTTTAAGCCTTGGTATATGGAAGTGTTCCCTTTTAACTGTAGCACATGTGACTAAAAACAATTTTAATAATTTAACACAAAGATCCCTGATTTAAAAATAGTTATTTAAAGTTTTCATGTTTTCATTCCTGTTTTGTTTTTTATTTCCTACTACGCATTGCTTGGCTAGGTTTTTCTCACTGAAATTGAAAATCTGCTTCAGTATCTGCTTTCAGAGGTGCAATGTTGAAAGGCCTTTGCTAAAAGGGCCTTCATGATTTCCTCCTCCCCCCCCCCTTTTTGTGTTATGAAAATTTATCTAAACTTGCCAGATTTTTCTTTTATAATATAGGGCGTGTGTGCATGCGTGTATACAGATACAAGGTGCTTTTAGCTATCCCTGACGTTTATTAATGAAGTATGTAATATAAATATTTGTCTCTGGTTTTGTAGGTTTTTCTAATTGTATTCAGTAGTTGCAGAGCAAAATAGTGTGCATCTTTATGCTTCAGATTTTTTTAAATTGTATTTTGTAAATGCAGGATGTAGCCAAATTTTTTTTAATACCACTTAATATACTCTTTATACTTGAGCTATAGCTCTTTCAAAGTGGAGTCTTAACATTAAGTGAATTTACTTTTTACTGACAAGCAATCTAAGTATGAATACCTATTAATTTGAATCCCAGTTTTATGTTGGATATAGCATTGCTAATCACAGGCTTTTTAATAAAGTATTTGGTTGACAGCTGTGTAGATTTGGAGGGACTGATGAATCAGAAGTAGATGTCCCTGTGCTGCTACTAATACCTGTAAATTGACTTCATAGTTTCAGAAAAAGGTAGCTATATATGAATAATCGGACAAACTCAGACACTGCAAATAACAGTTCACAGATGAGCTTGGTATAAGGAATGTGTGAAAATTGTATTAAAACATGGTGAAAGGGTATTGTCACCAAGTTGTTGGTTTCTAAGGAAACGTATTTAAAAGAAGAATGTTCAGCGTATGTTCCAACATTTTCTTACCGACCAAATGACTTTAGGGATGAGAATAATGCATCAACATACAAATCTATGGCATGAATGCTGCTGATTAACATGCTAAAACGGTATAATTAAGCTAAATCTATTCCAACACGGAGGAAAGGCAGCAAGAAGGCACAGCAGCCCCCCTGGCTCTCCAGAGACCTAGCGGACCTACTGTGGCTAAAAAGGAAAGCCTACAAAGGATGGAGGACAGGATTCACCTCCAAGGAGGATTACTCCATGCTGGTCCGGTCCTGCAGGGACCAAACCAGGAAAGCCAAGGCTGCAACTGAACTCCAACTAGCTTCAGGCATCAAGGACAACAAAAAGTCCTTTTTCAGATATGTGGGGAGCCAGAGGAAAAGCAAGGGCAATGTTGGACCCCTGCTAAACCAGATGGGGGCAACTGACAACTGACGCCCAAGAAAAAGCCAACCTATTAAATAGGTACTTTGCGTCAGTCTTTCATCAGTCACATGGGATGCCCATGCCTGCTATGGGACAAGGAGATCCGGGTGAGGGGAATCCCCTACCCTCCATCAATGCTGACCTTGTGGAGGAACACCTTGAGAAGCTGGATACCTTCAAGTCAGCCGGCCCTGACAATCTGCACCCCAGGGTACTCAAGGAGCTGGCGAGCGTCATAGCCCAGCCTCTGGCACGGATCTTTGAAAACTCCTGGCACTCTGGTGTAGTGCCCGAAGACTGGAAGAAGGCCAATGTGGTGCCGATCTTCAAGAAAGGGAGGAGAGTGTATCCGGCTAACTACAGGCCCATTAGCCTGACTTCTATCCTGGGGAAGATCTTAGAAAAGTTTTATTAAGGAGGCCATCCTTGAGGGACTGGCCCAGGCTAACATTGTAAGGGATAGCCAGCACGGGTTTGTTGCGGGTAGGTCTTGTTTGACCAGTCTCATTTCCTTCTACGACCAGGTGACCTATCACCTGGACAAGGGAGAAGAGATTGATGTCATATATCTTGACTTCAAAAAAGCTTTTGATCTGGTATCCCATGATCGCCTCTTGGCCAAACTGCCCAGTTGTGGTCTTGGCTCCACCACGATCCGCTGGCTGGGAAATTGGCTTCGTGGTCGGACCCAGAGGGTTGTGATTGATGGCAGTCACTCATCGTGGTGCCCTGTGACCAGTGGGGTCCCTCAAGGCTCTGTCCTTGGACCCATACTGTTCAACATCTTCATTAACGATGTGGACATTGGAGTTAGGAGTGGACTGGCCAAGTTCGCCGATGACACCAAACTTTGGGGCAAAGCATCCACGCCAGAAGATAGGCGGGTGATCCAGGCTGACCTGGACAAGCTCAGCAAATGGGCAGACGAGAACCTCATGGTGTTTAACACCGAAAAATGCAAGGTTCTCCACCTTGGGAGGAAAAACCTGCAGCACCCTTATGGGCTCGGCAGTGCTACATTGTTTAGCACTACAGAAGAAAGAGACTTGGGGGGTCATCATTGACCACAAGATGAACATGAGCCTGCAATGCAATGCTGCAGCTAGTAAAGCGACCAAAACGCTGGCGTGCATCCATAGATGCTTCTCGAGCAAATCCCGGGACGTCATTCTCCCCTTGTACTCGGCCTTGGTGAGGCCGCAGCTGGAGTACTGCGTCCAGTTTTGGGCTCCACAATTCAAAAAGGATGTGGAGAAGCTTGAGAGAGTCCAGAGGAGAGCCACGCGCATGATCAGAGGTCGGGAAAACAGATCTTACAATGATAGGCTGAGAGACATGGGACTCTTTAGCCTGGAAAAGCGTAGGCTCAGGGGTGATCTGATGGCCACCTATAAATTTACCAAAGGTGACCACCAGGATCTGGGGGAACGTTTGTTCACCAGAGCGCCCCAAGGGATGACAAGGTCGAACGGTCACAAACTCCTGCAAGACCGTTTCAGGCTGGACATAAGGAAGAATTTCTTTACTGTCCGAGCCCCCAAGGTCTGGAACAGTCTGCCAGCGGAGGTGGTTCAAGCACCTACATTGAACACCTTCAAGAGTAAATTGGATGCTTATCTTGCTGGGATCCTATGACCCCAGCTGACTTCCTGCCCTTTGGGCAGGGGGCTGGACTCGATGATCTCCCGAGGTCCCTTCCAGCCCTAATGTCTATGAAATCTATGAAATTGTTAATAGCTGTGCCTGTAATTATGTCAATATTTAAGTTTTCCTAATACTTTATTTGACTTCTTTTTTTTGGTTACTTGTAACATTTCTAAACTTTAAAATCAGGGTTAACTGTTATCTTTGCGGTTCTTGTTAAGTTTCAGCTAAAACAGTTCAGCTGCCCAGAAGATGTCATCTTGCACACTTTAAAAATTCATACCATCATTTTTTGTCACAGTACTAATGCTTTTCTGTACTTTGGGTCAGGGTTTTGGAATGCTTCATGAGTTGCTCTTGTCACATGGCTTTTTCTTGTCTCAAAAAAAAAAAAATTCCTTTAATATTGGCAGGGTTCAGAGCCTCTGAAAGTCTGTTTTGCACTTGATAATGTAGAGTTTGGCAGCTAAATTCTTGAAAGCTTGTCTGTGTTGGGCATGCTCCATCTCAGGACTGAACAGACTTTCTATGTAACTGTTCCTTATGGCTCCAGGGGCTGCAGTGATGTTAACATTTTAAAGCATGGATGAACGGATGCTTAGGATATGGACACGCATAACAACTGAACAGTTCCCTAATGTCACTGATATATTGGATTCTATTGTGGGATTGGTGTTATAGCTCAGAGGTGTCTATGCATACAGCACCATTGCTTTCTGGGGAGAATAGTTATAGGCATTGAAGTGCTGTGTTTCTGATACCAAGGGATGGGTGTGAGTACCCAGCCCAAATTACCTCACAGTGGGCAAGTGGCAAAGGGAGAGTACTTGCACCTACTTGTATTGGAGTCCTAGCAGGTAGATGACCTGGGGCTGGGAGCATTTTTCATTTTTTCTGCTTTCTCTCCTCTCCTCAGCATGAGTTCTGTAAAGTTCAGTAGTCTGGACTTGATCAAACTCTGCAGTGACTTGGCAGTCTGGGGGGTGGGGTCTGGGACTTTGAGGAAGCAAGGTGTGGTATCCTCTACTCCCATTGGAGTCCTGGGACCTACACAGCAGGTCCGGCAAAGGCATTGGACTCCAGCACAGGGCTTCCCCTAGCGTGGGAGCTGCATGTGCACCAGACAGAGCCCCTGCGATAGGCCGGCAGGGAAGGCTGCGCTCCTTGCCCCCACACACGGTGTACTACCAGTGTCCACATGGGCATGAACACTCCCAGCACCCCTGCCTGCAGTGAGGGCTGGATGCCATAGGTGTGAGTGTGTGGGAGGTCCTCACAACCCCTCCCACACCACACCCACATACAATATACAAGAACATGCAATCCCTCTATATAATAGTATGTAAACACAAATCATAACCAGCATTTTTTTAATTAAAGTTCAGACACATTTTATACAGTATAACCTCATGAATCCAAAACTATTGAAAGTCCGGCACTCCTTAAAACTAGACTCTACCAGGGAGTAGTGTTGGCTGCTCTCAGAGCAGTAGAGGGGGAAGCTTGCTCCACGTGTGGCCACTGGTCTAGGACTGGATGCCACTACCCCTGCTTCGGGTCTGGCTGCTGCTCCGGTTTCAAAAATCCAGTATTTTCACGTTTCTGGCAGGTCCTCAGTCCTGAGCATGCTGGATTTATGACTTTTATACTGTAGTAGGTGTTTGACTATTAGTGTATGACTTGGAGTTCTTTTTTTTTTGGTTCCAAAATAGCAACCCCCCCCCCACCAAGTATTTTTTGGGGGCAAGGGGAGGGACTTCTGGTTCCAATATAGCAACCAGGGATGAGGCTGCCCATGCGGCCTTTGGCAGTTTACCAAACTTGTTTAAGTGGTCCTCCAACTAAAATAATTGCCCATCCCTGCTGTAAGGTATTTGAACTCATGGTACCTTTTTAGCATTCACCTGGGGTACACCTCCAAGCTAACAATGATATTAAAACAAAAAACAAACTCAAAAAACCAAAAATGGACCTTATGGTTGTAATGTGTGAAACTGTCAAAGGTCACAAATGCCAGTTTTTCTGGTCTGGTATTAGTGTCTGTGTTCATTACTCAATCGCCTCTTCAATTCGGTGCATAAGCAGATGGCAGTTGGTGGAGTAGCTTTTTCTTTTTGTTGCGGTTGTGCAGTTAAAGTCTATGTTTATGTTGTAATACAGTGGTGCTCAAACTTCTTTGGCTGTTAGGTCCAATGATCAGTGTCCTATCTCCTGCTCTCCCTTTCTCTCTTCCCCCCCACCCCCCCCATGGGCCAGATCTTCACATGGACCCAATCCAGCATCTGAGATGGGTCCTGTGGAGCCCATCTGGTCATGCAGCAGGGTGGGGGGAGGGAGCAGCCTGGTGTGATCCATCCCCATTGGGGAAGGGGGCCTGGCCCAGCAGTACAGGGTGAGGGGGCAGAGCTTGGCCTTGTGGGAAGAAGGAAGCATGCCTTGATGGTAATCTGGCTAGGGTGAGGGAAGGGGAAGTGGTTTGGACTGTGGGGGGAGGGTGGAGAGAAGGGGGTGTGGATCCAACCTGGCTATGTGGAGGGAAAGGGGCTTGGCCTGGCTCTGATCTGCCCATGTAGAGGGAGGGTTGTGGCCTGTCTGACCTCCTTGGGGCTTGGGATTTTGGCAGCAGGGAGGGGTGGCAATATTGACTGCCACTGTTTCCCCTGCTGCCAAATTTTCTGACCCATGACTCTGCAGGCTGCATTTGGCTCATGGACCAGAAATTGAATACCCTTGTAATACATTGTCAAAGGGGGTGCTTTCCAGCCTGGAAAACAGCTCTCTTAATCTAGCATAATGTAAAGGTTATATTTTTGTTTGGAGGCCCTATGGCTCTTAGAGCTGTGGTGGGGGAGAGGGGGTGGTAATGCAGAGATGAAAACAAATTCCATTATGCACTATTTTCTAGATTTTTGCAGAATTTTTTTTTTCTCCTACTTGTCCTGCATGGGCTGAGAGGCCTGGACTCCATGAGAGTTCTGGCCATCTCCATCTTTTAGGTCCTTCTTATCACATGGGACAAATCTCCTCTTTCAGAGCTGTGCTTGCATTCAGATGCATCATCAGAAAGTGTTCTACAAACCTTTTTCTTTAATGAAATTCCACTCTTTTTTTCTGATTTTAAATATATCAGTTAGCTGGGAAACTGGCTCTGATCCCTCCTTGATCAAGAGGAGCACAGTAGAAAACGTCTTTCTTACAATGGAGCTGCACAATTCTCATCTTTCTTTAGGCTAAGCTTCAGTTCTCTGTTGTATTGTACAGTTATCTCAGCAGGATTGACGTCATAGAATCATGGAAGTAGGGTCAGAAGGGACCTTGTAGATCTTCAAGTCCAATCTCCCCCACCGGCCTGGGTGGGAGAAAAGACTGGACTCAAATGAGTGCAGCCAGGTAGTCATCAAGCCTCTTCTTAAAGATCCCCAGGGTAGGAGCCAGGCACACTTCCCTAGGAAGTTGGTTCCAGCTCCTAGCCGCCCTAACTGTGAAGTAGTTCTTGTGTTCAGTATCTGCAGGGTTTGTTCTTCTGGCTGCAACAGCATGGTAACTCGCAAGCAAACAGCCTCCTTAAAGCGAAGTACTTAGAACAAATGTAATTCAGAGGAAATCTTTTTGAAGAAAGCAAGTTAGCCAAGCCTTGGCTCTTCAAGTGTTTACCCTTGCATGAAACATGAGAGGTCTGACTTGTAGGTTCCTTTGCAACATTACCCTGGATATCCCCAGGCTACATATAACTCCCTGTTATCCCTTCACAAATGGCTTTTAAACATTTACCATATTTTCCTTGCATGCAACATGTCCTGAATATATCACAAGCCTTATTTTTGGACAGCCCCAAGAAAGGGAAAAAAAAATCATGATGCTACTACCCCTCTCCTCCAAACTTCTGAGCCAATATGGGGAGTGCTTATCCTGGCATGTAATGCACACCTCAATTATCCCCAGCTTTTTTTGGTGAAAGGTGTGGGTTATACACAGAAACTACAGTAATTTCCTTTTGATCACCAAAAGGATCAGAACCAAGGCTTTTACATGCACTGGGGGCAGGATGTAGGATTCTTCAGGTTGGTTGGTTGGTTTGTTTGTTTCATGATCGTCTAAAGCATTCTCATCTGGGAAAGCATTGTCTTGTCTTGCTTTCCTGCACAATCCCCAGTGAATTCAAGTGTTATAGGCATGTACGAAACTCCAGTACTCCCAATGTAAATTAGGCAAAATATTCAGATGAGAAATTCTAACAGCCTACCACAGTTATACGTTGTTACCTGATTAACCAGGTCCTATACAGGGTCCTTAACTTTTATTAAGGAGCAATATACAGAATGCCATGCCTGTCTCACTGTGTGTGTGTGTGTGTGTGTGTGTGTGTGTGTGTGTGTGTGTACAACTCCCAGTGAGAAACCTCCACTATCTGTAACACCTTATAGTCAGTGAAATATTGAATGAATGGTCAGTATTTCACAGAATTAAATGATTTGTTTATATGATTAACCCTGGTGACCTGAAGAAGGTCTTGCATTGGAAAGCTTGCCGAGCTCTTTTCCAGCTATGCAGTTGGTCCAACAAAATAAATTACCCTAAGAAATGCTTGCCTCAAAACCAAAACAAAAAATCCTTGTGCATTCATAAAAGATTTCCTAATTTTTTTTGGACCAAGTGTGTACACTTGTGTGCGGGGGTGGGGTGGGGGCGCTGTCTTGTTTTTTGCTAAATTACCAAAGATGCTTTTAAAGCCTCTGGACTACATATTTGGCAAGCTGAAATCACCATTGAGTCAATAAAACTGTTCATATATGGCCTTTAACTTATTTCTATAGCAAAAACTGTATGCCTCTCTCACTCCTGTAGAAAGCAGTTGTGCTTTTTTGTTTCTGCTTTCCAAAAATACTTGTGCTTAAGCTGATGATGTACTAAAGTCTTTATAGATGTTGGAAATGACTCCTTTGATTAACAACAGTCATTTGAGCTTTTAGGTGCCTTCCCTGACCTTGCCACTAGAAGTACCCCTTTTGTGGGGGAGAGTTTGCCATCTTGGAACCAGAAAAAACCCAAATCATATACTAAAAGTCAAACCCATGCCATACATATTTTAATTTTTATTACAGAAATTTGTTATGCTTTTTGTTTACATACTATATATTTAGATGATTGCATAATAACTCAAAAATAGTCATGCTCTTGTGTATTGTCTATGGGGGCATGTATGGGATGTGGTTGGGGTGGGTGTGTGGAGAGGTTGAAGAGGTGGGGGGTATAGGGTATATTGCGGTGTAATAAGGGGGGTGTGGGGACAGGGTGTGGGGCTTGGGGGGTGGGAAACCCCCACACACTTCCCTTCTCCCCACCCCCACATGGTACCCAATCCCTGCTGGTGGTGATGGCAGGAATGGGTAGTGACACTGGGACATTCATGACCTGTTTGGGTGCTACCGCCTGGCGGTGCGCAACTTTAACCAACTCTACATGTGGCAGCAAGGAGTGCAGCTGTCTGGCCCACCTATCATGCACAACCAGGGGGAAGCCCCATGCAATGGAGCCTGCTACTTTCCCTAATCCCTGCCATGCAGGTCCTAGGACTCTGCCTTCTGCTTCTCAGTGGAGTCCTGAGACCTGAATGGGAGGGAGCGGTGAAGGCCACTGGCTCCATGGCACAGAGTTTCTCTTAATGGCATATGACTGCTGGGTCCTGCACATGTGCTGTGGGGAGCCCTGCACAGTAGAAGTAGGTTTGGCTGTGTTCCTTGGAGCCATGTGCAGCGCTGGCTGGAGCCATGTGCAGCGCTGGCTGGAGCCATGTGCAGCGCTGGCTGGAGCCATGAGTATTCCGAGTGTCTATGCTGCTGCCACCAGCAGCAGAGGCTGTGCGCTATGGGAAGAGAGGCTTTTGTTTTTTGTGGGGGTTTTTTGTGGGGTGGGGAAGGAGTCCCCACACCCCTCTACCCTGCCCAACCAAGGCCTGTGTTCCCACTGCTCCCCTAGGTACAGGCTCCACACACTCCTGCCTTGCTGTAGCTCTTCCTTCACCTGCTGCTTCTCTGCCTGTTGCAGGCTCTGCCAGGGCAAGGGATTGGGGGCGGGGGGGAAATCTGGTCCCTTGCAGCTTTCTCCCCAGCCCCTGGTGCTTCCAGCACCCTGTGCATGGTCCTTGGTGCCTGGGAACTGCCTGGGGATAGGCTGCCTTGACCCTGGGACAGTGCAGGAAGGCATCAGGAGGGCTGCTGTGTGCTAGCAGCTGACAAAGGCAGTGGGGACAGTGCACTGGAAGCCCACCAGGCCTGAGCTTCCACAAGCCTGCCCGCCACCTCCCTGCTCCCTGCCAGATGTTGTGGAGGCGGGGAGGGGTGTGATGGCTCCCTCACCCCCTTTGTCCATAATGCTCTGGGCCTTTGCAGCCCGTCGGCGGTGGCGCATGCACAGTTGGCTTGGAGCATTACAGACAAGTAGTCTAAGGCTTTTATTATATTAGAATTCCTCAAATCATTACATCATTGTTCTGCATTCTCTCCTTTCCCCCTCCTTAGGCTTTTAAGACCTTTTTAAGGTTTTTAGGTAGTCTCTCTCACCTTCCTTTATTTCCAGAGTGCTTTTCTCATTCATTTTCTGCAGTCATTCACACTTCTAGTGTATGTATCTGCATTGCTTATGTTGTCTTAACCTGTGCTACTTGTGTTACAAGTGAAGTAACAGGCAAGTGGGGAATAGAGATGAATACTGTGAGCTGCTTGTTCTATTTTGGTCTTTTAAAAAAAAACCCCCACAACCCTGGATTTTAAATGTTTTGTCCATCTTTGTCCCAACTTCCTTATTTTCTGTTTCTATATATACATATAACCCAATGATGGAGCCTCTGCTTGCTTAGTTAAATGTAATGCCAATTTCTGGCAGTTTTGCATGCTTGGTAACTTTATTTTTAAATGTAATTCTACAAAGTCATTCTAGGGTGCTTTTTTTTTTTTTTTATTACAAAATTAAAGGTAAAAATGAAATTTCGTTATAAAGTAAACATTTTTAATATGGGCTTCCCAAAAACAACCATCTATTTGCATAGTTGGTAGCTTCATAGCTAGTCAGAAGCATCGTGGCACCATGGAAGTCATCTAGGAGCTTGTAGCTCTACTGAGGATTATAACTGTCTATCAAGTGCAAGGCACATACTCACCAATGTTAGACACTTAAAAGGTTGTGGGGCAGCGGGCGGACAGAAAAACTTTCCTCCATATACTTCCTTTTGAATAAGGAAGCAAGAGCTGCAACACATGATGATAACCCTGTTTATTCATTCTCTTGCATTTTTAAAAGTTATCCTGTTTCAGAAGTTATTTTGTTTTCTTATTGTAGGCTGCCCTGCACCTTTTGTTGGGAAGGACAGCATATACATTGAACGAATAAATTATTGAGGGGTGTAGGTTAGCTGTGTTGATCTAAGGACGTAGGCAGACAAGGTTCTTTGGGTAAATCTGTTTATCTTTTATTAGACCAACTCAAATAGTTGAAAAAATTGGAAGCTTGCAAAGAATTTTTCCAACTATTTGAGTTGGTCTAATATATCAGATTTACCTAACGAACCTTGTCTGCCTAAATTAATTGGCGCACTACTTAAAGGTGCAAGATAAAATGATGAACCAATATGTAATCATGTTTGCCCATTATCTTTGAGCAGAATCAAAATTCAGACAAATGCAGTAGTGGAGTCTTTAAACGGAGCCATGTCTCATTTTTCCACAATGAGTTCGCGCTGTACTTGGCTCTTGAAAGACTAACAAGGAAAATCCCTCTGAGGAATCCCCAAAGTACTTGATTGTTTCTTTACAGCATAGGAATAATTTGGCATTTCTTCTAACACTTCTAAAATCAACATTTTTAAAAAATATGTTTACTAATCAAATGGGGAGTAAGCTGATTCCACACCTTGCATTTCATTCAAAATTTGGCGTTCTGTAAAGTAGCATGTGAAGTGCTTTACAGTCACTTAACTTAAGAAACAGTAGTTTTTCAAAAACCTCTGTCATGGGTTTCAGTGGGAAAAATCTCAGTGCAGTTGCGTAATCTTTCAAAATTTAGATCTTGGAAAAAACAGTTTTTGCTACAAGATCAAATTTTTAATTTTTCCTATTCCAAGGTCAGAGTCTTTTACTTTCAAACATGCATGGCTTGTTTGAAGTTTAGATGAGATTATTTGAGTTTCACTTTATTGCCTGTTCATTAGTCAGAGGTCAGCTTTTTAAAAGCAGTGTTTAACTCGAGGCTCAATTAATTTTTCTCATAGACTTGCTCTAGTTTTGTTTTTGAGACTTGCAGTTTTTGTAAGTGAAACATGGATTTTTGGATAATTAAAATTAATGCTGGCTCAGAACAAATACAAGGAAATTGCAAGTTTCTGTCCTGCAAAACATCCATGTTACCAACAAGGTAAAAATTACATGGGTGTAATGGACTTGATTATGGCATTGATTCTCTGGTGAGAAATTCTTATGCTGCACCCATCTAAATGTTAATATTCTTATTTATTAGAGGGGAAGAGGACAAAGCTTTAAACAAGGCTGTAGATGTGTTCCACTTGAAACACCCCAGAACACCGGATTATAGCTTGATGAAACTAAGCTTGTTTATGGAATTGTATATGTTATAGAGAGGTGTTGGATTCATTGGCCTCCTTGGTTGGTGAAGCATAGTGGTGTCTGATTTAGTTCCCCTCTGTCACCCCCAAATAAATGAACTTGGTGTTCACTGAAATATTGAAACAGGTATTTTTTGTCAGAACTAGGGAATTTGGAGAATAAAGACTATTAATGTCTTGTAAAATATCCCCAAGAGATTTTTATAAATATATGCTGCATTTGTCACTCGCTAAAAATCTATTCTATATTAGCAAGACAGCAGTGATTTAAGTGGAAGCATCTGGAGGGCACTGTCTATGGCAGGGGTGGGCAAAATGTGGCCTGTGGGCCAGATGCAGCCCACTAGGCCAGTCTATCCAGCCCACACAGCCCCTAAAAAAAACTTAGAAAATGAATATTTATCTGCCCCTGGCTGCCTGTCATGCAGCCCTCAATAGCTTGCCAAAACTCAGTAAGCAGCCCTCTGTCTAAAACAATTGCCACCCCCAGTCTACGGCCATCCAATCTGTGTGCTGTAACTAGAGTATGCTATATAGTGAAATTAAGTCAGAATGTGTATCGCAGATTTTTTTTTTTTTTTATTGCTGTTTTTTGGAGTTAAAGTTGGTGGGTTCTGTGAAAGTATGGAAAATATGTACTGTTTTATATTTTGACCACAATAATAAATGTTGATACAAATGAAATTTAGGAACTGGCCTTATTCATGCTAAAAAAACAAGTGTTCTGGTAACAACAACCTTTAAAATTGAGAGGGTTAGTTAGCTGTGTTTATTCTGAAGTCGAGCAAAATTATTTTTATTTGAATATGTGGAGCTAAGAAGAAAAGCCTCTGGTGCCTGGATTTATGAAATAGATAAACAATGAGATTGGATTCAACTTTTAGGTAGCAAGACTAAAGTAAAAGCTAATGTGTAGGTTGTACAGTGCTAGAAGAATTTAACTTTTTTCCTTTGGACTATAGAATAGAGTTCATGCTTTTTAAATTTTGTGCTTGTGCAAAGAGGCAAGAGTGGTGCACAAACACGTGTTTTAAAGCATGGTGAACTTTAGGTGTCTAATATCCTTCCATTATGGGAATATTCACAAATCAAAATGAAGGTGGTGGTGGTGTCAAGGGAACTTTAACCAAAGCTTGGAGACTGGCATATCATTTTGCTTACTTTTTTTTAGTGGAAGTTTAGTTGCGAGGTTTAAAAATAAAAACCTAAATTTGTCTCTGACTGCTGGGTAACAAACTATCCCAGACAAAGTGATTCTTTAGCACTAAGCCTGTCTCTGTCTGAGCTGCTCTGCTTCACTCTGGGTACATAGTACCAAACCCGTTATCAAAGTGACAAGAACCTTAATGGCAGGTGGGCTTGCTGTGTGTATGTGTTTGTGTTTTTATGTAGGTAACAATTGGTGTTTGGAACTGAACCTTAGAGATTTGTGGCAATGGAGGCACTCCCCTCCTTTTTCCCTGCGACAATGATTTAAAATGCCTCTAGATTTTTGCATATGCCTGTGGACAGGAACATGACGAACCTCCCTCAAATGTTTAGGTCCAAGTATAAAAGAGTGGAAATCTAAAAAGACTATTTAGGTCAAGATACAGCTATTGACTATAAAGCAATTCTTGAGTAGAAAGAACCATTTGATTTGAATTGTGTAACATGAAGGCAGAGTAGAAAGGTCTATAGGTAGTTACACCAGGGATGAACTCTATCTCATGCTTATAGATGGAAAGTAAGGACAATGGAGAATGGGCCTAGGATAACTACAAAAGCAGCCAAGAATTTCCTGAAAGGAGTTCAGTATCTCTCAAATACTTTTATAACTAATTTTTCTACAAAAACAGCTTGTACAGTACTTGTGATGCCTCTTAAACACTTGCTTTGTTTATACTTCCACATTATTACAACACTAAATGTTTACACAGGCTATAAATCTTCCCCAAAAGAGGACTAATACATATTTATCCCATTAATATGTGCAACAAGCATCATATACCCTTTTTAGATGCTGTTTCTTTTCTGTGTCAGTTACTACAGTTTGTCAGATGACACTTAACCTCTTTTGTGTCATTGGCTTCTCTGATTTTTGTGTATAGAGGCTTTTTTCTTTTATTTTGTTCGGGGAACTACACATCTCTCACCTCAATGCATGGTGAGCTTTTTCCTTAGTCTTCAGTCTGCGCTACTTCAATGATGGTAAATCTGTGAATTTTGCAATGGCTAAGATTAAACAAATTCTCTCTCTTCTACAGTCCTACTTTGTCACGGATTATGATCCAACGATTGAAGATTCATACACCAAACAATGTGTGATAGATGAGAGGGCAGCAAGGTTGGATAGTAAGTAAAAAAAAATTTAAAAAAGCAGCGTAACTTATAAATATTTAAGAGTTTAGCTGGCAGTGTCTTAGAATTAAGAGGGTGGAATGCTCAAATTTGTACACTATGCATTGATTTACAGTGGCGACTGGCTGCTTTCCTGATTGTATGCTAGAAGTTTATGAATATGCAGTTAACTGACTGTCAGAGCTTCCTGGCTCAGCTGCTCCTGAGCAGTGGCTAAAGGCTGAGGGAGCAGGCTGGGCTGAGCCCCACTCCTCTAGCCGGCAGTGGGAATCGGCAGGGGAGGGGGCCAGGGCTCCAGTATCTGCATGGGGTGAGCTGGGATGGCCACCCTTGTGCCGTGCCACTGGCCACTGCCAAGGCCTGAGCTGCCTATGGTGGCCCCAAGTGGTTGGTGATGGTAGGGGAAATGCTGTGTGGCCATACAGCATGTGCTGATGGAGCCTCAGTGGTGCAGGGCCTTCACACTGGTCCACCATCATAGATCCTGGGAGATGTGGGATTGGGAAGGGAGCAGAGGGGTGGGGGCACCCACCTGTCCTGAATTTCCTTCAAAATTAATATGGCCACCCTATTTATGGATGGGGACCTATTCAAATCGCAGTCTTGCAGATTTTGTGGAAATCACAATCAGGTCATCTCTGAAATCTACAGGGAGGAAAAACCATTACTAGAAATAAAATGTTGGCTCCCCAGGGGGAGCCAGCAGTTCTTCCAGCCATGTAGCCAAGCATGAAATGGACTGCCAGCATGAAGGCACGCAGATGAAATGACTGCTATCCCCTCCCCTTGCTGCTGATTGTCTGAGATTGGCTTTCTGTTGTGCAGCCCCCCCCTCCATCAATCAGCAGTGAGGGATGGGGCCATATGACAGTCCTCAGCCAATCAGCAAGGGGTAGGACTATAGTGGACAGCCCTCCACCAGTCAGCAGAGGGGTAGGGCCACCAGGGCCCCTTGGCCAATCAGAGGTCAGGGGGGACCTGCCATGATAAGCCCACAGACATGACACCTGGCCCTGTGATCTGCTTGCAGAACTGGCTTGCTGCTGCCTTGAATTGGGTAGACCCCTATTTATTGGTAGTGGAGTCCATTTAAAATAGGTCATCTACTGGTTGCTTGCCACCTATGCAGGGTATAGATGTTGCCTTCCAAATGTTCTACCTAGGGCTAGAAATACTGCTGAATAAAACAGATCAGTGTGGCACAGCTGAGCCATTTCCTTGGGTGAAACATGCATTGTCCCTTGTCCCACCCTTGATGGTGCAGGCCAAGGGGTGATGTAATTTCCCTGTTTTCTCCCCTCAGCCAGACCTGTCCCTAGTGATCACTGGGGACAGATGTGACTGAGCAGGGAAACCTGGGGCTTTTGTCTACCCAGCCACACCCAGGTTGTGGGTCTGCCTGGGCAGGAGAAGTCCCACTGTCTGCTCAGCCAGACTTTTGTGTCCTGGGTCTGGCTGATTGGGGAATCCCAAAATTTCCTGCTTATGTAGAGGTGTCCAGAAATTCCCTGGGGTGTGCCTGGGGGTGGGGGGGGGCAGCGAAGTGGCAAGAGCTCCAGGGGCTTGAGGGCCCCTCAAACCTCCAGAGCCCCTGCCAGCATGGCAGGAGAGTGCAAGCAGCTCAGGCAGCCTGTACTCTACTGCTGAAGAGCTAATGGACGTCCACCGGAATAAAGTGGCAGAATCTGTTGCTGCCTTTTTGTTATGCCACTGTTTTGTTTTTTTTTTATGTGGCACAATAATGAGTACCAATGCATTTGCGCTGCCATAAACTTTTATGGTGGCATAAATGAGATGTCAGGCAATGCCTGATTCCACCCTTAGTTCTCTGTTAGAAATCTATTTGAAAAGATTCCTCCAGGTAAACTTGTCTGCTATAAACTAATCAGTGGTAGAGTAGGCCTTCTGTTGCTCCTTGTCTTTAGACCTGATTTTATGCAGCGTTTTCTTACTGAGTCTGCCCTAAAGTTGAAGCCAACCATAAAAAAGTTCATCACTTGTTAGAGTCCTCCCAAGTTTTTCTAAAAAGTTAAGATCCATGAGCAGGAATCCTGCAGTACGTAGCCTTCAGAAGATAAAATCCTGATACAGGTGACCCTCACCGTTCATGGGGGATATGTTCTCGTATCCCCCGCAAATGGCAAAATCTGCGAATAAATAATAATTAAAAATTAAAAGGGAGCATTATCCCAGTTTCTTTAGCATTTGTAATGCTTGTAGTTAACAAGTCTTCTACATGTGTTCAGTTCTAGATACAGCAGGACAAGAAGAATTTGGAGCCATGCGAGAGCAATATATGAGGACAGGGGAGGGCTTTCTGCTCGTCTTTTCTGTCACAGATAGAGGAAGGTAAGCGTGATATGAAAACGTATCTTGGAGCTCTGTCTAAAACTACTTGTTTGCATCAGTGACTATTACAATAATCCTGTCTGGTACAGTAAAATCTACAGACCCTAACCAAGGAAATATCTAGCCCTCACAAAAATAAGGGCTTATACACTAGCAGGTCTCTCTGTCAGTGTGTCTGTGACAGAAGTAAATAAATGAATCGAGCTGTAGCTGCAGGAAACAGCTGCATAGAAACGCAGAGCTACTCCAGCTGGTTGCTGCCTTTTGAAATATATAAGCTGCATAGCTTATCTGATCAGCTGCATGGAACTGCTGCTGAGCTTCAGCTGATCAGTGAAGTGGAGCCCTTTGAATTAAAAGCTGCAGCAAACAGGTGAGTGACTTGGCTTTTTAATTTAGCAACTTGGTGTGAAGGAAATAGGTTGCAGACCACCCTGGTACTAAATGGTCAGGGTTCTACTATGTATCTGTTAACAGATATGACAACTGATGCCGTAGCTTTGTGGCGGGAATACACTATTCCCTCATGGAGCTTTATCCCAATAAGGTATGTTGTAGCAAAAACTTCATAGAGCAACAGCATCTTTAAGATGCTCCTGAATTTAATAATAAAAGTTGTCATGGAAACTTGGTGTGGCTAGCAGATCTAAACTGTTGCTTGCCATCTAGCAAAGGCAGTGCCTTTTTAACACCATATTTCAGGGCTTGCTTTACATCACTTTCTAACTAATCTAAGGACATGGGAAGAGACCTAGACTTCTTTCACAACAGCCTGAGGCAAGATTTCTTGTACCTGCTCCTAGTACTGACTCCAGTTCAGGGTCGGCCTAGGTAGAGAAGTGGATCTGATCTAGGGAAGAATACAGGCGTTAGCAGTAATTTATCTTACTGCTGCTGGAAAGTAGAGTTGCATGTACCCAACCCACAACTATTGCCAATCTCTGAGAAGAGCAGCAGTAACCTCAGGTGTACTTGACAGTGCACTTGTCCCAATGCTTTGTTTCTGTGGGTGACATCAACTGGATCCCTCCCCTCTGAGGAGGGCATTTTTCCAAAGAATGCCTGTTGTGAACACTGGTCCAGCTATTTGAATATTAGCTAAATTGGGACCATATGTAGATAGATTTCTGGCTCCAGGCACTGATTTTGGCAGCATGGTGGTTTAGGATCACTCTGCCCAAGTTTTAAATGATGTGCAGATGTTTTCAGCATCTGTAGCTGGAGAGCCACTTATACCAAGCTCGCAATAGAGTAAACATTTTCATACAGTTGAATTTATGAAAGCAGAAGTATGACTTGTAAACATAAATATTTTGTTGTATAAACAAAGTTTGATTGGTAGCACAGTTCTTTGTTCTGCTTGGCTGCCTCTTTCACTGCTTTAAGGCAGCTTCTTTCTCTGCTCTGTTGCTGTTCAGGCCCTTGAACATGCTGTCCTCTAAAGGCTCATGGTTCTCGGGTCCAATTTTAATTTGCCCTGTTCTTGCCCTTGCCTTTATCTTGCAGGCAGGAAACTGTGTCCTTACTGGCCAGTTGAACCCTTCCCCTTTTCCTGTGCTTCCAGGAAATACCTTTTCCTAACTGGATAAACTTTTTTATAATTAAGAACAAAGTTTAAAGGTCAGAAGTAGCTGGAAGCTACATTAGGAGGCCTGCTTGGATTTTTGGATGAGACTAGTTGAAATAATATTCATGCCTTTTTGTTTATAAGGCTACATATTTTGGCTGGGAATTTCAATTTTGGGTGCTTGGATTCAGTTCTTTAAATTTAATCCTTCCCCCCTCCTTTCCCCCACCACTGATATTTATTTCTCTTTTCCTTTCCTGGAAGTCTTGACCTCTGCTTTCTTATTCTAAATGTTAAGTTTTCCTGTGGGCTCTGGCCATAGAAGAATGGAATTTAATTTTCTGTATAACTATTTATGGAAACTAACAAAATGCCTTTGCTGCTTAAATGGAGGCAGGAAGCCCATCCTGATTTCAGGAGGTACTTTTCACTCGTTTGTTTCTGACAACGGTGACTTGAATTATCATTGAACCAAAAATGAAGATAATGATTCAGGAACTCAAGACATTCATATTAAGAAAACTCAGAAGCTGTACCATCTGTATCATATTGATCAGCACATGCTTCTTTGTAGTTCTCAAAGGCCAGGGACAGAAGTTGCACATAAACTGGTATAAGTGATTGATTGATTGGAAACCGGTTCAGATCTGTCACACAACAAAAGTTCAGTGCACATAAACTGCTTTCAAACTGGCCAAAACTAGTTTAAGATGAATCTGGGTGGATGTAGTATCAGACTTAACTGATTTAGATTAAATTGGTTTATTGAACTTCTTGCCCCAGATCCCCTTGACTCAGTCTCCCAGCATCTCAGGATGCTTTGCACCTCCCCCACAAGCTTCCCCTCCCCACAGGGTGAGCAGGCTAGGCTTGGCCCAAGCAGTCTGCTCCAACCAAGCAGGGAGTTCTAGTGTGCCCCAGCTTTTGGGCTGGGCCACTGCAGGCATTTGGCTACACTTCCAGAATCATAATGAATGTCTGTTCACTTATGAGTTCAAGCTGTGCAGCTTAGACTAACTTGTGAAGATTGAATTGATTCAACCTTGGGCTTTTTTATTGTCTGTACTTAACCAAACAGGGGTGGGCAAGCACCCCTGGCTGGCCTGTAGAAATGAGGTTTTGGTAGCAGGGGGCTTTGTCCACATGGTGGTGGCAGCAGTAGATGCGAGCAGCAGGGCCTAATAGATCTGGATTTGGACCCTGGCTCCAGCTCTGGCAGCGTGACTTGGGTTGGAAGCATCCAGCAGCTCCATTTTTAAAGTGGCCACTACTAGAAAACATTGCTGATTCCCACTCCAGAAAGTCAGAGCAGGTCCTCTAAATTCTATATCACCAACTTGTGTAAAGATTCAATTGAGTTATGTGAAAGCTTGGTAATTCTCTCTCTTTTTTTTTTTTATGCCCTGTGTTATATTAAAATGAAAATTGACACCTGTTGCCCTTCTTTTCATGTAAACATACAGTCTGAGGGGCTTGCCTATGATACCATGGCTTCAGAGCACATGTAGTAGTATATTTGAAATCTTTTCTTTTCAGCTTTGAAGAAATCTACAAGTTTCAAAGGCAGATTCTTAGAGTGAAAGACCGTGATGAATTTCCTATGATTTTAGTTGGTAACAAAGCAGATCTGGACCATCAAAGACAGGTAAGCTACTAGAAATTAGTCTTGGCTTGTTTTCTAGCATCTCGGTTCATTGTGTAGGGGGTGCTATAAAAACCATCAAGAGGATTGAGTTGAAACTGCAAATTAGCAGTGAGAACAAAGAAACTGATGACTTATGCATTGTTAAATAAGCAATTGCAGTGAAAGATTAATACACAAAACTACTACAGTTGAGCACTTGAACATTTTCCTGTACAATATCTTCTTATGTGATTCTTCCATATACAGTAGATTCTATAGTAAGGTTGGAGCCAGACCTAGTAATATATTGGATTGATAGAGCTCAATTATGACGTTATTGCTAAGACACAAGCACCATGTCCAGTTCTTCCACACTCGGTATTTTTTCACAGCAAAAATCAGTCATAATGTACTGTATATAGTAGAACATTCTAATGCAAGCTGTGGTGGAAAACCTAAAATCTCTCATGCTTTATAGCTTTTGACATGAGAAATTCACTATCATTTTATATATAACTGAGTAATCATTAACTGTACTTGTTAAAATTATTTAACATACAAAATAGATTATGCAACCAGTTGGCAAACTTTGGCTGTCAAAGAAATGCATTACATTTGGTTAACTAATACTGTATTTATTTACATACCCTATGCCCCCAAATAAGACTCCTGCCTTTTTTTTGAGGGCAGAATGAAAAGAAATTTACTTGCACATAAGTAATTTAATGTAATGAGTAAAAATGCATAAAACTGCTGTTCTACTAATGATAGCACATGTTTGTATGCTGCAGAACTGTCTCAACAATTGTAGAGATAGCATAGGTGTATGACTGAAATTATGGTATGCCTACATGAAGTAAAGACACTAGCATCACCTGCTATGCTCAACCATGCTTTTAAAGAAGAAAGCAATAGTTTGGTTTTATGATGTGTACCCCAATTTTCAATAGCTATTTTGCAGGGGGAGGTGTATCCGGTACACAAATAAATGTGTTTAAACAGATTTAAAATGATAGTTACCTTATCCTTGACCAGGAAGAAAACCTACAATTTTTGATTTAAGTCCAAAAACAACTATGGAAACATCTGTAAGCTAGCTACATAGTGATCTTGATGATGGCTGGTAAGAGGGAACAGTTTGAACAATATAAATACAACCCAGTGCAACAATATAAATACAACAATATAAATACAACTTAAATAGGCCAAAAATTTAAGTTCTTTATTCCTATGTGGTTTTTGGAATGCAGTGGCATAGATGTGTATGTATGGGTGGTGGCGGATAACCAGTTTCATATAAGGCATAGAGATGCTATTAACTGCTAGGGCTGTGCGAAGCTTTGGGTGCTGATTCAATCAGTGGCCAAATCTCCGAATCAAATCAGGAGATGAATAAAAAGGCCCAAATCGATTCGAAGCTCTCTGAATCAATTCAGAAATGATTCAGCGATTCATCTTTTTATTTATTTAGTTAGTTAGTTTATTTTTTGGGCAGTCCCTGCTCGCTGCTGCAGGGAGCTGGACCCAGGCTCTGTGCCAGTAAATAGGTGGTGGGGCCTGGAAGAGGGGGCAGGGAATCATGGGTGAAGACCTGCCAGGGCTCATCCCCTGCCTGCTCCATCAGATCTCCTGACATTCCCCCCCACAACCCCCACCTACTTCTGTAGCAACATCACTGGCTGCCTGGCCCCAGTATCCTGACACTCTAAAAAGAAAGCTTCTCTCTCACCAGCTCCTGCCAGGCAGGGGAGTGATTCCCCATTGCCCTGTGCTGCATGGGGGCTCTGCCATGAGCCCCCATCCCCTGTCCACTCTCCCAGCCCTATCAATGGCTGCCCTGCCTAGCCCCAGTGTTCTGGCTCTTTAAAAACAAACAAACAAAAAAAGTCCTGCACTCAGTGGTTGCTGCAGCAGCCATCAGGGATTCTGGTGTGCTTGTGGCAGAGCCCCCCACGCAGCGCAGGACAGTGGGGATCGCACCTTTCCCTACCTCCCCCATCCCCAGCCTGGCAGCAGCTGGTGACTGCAGGATTTTTTTTCTGGTCAGGGCACTGGGGCCAGGCAGGTACGCCATTGTTGGGTCTGGAAGTGGGGGATGGGGCAGTTTCGATTTGGCTGAATCAGTTCGGGACAGTGATTTGAATCACTGCCTGCCCTCTGTTTTCCACCCCTCTCTCCCCCGAATAGGCTGAATCCAAAGCGAAGGCCTGTGCAAGCCAGCTAGTATATTAACTACTAAATAAAACTTTACTAGATTTGTGTCTAGGTCAAATAGTTAATAGACACTTCATGAAAAGATGTAGAAAAACAAAGTGTGAAGAGGTATGAGCAGCATGGCATGATTTTTCTTCATTATATAAATCGGCAGTCAATAAACACTTGTGTAAATAATGGACTTCAGTCTTTTGTATGTGGTTATTTTTTTTTAGTAACTTTACAAAGATTCTCATTTGTATCTACTAGTTGAGAATAAATACTAATATGTCTTGATTTGGTACTACAGTCTGCACTAAATTTGGTTTTTGTTTTTTTGTTTTTTTGTTTTTTGTTTTTTTTGTTCACCGGAAGGGTAAGCTACATGTACGCATCCAAGTAAGCAAACTGTAATTTTCAGTTTTTATTATAGCTTTTCCTCCAGGGTTATGTCAAGCTGCTTTTGAAGAGAAACTGAAATTAATGTAGTTCTAGTTTTTGTTTTTTTTCCTCACTTTAAATTTATTTTTAATAATTGAAATCAAAATCATGCTAATTATACTATAAGGAACAAACTAAAAATATGTCTATTTAAAATTAGGCAACTTTTTAAAAAATGTATTTGTAGTTGGCTAATTGAACTGCTTCTATTCATCTGGACTTTAGAACTAGATCCATCTCCCTCTGCTTTTATATTCATACCTGAAAAAGGAAAATAAACTTCCTTGTTTCCTTGCATCCAACCTTCACATTTATTCATATTTACTTCAAGTGAATATTTGAATGTTCTTTCTGCATTTGATAGCTGTAGCCTTTTGTAAAAGCTGATATAGCATTTTGGTAACATTTTTTTTGTTTTACTTGCCCTAAAATTTTAACATGTAAATGTTATAGTATCCAAGAAGTTCAAGTGGTGACTTGTGCTCATAGGCAGTGACCCTCCATCGGAAAGATCTAACAGAAAAATATACAAGAAGGTCTTGTACATGACTGTGGAATAAGATAAATTCAGACTAGAAGTAAGTTTTACACTTTTTTACCAGTGAATAGTATTAGTACTGAAACAACTTATCTGTTGTGTAGGGAATTTCTTTCACTTGTACTTTCTAAATCAAGAGCTAATTTTTAAATGGATATGAGCAGCAGAATGCTAGAGATGCTATTTTCAAGGTATTCTTCACATCATAAATTGCTGGAACTTAGAAGTTGCACTTCAAACAAGTTGTCATCCAGGGAAATTTATACTGGTAAGGCTTTGATTACTCTTCACTAAATGCTAGAGCTCAAAGAGCAGTTGCTTGGGGCTTGATACAGAAATTACTTTAAGTTCTCAGAATTACAAGACTGTCTGCAGTTTTGACCCTATTCTGGCCTCTGTCAAGTATTGAATCTTGTGCTTTTACCTGTATTGGTGAGAGAATCCTGGGTTGTCCCCTCAGGCTGGAATGCCCTTGATGCCAGCTGGGATTACTTGCAGACTGGCCTGTTTTGACACTTGCAAGTCTGGCAGATATTTTGTGACCAAAGCATTAAGTTTCACAGCAGGAACAAAACAAAAGGTTTATAATACAATAAAAAAAATCTACATGCATGTCTGTTGTATTCAAACCCTCACCAACAGGTGGTAACAACAAGCTGACTGGTGGTATACAGGGTGCCTCAGTGCAAGGGCTAGCTAGCAGGAAGCCACAGAGTTCTGTGGCTTCAGTTTCTCTAGCAAATTCTTTACCTGTCACTACTTTTTTTTGTTCTGTGGCCAGCCCTTTGACAACTACTTCTTTCCTTAACTTGTGTGACTTTGGCAGAAGACAACCAAGGGAGGCAGCTTAGGCTGGATCCAGATGTGCAGGAATACGTTGCTTGCAGAGTCACAGACCTTTTGCAGCACCACAAATCACGTGTGTTGCATGTTAAATGGCACACAGCACTACTAATTTGCAGCACTGGGGCAAAATTTGCTACTGGGACTTCAAAATCCCAGTAGCAAGAAAGAAACGAACCCAGAAGAAAAAAATGGTGCAAAGCATGCCATAGTAGTGTGACCTGGGAAAAATGTGGAGACATGTCCGAAAGTTGTGGAGCCCCTGTGCTGAAGCATTCTGCAACCCAGCCTGCCACAGGACAAGGGAGCAGGCAGCTGTAGACTGGCTGCTACCCTGTCTTCGCATGCCTCAGCACAGGGGCTTTACTGTGGAGCCACCATGCTGAGGCACCCTGTACCCCAGTTAGCCATAGAGCAGCTGGCTGGTGCTCGGTATACCTCAAGATTTGGGGAGCAGCCAGACCAGGGCTGCCTGCTCCCCCATCTCTGTGCCTCAGTTGAGCCCCCATGCTGAGGCATGTAGAGACAAGAGCAGCTAACGTAGGACTACCTACCCACCTATCTCAAGGTATCTTGCACAGCACATGGAGATGGAGGAGTAGGCAGCCCAAGGTGCCTGTTCCATATGCCACTCCCCTGGCTGGCTGGGACACAAGATACCTCAGCATGGGGGCTTCCTGCTAGCTAGCCTTGCACTGAGGCACCCTGTGCCCCAGCCAGCCCATCCTGCAGCATGTGGAACAGCAGGACAATGTGTCCCACTGCAAAGTGCATGGGCGGGGGTATGCATCGTGCCACAAATCTGTGCTGTTATGATTTGTGCTGCTGCACATGTACACCCCTGCTCATGTGGATGTGGCCTTAGAGAGCAACTGGTTCATAAAGTAGGGTGTTGCTTATAAAAGCTTATGACCTGTGACCCAGTTAGTCTCTAAGGTGTTAAGTCTCAACCAAGGTTGACCAAGCCATGAGATCCTTTTTAAGGATCCTGTCGAATATTAGCCCTGTTTAAATGTGGAAACAACTACACATGATTCATAGGGTAAGGTTGGAGGTTTCTGATAAGACACTGTAGACAGCCTCTTATCACTGTAATCTGTGACTTGATAGACTGTTCATATAATTTCTGAGCAGACGGCTGTAGAACAGGGTTTCGAATAAGAATTTCTCACAAATTTGTATCTTCTAATTGAAGCCTGGCAGCCTTCTTATAGGCCACTTTCAAGCCAAGTTGATCTGTTGAAGCTAAAACTAAAAATAAATTTACTTAATTCATATTGGAGAGAGTGGCTACTAAAGCAGTCTTCAGGGCTTGTACTGGACAGATGTATAGTGAAATAGGGTACCAGTATCATTTCCCAAGCTGACTTTTCTCCAAGGTTTAACTTCTAAGTTTCAGCAATTTATGATGTGACAAACCCCTTGGGGGAAAAAAAATAGTACCTCTGGCATTTTGCTGCTTTGTATCTATTTGAAAAATAGATTTTTTTAACTTATGAATTTTCCTACATCTCTGTGAGTAAGGTACTAGTTCACATACTAATGGTGCAGTAAACATCAATACTAACCACTTTTTGCCTGGAGTAAAAAGAGAGCAGAGTATATTCAGCACATGCTACTGTATTTTGTCACATGCAGCATGTATATTTCTCTTCCAAAATTCAGCCGCTGCAAATTGTGGTGCACATAAGCAAGTCAAATATGATGACAGCAGTTTCTTCCTCTGCCAGGGCAGAGTAGGAGAAAGTGGGAGTAATGCTGTGTTGCTGCATGTGGTGCTCCCTAACTGTTAATTAGACACTCTTTCTCTCTCCTTTCCCCCTCCTGGCAGAAGCTCCTGCTGTAAAAGGTCATACTTGGCTACTGCCACTTAGATCTTTCCTTGAAAATTAATGCTTTTCTTTCAAAATCAAGGTGCATATCTTATTTCCTTGCTTGCAACATGTCATTAAGTACAGCAGTTGGCTTGGCACCATTTTGCAAGTCCTACAATATTACCCCTTTCCCACCTGCCCCCCACCACATTGGCCCATCATGTTCAAGATTTTCCAGATCGGAAGACAGATGTGGCAGGTTATCAAGGTTGCCATCTGTCCATAAAGTCTACTTCTAAAACCAACCCTAAGCAATTGGGAGCTTGATCTGAAGATCACTGGTCAGAAAGAACCTGGAGGCAAAGCACTGAAGGACAGATGGAGCCAAAGCAGCTCCATCTGGTGTCCATCTGGAGTGCAGCACCCTGCAGGGAGTCTCAGGGCTTTGTAGCCCAGGGAAGCCTCTGAGCCTCCATAGCCCCCCTCTTCCCTAGCATTGTACCGTTGCTGTTGTGTCCCATTCCTTGCCTGTAATAGTGCTGAATTGCAGGTAGGCAGACAGTAACTCTCCTTTGGGAGTTACTAGGATGAGGAGGGTTGGGGCAGTGGCAGGCCAAAGACGGACTAGGCTGAGGTGGGATGGGTGGAGAGGGCAGTTTGGCATAGGGGGCAGTTGGGGAGAATAGGGGACCCCTATGGTGGAGACAGCACTATGTAAAAAACCATTGCTGCAGTTGAGCAGGGTTGCCATTGCCAACCCAAGAAATCTTCTTTTTTTTTTTTTTACTGATAGTGTGTAAACTTCTTACTGACCACCAAGCTTCTTTATTATGGTTGGTGTTAACTCCTAAACTTGAACCTGGTGCTTGGGAGAAGGGTTTATGTTTACGTTGAACAACATATGTCAGTTAAACAAAAACAACCCCCCTCCCATCTTTTTTATCCTCCAAGACTGCAGTTTCCAAGCTGACAGATTGCACACCACCAATTTAAAATGATGCAACCTTAAGTACCACCAGCACACTTTTGTCTCATAAAGTAATTTATAATCTGTTCACACTACCACTAATAAGTTGTCTGTGTACCACTGATGGTACCTGTACCACAGATTGGAAACTGCTGCTCTAAGAACAGAAGAGCTAAAAAATGGGAGGAGTAGGAAGGGGAGTGGTGTTTAACTCAACATGCCTAACTCCAGGTGAAATCCTAGGGAAAACAAGGCAGTTTTAGTTACCTAGTTAAAGAATATATGTTAAATATTCTTTCAGCTGTTAACCAGATGCGTTTGCTACTGCTGTCTCTGGAAGGAGCATTAAGTTGTTCTGACTCTTATGACGGCTGTAATCTACTTTGTGTTTTACTAGGATTTTATTTAGTTAAGAACGCACACATTCTCTTTTGCCCAGAGAAGACAGAGCCTTTATGGTGGGGTAGGGCATAGTAAAGTTTTTTAATTAAGTACTGTTTATTTAGGCTAACTGTGCCTTATGGTTTTCCCTGACCATATGATCAAGAACTGTCCCTTGTAATACAAAAAAATTCTGTGCCCTGACTTTGCTCTGTCCATTGTTATCTGAACTTTTACACCAATTAAAAATCATTGTCTGGTTTGCTCTCTGTATACTGAAGATTGTAATGAAGTTCCTGCTATTCCTGCTTACTAGCTTAAAGTGGAATGGCAGCTGCGTTACAGCTCTTTGGGTGGTTTTCTGTTGTAAATCCTTCGTATGACTGGGTGATCTGCACATACCAACCAGGCAATTAAAGTGGACAAGGCCCATTGTGGCATGATTTAATTTTCAGAGGTGCTCTGTAAGGCCCTTTCAGGATCTGGCCTGCCTCCTGAGCATTCTTTGTGGCAAATCCATTGAAGATGATTATACAACTTTAGATACCGTCATTGTTTATGTCAGCATGATGATTCATAGAACTGTTCCAAGGTGGTGATGCAAACACTTGCTCTCAAAATATGTTGGATAACTGGAACTGGAATTTCAGAACTGAAGCACATCTACCTCCTTGGAGACTCTAAAGCAGTGGTTAGCTGAAACTGGTTGTGAATGCGTACTTCAATTTGGGTGGTGTTGCCATTCACATGGATAAAGGGACCACAAGCACAAAATCCCTCCTTCCCCCGTCACTGGTTTAAACAGATGTAATAAAATGAATGACTCTTACCTCTGTAAGATGTCATCTTTCCAAATGTAACAGCTGAACTTTTAGGCCAAGTATAGACCATCAAAAAGCCCAAGGATGAATAGATTCATTCTTCACAAATGAGTTTAACCTGTGTAGATTGAATCAGCAAGTGAACAGATGTTCACTTTTGAGTCTGAAAATGCAGCCATATGCCTGCAATGACTCGGACTGAAAGCTGGGGGGTGCTAGAGTATGCTTCCCTGCTTGGCTAGAGTAGATGGCTTGGGCCAAGACAAGCCCACCCACCCTGTGTGCAGGGAGGGGCTTGTAGGGGAAGTGCAAAGCATCCTGGGATGCTGGGGAGACTGGGAGTTAAGTTGAATCTGAATCTGGGACAGAAGTTCAGTAATCTGATTTAACCTAAATCGGTAAAGTCTGGTACTGCATCCATCCATGGTTGCCTTAAACTGGTTGTGGCCACTTTGGAAGCAGTTTAGGTGCATTGAACTTCCGTTGCGTTACAGGCATAGGCGACTGGTGCCTCCTGAGTCGGGGGGGGGGGGGGTGTTCTCCAGCAGCCAGCTGGCAGCTGGGGGAGTTGGTTTGGTGGGGGGGGGGGGCACTAGTGCTCTCCATGCCCTCTACCAGCTGGAGCACTTGCTGTTGGGGGGAGGAGGGGTGGCATGTTCTCTCTTCCCCCCCCCCCTTGCCCCCCGTGCATCACCTATGGTTACAGAGTTGAACTGATTACCAAGCACTTATACTGATTTTAAATTGGATAAAACTTCTCTCCCTAGCCCTAGAATGAGAATCCTTTAGGAACTTAATTTTGAAATTGGAAAGGGAAAAAATGACTCTGTCTCTGTCTTGGCTTAGTTTTCTTGAATTCTTAGTTTTTTCTAATTCATGGGAACTGTTTTATGGCTAGTTACTTGCTAGTAAAGTGGTTGTAGGGTAGCACATACCCACAACAAAGAAGGACTTGTAAAACCAACCTTCATTTCACCATTTCTCCAAAGTGAGTGCTGAGGCCCCACTAGGGTATCATACCTTTTGGCTAGTTTGCTTGAATTTAGAGGTTGGCTAATTTGTTTTCACCCTTATGGACACTTCTGCAGAAGGAGAGAGAGGTCTCTGAGCTCTAATTCTACCATAATTCTTTACTCTTGTCAGATAGATAATCCTCTGCAGGCAAGTGTATGTATTTTTTATGAATGTCTGTCAGAATTTAGTTAGTATTCTTCTCAGTCTTTCTGGGGAGTGGTTGGTAGCGATGCTCTGAATAGACGGCTCTCTTTTTTTATTGAAATATTTGAAATCAGAAAAGGTTAAAAATGCTTCCTTGCTTGTGTGGAGAGAAAAAAAGAGCACCTATTTTTTATTCATCTTTTATCAAAGAAAGCAAAATTACAGGAAGGATTTTTTGTTATTTTAATTTTCTTCTGTTTTTGTGTTTTGTGTCCATCATGAATGGCATTTAGTGGAAACACTCTTGTTTAGCCTCCTTGCTAATATTTAGTTACCGGATCTTTTAAACCAGTGATTCTCAACCTGGGTGCCAGGGCACCAGGGAGTGCCACCAGGTCTTTTGAAGGGTACTTCAAAATGTAAGGAGATGAGCTAAGCCAGTAAACCAAACTAAGGCTTGTCCCTGCCTGGATGATCCTTCACCTCTAGTGCCCAGCCCCTGTACAAGGAGGTAAGCCTTGTAATACATAAAATTTAGTTTTTGAGATTTGAGTACCACTCAATTCACAGAAGTTAGAGGGGTGCCTCAAATCCAGAAAGGTTGAGAACCACTGTTTTAACCATACCATACTGCAAAGTATTTGCAGAGATGAAAATACTAATGGGTCACTGAATAATCATGATGCACACAACAAAATGCCATTATAGTGACATACACATGAATACAGACAATGCATAATTAATAACATAAACTTTGTGGGATCTGGCTTTTAGTAAGTGCTTTTTAGGCTGTTTATACAGTTGAATTGATGAGAGACCAGGAACACCAGTGACCTTGATAAAATATCAGTGGCTTGTTTTTTTTAACAGCTTAACTTTTTTACTGCTTGCTTTGCTCCTTCACCTACTGTTGAAAGCAAATGGCACGAGGGAAGAGTGAGCACTGTAACCTTCTGGCCCACTGCAAAAAGTATTGTTTGCAGTGCTTATGAAATGAAATAATAGACACCTTCGGTGCCATCTTGCAGGGAAGTAAGAGATGCAGGTGTCTTGATGCCCACATTTGTTCCTCCAAAAGAAAACCATTTATGGTTTAAAGAAAGTCTTTTATGAAACATTAATCTTATACTTGAGAGGGGCAGGTTATGGCTTGTAGTTATTGCTGGATCCTTTCATAGATACGGGAATCCCAAGATAATCTGATATCCAAGATGCTCACTTCAATTCTTGAGCCTTTGTTAATATATCTAAGCATTTGGACTCGATTTACAATATTGGAAGAGTCTTCAAAACAAATCCTTACTCCTGTTTCAGGAACAGCTTTAATACGAAGGGCTTCCAGCTTGGCACAGGATATATTAAACTGTATCTTTTAACTGCTTGTTCTCTGTAAATAGGTCAATCGAATTCAAGGAGGCTGCTTACTGGCAAGCAGAGAAAAAGCCAGGAAGCTCTGCAGTCTTGGAGCATAAGGGGAAGGTGGAGCAGGGAGAGCAGGGCATGGGGGTGGAGAGGGCAGGAAGGAGGGGGATGGTAGGGCTTGCCCACAGCAGGAACCTTACACTATGTCCCTGAAAGTCAGAATCCATGAAAGTGCAGGCTCCATGCTTTTGGCAGGCTCCTAGGGGGGGAGGGGAGAACATGCAAAAAATAAAATGCTGGCTCCCTTTGGGAAATCGGCATTCCTCGAGATGACTACTGCAGCCTGGCTGCACAGCCTGCTGGGGGGCAGAGGGACTGCTGGCATAGCAAAATGGCTGCTACCCCTGCCCCTTGCCACTGATTGGCTGCAATTGGCTGTCTCGCCACCAATTGGACAGCCTTCAAGTTCTGTACAAATGTTAATCCTCATACTGTCTTGTGAGGAAGAGGAGAGTTCTTGCTGCTGTATAGATGGGACATCTGTGTCTTGTTTCTCCATGCCTTGCCTGAGAGCACATCTAGACCATGGTACACTAGAATTCACATGGTGTACAGGACCAAAATGTGCTCTTTTATTTGAATGCTGCAAGTCAAACTTTGGTTTTGCTTCCTTTATCAGTTTAGGGTAACAGACAGTTGTCACTTTGTGTATAGTGCTCCAAAAGGATAGTATAGACCAGATGCAAATGCATTAATAATATATTATTGCTTGAGATGCCTTTTCTATAATTGGTTAATATGCAGCTAATGGTGCATGCAAAAATAATCCCTATGGATTATGACAATTCAAAGGTCTTCTAACATAAGGCAAAGCTTGGATGACTTCTGTATTCCTGAGGCAGGCAGGAAGAGTTGACAAGAAAAAGAAAGCTGTCATGCACTGGAAGAAGCCTATTGCCAGTCTGAAATGAACTTGCAAAAGCATAAAAAAAGCTGCTCCAAACCTTCCTCGTGCTCCTGCTCTAATCATAGATCTTGCTTTTGGTAACATGCCCTGGGCTAAATGCTTATGTGCATATAAACTCTTTGAAAAAAAGTAAAAAAGGCCTCATATTCTGCCTTTGCCATTCACCTGAATGAAGGGACTGCAAGCAAAAAATCTGTCCCCCCTCAGTGATGTAAACAGATATGTAATGAAATGAGCAGGGAGGGCTGTAATGAATAGCATTTGTATCTAAAACTCTTTTGAAGGCACTCACAGAGTGGTAAGGGAAGGCCATGCAATCAGTTTAATAGCATGGAATGACAGGACTGTATCTGGAATACAACAACTGTTGTCTCAGTTGTCTCAATACTGAGACCTTTGCTACCGTTTGACACTTGGGATAAAAGTGGCATGTGTCTGCAGATATCACATATCAATAACATTTATACACTGTGTACTCCAAACCTTTTGTTTTCATACTTCAGATTTTTGACAGGAAGTTTTTTTTTTTCACTACCATGAGAATTTTCTCTAATAGTTTCATAGTTAGTAGCCATGGCAGGAAAGAGTACTGGGGTCAAATGACCCCAGCAAGGTGTTCATCTAGCCTCCTCTTAAAGACCCCCAGGGTAGGAGCCAGCACCACTTCTCTTGGAAGCTGGTTCCAGATCTTAGCTGCCCTGACAGTGAAGGTAGCGCCTCCTGATATCTAGCCTAAATCTACCCTCTGCCAGCTTGTGACCGTTAGTCCTGGTCACTCCTGGTGGTGCATGGGGAATCGGGGACTCCCCCAATGCCTCCTGGTCCCCTCTGACTAGTTTGTAACAGGCCGCAAGATTTTCCCCCCCCCCGCCCCCCCAGCCTTCTCTTGGGGAGGCTGAACAGGTTCAGGTCCCATAGCCTCTCCTCATAGGGCCTGCCCTGCTGCCCCCGATCATGCACGTGGCCCCCCTCTGGACCCTCTCCATATTGTCCACATCCCTCTTGAAGTGTGGTGCCCAGAACTGGACGCAGTACTCCAGCTGCGGCCTGACCAGTGCCGTGTAGAGGAGGAGTATCACCACCTTGGACCTGCTTGAGATGCATCTGTGGATGCATGATACGGTACGGTTGGCCTTCCTGACTGCATCCGCACGCTGCCGGCCCATGTTCATTTTGGCATCAGTGATGACTCCAAGATCCTTTTCTGCCTCTGCTGATGAGAAGGGAGTTCCCCAGCCTGTAGGTATGGTGCTGGTTGTTCCTCCCCAGGTGCATCACCTTGCACTTGTCGGTGTTGAATCCCATCCTATTCTCATCCGCCCACCGCTGTAACCTGTCTAGGTCTGATTGCAGCCTATTCCTCCCTTCTAGCATGCCCACATCCTAGTGTCATCAGCAAATTTTGAAGAGGGTGCTTTTTACCCCCTCGTCCAAGTCACTGATGAAGATGTTGAACAGTGCAGGCCTGAGGACTGAGCCCTTGGGTACTCTACTACTCGCATCCCTCCAAGTCAAAAATGACCTGTCCACCACCACTCTCTGGGTGCAGCCCTCCAGCCAGTTGGTGACCCATTTGACTGTAGGTGTCAACACCACAGTCCCCTGACTTCTTAACAAAAACGGGGTGAGAGACAGTGTTAAAGGTCTTCTGGAAGTCCAGGAGGATTATGTCCACTGCTACCCCTGCACCTAGGGATTTGGTGACGTGGTTGTAGAAGGCCACCAGGTTGGTCTGACAGGACCTGCCTCTAATGAACCCCTGTTGGTTGCCCCTAAGCATAATTTCCCCTGCTGGCCCCTCGTGGACATGTGCCTGAATAACTTTCTCAAAAAGCTTGCCCAGGATTGAGGTAAGACTAACTGGCCTATAGTTTCCTGGGTCCTCCTTCCTCCCTTTCTTGAAGATGGGAACCACATTGGCCCTCTTCCAGTCCTCTGGCACCACACCAGGGCACCACGAGTGCTCATAAAGCCGTGCCAGGGGTCCTGCAATGACCTCAGCTAATTCCCTCAGCACTCTGGGGTGGAGATCGTCCGGACCAGCTGATTTGAATACATCCAGTCCCTCCAGAAGTTCCCTGACTAGTTCCTCACTGACCCTTGGCCTAGGTGCGCCTCCCCAGGGGCCTGAGGGGGGGCCCAGAGGGGGGTGGCTGTTCCAGCCCCTGCTCAGGAAAATGGAAGCAAGGAAATCATTAAATATGTTTAGCTTTGTTGTCTGGTGTGATGACCAAATTTCCTAGCGTGTCCTGCAGGGGCCCCACGTTACCCGGAACCTTCTTTTTGGCCCCTGTGTATTTAAAAAAGGACTTTTGTTGTCCTTGATCCGGGAAGCTAGTCCTAGTTCCATCTCCACCTTGGCCTTCCTGACTGCCCCCCTGCATCCCTGAGCAACTGCAGTATAGTCCTCCCTGGGGCTGGCCCCTCCCTTCCATTGGGTGTGCACCTCCCTTTTAGCTAGAAGACATTCCTAGATGCTTTTGGTGAGCTATGGGGGGCTTTTGTGCCCTCCTGCCCCCTCTTTGATCCGTGTTAGGATTACTTCCCTTTGGGCTTGGAGGATGGTCTCCTTAAGGAGCAACCACTCTTGGACACCTGGTTCCCCTCCCCTCTGGGACCTCAGTGCTTCCCTGACTATTCTCCTTAGCTCATTTGAAGTTCACCCTCCTGAAATCTAGGGCTGCTGCCTTGCTGCAGGCCTTTGCCATCTTGTGCTGGATGGTGAATTCAGACCTAAGATTACCCAGGGCATATCACTTTAAGAAAATCTTCTTGTTTGTGTTGCTGATAGAAATCAAGCTTTGAAATTCTATAACTTTCTTTCACTACTATCATCTGACTGTCAGCATGTTTTGTTTCCTTCAGTTTGGATAATTAAAATGGAACTGTACCATCTCTTTCCTAGGGGTCATGGATTGGTATGTTTTTGCTGTATTTACAAGTCAAAGTAAGGTTTTAATTGCTGCCTGTCTTTTTTTATTTTTAAATTGTAATGACTTGATTGTGGGCCACTGGACAGTGCTTTTCTAAAATTAATCTAGAAACAAAACAGTGAAAAGAGTATTTTGGCATTAAGCAATTACTACTGTACACTCAGCTGCTGTTGCCAAATATTTTTGCAAGTACGCTAGCACTGCTACTTTAGAAGACTTACCACATAAAGTAGAAGTAGGATATAGTAGAAACTCGAAAATCATGCTTCCATGTCAGTCTGAAGCAATAACTCAGCTGCTGCATGTTTGTTTTGTTTTTTGTTTTCTTCTGTGTGGTTGGGTTGGGTTGGGTTATTTGTCAGCTTGTTTTTTCACTCTCCAATAAGAGGGTACAGCTGCTCATTGCACTTACGTTGCAGGTTTTGGACAGCATTAACAAAGCCTGGGTTTGGGTTTAGGTGTTTAATCCCAACTTTCTAAATCTGGCTCGTGCCCCCATCCAGACACTTGGGAAGATGCATCTTCCCTGAATGTTCTTACACAAACTTCCTCATTTGCAAGCAACACTCAACTAAAACATGATTTACTACAGGGTAGAGGTATAAATGGAACCTTAGAAAAAGATCTTAATTATTAAACATTTAAGGAAACCTAAACATTTAATAGTCTAAGTCTTTTATGTGACTGGAAAAATGGTTTTACACCCCAGGAGTCCCTTGCCCCCCCATCCTGGAACCCTCAATCACACCCTGCACTACGCTGCCCCCACCCTGCCATCCTGGCACTAATTCCTACCTGTTGCCTGTCTGGCCTGCAGCTCTGTCCTGGCTGCACTGCCCCCTCCCTCTCTCACAGGTGCATCAGACTGCCTGGGGGTTGTACAGCCCTGCCTACTTTCTAGGTGAGCAGCTGTTAAAGGCAGGTGACAACTGGACATTGGTAGCATGTGGCTGGGGGAGGGGACTACAGAGGATCCCTTAAGGGTCACAAAGCTCTGACAGATTCCCAAGCTATGCTCCCACCTGGAGACAAGCTGGTGCTGCTCTGCTCTGTCAACACTTGCATCCTGCCTCAACTAAGCTCAGTTTCTTATCTCAATTTTTTTTATGGATTTTACAAATGAGTATTTTTATCCTTGTTTTTATGAACTCTGTAAATTTATAGACAGTTGGCAATCATGCCTGGAGGTCAGCAATATTTTTCTAGCAGCAGCAACCATAATGGCTGACCTCTGAAGGAGGCTGGCACTAGAAACTGGCTGCCTCTTGGTGCTGCTTCCCATCACCTGGCTGTGGTGCAGTGCCAGCAGAGCCTTTCTTCCACTGAATGCTGCCAAATCCATGGCTGCAGGTTGAATCTGGCTCATGGGCTATATGTAGGTTGCCAACTGATTTCCTTAGAGCAGGGGTCACTCCTCTTCTGTGTACTCCTCTCCCCCTCCCCCCCTCCCTTTTGGGACTTCGTACTTCTTAACTTGCTCCATGCTTCCTCTGCCTCTCCATCTTTTTTGTAATGATCCCTAGTATTTTTTCACCCTGTCAGGTCACTTGCTACTTATTTCAATTAAATTCTTAACACTGAATTCTCAGGACTCCCTGCTGCTGCACACTCCAAGGTGGAGGGCATTGGGGGGGGGGGGAACGACACGCACGTCCCCCCTGCCAGACTTGTGCTGGGGCAAATGTAGGCTGGCTGCTGCAGGCTTGGGGCTCCCTGCCCTGCTGCTGTCACCTGGGAGCTCTGCGTTGGTCACACCACTATGGTGGACTACCCTTTGCCTGCCTGGCAGCAGCATGGTGTTATGCTCTCACCCGCTGGTCCCAGGCAGGTAGAGGGTGTGCGGCTGGCATGGGGCTCCTGGGGTGGGGAGGGGAGGCAGCAGGCTGGGAATGCCCTGAGCCTGCAGTGGGCAGTCTGCATTTGATGCTGCTTTGCTCCAGCCTTGCCCCTGGGGGTGGAGGCTGGGCATTAAGGCTGTGCAAAGCTTTGGTCCCCAATTTTTGATTTGGCAGGGATTCAGTCCAAATCTGAATTGAACCGGAGGATCCTTTAATCTCTCTGAATTGATTCGGAAAGATTCGACGATTCGGACACAACTTTTAAATTTTTTTTCTACATACCTCTAGTAGTAGGCAGCTTGTGAATGCTGAGATGCTGGGGCTCATGAAGCTCAGAAGCACAGGGGGCTTCCCCAGCGCACTTGGCAGCAGACCCAGAAGTAGACCAGAAATACTTCTCGGTCTTCTGGGGAGCACACTGGGGGGCCCCCCTGCACCTCCCAGCTTGGTGACTGGTGCCTCCTGGGTCTGGGGGGTGGGCATCTGGGGTCCCCCTGTGGCCCAGCACTAAGCCAAGGGGTGCGGGGGGGGGCCCCCTGCATGCTCCCTGGTGGACCTGGAACTGGACTGGACCCAGCATCACAGTGTTCACAAGCTGCACTGGGTACCTCAAGGTATGTAGAAAAAAACACTTAAAGCTGTGTCTGTGTCTGAAATAGCTGATTCTCAATCAGCACTGAATCTTCAGATTCAGCCGAACTGAACTGGGGACAGTGATCTGAATCAATTAATCGAATCACTGTCCCTAATTCAGACTGAATCTGAATCGAGTAGGGCCCTCTTCACACACCCCTCGTAGGCATGTGTTCTGCCTCTTCATCTTGAAAAGGTGCTCTCCCTAACTGGCAGGGCTGACCCCATGCAACAAGATTGGGCCCTGGCTGAGCCATCGCTGCATGAGTGCATCACGCTTCAGCCCTGCACAGCAGGGTTAGGCTCATGGATTGTATCTGGGCCATGGACCAACCTGGCGTTGCTCATCCGGCTTGTGGGATGGAAAGGTTGGGCACCATGTTTTTCAATTGTCTGAAGGCAGGGAACTTATCTGGTCACTTTCAGCAGAAGACTGATCTCAACTCTTTAGGCTGCTGCAGATGGAGATTGAGATTCCAACCCTATTTAGAGTAGGGCAAGTAGGAAGTTGGGATGTCTGCTTGTTGGAAATGTTTCATTTTTGTCTTAAAGAGCTGCTCTTGGCTCAGTGCTATTAAATATTTTTGGGTTGGAAGAAGAGTCTACTGGCAAAGATGTAATACCAATTCGTAGGGTGGTAAATAAAGATCACTTGCCAAGGAGTCTAGATTTCTGTATAAACTGATTTAATCCCCACATAGATTTAAACTGTGCACTTTGAATGTTATGTATTTTAGTAACATGCTTTTAATTTATCATTAAATAACCTATTTAGTTACCAAAAAAAAAAAAAAGCTTTATCCCTTTTCTCATATGCCCTTTATTTTGTACTAGTTTCAAGCCTATCTGTCTCCAAACCTTCCACCTCTACCCGGTCTCCTTTTGCTGGCTGTCTTTTTGAGATGGCTCCTGGGCATCCAGTTAAACATCTTATAAACTGCACTTTATACCCCTGCTCCCAGTCCTCTGTGCATCTCCCAACTGACCAGTCTGCTGTCTATCAGCTAAATTAGTGTCATTTTTTTAGTCATCTTTTATTATTTGTGCCCTGCCAGAATCTGTTGCTAGTTTTTTATCCCTAAAGCTCCTTTTTGTCCCCATTCTTACTGTTACAATAATCAAGGCTAGAAATATTTAACTTTTTTGCTTACACTTGCAGCAAGCGACTTGCTTGCTCATTTCCCCCCCTTCTCCTTTTTGTCCAAAATTTACTGTTAAAGTCTTTCCTCTCATCCCACCAAGCTATACTCCCTGACTCCTGAACTTCTCATAAGCTTCTATCCTATAATAAAATTAATACTTAATGAATGCCCTGCTTGCTGCTGCCACCAGTGCTGTCTGACTTCCTTTTTTTTTTTTTTCTGCTCTTTGTATTCGCACCATCCTTTTAACTACCTGTCCTCCATCTCCTTTTTGGTACTTTTAAAAAAATATTCCTGAGTCTCAAAGCTTCCCTGCTCTGTTTGTTTGCCAAGAAAACACAGTTTTTTTCCTGGATCTGATGGGAACAGAACTTAAGAAGTAATCTGCCAAATGCTGTTTTTGGGCCTATTTGGTTAGCATTACTTGTTGCCTTTGATTCACCTGGGGAATAACTCAGGTGTTTTTCTGTTTGAGCCATTCACTGTGTTTTGAGGGCAGTACTACTTCATTTTCTGAGACTGGGGTTACGTATCTGGAGTACTGCCCTCTTCATGGTTTTATGGAATTTAAGCCAGCTGCTGAAGCATCCGTGCTTCATTTGACACATTCACAAAGAACAACTGTTTGGCTTTTCAGCTTTGCTGTCTTGTTCAAAAAAGTTAGTTAATTTTGCTTTGTAAAAACCAAGTGTCATAGCTTTTTTTTTACTCTCAAGTTTGGTTGGGACAGTAGGAAGGAGGGAGAACTTTTAACCAAAACTGAAAGATGTTGTTGGGATTGCCACATTATTTAGCAGACTAGAGTTTTATGTTTTGGTTTGAGTGAGGTAGTGGATTCAGGTCTTCCTAGTCAAGGAGAAAAGCCTGATCACATGAACTGTTATAGAAAATGTAAAATGGCTTGTAGGAGCTATGGGATTCTTTCGAATCACTCCTGTACTTAACTTGTATTTGAAACAGATTTTTTTTATCTTTCTTTGTGTGGTGTAGGTAGCTTGTTTTATTTTGTTAGCACGAGGGAGGTTGGGTATTGTCAAAGAGTATTGAACATTGATGGTACAATATTGTATATGAAACATGACAGGGATACAGGCATACATTTGTATGCAAACATTGGTAAGTGTGTCATTTGGGACATGCCAGTGAAATGTTTTGAAGCTTATTTTTAATGGTTATTTATTGTTTCAGGTAACACAAGAGGAGGGTCAGCAGCTAGCACGACAACTTAAAGTAACATATATGGAAGCCTCAGCAAAAATACGATTGAATGTAGACCAAGCTTTTCATGAACTTGTCAGAGTTATAAGGTAGGAGAAGTGTTCCACAAGAACTTTGATATTCTGAGTTTAATGACTGCTGTCTTGGAGAAGAAAAAGGAGCCTGGAAAAACTAGGTCAAATTCTGCTTGCAGATGTGCACTGTAAATGTCAGCTAATGCTCTGCTGTCTTTGAGAGAGGTACATGTTAGGAAAGGCTATTTAATGGGTATGCCATGTCAATTCGAACAAATTTTGCCTTACCCAACACCAGAAGTCTTGAGATTTTGAGCCATACCATAAATGCAATTTGTTTAACTTTAAAGATTTTAACACAATGAACAGTAACAGAGCATCTCTTGGTAAAGTTGAGTGTTTTTAAGAAAAAAGGTAAACACTGTATGCACATTACATCTCCGTGGGGCCCTGAACTGTTCACGGAGTCAAAACATTAAGCTTTATCTCTAATGTGTCACGATGGAGTTTAGACATTGAATCCCCCATAATGTTTTAGACACTGAATCCCCCACCATGCCCCAGTCTGGAAAGGTTCCAAAATAGGCGCATAGGCTATGAAGTGTACTTGTCCAGAAAGCTCTAATATCATAGGAGACTTTAACAAGTAACTCTTCTGCAGAGAAGTATGCAACTTTTTAGAAATAACTTGTTTTCTCTATACAAAGTTACAGTGAAAAGGTTGAGTAGATAGTTTTATATGCCTTGAACAGAGCCAACTGTTAGTCGAACATAGGCAATGAGTTCCAGACATGCTGGCTCCTTACCATGCACAAACTGGTTTTCCCTCCTATAAGTGCCTTAGCCAGTTCTATTAACAGTATGGCGGGGGGGGGGGGGGGGGGACAAAAAATAAAACCTAGACCATAAGGTAGGGAGGGGGAGTTGGTAGTACAAGTGAGAATTTTTGTCTACAGAGGAGGGCGCTTTGAGGGATAAGTAGGATAGCCACTGGGAAGCGGCTCTGCAAATTTCTGTTGTTTTTTTTGTTTTTTTTTAAAGTATGGAAGCATGCATGTGTGCATCTTGTAAAAACACTTTGCCACCCACCCATGCAAAAGCCTTCAAATTTCTTCCCCTTCAGTCCCCTGCACACAAGCTCATTCCTATGCTTTCTGCCTTTTTAAATCATGTTTCTCATTATGCCAGTCAGGAGAAGTGGGATGCACTTGCTCTTGCGAGTGCTTGCTCCCTCCTCTTCCTCCCCAAAGCTCTAATACTCCAACCTGGCCAATGCTACCAGGACTTGTGAAGTGGGGGGAAAATGGGTTAGTCTACAGGCAGCATTGAAGAAAGAGCAGCAGCTGGGTAGCATATGTTATTGTTCCTGGCCTTTACCTGTTCTTACTCCACTTCCTTCCTGTTGGGTTGTATCCTATGTGTTTTTGGTTTACTTGAAATCAAAATGAGGGTTTTTTCCCACCCATTCAACATGGGAGGAGCCCCTCATCTTGGATTCAAGTACAAGGTGAAGTGGGGAGGGGCAGGCAGCTGCTGTAGCTCCAACTGGCTCAGCCTGGGTTGAACAAAGTCATAGCTGCAGCAGCTGCCTATCTTCCCGCCTCCCCTTAAGCTTCTACCTTCTTGCTTTTGCTCTTTACTGTCACATGCAGCTCTGGCTCCGGCTCCATTCCCTCCCAGGCATGGAGCACATGCAAGCTGTGGTCCCTGCCTGGCCATGCAGTGTAGTGGCAGTTTACAGCTTGGGATGCTGCTGTATGGCTAGGCAGTACCAGAATTTGCATGTGCTCCATGCCTGGGAGGGATTGGAGCTAGAGCTGTACCTGACAGTAAGCAATAGGGGATGGAGGGAGCAGAGGTTGCAGTGTGGGGAGGGGACAGAGGTTGGACATGCAGGCAGCTGGAGCATAAGCACTATAGGGGGAACCTCTGGCTGCTATTTTCCCAGCTGCAGCAGTTGGGAGACCAGATTTTCAAGATGACCTTCCAATAATTAGATTCTATACATGAAAATTTATAACACTTTTTTTTATACATTTTTCCAGGTATAGAATCTAATTACTAGGGTATCTTCCTAAATTCAAAATCATCTTGGATTCAGGTAAGTATGGTAAATGAAAGTCAGTGAAAGTGAATTGGAAGGCATCAGCGGATGGTGATGACAAAATGCTGATTTTGCTTCTAAATGGAAAGAGGCAGAATAGCAGAATAAACACCAATGAACTCCAAGAAAGCAGAAGTCAATAGACTTAAAATTGCTAGGTAAAATACCATGGGAAACCAGCATAAGGAGAAAAAGATATTCAGGGGAACTGTTCTTTTGTCATGAAAAGAGAATGCCCCCCACCTATGCCCTCCTGGACGAGTGGCGGGAGTTGCCAGAACAAGTGGTGGGAGCAGCCCCTGCCCCTGCTCCCCGGATGAGCTGCGGTTCAGTCCTGTGCCTGTCCCAGCTGGGCAGCATTTGCCCCAGCCCCGCTCCTCCCTCACTGCAGGGTCCTTGATCTGCCTGCACCCCCGCCCCCCCCCCCCCCCCCACAACAGACTTGCCAGCTGCATGCAGCTTTTCAAGCTGCAGGGTTGGTATTGGAAATCAGAGCAGTATTGGCTGATACAACTCCTTAAAATTCGGCTGTCAATATTGGCCCCAAAAATCTGTATTGGTGCACCCCTAGAAAGGGCCATAGCTATTTTCATCTAGGAATACTGTGAACATTACATAGTACTTGCCCAGTCTTTGGTTATACCACAGCAGCCTGCTTTCTTGTCCCTTGCCCCATAGATATTTAGAAGACTAAGAACTAGACTTGACCTGAAAACCCTGCCGGTCAACAAAAGCGAGTGACATGAAGTTATGTAGACTTGTACATTAGTATGCATTAGCCACATTTTCTAAGCAGAGCTCTTTTGTTATGGTTTTTATAGACCATAACGCCATGGGTCCCAGTCCTAAAGTGCTACTGCAGTATAAACAGTAAAACTTAACAGCTGTTAAGATCAATTTTGCTGTTGCGATGGCATCCGCAACAAGTTACTAAAGTTGTATAGAAGATTTGAATTGGACTAAACAAAATTAACATGAAATTCATTTTTTGCAGGAAATTTCAAGAGCAAGAGTGTCCTCCTTCGCCAGAGCCAACACGGAAAGAAAAAGACAAGAAAGGCTGCCATTGTGTTATTTTTTAAGAATCCCAAGAATCAAGCTATCAACTGCCAGATTTATTTCTTTTTCCACCATTTTAGATCACTTTTGGTATCTGTCTAGCCTTATATGTGCATGTCTTGTATATGGTCACCAAATAGCCTTAGTCCAAGAAGCTGGCTGAATACAGTCCTTGAAGACAGCTCAGTCATCTTGGGGCAGACTTCAAAGCAAAACACTAAGGCTGCTTCTTTAATACCACAAGTCCTTCTTTCTCTCCCTGTTAGAGCTTGCACCTTTGTGGAGCCTATTCATGAAGGAGATGAAACAAAACCTTGGAGGACAAGGTGTTTTAAGTTTCTTATAAGTTATCTTTTTGTGAATTAATTTATTTTCTTGGTATTTCATTAGCTGTTATCAAGGAGACCTCGAATCAAAGTATAGAGCATAGTTTTTGTTATTTTTAATCTAAGGGTTAATTGGCTTCTTGCCCTGAGGTTAAGTTAGACTTTACAATTCAGCTAGCCTTTAGAAACCAACACTGAATGCAAAATGTTAGCAAAAATGTTTCAGCTCTTGTTTACGCTGCAGCTTTTCTTCAGTGGCCAAAACTGTATTTATTTTATGGATCCAGAATAGCTTCAGGATTACTACTACTACTACTACTACTACTACTACTACTATTATAATATGGCCAAATACCTGAGCTCCTTCTGGATTTCGGCATTTCAGTAATTGAAAAATTTTACATTAATATTGGAAAAAGATTCATGTGTCTTCCTTTGTATTTCTGGGTAAGGGAGTCCAGAAAACTTAAAACTAGCTGTTTTTTTGTTTCATGTAATATAAAAAGATGAATTTGATCTTTCCATTGTCAGAGATGATTAAATGTTTTTGCTATATACTTTTATACATTATTTTCTTATCAAACTAGTTAACAAGTATTTTTATATGTTTGTAAGCAAATATGCTTTCACAGCATAACTTTTGTGTATATGTAAAGATGAGTATTTAATTCTCACAGTTCACTTTTAACTGACAAAATAATGTGGGATTTGCCGAACTGTGGTAGAACTTCTCCTCAATGTTCTAGTTATACCCAGCAATGGCCAATCATGTGCCTGCCCAGCATACCTGTAGAGTAAAATTTAGTGTGTTCTTTTTCAAATCACTTTCAGTATCACTTACTATAGACTGACTCTTATGTGAATTATTAAACGGTAAGACTTTTTTAACTGACTGTTTAGTTTAACTGTGGATGGTTTTTGAATTTTGACTTCTGTGGATTGTGTTTAAACAATTCAAGAGTATGTTCCCTGATCTTGAAATACTGAGTGGTATTGCACAGTTGTCACCTTGTTGAATGTGTACAACGGCTCTATGAAGTTTGATTATTAAGCAAACCCTTGTATGACTTCAGGTGCTAGAATTAAAGATGATCTAACCATTATGAAAAGGTAAGAATGCTGTTTTCTCTGTTAGTCCAGTCTTTTAAAATCTGAATCTTGTGGGACAGAAGGGTTTAAATGGGGGGCGGGGGGAGAGATTTGTAAAGTTGAAAATAGCTTGAAATTTGGCTTGGATATAACCAGAATTGGCTTGAAAACTTAGCATCCTAACTCCCTGTGGTGAGATGTCCAATAATTAATAGCAGAGGACTACTGAAGTGGTTGTTCATAAATCTGACCATTCAGAATAAACCCTCTGGCATTTATCATATGCCAAAATAACCAGAGCAGTGAAGAAATTCTCTACAACTCTTCTATGGAAAGTGTTATATCCTGGCTTGTGATGTTTCTCTGCTGTGCAGGTTTCCAAGTATCACTTTTTTAGCTTTAAGTTTTTCAATAGAAGGCACAGAGTGGGTCATTGACTTTGACTTTACACACAAACCATGGCTCTGGGGTGACATGGGTACTAAGGCATACAGTTGACAGCCCGGAGGTCACAAGGTTGAGGTCCTAGCAGAAGTGTTCATGGTGTGGCACTGTCAGACTTCAACAGATTTGTGAATTCTGCTATGTACCTTGTCACAAGGATGAAGGAAGGCAAGAAGGAAGGAAGGAACCAGGCTCTTTGAGACCAGTGTTTTTACAGTTATCTAAGTTGTCATCTGGCAAGGGACAGTTGTTGTGCAACATGTAGAAAATCTCAAATAGAGGGAACAGTGAAAGCATTTGGCAGACATGCTACACTCTATTCCAAAACAAATTAAGAAACTACAGCCTTTACCATAGATGGTTTTCTATCTTTTTAAATATGTAAAGCACTTGGATTAAGAGGAAGCATTAGTTTGTCTTGTGAACAAAATTTAAGGTCTCCCTGGATTTTTAGTTTTCTTTTGCCTAGCAAATATGCACAATTTCTTACCAAATGCAACTTCTGAAAAGAAGATATTCCTCAGACCTGACCATCAAGCTTCCACATGCCCTTCTTCCCCAAGTAAAAACCATTTCACTGTGGATGGATGGAGCCTGGTAACTTCCCATCTATTCTGACAGGTTAGTAATGTCAGTGGTACACTATAGGAAGTTAAGTAGTGTTGGAGTTGTAAGGATATGCATATACTAGGCTAAAAAAATATAAAATATACATTTATGGCTCAGTGAGTCATCCATTAATTCATAAGGAACATGATTTTCCTGTATCTGTATAATGACTTGATTATCCATTCAAGAAGCATTCAGACTTTGCATTGAGGTTCTCATGGGCCATTGTTGGGCTTAAGGTGCAGGACTATTGTAGATAGACTAAAAGTTTTTTGAACCAGCCTGACCATAACTGTCCCTCCATCTGGAAGCAGCGTAACTGTTGAGCATTTACATGTATATGCAGTGCCGTAGAATCTGATCAAAGTAGACTGCTGGCTGTTGCTTAGCCAGAAAAGCAAGCTAGTTAGCTGGGTTCAGAGTGGTGGAAAATCCCCACCCCAGCTATACTGTTCATATAAAACAAGGCAGAAGTGGTACTGGGCCCAAAGAAAATTTTAAATATTCCAGTGGCTGGTTCATCTTGCACAAGACATTTGATTACTAGCTTGATTTCAAGAAAATGTGTTGCAAAGGGAACAAACAAAAAACAGTAGTTCAAATAACAAATAATGAGCCTGAAGCTTCCCAAACCTGGCTTCTGTTCAGGGGCACGTGTGAGACCAAGGCAGTCCACAATTTAAAAATTGCTTCTGCATGGCTCCTATAAAGCAGTGTCAGTAGGTACTGTTCTTTTTCAAGTGGCTCTTCTGGCTAAGCTCAAGGCCTGCCTCCTTTTGTTTCTTGAAGCATTAAGTAAGGAGTCAGTACCCCAAGTTCTGACTTGAGGCTGCAGCCACTTACAAGTTACTGGTTTCTCTGGAACAATGAAGTGCTTCATAGATTTCATAGACATTAGGGATGGAAGGGACCTTGGAAGATTGAGTCCAGCTCCCTGCCAGAGGGGCAGGAAGTCAGCTGGGGGTCATAGGATCCCAGCAAGATAAGCATCCAAATTTTCTCTTGAAGGTTTTCAATGTAGGTGCTTGAACCACCTCTGGCAGGCTGTTTCAGACCTTGGGGGCTCGAACAGTTTTTAAAAAAAAAAATAAAAAAATAAAAAAATAAAAATTCTTCCTTATGTCCAGCCTGAAATAGTCTCACAGTAGTTTTATAACTGTTGGACCTTGTCATCCCTTGGGCACTCTCTGGTGAACAAATGTTCCCCCAGATACTGGTGGTCACCCCTGATAAACTTGTAGGTGGCCATCAGGTCACCCCTGAACCTGTGCTTTTCCAGGCTAAAGAACCCCATAGCTCTCAGCCTGTCGTCATAAGGTCTGTTTTCCTGACCTCTGATCATGCGCGTGGCTCTTCTCTTGACTTTTTCAAGCTTTTCCACATCCTTTTGAATTGTGGGGCCCAAAACTGGACACTACTCCAGCTGCGGCCTCACCAAGGCCGAGTACGAGGGGAGAATGATGTCCCGAGATTTGCTTGAGAAGCATCTACGGATGTAAGCCAGCCTTTTGCTCACTTTACTAGCTGCAGCATCGCATTGCAGGCTCACATTCATCTTGTGGCCAGTGATGACCCCCAAGTCTCTTTCTTCTATAGCGCTAGCCAGCACAGCACTGCGAAGCCTATAAGGATGCTGCAGGTTTTTCCTCCCAAGGTGGAGAACCTTGCATTTTTCAGTGTTAAACACCATCAGGTTCTCATCCACCTATTTGCTGAGCCTGTCCAGGTCAGCCTGGATCACCTGCCTGTCTTCTGGTGTGGATGCTTTGCCCCAGGGTTTGGTGTCATTGGCTAACTTGGCTAGTCTGCTTCCGACTCCAACGTCCACATCGCATCGTTAATGAAGATGTTGAACAATATGGGTCCAAGGACAGAGCCTTGGGGGACCCCACTGGTCACAGGGCACCATGACAATTGACTTCAGTAAAGTACCACCCTCTGGGTCTGACTACAGAGCCAGTTTCCCAGCCAGTGGATCGTGGTGGACCCAAGGCCACAGTTGGCCAGTTTTGCCAAGAGGTGATCATGGGATACCAGATCGAAGGCTTTTTTTGAAGTCAAGATGTATGACATCATATATCTTGAGGTCACCTGGTCATAGAAGGAGATGAGATTTGGTCAAACAAGACCTACCCGCAACAAACCCATGCTGGCTATTCCTCAGGATGTTGGCATCGGCCAGTCCATTAAGGATGGCCTCTAATAAACTTTTCTAAGACCTTCCCCAGGATAGAGGTCAGGCTGATGGGCCTGTAATTTGCCAGATCCACTTTCCTCCCTTTCTTGGTGTTAGGCACCACATTGGCCTTCCTGTCTTTGGGCACTACACCAGAGCGCCAGGAGTTCTCAAAGATCTGTGCCAGAGGCTGGGCTATGCTGCTCACCAGCTCCTTGAGTACTCTGGGGTGTAGATTGTCAGGGCCAGCTGACTTGAATGTATCTAGCCTCTCAAGGTGTTCCTTCACTGATGGAGCTGTTCTAGCATTGATGGAGGGCAGGGGATCTCCTTCACCCAGGAGGGCAAAGTTTGCCACAAGGGCAAAGTTTTGCATACACAGTTTTTAGTGGAGCTTTCTTCTGAGATTCATGTGGAGGATCAGTCTGATTCTCACTTCACTCTCTATCAAAAGTCAGAGACCCACACATCAAGTCAGATGGTGCTCTAAATTCACCTATGTAATATTTTTCTCCAGGGGCTAGTGTCTTGTGGGACATGAAGAAAATCAATCTGAGAAATGCCAGTCCTCCTACTTAATTTTACAAGGTGCTTCTATTAGGAAATTTGGCTAAAAATCCATATGGAACTAATCCTGTTAATAGTGGCTGTGGACTTGCTACATGATAGGGGAAGGGAAGTAACCTTTCTTTTCTTTCAAGTTTTATTAAGGGGTCATATCTAGCCCATGTATTGGCAGCCATCCTGACTGTGGCAAGCTAGCGTTTGTTACAGACCAAAAAAATCCTACTGTGGCAGAGACTTGCTGAGCCCTGCAGAGTAGCAAGATGGATAAATATTTGTGTCTCTCTCCCATTTCTCTTCTTCACTTTCTTTTTCCAGCACCAAGCTTCAGTAAGTTCTTGTTAAGAGTCTTGTAGGGCTGGCTGCATGCAAGTTTAAAATGCCGACAGACAGGTTAAGGTTAAAATAAATGCATCTGGCTTTGGGGGACACCTGCCAAAATATTGTTATTTATAATCTAATGGTGGAAGGAGAGTTTGCTGTCACCACTCTTAGTGACTCTAAGCAATGTTGTCACGTTCATGTGTAACTTTTTGGTTTCATTGTCTGTTGCACGCAAGGGAAGAAATAGACTCCACTGAACTTGCCTATGTGGTGCCCATTTTTTCCCCCCTGCCAGCATCAGCCTGAAATTAGTTGCTGAAAGATGCTTGTAGTAGCAATATGTAGCTGATATGCTGGAGAGAGGAAAGGAAAGGGTTACTGCTTGCCCTATGGTTCAGATGCTTTCTACCTAGTCTCCACAACTTAGCCAATATGCCTACTACTTAAACCTGGACTGGTCCCAAAATTTGCCCACTTAAACCATGGATCTCCTGTCATCATTCTTGGGCTGCGTTCCACATGTCTCAAGCAACTGTGGATTAAAGCTTCATAACAAGTTTCCTTCTTTCATGTGGTGAGACTAAAGCTTTGTAAAAGCTTTTTCTTTTTTCTTTTCATTTTTAAAATAAGCATATTGGGTCAACTACTAGCTATAAACAACTCTTAGAAAGGCAGTTATTTGCATTTCTTACTATTTTTTGATAGTATGCTATAATGTAAGTCTCTAAAGAATGTCTATCTGTTTTGCTTCCCAAGGAGAAAGTCAAGACGGATCGTGTCACTTAGGTGCTTATATGGAGAACATTCTTATGATGGAAAGCTCCTTCTTTAGCAGACATGGACATAATTAAATCTGATATCTGGAAACCAGAACTACACAAATTCAGATAGAAATCAGGTGTATTGTATAGCTTGTTTACAGTGGGCACATCTACACAAGACACTGACTGTGCAGTAGCTTGATACTACCACACACTAGCATCTCAACACAGTTTTTGCTACAATACATGCTGCCCAGTAGTATCAGGCTACTCCACAGTAGCATCACTTAAAATTGTGTTTGATAGTACTACTGTGCAGTACTTATACAAGTACTAAATAAATGTGCAGTAATGACTGGGTTATTTGGGTGAATCTGGTATTTTTTTTTTATTAGACCAACTTAAATAGTTGGAGAATTTTTTTTATAGCAAGCTTTTAGGTTTAAAAATCTTGTCAGGCTGAGGAAGCCTCCTCAGCCTAACGATGGGTTTTTAAACCTGAAAGCTTGATATAAAATAAATATTTCAGCTATATGAGTTGGTCTAATAAGATACCGGATTCACCTAAAGAACCTTGTCTGCTCGTGTCCTTAGGCCAGCATGGCTACAACCACCCGCAGTAATGACTGTGCTGCAGTGTCTTGTGTAGATGTGTCTAATGAGTATTAACCAGCAGAACATCTTGAAAAGAATTGTGGTGGATTCTCTGTAATGTAAAAACTCTGGTTTTAAAATCTTTTTAATCAAGAACAAGCTCTTACATGTAAGAATATCTAATCATCCATTATGGGGTGCCTTACATTTTCAGATCGCCTGAGATTTTAATGTGTGCCTGGTATAAAAAAAAGTTGTCTTGTATACACAAATGTGTATACAGGGCTAGGTGTGAAGTGAATTTGGAAGACTGAAGAGAATCCAAATTATGAATCTGGATTTCAGAAAAGCAGATTTTAACAAACTCAAGATCCTAAGGAAGGAGAGCAGTGATATAAAGAGACTGGACTTGAGGAAAAAGCAAATGTGTTAAAAGTTCAGGGAACTCATGGACAGGGTACTGTGGAAAACAAGTGCAAGGGAGAAGGGAGTCCAGGAGAACTGGTTGTACCTTTTAAAGAAATCCTTTTAAGGGCACAAGAGGGAGGAGAAAAATAGAAAATGTAGCAAAGGATCGGTTTGGCTAATCCATGAACACTTAAATGAGTTGAAACTGGATGAGGAATTTTACCAAAAGTAGAAACTTAGCTATGTTACTAGGGAGGAATATAAGAGTACTGTATAGGCATTTGGGGAGAAAATCAGGAAAGCCAGGGCAGGAATGGAGATGCAGCTAACAAGGTGCATTTGTGTGGGGGAGGAAGCCTTCCAAAAATAGGCGACTGGATGAGAAACATTTAGGTCACATTGAATCCAGAGGGCATTCCAATTGGCTGCTTAGAAGGCTGAAAAATGTAATGCCTTCTTAATTCAGTTTTCACAAATAAGGTGAAATTGGATAATGAGTGCAGTTGGCAGCAAGGATAGGAAAGGAGATGGTGGAAGCGATTTTATTAAGAGATGCTGGATCTTTTCAAGTAAGCACAGTTGGACAAGATTCATCCTTGTGTGGTGCACAACGTTCTGGCCTCGCAGGCTAGCTGAGCAGCGCAGCTCCAGTCTACAGACTGGATCCAGCATTCAGTGTCAGTGCTTGACATAATCCAGTGTGCTGGCCTGGCTGCATGGTCCCACCACACCAGCATGATTTAATGGGCAGGGCCATGTTATCTGGTGTGTGGAGCTCCACATAAGCCTGTTCATCTGGCAGCAGGGGAGTTCTAATTAACGTTGCCTATGCTCCCCTTGCCACCAGGCTTTCGGACCTGTAGGCCTGTGGATTGGTTGACATGGCTCTGTGGACCAGTGGCTGAGTACCCCTGTCCTAGAGTAATAATAAAAAAAAAAATTTGGCTGAGATAATTGCAGAGCATAGTCAATTTGTCATTGGAGAACTGATGGAGGTTGGATGAGGTCCTGGATGACTGGGAAAGAGCAAACATAGGGCATATCTTTTAGAAAGGGAAGAACGAGGGTTTGGGGAGTCCTATAATGGTCAGTCTGACTTCGATAACCAGAGATGTGGAGCAGCAATCCCTGGCAGTTGAAGATGGTTGTGTCCCATGATTGCTTTATCTGTGGGTCTGAAGATGTCTTGCAAGGCCAATCCAGGATTGACAGCATCTCGGGCATGTGTTTCTGTACAAGGTGGGTGGCTCTGAATTCTTGATTCAGTTTGCAACATGCTGTTTCTGCTGCTCCTGCTTTTCTACCTCCTGTTGTCGTCATGACATTTCAGATTACTGAGATCCTTGCAACAGACTTTTCCTCCATTTGCAGTGGTCCTGGATGATAGTCTCCCATGAGCTGATGTTGATGTTTCAGTTTTTGCTTTGCTTTGCTTTGCTTTGCTTTGCTTTGCTTTGCTTTGCTTTGCTTTGCTTTGCTTTGCTTTTGTGCGTTTTTCCCCTCAGTTGGCTTTGAGGATGTCCTTGAAGCACTTTCTCTGCCCGTCTCTTGAACATACACCTTGACTGAGCTGGGAGAATAAAACTTGCTTTGGGACTCCGGAGTTGGGCATCTGGATGACGTGTCTGATCCAGCAAAGATGATCATTGCCTCAATGTTTGTGGTAGTTGCTTGAGAGGCTGCAAACATTGGTGCATCTGTCTTCCCACTGGATTTGAAGGACCTTCCATGGAGGGTGGGGAATACAGACTATGGAACACATCATTAAGGAATGTATTACTAAGCATCTAAAAACAATAAGGTGATCATGAGCACTCAGTGTTTTATATGTTAAGATTAGGTCATGCTTGCCCAATTTGATTTCCTTCTGTTGACAGGTAATAGGCTCGGTGGATGAGGGGAGAGCAGTGCATGCGAGAACTTGACTGTATTAAGGCTTTTAAAATGGTCTCCCATAACATTGCCATTAGCAAACTAAAGAAATAATCTAGACCAGTGATTCTTAAGTGGGGATGACACCAGATCCTTTCAAGTTAGACAAGCTTTTGAATATAAAATATTCTTCAGAACTACAAGGTATTCTTCAAATCGCTTTGTTAATGGATATTGTTGCTGTATTCTGAAAATACTCTACATGTGACTATTCCTTTGAGAGCCACTGGATGTCACTCTTGCTAGGCAAAAAAAAAAAAAAATGGTAACAAGGTTTTTTGAATAATTTTGCATTTTTCACTTGCTCTGTTCTGAGACCATTTTACAAAGCCCTTAGTTTTTGTTAATTCCTCTCCAGTGCATGTGCAAAGATGCACAAAGCAATTTCATGATGAAGTACACAGTCCTTGTTAAATGATTGTGTTTTAGGACCATTCTTGACCAGTTTGGACTGTGATTTAATCTGGTTCCAAACAGCAAACAATAACAATGAAGCTCGGATAAGAGACTGCCAGAGATGATTCAGGCTCCATAGGAAGTAGTGGTGGCTTAGCAAGGCGATATGCCTCTCACTTGTTCAGTTCCTTGTATGATTTCTGAGGGCACTTTTGCTAAGCAAGCTCTGGAATGAATTAAAACTCTGACAGGGTAGTCTCAAACTGCATGTTCTAGTCTTAGCTGGGCACGGTATTCTTCACTACACTTCATCTTTACATTGTCATTTAACATTTATATGTGTTACTAAACAATTGTATTGCTATTATAGTGGCTAAAGTAGCTACTGGGCACAGGGGTAAATCTTGCAGATTTCTGTTAATGTAATTAAGTCTGCTCTGAACTCAGCAGGACAGAGTAAAAGATACATATGTGGACCCAGAGGCCCCAATCCTTTAAATATTTCTGTGCAGGTTAGTCTGTCCAGATACTCGCATTAACTTAAATGGAAACTACTTGTGCTCTAGTCTAGTGGGTTATAGTCAAAGGGGAGCATAATTTTAGCTTGATCTCTGATGCACATATTCCTGAAGAAACATAGGGTTGTTTGGGGGTTTTTTTGTTTGGGGGGGGGGTTGTTTGTTTTTTTTTTTAAAAAAACAAAACACAACCAAATTTAACAACTTGCAGCTGTTGAGGGAAATGATGCTTCATCACCGAAACTTATGTCAGACCATACGTATCCTTACTGAGCAATGGAAAGGCCCCCCAACCTTGCTTTTCTTCTCCCACAAAACTTCAAGGAATTTATTGACTGGGAGTCTCCAATTCTTATAGCACCTGCTTTAGTGTTTGTGGGACTGGGTTTATGATTTAAGGATACTTAATACTTTTGATTCCCTTGATGTAAATCAGTTCTACATAAACACAAAACATGACAGCAGCTGGAAATTGTTTGCTAAACTAATTGCTTCAGAGATGGCACCCAACTATTTGCTATAAACAATAGCAGCTGCATGGGAACCGGAAAATACTGAATGTTGGGTAACAGGCTGAAATAATCACTACTACATTATAAGGTACCCAATATACATAAATGCTTAGCTTTGTCTTTGATACAATATAAACACAAATATTGCTTAATACTGAGCTGAAAACAAATGAGGCTGTACAATTAACCTAGAGACCTGATTTAACATCAGGAAGAACTATTTTGAGAGCTAAAAATGTGGCTTAAGCCACTAGGTCATGGAAGGAGAACAGAAACTCCAAGTTGACTTTCTGAATTGCGGTGTGACTTTTTTTGGTGATCCAGCCAGTTAATAACATCTTTATGCATAGGATATTTCCAATGAATGGACTGGGAAACGGGTTTTCAGATTTGGACAGTTCTTCCAGCTCAGCAAATCTGAGTACCATTCCAAGCCCCATACACCAAGAACTCTCTAGGACGTGCCACAGGCAAAAAGCCGATAAGAACACTGCCTGTGTCCCTCTGTGCAATAGCGAGTAAGTAATTCATTGATGTTCAGAGGATTGTAGGAAAAAAGACGTTCCTCATGCTTCCATCATCTTTGCCATTAGGACAGTACTGATCCAGTCCCTAGCCAAAATTGTTTTTAATTTAGCTTAAGTACAATATAAATGGTAATAGACCAGATGCACATGGGAATGGCTGTTGTGTATTAGATAAAGAAAACGGAGTGATCCAAATTTATTTTTACATTTATCGTCATGCCTATCTGTGAGCTGGTTCTTGGCTGCTGGAAAAACATTCCATTTTTGCATCTACTGGTGTTTCCTCAAACAGGTTTTTTCCTTCCTTTTTTTTTTTAAAACAGGGAACAGAACAATTGATTTCCAGCTAGGTTGGTTTTAAAGCTTCTTGTTACCATAATGAAATTGTTCCAAATAAGCACCTGCTGCTACTTTTAAAACAAGCACATATGGTTCATTTTTGTAGTTTGTGTTTTTTCATAAAACTTGGCTTACAACAGCAGACTATCATCCATAGTGTTGTTTTGTTTTTGTGGTATTCTTCCTTCCCTCCTTTATCCTCTTACAGCTGTCCTGTTCTTTTGCTCCTTGGGGCAATTGATGCTACTTTCTTAAAAATGTCAAGTGTCTGTTGCACAACCCAGTTGACTGCACCAATACCTTGTTTGTAACTGCTCATCCTGCTTAGAGTTTTTTCCTACTGGTAGGCATTGAATTAGAAAAAAAAATTGTCATGTCCACCCTACTCCATCCACAAATTATTTTTGGGGGGGAAACTGCCAGGGGGAAATACCAGTATGCTTTCTAGCATATCCAAAATTATCCCACATCTTTACACTGTGGGACTAAGCAACTTCTGAAATGGTAGACTCTCAAGGGACTGCTATGCCAAAAGCTTTCTTTCCCCTTCAGTTCGGAGGAGGCTCTTGAGTGGACCACTACTAATAATTTTATCTGCTTCAGCATAGTCTGGGTCTAGAACAGGGGCAAGCAAAATATGGCCAGCGGGCTGGATCCAGACCATCAAGGGATTTTGTCTGGCCTTCAGTGGGTTCCTCAGCTCTGCCCTGCCCAGCCCAGCCCAGGCCATGGTATGTGTGGCCTGTGCTGCCTTCCCCAGGCATACAACAGGGCTGGGGTGGCACAGCAGCCAAACTTGCTTCCTGGCAGGCCCTGCAGCGGTGGCTCCTTCTAGCTGCTGCTGCCAGTCTCTTCTGCTGCCAGCCCCAGCCCCGCTGCCTGGGCAGTCCAGTTTGTCTGCCCTGCACCCACCCCAGGTACTGGATGTGGGCAGGGTGTGCTTGGCTAAGTGAATGGGATTGGGCCACAGGTGGGCTGGGAGTGAGATGGGCGAGTGGGTGGGGCCATGGCCAGGGCTGGGATTGGGATCATGGGGTGATGGCAGGGCTGGCTCGTGGAGTAGAGTCATGATCCACTGCCTGCACATCCCTGCGATGGGCACCAGTTCCACAGGCAGGGGCAAGTGGGGAGCAGATCGTGGCTTTGCCCTGGTCCTCACCCCTGTCTTATCACTGCCCCACAATCCCGATCCTAATCCCAGCCCCTCCAACTTGTCCTGCTCCTTAACATTGCTCCCTTCCCTCTGCCCCTGTGACCCCATCACATTTGACCAGCTACACACACCCTGCCCTGGGATCCCCAGGTCTTGACAGCATGGGGCTGGGCCCTGAGGCAGAGCTACTTTTAGGAGTTGTGTTGAGCTGTTGAGGTGGGAGTCAGCACTCCCACCTGACAACTGCTTGCCAAAACTCCCTAAGTGGTTCTCTGGCCCAAATCATTTGTCTAGAACAGGCTTTAGGAAGCTTATTTCTAGAGTAGCAGTGGCCAATATTTTTGGCAGCCATGCAACAAATTAAGCCCTGCCTCTTCCCCAGTCTGTTACGTACCAAACACAGCAGCTGCTCAGGTCACTTATGGTATGCATGCTGTGGATTGGCTGTCCTGATTTAGAGTTTTGTGCGTTTAAAACCAGCCTGAATTCTTCATTTACAGGCTACTAATGTGACCCCCACAGGTCACTAGTCTAATGTACTCCTGGTGTGAAACTGTTTAACAGATGGGCATGTGTGTTGCATTAGCTGTAGTTTCTAAATGACTTCTGGGCATGTGTATATCATAATATAATCTCAAAGCAATGCAGGGATGGAGGATTGTGGCACTCAGTCACACTGTTTTTGCTCACTAAAAGATGCAGACAAATTCTTCTGGTGACTCAGGAGCATCCCTGGGTGTGCAGTCTCTGTTTCACAAATGGAAAGTATGCTTGTTAGAATGCCAGTTGCTTTTCTCAGATCTTCCAGCTGCTTCTGCACTGTCTGCATTACCTGGTACGCCTGATCCAAGCCCCACACTCATTACTGACCATTAGAGAGCCAGGTCAAATTTTCCAAAATACCCATTTTCAAAATTGGCCTTCACTTGGACTTAGATTAAGAACTGACTTGGAGTAAACTTTTACAAAATTACTTTTGTTCAGTTCAACTGACTGAATCTGCTTGGTGCCATTATTGTGCGCCACCAACTTAAAATGGTACAACCTTAAGTACCGCCAGCAAATTTTTGTCATAAAGTAATTATCATAAATCTGCTAATGCATACCACTGGCAGGTTGTCTGCATACCACTGGTGATACATATACCACAAATTGGGAACCACTGCCTTAAGAGAACATAAAGCATAGCTGTAGTAAGAGGCATGCACTGGCTTAGTAACCTTCATCAATCACTTACTGTTTTTCCTGAGTTAGCTTAATGTGTATCACTTAGCTGAAGCATTCATTTAAAAACTCTTAGAAATATATACATAGACTAGTATGGTATGTAAGGTCAAATAAACAAATTGTAGAAGATTGATTAAGAGTGATTATACAAATTGAAATCTGGATTTTCTAACCCGTACAGCATTGGCCAAATTCTGTTCCTGCTGAGATCAGTGGGGATTGTTCCAGAGGTCAAAGACTGTGTTTTCTACCACCAACTCATCTGTGCTGTCATCACCTGCCATTGGTTCCATGGCTCTTCTTAAGAGTGATGTCAGCTATTACATCTAGGAGAATGTACGCCCTGCGACTCCTTTTAGTAGCATTTGTTTTGCAAACTGTACCTGACAAATTAATCTCCTATAACAGCATGATTCCCAGTAGGATTTCACTCCCAATGTTAGATTTGTTATTGGTATTCAAAGTTAACATTTACCATCTATACCAGACCCCCTAATACTTGGTCACACCTCCTGAGCCCTACCAGCTCTACTGTATCAATGTTATCACGCCTTCCTTTCTATTCTATCATATAATTAATGTATGATGAAGACGTACCACCTTCACATATATTTTTCTCTTTTCTGATCTGTATTATTCAAAACATCATTATGCCTTTTACAGGCTGCTTTTAAATCATGGATCTAAATACCCAGGTGGAGGGGTTGTTGACCAAAAACTTCACTAAATATAGATAGGAAAATAGGAGCTAATATTCTTGCTAGGTGACTCTTTAAAGGGTGCTACCTTCTTATGCACCCAGTTCAGTTAGTAGCTATGAGGTTCCCTTTATCGCTGTGAAATCCATAGAGCTAGAAATGTGCAAAATGAATGCCTCACAAGACTCTCTTTTTTGTCCTTGGAATAAGCTCAGGTATACATGTAGTAAGTATGGACTAGAATTGCTAGAGAAGTGTCATGATGTCAGGCACCAACCTTTACAGACCAGATGAAGTGGTTCTGAGTACCAGACGCAGGGAGGGACACGACCCGCAGTGTTTTTTGTTGAAACCAGAAGACTCCTGATCAATTGGAACATAACTGACTTTTTTCCCTTTCTTGAACTCTTGCGGTGTTTTTACATGTACTCCAGAGGGTGGGGGAGGGGCACTTTTAATTAGAGCGGTTCCAAAAGCCACTCTAATTAAAGCACCTGAAGTGTGTTTTTGTGTATCAGTGTTCCTGTGCTTCAAAATGGTAGCAGGAGCGCTTTATCTAAAGATCATCAAACTTTACCTAAAGCTCCATCAGACTCAATTAACTGCATCTGCTCTGATGTGCTGTAATTACAGCACATTGGAGAAGCCTCTGGCCTCATGTAGAGGCACCCTTGGTTTTGTAGTTTGAGCTCTGAAATGCCTGTTGCCTCTCGGCCTAAGGCTTGTCAATGTACTAAGTTTTACTCACAGTTTTACCTGTTTCCTGAAAATAATATAGTTGTAGACGAGTGCACTTAGTGTAGATAGTGGCCCCATGCTGTGCATCTTCAGAGAACTTTCAGTCAAGCATTTAAGTCGTCTGAAATTAAAGGAACCTAGACGTTGACCTTGGACCCTGTTGAACTGGGGCCTGTTTTGGTGCATGGGACACAATGGTTCTACAGGTCCATAGCTTAAATGCAGTACAGATCTGAAGAGCATGAAAGCTATCAGTTACTGGCTGTTTTAATGATGGCCTATGCACATAGCATAAGGTATATCATAGCTTAATTCCAGTTAGCATTGGAAAATTGCTGTCATTACAACTGATCTCTCAGCTGACTACTGCAATCCTTGTCAAGTCTTACCAGAGGCAACAGATGTTGACTTTCATGGAGACAAAATTAACCACTCATGAGTCAGGTATTCAGTAGCCGTATTTGTCTAGAAGCAAAAGAAATTGGAACTTGTGGTAGAAGTGATGTCTTTTATTAGAACAACTAGATTTTTGCAAAAAAAAAGATCTTTAATTGCAAGCTGTTGGGCACAATCATCTTTCTTCAGGCAAAGGAGACAAGATTGTAGAAGTTCTCCCAGGTAGAAATGAAAGCTCATATTTCATACGAGAGTTGAAGGTGTGGTAAAAGCTCTGTTTGGCACAGTTCACTTTATGCAGGTTAGGCCCAGAGAAAAGTTGGAATAGTCTGTTTACCTCCAAGGTGTTTTGGCAAACAGGATGTAGTCATATTTCCTTCTGGCTATGATGTTTTATATTTCACAGAAGAGTAAAAGGATGGAATGCTCTTCTGGACAAGAAATTTGTGGCGAGGTATCTTTCGCCTCTGATTTGATGCAAATTACCTATACCAGAAGGAAATATGACTACATCCTGCTTGCCACCAATCCAATAACTTCAAGGTAAACAGACTATTCCCCTTTTCTCTAAGCCTAACCTGCATAAAATGAACTGTGCCAAACAGGAGGTTTTATCATACTTTTACCTCCTCTAGAAATGAAAGTTCATGTTTCATATCCAGGAGAACTTTTACCAACTTTTATCCTATGCCTGAAGAAGGGTGTTTGTGCCTAACAGCTTGCATGCATTTAGTTAGTCAGTCTAGTGATAGATATCACCCCTACCATGAGTTCTGACTGCACACGAGTGGCAATTTGGGTTTGGGGGAGCATGGCTGAAATAGTGTGGGGAAACTTTTATAGCTAGCCTGACTAGAGGAACAGAGTACTTGAGTTGTCAGGGCTATATATCCAGTGTTGTTCACTGCAACTAGCAAGGGTCATAAAAAGCATTAAAATAGGATTCTGTGAGCATGTCAGAAGAAAGAAGTAGACTAAGGAAGGAGTGGGTCCTTTAGTGAATACAGAGGCCAATTTGGAAATGGATGCTGCAGAGAAAATTGAAGTATTTAATGTACTTTTACTTCAATTTTCACAAAATCAGTTACCAGTTAACAAGTGCAGTTGGCAGCAAGGGTAGGGGATGAAATAAACAGCCTACAGTAGTAGAAGAAGAGGTTAGGGATTATTTGGAGAACCTGGATGCTTTCAGGTCTGCAAAGCCAGATGGGATGCATGGTAGAGGACTAAAGAATTGGCTGGGGTAATTTTAGCTCCATTATATTTGAGAACTTGTGGAAGCTGGTTAAAGTATATGGGTGGATCCAGAGTTTTTCCTAAAGGGGGTGTGTCCCCCCTGCCCCCTGGACCCTGGGGGGATGGGGTAAAAAGTAGAGGGAGCCCCTGGGCTGGCAGAAGAAACTGGGGCAGAGATCAGGTGCTTGAAATGGGGGACTTATGTCTGCTGACACCCATTACCACTGTCTCCAGCTGTCACTGACATGGGTGGATCCCCAGTGATGTTCCTGCCCCACTCCTGATGAAGGCTGCAGGGAGCAGCTGCACAGGGTGCCGAGCTCAGTTGGGAATAGTGGAAGTGGCATGCAGGTTCCTCCTTCCAGTGCCTGCTCTTTGCCCCTTCAGACCATGGGTGTTCCCCACAGGCTGGCAGCAAGCACTGAAAGCAGGAACCCACACCCTGCCACTGCCATTGTCCCCAGTTGATGCAGGCATGGGGGAACTGTAGACCTCCACACCACTGCACTCCTTCCCTCCCCCCCCACCCCCCAACGGATCTGCCCCTGGTGACTGGAAAGGGCATGTAAAGAAGTCATCTTTAAGAAAGGGAAAGAGGAGGATCTGGGCAACTACAGGCTGGTCAATCTGACCTTGATACCTGGAAAAATAATGAAACAGGTTATCTAGGTACTTGAAGGAGAACAAAATTATCAGGAACATGGCTTCATCATGAGCAAGTCTGACTTCCTTCTATGACAAGGTGATGGACTCTGTGGATGAAGGAGAGCAGTGGATATTATATACCTCAACTGTAATAAGGTTTTTGCCATGATCTTCCATGACATTTTCATTCGTAAGATAAGGAGATACAGTCTAGATTAGTACTGTTAGGTGAATACACAACTGGTTTGGATCATGCTCAAAGTGTAGGCATCAATAGCTCAGTGCCTAGTTGGGAAGATGCATCCAAGTAGGATTCTGTAGGGGTCTGTCCAGGGATGTGGTGGATCAAATTGAGTGCACGCTTAGCAAATCTAGAGGACACCAAGTTGGGTGGAGTTACAGGCACTTTGGAGGATAGGATTAAGATTTAACAATTACCTTGATTAAACTAGAAAAATGGTCAGAAATCAATCAAGTGAAATTCAGTAAGGGCACAGGCAAAGTCCTGCACTTGGAGTGAATCAATCATGCGCACAAATACAGACAGGGCAATGACTGGTTAGGCTGTAGTACAGCAGAAAAGGACCTGGGAGTTGGACTGGACCATGAGCTGAATGTGAGCCAATAATGTATTTTTGTTGGTGGGGGAGTAAACAACATCCTATGTCCAGTTTTAGATCTCTCACTTCAAGAAAAATGTGGATAAATTAGAGTCCAACAGAGAACAACAGAAGTGATTGCAGTACTGTGAAACATGACTTGCAAAGAAAAATTGAAACAACTGGGATGATTCAGTCTGAAGAAAAGACTAAGGGAGGATTTGCTAACAGTCTTCAGGTGTCTGAAGTGTGGTTATAAACAGGATCAAGACAAACTATTTTTTGTGGTTACAGGGAACAGGACAAGAAGCAATGGCCTTAAATTGCAGCAAGGGAAATTTTAGTTTGACTATTAGGAAGAACTTTCTAATTAGAAGCTTAGATTAGACCACTTCCTGAGATCCCTTCTAGCCCTGTGTTTCTAGGATTGACTGGAAACTAATACAGAAGAGTTGTAAAGAAAGTGAGTTGGTGTTACTTTTAGCTTGATTCAGTAGCTGCCGAAGTCGACCACTGTTTATTACCTGAGCACTGGCTCTAGGAGGCTGTGGACTAGGTTAATCCCTGGTGCCAACTCTAATTTTGTGACCTGGTGAGTTCTTTCAAACAGCGTGGAACAATAATAAGGGGCTAAGCACAGGTACACCTGTGTCCACAGCACATTAGCCAGTATAATCATTTGCCATAAGGCTGTTACACAGGCAAAGCAGACAGCATGGTACTGACAAAATCTGAATTGCTCAGCTCTACTACTGCCATTCTTTGTCAGCTCTATTCTCCCTTCAGTACAGCACTCTGTGCTTTACAGGTAACATCTCAAGCCACGTAGAACTCTTGCATAACTTCTTTGCACCAAGAAACGACAACTGAATTCACTCTCTTTTCCCAGCAGAGGGAGTATTCTAGAAACACTGCAGGCAGACAGCAAAACTTCCACTGATTCATGTAGTTCAAAAAAAAACCATAGGCTGCTTTGCAGGTTTTACAGCATCTTAACGTGACCCCCCCCTCTTTGAATTGTGCTGATGGAGTCCAGCCAGGGGTTGGAGGGGGGAGAGAGGGAGTTGCTTGGAAGTGTGTGCGTGTGTTTAATTTCACCCATCTTGGATAATGGCAAGATTGCCAAAGTCGGTGTCAATATGGTGTGTTCTTTTAAATAAACCCCAGAAATTTTAATCCCAGAGATTAAAATAACCATTTCTCATCTTTTGTAACCTTCTAAACTAAACTCTTCTCTCACCCTGCCCTTTTTTTCAGACCTTGACTGGAAAAAAATAGTAAATTTTAAAAATGCCTCTTTGACTTAAATAATTTCTCAAGTCTGTAGAGTGAGGATGCACTGCTCATACAACCTCGCTACCATAGTTGGAAACTAACCAATGATAAATCCATGCTACTAACCCTGGGTTGTTACAATGGTGGATGCATCTTGTCATCTTTCCACCCCATCTGCTGACTATAAAATCTTCAAGAGCTTCAATGTCTTGCCTGCTTTCAAGAATACAACAAAAGGGAAGGATGACATGCAAGATTCGAGTCTACAACATATGCAGAGAAACTGCTGTACAACAAGGAAGGGAATGTTTTGTCTAGGTAGCTCCTTGATTATTTTAATAGCCTTACAACCTTTGTCAGAAGTTGCAAGACTTTTCTGTACTGGAACTGACATTAAAATTCCCCATAGTTTTATCTACTATAATTAATCCTGGAGTTTGCCAACATATACTTTTTCTCTTTAAATAATGTGGGTTTTTGCCCTGGTGGCAGGTGTCTTGCATGGTGGAAACTGTCCTTGTAAAGCATGAGAATAGTATTGAGCTAATTTCTTCAAGTGAAATGGAAGTAAGTATTTTTTGTATAAAGTACAAGACTATAATAAGAATAGTCTCTGATCTAACAATAGCATGTGCTATAGTCAGATGTTCCCTGTAATGCACTGATTGGGCATCTTCACACTTTAAAACTGTAGTCTCAAAAGGCTTTGTGGATGTGGGGATTCAAGAACTAACTTTTTAGGTAGTGCTTGAGGGGACTGAATGTGATGGTTCTGAGTCTGGAAAAAGTAAGCACTCCCAGAATGACGTACTCATCCTGTTTGTCCCTTCTGCTACAAGAACATGAATGTTCCTGTGCTTTATATTATCAATGTTAACCAAAATGTCCCAAACTCCACTTTTTTTTTTTTTTTTTTGCATCTCAGAATTTTCAGTGAGAGCAGACGCATGGGGATTTCTCCTTCTGCCCTGGACAAATGTTTTGTGCCCTATGGGGAGATGCAGCTTCTCTCGCCCCATGCATTCTAAAGATCTGTAGCAGTGGATCATTCCCCTACCTTCATGCAACCACATTGAGGGGAAGGGCAATGTTGCACCTGATTGTAACCAAACAAGAAGAGGAGTCTGTATTACAAGAATTTCTTTCTCTATCCAGTTTACCCCCACTGCTGTTTTACTGCCCATCTTTATCTCTTCTGTTAGTCATTTCTCCCTCTTTATTCTGTTACTTCTCCCCTAAGTGTCCTAGATCTGCCCCCTCTTTCTTTCTTTTGAGGTGGCCCACACCATTTTCTTGTCTTGCTGAAATCTACTTTTGTTCTTTGTCCCTGAAATGACTGCTGCTAAGTGGGGTACATACTGGGAAGGAGTCTGTCTTCTGTGTACAGGCTCCTCTACAACAAGTCGCCCCTTATTGTATTTTAGGGCTCTCCAACTGGCAGCCTGCGGGCCACATAACTTCCAGCCCCATAGCCCTTACCTGGCTGTTGCTGCCAATGTAACAGCAGCCCCAGCCTCCAGGCTCCCCCTCCCTCCTCTGGCCTCTACTTCATGCTCCCATTGCAGAGGGTGGCACAGGAAGCAGAGGGTAAGTCCAGGGCCACGTGGTTCAGTGCAGCTTCAGACAGTTATCTGGAAGGAGATGGTGCGAGAAATGACCTCACTTGACTAGAATACAGGTGGTGGAAACAATCAGCTCCCCACTCCTGAGACTGGGACACAGACCATAGTGATCCAAGCTGCCTAGTATGATGATTATCTCTACAGGGAGAAAACCAAGGAACTTAATTTTAAATATGATTGTTAACAAATATCTGAGTGTTTTGTAGGTGTGACTGAGTTTGTGGGCCTCAAAGTCCTGTTTGTTTTCTTGCTTCCTTATGGCTTGTATCATAGTCTTCAGTAAAGCAGTGTGTGTACATATACTGGGAATGAAATACACTCCTGGAGTTCTAGGGTGTTTATGGCAGAGTGATGTTCTTAATGCATCTTTGCTGTTTTATGAAGTCTCTGAATAGGCCAGCAGCATCCCTCATCAAAATGCTGACTGAAAGTGGTTTTAGCTGTAAAGGACTTCATTAAAAAAAACAAACTTGGAAGCAGATGGGTTATCCAAAATGTGGTATATCTTATGGTAACTCCCAAGTATTGGACCAGACTGGAATCTATTCGGCTTTGATGATATAAATCAGCTGTAAGAAGAGCTAAAATAAAGAAATTGGATTAAATTTGATTAAATAAATAAATAAGCACTAGTGAGTGCCAGTAATGCCTCTCAGCACCCCACTGCAGGGTGATCTAGGCTTGAGTTGATCTGCTGGATTTTCTCTTTTGGCACGAGAAGCAAGCTGCTTCCATTTCCTTGCTAAAAACACCATCTGGCTCCTGTTCCTTGAGAAACTGAGCTTTGTGTCTGAGGCTTCAGCCTCACAACTCAGAGGCCACCTAAGCTTGTAAAGAGGTTCAGAACCCAATCCCAAAAATATTCATGCGACTTTTTATCCTGAAGTACCCTCCTACTGCCTCACCCAACTTTCCTTTGCAAGAGACACTTGCTCGCAGGCTACAACACAAGCAGAGGGTTGTACTCGCAGAGCATGTCCAGGTAAGCATGGACATGTGGTACGTAGTGCTGCAGATCTGTCTGCAGCATCACACACTGTTCATGCAGGTATTCTTCACATTGCTAGGTTACAGCATGGGGGGATTGACCCCAGGAGATCCCAGAGTCAAAAAACCCCACACTCTAAACCCCCCCTCCCTCCAAAACTGCCCCTAAAAAAAACCTGTGGTGTCATTGCATACTGCCAAAAAACAGATCCTGGCTGGTCAGACCTACGCTCCAGCTGCTGGCCAGGCTCCCAGCGGCAGAAGCACCATGGCTATAGCATCCTCGGCCCTCAGGGTCCCAGGTAAGGCTGCTGGGGCTAGCCTTCCCTACCCACTCAGGGTAATGGGCCATGCACCAGAGCACATGTGGAATGGGTGTTCCCCAAGGAAAAGTAGCAGTGGCATAAGGTTTGCTGCTGCTACTTGTCCCCAGGGATATACCTGTTCCTGCTCATGGGGATGCACCCACAGGGTACAACACAATTCCTCCTACAGAAATGCCTATGACCACTTTCCTGTATTTTGTGATATCTTGGTGCATGATCTCAGCCTGATCCTCCCGAAGGACAACTCCTCTTCAAATCAGCAGCGATTACTATTAAATTGGCTTACACCTTGTCCTTCTAGAAGCTATAAATGCCACTTGGCACCAAATTTTTGCAGCTGTCACTCACTAAGACTACTGCACTCAAATCTGCCTCATAGGTCCAGTCTGACTCCCCAGGTTTCCTTTAACCCAGGGGTGGGCAAAATGTGGCCCGTGGGCCGGATGTGGCCTCCCAGGCCATTCTATCCTGCCTGCAGGACCCTTAAAAAATTTATAAAATTAATATTTATCTGTCCCTTGCTGCCTGTCATGCAGCCCTCAATAGCTTGCCAAAACTCAATAAGCAGTCAAAATAATTGCCTGCTCCTGCTAATCCCACGACAGGTGACCGCACTGCAACAAGGCTGGTCTCTACTATTCTAAATATACAGCTGATAATATAAAGCAAATGCAGAGGCAGTGCTGGGGCGGGGGTGGACTTTGGAGGGTTATGGTCCCTGCAAAATTTGCCTTAGCCCCCCTCCCCCCTTCCCCCCAATAGCTACCCTTCCCAGCACCACCCCTGTCTAAGTCCCCTGCCTCCCCACCCCGGGCCGCTGCCTGCCCTGCACAGCTGAGCCTGCCTTGTTCCTACCCACAGCAGCACGGCTCCTTAAAGTAGGTTTTGTTTAAAACAAAAAACAAAAAAAAAAAAAAAGGTGGGCAGAAGATGTATAGCACAGCCCTCTGTGCCCTCCCCCACCCCCGGCAAGCTTCTGTCTAGCCCACCTCAGCACCCCCACTGGGAAGAGGCTGGAGTCTCCTCTCAGTAAATGTCATCAAGATGGACATGGTAATGCTTTAAATTGGTGTTAACATCTGGTTTCCCTTTTCATACATTTGTCAGAAATAAATGTGCTCACAGAGCTGAAGTGACTGTCCAAAGCATCTTTTAAAATGGCAGAAGATACTAAACTGAGGAGCCCCAACTCCTAATCTTCTGCTCTATAGTAACTATGCCACATTCCCTTAGCAACAAAAGTATTGGAAAAATCCTTATTTTGAATCTACCCAACCCTTACATTTTCTTTACCATAGTATTTCTTAAAGTAATTTGATAGCGACAAATGGCTTATTTGTAACTTTATTAATGTAGGCCAGTGGTTTTTCAACTGGGGTACATGTATCCCTGGGGGCACATGGCTCTTCTCCAAAGGATATGTGCCTAAATTTTAATAATAGGTGGTGGCACTTCTGCTTAGTCATCACACAGTGAGTAACGGTGTTGCATATTTTCACTTTGACCATGAAGAGATCCATTGGTAGTTATGAGCAGGGATATTTTGCACATAAAGGGGTCTACAGGCAAAAAAGTTTGAAAACTACTATATAGAGCTTTCAGTAGTTGCCTTTGTCTGTTTTATTTTCATAGCATGCCTTATCGGATAATTCTAAAGCTTTGCCTATTTGTTTGCGAATCGACTATACCAGTGGTTCTCAATCTTTTTGGACTCAAAGCACCCCTCATTGGATTTGAGGCAGCTCTCCATATCTTTTGTGGTACTCAATTTCAAAAATTAATTTGTATATTACAATGCTTGCTTCCTTACAGAGGGGCTGGGCCATAGGGGTGGGGGATTGTCTGGGCAGGGATGTGCCTAAACCTTGTTTATCTGCTTATCTCCTCACACCTCTCAGCACCTTTCAAATGATCTGGTGGGATCTGGGTTGAGAATCAGTAAGTTACACCATCAAGAAGGTGGCAAGCTAGCGCTTAGAGCTCTGAGCAAGCCTCTCTTTGCTGGAGTGCATCTCTAATTTTGAGCCTTAGTTCTGCAGAATTACGTATGTCCTGAGAATTAATTTGCATCTCTACCCTTAACAGAGACGGGCCCATGACATTATTAGCCTGTAATAGCTTTGGAATAAGGTGTGTAAAAATCGACACGTGTATGCCTTTGGGGAGTGCTCAGCAACCTTAAGGACTCTTGGGGGTGAAAGAAGGGAAAACAACATGAGAATGATTGCAGGCACCGGTGTGCATCCTGTACCATGAATATGCTCACAAAGAAACAGGTTCTTTGGAAATTCAGGGTATTATGGGTTTGTTCTCAGTTACTTATTTTCAGACTTGGATTGTGCATTCTTATCTAACCTAACACAGGCACCAGTCCTTAAAGCTGCAGTGCTCTGTTGTTGAACTGGAGCAACACAGTTTTGTGGCTAAAGCTGGGAATTTAACAAAGGGACAGTTTCACTTTCTCCACATTTATGAACAATTAGGATTCCAGTCTAGAGTAGAATGAATGTAGTATGGCCATCTCCCAGCAGATGGAGACAGGAAGCGGACTGGATTTTAAGAAAGACAATAGCCCAGTAATAAACTCTGTTCTAGCAGGCCATGCCACACTGCTTCCCTGTGCAGAATTCTTTCTTTTTGCTTTCTCCATCTCCAGTATTCTGTGAGGGGGAAAAGCAGGTAAGCAGCTCAAGCTTGTCCTAAGGAACCTCAACTGTCCCATGCTGGGGCCAGGACCCAGACTGGGATCAAAGGGCCAGGAGCCCACCGCAAGGGATGCCCAAAGAGCAAAGAGGCTTGGGGTTCTAACTGGCCTTAGACAGGGTCACGGCCTAAGGGGGAGCTGAAGGTCCCAGGGAGGGGACTACAGTGAGTGGGGTGAAGGGCACGGTGGAGTTTAGCTATCTGAGATGCTATCTGTGAGGCTTGGGCCACAGTGTAGGAGTGGAACAGAGCTGTGGAGATCCCCTTGAACATAGCGGTGCAAAAATGGGCAGCCTCCTGCCTAATTAACACCATAATTAGGTATCATCAAGGCATGGCAGGAGAGAGAGGCAGGCAGTTAGCCCAGAGACAGGTGAGCAGGCCAAAGTCAAACTGGCCCTAGGAAGGCCCCCTATTACAGTGCAATTTGTTGTAACTTAAAGTCATAAGTTGAGGATTGCCTATACTGTACAGTAAGCTTTCCCTGGGGTTATATCTACACATGTGCCCATTGGAAGCAAAGTTGCTCTCAAGAGGAGCAGTTCAGTGCAGGGCTATTCCTGTCCTGCTCTGCCCCACTAGAACAGCCAAGGGGAGCTCCAGGCTGGCAAGGGGCACTAGGGTCAGGCCTGGATTCTATGGGGTGGAGGAAGCTGTCCCCCATCTAGGACACACTAATTGGCAGATTGGGGCATGGGCCTGGGAAACAGCTGCTGGGGAAAGGGACAGTTTCCTGCCCCCTATTGCCTGGGCTGACCGGAAGCATTTTGTTGCTAGTCAGTGGTCTACACATGTGGTACTGCACAGTAGCTACTGTGTGGTTAATCTACTACCTGTATTTAGTGTACATTAAAGCCAGGGGCACACGGTGTTCATGTGGGGTATAGAAGATTACTAGGAGCCCTGATCACAGTAGAGTGTAATTGTTGTTGGTCGAATTAATTAAATAGCATGTTTAATTTTCTACTTGTAACAAATCAGCACTCTGTGGCGATTAACTGTAATGGACCATCAATGCAGTCTAGTGTTTGAAGTACCAGATTTCCTGCAAAGAGGAAATTGGCAATCGTTACTGAAAGGAGTATAGTTTTGAAAGTAGATAAGGTACAGGGAGATCAATACAATAATTAAAATTTTACAAATGAAAAATGAACTTTGGTGTTCCTTTTTGTAAGTGTGCTCTGCCAGGAATGCACAGCCTGCTAGGAAAACAAATAGTAGATTAACACCCAGGCTGTTCTGAATTGTCCCTAGGGATTCAGTAATTGCGGTAATTTCTACTCCTTAAAAAATATTAACCTACTTGGAGTCCTGGGCCAATCAGGTTGCATAGCTATAATGTCTCCACCCAAATCTCATTGCTGTTGCTGAGCAGAACTTAAGCTTGCTCAATGGGAGGACATCTTGATGTGCTAGTTGCCAGTGTCTATGGCACCCAGTAGAGCTAGGTAAGAGGGCTATATGACCATAGGGTTAGTTACAGATAAAACTTTTTGCCTCTAAGTCAGGGGTGCTCAACATCTGGTACACAGGTCAAACTTGACCAGCAGAGCCATGGATTTGGCCCAAGGGGATCCCCATAGATCAGAATATTTGGCAGCAAGGGACCAGTGGAAACTCCATGTGGCTGGATCCATCCCCACTCAGGCCTTTGCTGTACAGCAGGATCAAGTTCAGGTTAGGCTGGGCAGGACTGCCCCCTGCGACATGTCTGAATCAGGCCCAGAGTGCTCCACCCCTGCTTCTGCCACTGTCTTCCCTACATGTCCAGATCAGGACTGGGTCATTCCCTGCCCCAGGCAGATGGATCAGGGTTGGGCCATGTACCCTCCTGTGACCAGAACAGGCCCCTGCCATGCCAGACCCAGCTACCAGACTGAACCCATTATCTGGATCCAGCCCATGGACAGACCTGGCACTGTCCATCCAGCCTTAGGAACAAAAAGATTGGGCACCACTGCTCTAGGTTATAGGTTTCAATCTGGCCAAAATCAGTAGTAACTGAGGGTGCAGCTACACATGTGCTTTAATGCACATTAGCCTATTTTTAATGCACATTAAAGCATCACTAAAAAAAAAAAGTGCTTTGATTTAACATGCACTAAAATAGGCTAAGGTGCATTAAGCATCACTTAAAAAGCATTCACTTTACTTAATACACATTAAGAGAGGCAAATGTGTATTTTCCTAGTACCTGACAATGAAGGGTGTCTGTACATGAGTGTGGAGACTGCTCCAACACACTGTAATTACTATTCATCAGAGCTGACTCGATTAATAGAGTCTGCTGGATTGTGGTAATTACCATGGTCCAGCAGCCTCCTATGTCTTGTGTATCAGCATCCCTGAACTTCAAAATGACAGTGGGGGTCCTTAAACTAAAGCTCATTCAAGTGGCCCCACCTCCATTTTGAAATGTGGGGACACTGATACACAAGACACGGTGGCATTTTGTGTGACGTGAGCAACACAAGATGCTGTGTGATGCAACTGGCTCTTGGAGCTGCTCTAATTAAAAAGCCAACTCCCCACCCCTGGAGCATGTGTAAAAGTGCCCAGAGGTACTAGATTTAATGCACATTAACTAAAGTGCATTAATGCATGTGTAGGCGCACCCCGAAAGCTGCTCTCTGATACTGGTCTATAGTCTTAAGTGAAGCAATAGATTTCAGTCCACTTAATGTCCTACTGTCCACATTACAAAAAGCACCCCTTAGCACTAGCACACTCTCACTGGTAGTTGCAATAAATAGGGCAAGGACAATAAGGCTTGTTTGGCACTATATAAATTTGCATGCACAACTTGGGTACTTCAGGGAACTGCTTAGGGTGGTAGAATCTCTTCTGTTCACCACCTCGCCAACCAAAGAAAGACTTCTGCTGCAACCTGTGGTTGTCTGGCACATGAATACATGCCAACACCATCTTCTTTTGACTGCAAGGTTCACTCCAGTAGCTGATGCCTCCCTAGATTTCACTTCATTCCTGCTGGCAGGGCTGCTGTGCTAGACCTGCACAAATGAGAAAGCACATTAGCAGTCCCATTTGTGTCACTGCTGTCCGTCAGCTGAAGTTCTGGTGGTTGAGGCAGTTTAATGTAGACAAGACCTGGGATTGTGGTAACTCATTGCATCAGAAAGATTCCCCTTGAAAATGCTGGGACTGTTTTTTTTTGTTTTTTTTTTTTCATGAATCAGGGACTTTGATCCCCAACTTGCAATTTTTTTCTGAGCTTATTAGGAAAAGTGCAACACTTCCTGGCACCATGCCCTATGCTCCTAATGTGCATCTTGCTTTGTACTTGTTTCTACTTCACCTTGCCCTTGTTTTAGAACCAGACCAGTCTCTACAGGATAACAGTTTCCAATATTATTTTTCCCATCTTTGCACTTACGCCTGTGTGATCCAATCTATTTTAGGGTTTTCTGAAGTCATTTATTGCCATGACAACTTAGGTAAATTTGCATGCAATCAAATATTTTGGGTACAAATCACTATATTACATGAAATTATGTGAGTACTTTGAGTAATTTGTTTCTGTTGTCTATTCCTTAGCCATTCCCTTACACCAGGTTTAGCCTGGAACTGGAACAAAATTAGGACTGTTCTCTAAAAATAACATCTGGACTAGTCAGTAAGGGTGTCTATACATGTGCCTTGGGGTGACAGGGGGGTGGGGAGTGGGTTTTAATTACAGCAGCTCTTGAGAGCCACTCTAATTAAAACACTCACTCACAGCATCTTATATATTTGTTGTCCCATGCTTCAAAATGGCAATGGGGTGCTTTAACTAAAGTTCATTCAATAAGCCTGAGTTAGTGTCCCTGCTGCCATTTTGAAATGCATGGGCACTGAATACATGTGATGGCAAGTCCTGCCACCCAAAGCCCCACAAAAAGCAGGTTTCCTCTATTTAAAAGGAGCTCCAAACAGGTAGGTGCTGGCCATGGCATCAACTGATCAGAGTATTTTAAAATGTTCCCAAAGGATCCAAAGATCTATAGGAAATGCAGGCTCAGGCTAAAGGGAGGCAGTGTTGCCTGGTGGACAAGGCGCTAGACCAGGATTCAGGAGACCTAGTTCAGTTCCTGGCTCAGCCCCTAGCTTGTTGGGTGACTTTTAGAAAAATTACTTTTCCCCATGCCTCACTTTCTTATTCTGTAAAAGGGAACATCACTGGTACTGTCACCCATTGAAATGAACTGTTAAACATAGAAATGTTTCAAATGGGGTGGATATTTTTAATACTATTAGGCTTCTATTTTCCAAAATAGCTCAAATGAATCCAAGTCTTTACAATCTCCATGAGTCTTGCTCTTACAAAATAACATGATATACATATGCAAAACCCTTCTGCCTTATTCCCCAATATGTAGCAATTTATTACTCGAAAATGTAAAAACAAAAAAAGTGACTTGGTGTGTTAAAAGCTGGCATTGATTCCAGCTGACCTTCCTCTTGTCTAATTGGCATGCGACATTAGATTGCTGGTTATTATGGCCAGGCATACTTCAGACTTCCTTGTGCAACCCACTTCAACTGAATGTCGGGCTTTTTTTTTAGAGATGGAACATTACATGCCCTGCAGCTTGTTTGTCTCTTATTTTTCTCGTAGTGAAATTAAACTCACTTAACATTGCTTTGCAGTCCTTTTTTCACCTGTTCCTAGGGAGCCAAACTAATGCAGAAAACTTTGCCAGGAGAGGTTTATTCCCTTAAGTACTGAGGAGTATTGAATGTCATGTCACTGGTGTAGCAAGTAATTTCGATACTGCAAGAACCTCGCGCTATGGAAACAAAGAAAAAATTAGATTGCCTTCTCCAATAAGAGAGAGCTCATGACTCCCACTGGATTCTAAAACTAATAATAGGTATTAGCGTGTTTGAATTTCACTGATTTGTTTTATGGCACTAATTCTGTGAGTACTTCAGCAGTTGCTTAATTTAAACATGGGTAGACGTGTATGTTTTTAGATAGATGCTCAAGTACCTGGCTGAATGTGGGCCCAGAATCATAATTCTGCTAGTGGATATATATGAGTGTATTTGCCAGGGTTCATAAAAAGCAAGCAAAGAAAAAAATTGTTTCTGTTTAAATGAAAATATTCTCATTTAGCTGAGACTGAGGTTTTTGCCTTGGGGACGATGCATCAATTGAGTTTTTCTGATGCAGAACTTCAGCATGTAATCCCTTAAGGTTTCCTTTGTGGCATTATCTCAAACCATCGCTGTATGATGTAGTATCATATGTCAAAATATGCTGATATCAAATGTGACAAAGTCAATCTATGTGGCCATGGTCAGCATTCCTGCAACATTTGATTGTGCCTGCCTTTAAAAGTGGCTTTATATTTTCCTTTTTTGACTGTAGTATGCTATCAGCTCTTTCCCTTTTACTTCTCTTTCTGTGTCATGGAGTACCTTTTAACTTTCTTTCCCCTTTGATACTGAAACATGAAAGACTCCCAGATGAACAGGCCAAATAATCGGCCTATTGCTAATACTATACATTGTGTTTTATATATAATGAAAAGTCAGTAGAAATCTCTTTGCTGTGTGGCAGAGAATGTGTAATGGGAGTGGTGGGAAAAACCTAGCAGCTGTCTCTGTAATATTTTTTTCCAGAGGCTGCTAGGAGTGGGAGAGAGAAACTGATACGCATTAGAACTAGCTCATCTCAGCAGAGGAGGAGTAACAGTACTCCAGAAGGCATACTGGTGGTATGCTAGGAGCAGAGCATTTCCAGAAAGTGGAAGGCAGAGAAAGAAGCCTCTCGGGATAAAGGGGAGTGTGGGAAACAGGTGTGAAGTCCCCTTTCCTCAAGGGACTGCTGGGGAGATGAGAGCAGTTAGGAACAATGGGCTTGAATGATTTGGGGTGTAGATGATAAACTAAATGCAGATGCATCCCCTTTTAAGAAATACTGTATTGACTCTGGCCTTCTTCCCAGCCCCTTTATCCTCAGTCAGAGCCAACCTGGATGGTGACACATTGACCCTCCACCAATCCTGTAAAGTGCTGGGTCCCTCTGATTCTCAATGACATCACTGAGTGCTGAGGATCCGCAGTGTGTTATATGACTGGTGCCTTGCCTTTTCACACTCCTCTTCCCCCACCACTGCCCTTCCTTCCAGAATATTAGTGGGACACAGGTGGGAAAGTCCCCCTCTTCCAGAGATTGTTTATGGGGAAAATGGGCCATAAGAATATTAGGTTTGCCTTCTCTTTCCCCCTGTCACTTCCCTGCCGTTCTAGAGTGAGTGAGTGAGTGCTTCGGTGGCAGCTGAAGTAGCTGATCTCTTGAAGAATCATTAGGATGCCAATTTCATTTTCTAAGGCTAAAAGTACATCAGACACTCCTTGGCAGCTGCTAAATTAATTTGTATTCAAGATGCCCCTTTCAATTTAGGGTGATAATTAGCAAATCAGTATTTGTAGGTGTTCTACATACCAGTCCCTACAGCCATACAGCTCTAGCAAATGCTCACATCAGTCCTACAGCAGACAACTGGGATACAAGCAAAATATAGTTTTTGTACTTCTAAGAGGATTTGAGTAATTATTCTGCTGGGATTTTAGCGAGCTTTTAGAGCAAAACAAAGCATAAGTTAGCTGTCCACTGAACTGTGAATGTATACCAACAATTCCTGCCCCCCCCCCCCGCCTTTTTACAATGTCTTACAAAGGAAACATGGGAATTTCTGCAGAGCATTTAATATTGCAATACCTAGCTTCGTTTCAAACCCTTGCCGTGTTGGCTTTGTGATGGAGTTAGTAATAGACCTATGTGATGTAACTGCCTCCTTTCAGCGGGGAATCCCAGAGCATTCTCTTTGGCTCTAAATTCCATCATCACATGCCCTGAATGATGAAGCTAGAAGTTTTCTGGCATATTTTCTTTAATTAATTTGCTTTATTGATCACTGAACAACCCACAGTGCTAATGAGCTTGAGCCCAGTAATAACTCCGATGTCAGTGGAAAAAATTACCACCTAAGACTGTGCATATCTATTTAACACCTCAGCTAAGGCTCCGCTATTGCAACTGTTAAAGTAGAGCTCTGTTTTCAGAGTCTTTGTTAAAGCTGGTGGTACGGTGAGGGGAACGGTTGGGGGTGTCTCAGGGCCACAGTCCTCCTATAATTAGGTACACCAGAAATGACTTCTCTTGGCTTACAGTGACTTTGGTCAGCCCAGTGAAGTTCACTGGAAATGATGTAATAGTTAAGGAAGTAACATCATTTTAGGATAGTAAAATCCACCTCTTTTGGTCTGCACCCCATAATCTGTTGTCGTCTGAGAATGTGTGTTACGATTTTTACCGCTGCCATTTTGAAGTGGAGGTGTGGGGTGATGACCCTGGTTGGAGAGAGACAGTTCCCCCATCCCTCCTTTATCTTCTCTCCTTCCCACCCATACACAATTCACCTCTGAGTTCGGCACCACCCCAAGGAGCTTTGACGTGTCCTTCCTCTAAAGCTCAGCCTTCTGCAGCGGGGGGCTATGGAGATCAGGCAATGGGTTGAAGCTGGCTGAGACTGAGGAGGAGCAGAGGAAAAACAGTTTGTTCCTTCTCTGTTGGCTCCTAATGACGTACACATTTTTTGCTCTCAGACAGTATGTTGTACCCTCTAGGGTGTCTTTTTTGCTCTGTTAGAAATGAAGCAGTACTAATTTTAGGAATATCCCTGACAATTGGCTCCACAGGAGACTTAGGTATGTGCGGATGGGCACATAAAAAATCCAAGTTCTTAAAGCTCCTCTTTTGTTGTGAATTTTGGAAGCTAAGAGGCACCTGCAGATGTGTGATCAAGACTTAGATGGAGGAGACACAAGGTTCCTCAGTAAACTAATGCATTATGCACCCTTGTCATGTACTGACATAACCGCTCTTTTCCAGGAGACTGAATACACGGATAGTTATTCAGAAATCCATTAAACTGGAAATGATGGGTAACACCAGCCACCGCTTTCTTAACCCAGTAGTAATTTATAACAAGTGTGATGAAACCACATGTGCTAATTGGAATATTTTTCTGGTCAAAAGCCTGAGGTGATTTGGAGGACGGGTCTCTAATAAGTGACAGACAAAAGAAAATATTAAGGGGCTCTGTGCCGCCTTCTAGCTGTTTCAGATAAATAAAAGTAAAGGCATAAAAGAGCCTAAGGAGTGATTCCTTCATTCTCTACTTTTTGGGTGTATCAGAAAGGCTCTTTCTTGGGACTGCAGAAGTAAAAGTGCTGCTTAGCTTTATCAGCACTTGAACATGACACCTCTTTTCCCCAATGTTTCATCACCATTTGATGTAAAGTAGATAACCCACCAAAGAGAGTCAACTCTGGCTAATTTACCACTCCAAGGGAAATGTAAAAGTGGAGAATTAACCAGTAGTGACCAGCTGTCAGGAACTGATGATGGGGGGCCTGAGGATAAGAACACCATCAGCAAATTGGAGTAACAGTGCTTTCAACTATAGTGCCACTTTCCCCGAGGCAAATTAATCAGGTTGTACTGATGTAACAGCTGCTGGTGGATTTGCAGCAGGGCTCAGGATCCCTGCAAGGGCAGAGCTGGAAAGTCTGCAGAAAGTTGTTGCTTGCAAGAGCATTAAGCATGTTTTTGACTGGCTCCTGAGGCAAGAGAGGGGAGGGGACTCAGGGGGCTTAGAGAAGGGAAGGGACCCAGGACCACAGAGCTTGGGGAGGAACCACCCTGCAGCCTGCCTGTGAAGTGAACCTGCCCTTCATGATGGGGAGAAGACGACTTGATATCCTTTTTCCCTCTGTGAGGCAGAGGGACCTGTGTGAAGGAAAAAGGGTGGTAAAGCAGACTTGCCTAGGGGGACAGGGTGTTGATCTGGGAAGGCTCTGGGGAGAGTTAACTTGAGAACCAGCCTGGGGCCAGATGGGTGATAATCCCAGGGTTGTTTCAGTTATCAGCACAACCATCTGGGCCGTGTCTGGGAACTGGAGAAAGGTGCTTTCGGGGAAAGGGGAAAGTGTGTATTTCTTTGCAGATACCATAGACAGCTGGAGCAGAGAAGAGCTGCTCTTCCCCATGGGGCTTTAGCAGAGAGCAGGACTTTCTGAAGCAGCAGCACCAGCCATGGTCATTATGCTGCCAGCGTGAAGAAGAGCTGATGTCTTATTAATCCTGTGTGCTCTTGCTGAAATTCACTGGTGTCTCAAGGTTTTAGCTGGGGAGTTGTGCTGGGGGTGTCTTTGATTCTCTTTGTACAGAGTGTTTTAGTTCATTGATACCTGCCTTTGACAATTCAATTGTTGATATCCTGTTCTGCTGTGAACCTTGGTCATATGTTGACTGTTTTGTAAATAATAAACTGTGTAAATAGTTAGACTTTGTGTACTCCAGTCTGTGGGGAAACTGCAAGAAAGCACTCCATGGAGAGGTGACCCCAGCCTTAGGGGCTGGGAGGTTCACCCCAGGACCCTGAATCTGGACGTGGCTGTGGGTAGCACCATGGCTAGGGTTACACTGAAATCAAAAGAAAAACCAGTTTCCCCTTCAGGTGATCATATTTCACTTGTTTATCATCTCTCACATCATGATCTTACTAGGTCTCATTCGTATATCTGTATAGAGATGCTGTTCGTCCTTCAGATTTGAAGATGACCATGACATCACTGGTTGATTTGGCTTCTGGCTGACCAGGCTGATTTTGTGTTTTGAACTGTCTATGGCACACTGAGCAAGAGATGCCACTTTGGACTGCTTGATCAACAGTGGACGTGCTGCTGTTGTGAGATTTACACTGCTTATGCTTGTGCCCTACCTCGGCAGTTCTTCTCTGCTCATAGACAGTAGCGCCAGTATGGATGAAGCTTTGCCAGGTGGAATGATCATGAGCAAGGTCTTCCTAAGATTTTGGATCAACGTTGCAATGTTTAAATGATGACCTGAGGGAGTCCTTGAAACGTTTCTTCTGGCCTCCCAGAGAGCACTTTCCCTCCCTTAGTTCACCATAAAAAACCTTTGTCAGTTGCTCGTCTGACATCCTAGTGACATGGCCTGCTCATCTCGTCTGTGATTTCATCAACCGAGTGTGGATGCTCTGAATGCCTGCCCGAGTAAGGACTTCAGTGTCTGGGACCTTGTCTTACCATCTTATCCTCATCAGTTTCTCAGACAGCCCATGTGAAAGTGGTTCAACTTTATAGCATGGCGTCTGTGCACTGTCTAGGTTTCGCATGCATACAGCAGAAATGACAACGCATGGGATTTGTAGACCTTCAGTTTTGTTTGTTGATTGATGCCTCTGCACTCCTACACATTTGCATGTCAGCTGCTGAAAGCCATGCTTGCTTTAGGAATTCTGGCATTGGCTTCATCGTTGATGTGAACTGCACTTGACAACGTACTGCTGAGACAGGTGAATTTGTCCACTGCCTGGAGGATTTAGCCATTCACCATGATGGTAGGCTCTACATATAGCTTTCCTGGTGCAGCGTGGTGCATCACTTCTGTCTCCTGAGTGTTGACTGTGAGACCAAAGTTGTCACAAACTGAAGAAAAATGGACCATACTCCGTAGCACATCAGACTTAGATCTGGCATTCAGGGGACAGTCATCAGCAAACAGAAGATCATGAGCAGTCACTTCTTGTAACTTCATCTTTGCCTGTAATCTTTGCCTCAGATTGAAGAGTTTGCCATCAGTCCAGTAACTGATGTCAATCCCAGTGTCACAGTCACGAAAGGCATCTGTAAGCATGGAAGAGAACATCATATTGAAGAGGGTTGGGGCCAACACACAGCCCTGCTTGACTCCACTGGTGACTGGGAATGGTTCAAATGACTCGCTGTAATTCACAATGCAAGTCAGCATGGCATTGCTGAACCACTGTAATGAATTTCTGAACCATTGCAATGAATTTCTCTGGGGAACCAAATTTTGCCATGATCTTCCAAAAGCTCTTCTGACTGACTGTATCAAGTGTTTTTGTCAGGTCAATGAAAGTCATGTACAGGTTGGAGTTCTGTTCCTGACATTCCTCCTGAAGTTGATGAGCTGCAAACACCATGTCTATGGTCCCGTGTCCTTTCCTGAAATCACACTGACTCTCAGGCAAGGGCCTTTGTTCAATGTGTTGCACAAGGTGATTCAACAGAATTCTGACAAGGATTTTACCAGTTGTTGACAGCAAGGAGATGCCCCGATGGTTGTCACAGGATTGTCTATTGCCTTTCCACTTTACAAATGGATGATGGATGCAACCTTGTACTCCTGGGGTATAATACCTTGAGTCCACACTGACTGGAAGAGTGAGCTCAAGGTAGACCTCTGCTGGTATAGTAGAGTGGACTGGTATAGTAAAGTGGACTCATTGTAGACCTCTGCTGGTATAGTATCTGCTCCAGGTACTTTACCATTTGACAACAGGTTAATTGCTTTTACAGTCTGTCAGCACTGGAAGATCCCCAAGAGATATGTTAATGTCTACCTGGGGCAGTTGATTAATTGCCTCCTCACTAATAAAAGATTGTTGATTGAGGATGTTGCTGAAGTGTTCTGCCCATCTTTGCAGTATCTTTCTTTTATCGATGAGCAGTGTGGTACCATCAGCACTCAATATTGGAGATGTTCCTGATGGCCCATAGTTTGTCCTCAGAGCATCGTAGAAGTTCTTCATATCTTTTCTGTCTGCGTAGGACTGAATCTCATCTGCCTTGTTGCTCAGCCATGAGTTTTGCATCTCTGAGTTTGCAATGGACAAGCCTCTTGATGTTACTGAAGGCTAATTCCTAGGTGTTGAAGTGCTGCCTTCTAAGCAGGCCTTACGGAGCTGATGCTTCTCATTTGTAGTCTCCCTGTATCAGTATCATTTTTATCAAACCAATCTTGAAGTTTGTTTGGTGAGACTGAGAGTATTGGATGCAGCTGAGTAGACAGAGTCTGTGAAGGATGCCCAATTTTCCTTGATGTTATTGGAGTTTACATCAATTGCTACTAGCTGGCTGTGCAATTCTTCAACAAATGTATTTCACATTCTCCTGATTCAGTTTGGAAACATTGAGCTTTTTGGGTGTTTTTTTGCCCTGTGGTCATCTACTAAGATGTATCCAGATATTCAGCCTGGAGACTATGATCCTGTGGTCAGTCCAGCACTTCTCATGGCCTTTGTCGCCCTGACATCCTGTCTGTCTCTTCTCCTGATGATGATGTGCCAATGCTTGGAGTACAAATGCATCCAAGATGACTTGTTATGGTTTGGCAGCTGAAAGACTGTTGGTGATAAAGAGGTCAAATTTGTTGCATTTCCTTAGCTTGAGGAGCCTGATGCTGTTGTATCTCCAAGGCTATTTTTTCTGATGATGCCTGGCTATGCCTGGCAATCTGTGTCAACTCTAGCACTGAAGTCACCAAGGATGATGAGCTTCTCTGCCTTTGGCACTTTGGTGATAAGAGACTCCAGATCTTCATAAAATTTATCCTTAACCACATCTGGGTTGGTCATGGTGGATGCATAGGCACTGTTGTTAGTTGCTCATCTTTGCCCAGGCAGGGGAAGTCTCATTGGCAGGTGTTGGGGTACGCCGCCACTGGCTCCCCATGTCGGGGCTGCCTACCGGTTGCCAAGTGTCTGCTCACCTTGAGTTGGGCGTGTCACATGCGCCTGCCTTGCCTGCCATGACTTTGATATTAATGGAGTTGGTTCCAATGTCCGGCGTGTGTCGTCCAAATAAGAGACTCCTCGGCGTCCCACCGCGCCCGAGTTTCTGAGGGCTCTGCCACCCCTACACCCTTGTCCATTCCACCGTGTGGTGTCCGCCTGTCTGGTCCGGCCCCATATGCATAGGCCACTTGGATTGTTTCACAACAGAAATAAAAAGTTAACACAAATACGATGGCCAAGGGATTCCCTTGATCGGGGCGACTGCTTCAGCCCTCAGCAGTTGTCCTCTGAGGCCCCTTGTAGTCTGTGGGGTCGAAACCCCTTCTCTGGCTCTTGCAGAGCCCCTCTTGAGGGCTTGGGTACTTCCCCCTTTTACAGTCAAAGCTCACTGTGGCTGCTACGCCCCTATTACAGGAGCTACGGTGTCCGCAGTCAATCAGTGCCCTTATATCGGGGCCTATGCGGTACTCGGCTCCCGCTGGGTCCCAGCCGCTCCCGGCAGGGAAATGCAACAGTCCGATGCCCTGCAAGGGCCAGCCGACTGGGCTTGAAAGCCCCACTGGGGCTTACCCCTCTTCCAAAGGCTCCTGCCGCGACTCAGAACTGCTCGCATCCTCTGCAATGCCCTCTGTCCAGCTCCATCCCCTCCGCAGTCTGCTTCCGGTTCCGTGCTGCCCCCACTTGTCGGCCCCGGCCTCTCCTTTATGCCGGCCATGGGAGTACTGGTCCCTCCCTCCCCGACACACCTGGGGGAGGTGTATTCACGCCTAGCGCCTCGGGCCTCCGCTCCGCCCCGGAGCCAGCTGGCTCCTTCTTCTCTCCCTCACAGTCAGTCATTCACTCTCTTTGGGCGATTTCTAAATTTGCTGACTAGCTGTGTTTTGATGGCAAGCCCAACACCAGCTTCACATCACTCTTCTTTTCTATGACCACTTTAGAAGAAGGTGCAGCCAGCTTCTTTTTCAGTTAGTTGTCCTTCTTCAGCTAGGCAAATTTCACTCAGGGCTGCTATCTGAATGTTGAATCTGGCCAATTCTCTACCAACTAGAATTGTTTTTCTCTATGGTCTATCTGCTGTTGTACAATCTACTAGCATGTGCATATTCCAAGCACCGATGGTGAGAGGTGTTACCTTTGTCCCTATCAGCTCCAGTATGCTGACCAGGGTTAAGGGGAAGAGGCAATGTTTAGGGCACCTTTTCTAGCCCTTTCCTCAGGCTATGGAGGTGAGCAGTGTGATCCTAAATAGGGCTGCTCAGTCACCCAGGGACTGCCAAATTCCACTGCTGCATCGGTCCAGTGAAAAATGACCCTATACCCTGAGCCACTTGTTCAGGTCTGCAGCTACAACTCATGATGTATCCATACTTGCTGCTTCACTGCTTGCCCATCACCACAGGACTTGAATGTGTTTATGGGGCGATCTGGTCATGTCATGACTTGTGCATGATTTGGATTTAAGTGAGGGAAAGTTACGTAGTCACCCTCACGCTCTTATCCAGGCTTGTCTGAATCCAGTGGCATGACAGAGTTGAGATGTCTGGAGACAGGTCTAGATGCAGTGGATGGCCATCAGGTGCTACACCACTTGAACAGATGCCCTATGCTGTCCACACAGCTCTTGCCATCTGCCTTCACAGGCAGGGAGATGAGCATATCTGCTTGACTGCATGATCCACCAGACAGGACTTTCCAGAGGGAGCCAGGTGTAGCTATCCACTCTGGTCAACAGTCTAGCCTTGCCCTTACTTTTATTTCAGGTTCAGCTCCCTTAGCCTTTCCCCACCAAGCAGTAACTTGCAAGGCAGTGGTGGCTGGGGTTTTAGGGTGTGTCAGACTTGCCCTTTGCTGGGGTTTGGCCCTGGTGGCATTTTCTAGGGGCTGCTCCACCACAGGCAGTCCCATCACAACCAGACCCCAGTTGGGTATGACTGAAACCTGCCCCCAAGACCCAGCTAATATCTCTACATGGAAATATGTGAAACAGCACAGCCTGCTTTTGCTTTCACATCTTTAACAGACAGGGCCACGATGCCTGAGCCAATCATTGCATGTGGGTGTCATTTCTTTATCAAAAGAGAAAAGTATACGAGAGACATTCTAAATTCAAGGGGTAAAGTGTCAGCATCTGTGTTAGCTAAAGAACTAGCTGAATGTGGGTAGTAGCTGTAATATGATAGAGGAGAGACCAGGTAGGTTGTAGTGGACACAAAGTGAATTACTTATTCAGGATGCTGGACAAACAGATGTATTCTTACTGTAGCTTCCCTCTCACTTATAGACAGAGAAATAAAGCTCCATGCCATATGTGATCACAAAGGACCTAGTGAAGTCCTGACCTGGATGCATTGCTAGAATACAGATAATTGCTGATTATAGAGAAATAAAGGGAATGTGAGAACATGGATGGAAAATGGGTTGAGGAGGGTCCTGTAAGGCATTGATGGCAGGTACGATGTTAAAGGAACATCCAGTGGACTCAGACTTCAAAGGCTTATTGGCTTATATTTCCTGGTGGACAGGTCCTCAGCACAGAAGCTGGCACTCAAGTTGCATCTCATTGCCCCCATTGTCAGCATTATCAGTAGAATGAATGAGCACAGGCCTAAACTGTCCTTTTCTCTCTAGACTTTGTTCACTGAGTGAGCTATATCGCATGGGAGGCAAGTTTATGCTGCTCCTGACGGAAGTGTCTGTTGTGTAATAGAGTCCATTCTCCAAGTTCAGTGCTGAGCCCTAGCATTTGCCAGAAAAAACTGTGTGTGTGTATGCACACGTGCACAGAGGGAGAGAAGAGGCCTGAATTATACACTTACTTTCATGCCACTTCAGAAGCACATAATCCAAGAATGTCTTTTTTTTTTTCTCTCCATGCTATGACCAAGCAGCACACAAACAGCTCAGATACATTATTCACAATTGATGGACTCTGTGGATAATTTTCTTTTCTTTTCTTTTCTTTCTTTCTTTTTTTTCTTTTTTTGCAATACAGTAGATATGTTGGCATAGAAATGAAGAGAAGCTGTCTAGTGCTTCATCTTTGTCTGCCAGTTTAATTATCTGTGGCACAGATAAATCAAGTCAATTTTCCAGGCAAGACAAGGCTAGGGAAAAGAGACTGAGGTCATTTTTAAATGATGGATAACTTTGTCCTGTTTCTGTAACCTGTGCAAAATTTTCCCTGCAACTGACATTAGGATGCCTGGTCTAGCACTATACAAACTGCCAAAAATAAATGAGAATTGGGTGTTTTCTATTTTTTTAAAAATTTAATGCAACTTTTGGCCAAGAAATTCAACTCCTGGCTTACCAAAAGTAATCTCTATATTGAGAACTCTGTAGCACGGAATGTATGTTTGTACTGTGACTAGCACATGGAAATCCTCCCAATACTAGCTCGATACAAATAACACATTATAATGATGTGCAACTTGTAGAAGAGAGGGGGCCAAACTTTCTGGCAGGCATGACACAAGGCAAGTCCCACCCTTTCACCTTCTTGATCCATTGGTTTGCTCTCTCCTCCTTGCCTTGTCTGCTATTGATCTTCCTGCTCCCTGCCAGACGTGCCACGTGCCCAGTGAAGTGGCTGTGTGCACCCCTGCAGGCATGCATGCCATAGGTTGGCCATCCCTAGTCTAGAATCTTTAGTCTTGTCAGCTTGGATGCTTCAGATAGAGGTAGCTGTCTGTTTTAGTGTGAAGTCAGAGAGCAAGCTAACCTTATAGTCTATGATTATGATAGCATCCGATGAAGTTAGCTCTGGAAAACTTATGCATCTCCAATTCAGTTAGTTTATAAGGTGCCTCTCCCTTGTCTAATGCTTCAGATGGCACATAACAGCCTACTAAAACAGGGATGCTCAACCCCAGGTCCAGCCTGTGGAGTCGTCATCTCGCATTCAGGGCTCCTCATGGGTCTAAAAATATACTGGTCAGGGATTGGTGGTAGCATTAATTGCCACTCCCCTGCTACCAAATTTCTGGACCCTTGGAGAGCCCTATGGGCCAGACGACAAGGCCTTCCATGCCAGATCATGCCAGCATGTGTGGCCACATCTGCATGGGGCTGAGTTGGTGCATATTAACCTCATGCAGGACCTGGCCCCTGGGCTGGCTCTGCACCACTTACCCGGCCCATGGAGCCAATAGCTGGGTGCCACTGTACTAAAAACTAGAGAAGTCCAGCAGGCTTTTTTTTTTTTTTTTTCTTTTATGGGCTGCAATATAAATATTATTGCAACACTAGCTAGAATTTCTACCATGCCAGGAAAAAGTTCCCTTAACTGAAAGCCATGTGCTTACCAATTCACTTCTTTGGATACAAAAAAACTACACCAGAGTTGTTTCTGCCTTTAAAGAGAACAGGCCACATTTTCTAAAGCAGCCTTCAAACTTCTGTATGAAATATGAAGGTCTTGTGTGTAGGTTGCTTGATCGGTATTTACAAGCCGGGCCAGAGACATCGGGGGTGCAGTGGCACAGCTGCACCTCACTGTCAGACTGGACTGCACCATGGAAGCCTCTGGGGACTTCCTTAAATTCCCCAAAGCAATATAAGAATCATCCCCTTCCCCTCCATGCTCAAAGACACATACCCTCCTGCTCCTGCTCCTGCTGCTTTCCCTGCTGTCCTGGGACAGCGAAAGCTTCAAAGCTACTGCAGCCAGACTACGTGAGGAGATGGGCTCAGCTGGACTCTCCTTCTCCATGCCTGCTTTTGGGTGACCAGCTACAGTGGGAGAACCCACCACCCTTCCCATCATTGCTGCTGTTCCTGTTCCCAGCTGATCCCAGAACACAGCCTGAAGGGAGTAGCAGCAGCTATGAAGCTTCCCCCCTGTGCCCAGGACAGCAGGGGAAGCAGCAGTGGCAGGCAGAGGAGCGGGGAAGGGGATAGAAGGGGTTGTACCTTTTGAGCACGGAGGGAAGGGTGGGGATTAGGAAGTCCTGCACAGTTTGCTGAGAGTGAGGGGGGTGGGAGTGGTACATCTGGTTCTGCAGCCGACATTGCCAAATTCTGGATCTGGCCGTTTGCAAAAAATGTGCGTGTGTACACATTACTTGGCTTGGTGAACTTTATCAGTGGTAGCCTAATACATTTAGTGCTGCTTCTCCTTGACTGAGTTAAAAAGGAGAAGAGAGAAGTATTAGGTTCAAACTGTGTGTGTGATTGAATCTCTGATAGCTTGTGCCGAGCTCTACTGAACACCGCTAATCGAAGGTTACTTGCATTGTTCTTGGTAGAACAAGAACTGTTTTGATTTTTTTTTTTTTTTTCCTGTCCTGACTGTGGAAAGCCTTTTCTTATTTCTATACAAGTTAAGGTAGAGAACTGAGCTGAGATCTGGAAGACAGGAGAGGTGATAATATCACTGTGCTCAGCACTGGTTAGGCCTCAGCTAGAGTACAGTATGCAGATTGGGGCTTGGTAATTTAAGAAGGATGAGAAAAACCCTGGAAGGGCTCTAGAAGCAAGTGACAGAGGTAATAAAAGTGTTAGAATGCAAGGGTTATACAAAGAAGGGTTGAGAGAATCAGGGGTGCTTAATTTGGTAAAAAGCAGAATAAAGAAAGGATACGATAGCAGTTTTAAAATATTTGAAAGGCTGCCATAAAGGACAGAGAGAACAGTTGTTCTGCCAACAGAGGGCAGAACATGAAGCAATGCAGCAAAGCAGATTTACATTAACTGTCAGAGATAAATTTCTTTCTGTCAGAATAGACCAGTGAGATGAGCTGCCCTGGAAAGTTGTGGAATTTCTTTCACTGGACGTTTTCAAGCAGAGGCTGGACAGACCTTTATCTGGAATAGCTAGGAACAGCACAAGCCTATATTTGTGCAAGGGGTTGGACTAGACTGGGTGTGTGTGGCACCTTTGTGGGGGGAAGGGGGAGAGGGCTGTCACTTGGTCCCTCCCTGTAGTCCAACCTGCCTGTTGACACTCCCAGCCCCACATCACTTCTAATCTCTCGTCTGCCCCCAAGTGCTGCCAAACCCTGCGCTGCCCCCCAACCCAGTGAAGCCTATGCACACTTCCCCTGCTTCTGCCTCCAGTGCACTACACGCTACCACTACAGTAGCCACTGAAGCAGCCCGCATGCAGTGATATCTAATGCCAGGTTTTCAGACTGTCCTTTTTGTCTTGGGCACTGTAAGGTGAGTGACTGGATGCATGCCATCTGGGCACACTGTCAAAGGCTACATTTGAACGTAGACGCTGCGATTTATAAGATTGCTGTGTCCTTATGTTACGAGGACTAGAATTTTGGCCTCTCAGATGCTAAATTACTAGAGATAAGCTGCTACAGTCTTCCCATTAGCACTTAAACCCAGGTGTTAAGCATTTAACACCTACAGATACTCTAGTCAGCAATACACACATACCTATAACACTTGTGCAACAGGATGCATAATAGCATGAAAAATATGAGCTTAAAGATAACAAGGCTTCTTCATTATTTTACAAGAAAACAAAAAAAGAAGGGCTCTGTTGAGGTCTCTTCAGGACACCCCACATCTTCTAGATTATACTGTAGGACCTCAATGTTTAGGTTTCACTGAAATACTTTGCTTCTCTAGGGAAATACCGCTCAGCTGAATGACACACAGGGCAAGAATTAACTTATTGTGGGAAGAGTTGTAAAGTTTTGATTTTTTTTCCCTTTGCTTTTCATTCCAATTCAGGGAGCTGAGGAAACAGCCAAGGAAAACTCATTTCTTCCCCCAGAGGACCAGGTAGGTCCCTTTCCCTCTCCGATTCCAATAATTCATTTCCAATTTGCTGCACAGGTTGTCAGTTTAAAATAACAATTTTTTGTAATGCATCATTATTAATTGTGGTCAGGAGGAAACTAGAATGATGCTTTGTATGTGCGCACACACGCGCACACACACAATAATATCATAAATCCAGAATTCTCAAAAATCCAGCACATTGGGGAGTAGCAGCGGCTGGTCCTAGAGCAGCAGAGGGAGAATCAGCTGCTGGTCCCAGAGCAGTGGAGCGGAAAGCTTGCATGTGGCGGCTACCGCCGCCATCTACCGCTCTGCATCCAGCCACTGCTTCGGGACTGGCAGCCGCTACCCCCCACCCCTTGGTTTTCCAAGACTGGCTGCTGCTCCAGTGTCAAAAATCCAGAATTTTCAAATTTCCAACAGGTGCTCGGTCCTTGTAATGTACAGCTAGAAAAGATCGCCGGCTAAGTTTGCAGATGACACCAAGTTATGGGGGAGCACGGCCATGCAGAAGATAAGTTGCAGATGCAGGTGGACCCGGACAGGCTGGAGAGCTGGGTGGACTGGAACTAGATGAAGTTCAACACTCAGAAGTGTAAGGTACTCCATCTCAGGGCAAACAATCCCCAACATCCCTACAGGCTTGGTGGCAACAATCTGACTTGCACCATGGCCAAAAGGGTCCTAGGAGTAGTGATCGACCATCGCATGAACATGAGCCAGCAATGCAATGCTGTGGCCAGCAGGGCAAACAACATGCTGGCATGCATTAACCATTGCATCTCATGCAAAAACTAAGGAAGTGATACTCCCACTGTACTCCTCACTGGTGAGACCACAGCTGGAGTACTGCTCCAGTTCTGGGTGCTCCACTTCCACAGGGATGTGGAAAAACTTGAGAGGGTCCAGGGAAGCGCCACCCCTATGATTAGGGACTTGCAAGACAAGCCATACGAGGAGAGGCTGAGGGACTTGGGCCTTTTCGGCCTACAGAAAAGAAAGCTGAGAGGGGACTTGATAGCAGCTTACTGCTACATCAGGGGAGCATATCAAGAACTCAGTGAACAACTGTTCACTAGGGTACCCCTGGGGAGGATCAGGAGCAATGGCTACAAACTCCTGAAAGACCAGTTCAGGCTTAAGTTCAGGAAAAACTCCTTCCCAGCCAGGGTGTCCAGACTGTGGAATAAACTCCCTCCAGTGGTGGTGCAGTCACCTACCTTGGAAATCTTCAAAAGGAGACTGGACAGTCACTTCGCTGGGGTCACTTGAGCCCTGTTGTCTTTTCCTGCCTAGTGCTGGGGGACTGGAGCCAATGATCTACGAGGTCCCTTCCAGCCTCTAACAATCTATGAATTTATGAGTTTATGCTGTGTGCGCGCGCGCGTGTGTGTAAAATATATGTATACACACACACACACACACACACACACACACACACACACTAGCAAAATGCCTGTCAAGAATGATGGGGGAGGGGGGAGGATGGGCGGATGGGGACAGAGGCCTGTGTTGAGGGGGCCTGGCTCAGGCTGGGGCTGCTCCCCCCCCTCCCCTGCCGCTTTGGGCCGAGGCCATTCCCCCTGTCCCCTTTGAGCCGGAGCTGGGACCATGGTGGCGGTTGTGACTGGCCGTGGCAGGGCACAGCCACCAGTAACCCCCCATCTCTTCCAGCTCTCTTTCCTCCCTCCCTCCTTCCCTTCTTCCCCTCTCCCCTGCCACCTCCCTGGCAGCTGTTGTTGGGCCCCTGGCTCCAAGGAGCAGCGCGGGGGAAGTGGGAGGAAGGGTGAGGCCAGTGCTGCTGACCTGGCCCCCGGCTACAGCCCCAGTCCCTGCTCTGCTGCATGGGGTGGGGTGAGGCCAGCGCTGAGTGGCCAGCATCCCATGCCCCTGCTGCCTCCTAGGAGCAGGCCCGCACCCCCCCAGCTCCATCTTCTCCATCATGGCGGTGCTCCAGTCCCCATCATCCCCCTCTGCCTCCAAGAAGCGGGGGGGGGGGGGAGGCCAGCTCTGCCAGTCTGGTTCCCCCCTGCCTGGCTCTGTCTCTTCAGTCCCTGCTGTCATGGCGGCACTCTGCCATGTGTTTCTGTCCAGCACACTCTGATTGGCTGCCAAGGCAACCAATCAGAGTGCTAATAAAGTGTTACAGACAAACAGACTACGGTTTTTATAATATTAGAATGATATATGTGGCTTAATATGTCACCCGTGCTCAAGAAAGATTAATTCAAACTGGAAAACTGGAACATGTAGAAAAGGGCTGCATGAATGATCTGGGGAACAGAGAACCTGTCTTTTATATAAAAGGCAGGGCAGATTTGTATCTTGTAGACTAGGCAAGGTTGGTATAATACTTCATGGGCTGAAGCTCACTTCATCAGATGCTATGAAAAGACATACACAAAGCAGTGTGTAAGAAGGGAGAGAGAAATTTATGAGGGGAGACTAAATAAGCATTACTTGTTTAACCTAGTCAAACAAACCCTGAAAGAGGCTATGAGAGCTACCTAAAACTAACTTAGGTGTATAAACTCAAGGAGGGAGAAGCTAAAGAACAATACTTTAACAATACCAGCAAATAAGAACAAAGAGAATGAATGTATGAGTCATATTGCCTCTTACATGGATTCTATCCAGAGAAAAAAGATGAAGAAGCTAATTTATAATTGCTGTGATGATCTAGATGAGGCCAAATGGATTTGGGACAAGCCAATTTACTATTTTTACCCTGCACTCAACTCAGCAACTGAAGTGCTGCAAGGCATGAGTTCATAGTAAAAATTCAAATTTAAAGTGAAAAACACATTTGCTGCTTTTTACTTTCAGTAGTGCAATAAACCTAACACAGTGCTGGGAGTGTGCGTTGGACTCTATTCCAGCCTAAATCTTATCAAAACCAGAAATTTCAATCAGTTCATAGATTTCATAGACATCAGGGCTGGAAGGGACCTCAGGAGATCATCGAGTCCAGCCCCCTGCCCAAAGTACAGTTCCAACTGTAGATGACTGAGAAGCCCAAGCATGGGTGAGAAGAAAATTTGGCCTACAGGATCTTTATTATTAGAGGTGATCAAGAGTCCAGCTTGACTTTCAGATCCTTGACCATGCTGCAAGCTGGCATTTAGGAAAAAGGTTTTTTCTGTAAGCAGGTAGATTTAATGATGAAGTCACTGACAAGCAAGAAACGCAAGAACCCAAGGGCGACTGGTAGGGGGTGCACGTGGGTGCACGTGCACCTCCTGAGTCTGGTGGTGCACACCTTGCACAAAGGTGCCACCGACGCTGTCGGCGCTCGCCGCCCCTCTGCCAACACTGCCAGCAGCGTCTGCAGGTGGTCCATGATCATCACTGGCCGCTGCTGTTGCTGCCAGCGGTGCCTGTGGGTGTCGCTACCCCCCGCATCCCCTGCCATTGACCGTGCCAGCAGTGTCTGCGGGAGCTCCCAGCTTACCACTGCCACACTCCTGCTGGCACAGTCCTGCTGCTGCCAGCACAGCCGTGCCCCACCAGCCACCAGGGGCACTTGCCATTCCTGCAAGAACCTCATGATGCTTCTTTGAAAATTAGTTTTCCTCATCAACCTTTTACTTTAAATTGCTCACTCCTGTCCATTAGGTGTAAAATCTCTCCCTCCCCCTCCCCCCAAATTATTACAGCCCTTTAGCAGGTCAGAGTCCTTATACTGATTTTACAGACAGGCAAAATAAAAGGGAAAAGTTTTGGGTAATTTTATAAGGCTCATTGAGGCATTAGAACTGGAATGAGACTTGGACTGCAGGGAGTCTTTCAGCTCTGTACATGGTTCACAGGACCATGTTGGCTCCATGCATCTTGGAGCTGCAGACTATGCTCACTGCTTAGGAAAGGAATCAGTGTAGGAAGAAAGCTTACAGACTCTTATAGCTCTCTCTCCATCTTCCCTACCCCTCTCCCCCGCCACCCCTCTCCTAACCATCTGTTGCATTCTGGTTGGTACTGCTACTCAAATCTGTGAGTTGGCCTAGTATTCTTCAAAAATCAAGAGACTTGCAGCCATACGTTTTGTGGAATGTGAAGACCAGCTTCAAAGGGTGAGAGCAACCCACATTTTTTTTAGAAATAATCAGTGGCAAACTTTTAGCCCTGGCAGTAAGTTTATTGCCTAGGGCTATGGTTTGACTTCTGATAATGATAATGCCAAAAGGCACCTTTACTACAGCTCTGGGAGCAACAGGAAATATCTGAGTAAGGGGAAGCTGATCTCATAGTTTCTGAAGAGCTAAAAACTGCCTGGCCATAGTACAACTACCTTTTAAGATACAAGCTGCCAACTTGGTTTTTGTAATCCAAATCCAGCTTTATGAGTATAGCATCACTTAATGCTGGGACCATGAGAAATTCTGAAGGGATGGGAATAAATGTTGTTGCTGCTCTGAAGCCATCTGGGCTGTTCACTGTAAGCCATTATTTCTGATGAGTGCTCTATGAGCCACACTGGCCTGATCTCAGCGCCTTGCAACAACTTAGTCACCAAGTAGGTGGGAGAATGAGACTCCCCTTCTGGACAGGGCTCATTTTCAAAGGTGAAGGAAATGAAATTTGCTTAATGAAGCAAATTAAAAAGAAAACAACGCTGGATGTGCTGGAACTGGGGCATCTGTTTTGCCACTGTAATATGCCACGTACATTTGCAAACCTGAGTCTTGTTGTGGATTGGAATCTTTCCATTCTAGGGCAAGCATCACAGACAGTTGAAAACATAGGAATGCTGTACTGTAGTAGGAAACATGGGAAGCACTGTTTCCTGCTACCTATATTTACATTGTATAAGAAAAATGGAGATTTTCTGCTTAATATGCAATGAGTTTCAACTACAATCCCAGGGTAATGAAAAATGATGCATGCTGAGTAAGGGCTTGATCCCTGGGCTCTGGATCAGGCACCTATAAACTAGATTATTGTGATCAGATAAGTTTAATTGAGTGTGCTCTTTGTGGGGAGGGAGGGAAAGAAGGGGATGGTGATCTCTGCAAAGCTAACACAACAAATGCTTGATCACAGGGAGGCCTGAGGTCTGTGCTTCTGTACACAGAAGATTTAATTATTGTCTGTCTGAGGGATAATGTTTAAAAGACCCAAGGATTAGGCTATTGGATAGAGAAAAGGTGATGTCAAAGAGATGGAGCTGTATCTGTGGAAACAAGAATAAATAAAAGAGAATCCGTGCCCTAGCAGGAGGCACATAAACGTGCGAGCAGGAGAAGCTGTTTATAGAATGGCTTTTAAGCAGCTTAGCATCATCACTTTTGTTTCTCACCTGAATATGGTTGAGCCAAACAGCCAGTTGAAAGCAGCTTCCTATTGTTTGCACACAGCATAAGACTAAAGGTTGGGAACGGTCCCCTCCTCCTGAAAAGACAGTGGTACGTTCCTTAGCTTGTGAGCTCCAACTAAAAATCAGTAGCTGTGCATTTAATTCTGGTCCTACCTTGCAAGGCTGTAGGTAGTATTCAGCATCCTTGCAATCGGTTTGTTTTCAGAGACGGGTGTTGTTGGTTTTTTGTTTTTCCTTTTTTTAAAAACACTCCTTTGGTCCATCCCCTTCATAAACCCTCATAGAGAATCAGTGGCTGTGTGGAGAAGCAAATAATAAAAGTGCAGTGGCTGAATCTCAGAGAATGGATGGTGTCAGCAGCAACAGGACCATGTCCTACAGTAGATGGAGTTATGACAGGTATTGGGTATCATGCTTTTTACCTTGTTTCTTGCTTGTATTGGTAAAAAAAAAAAAAAAAAAAAACCAATTTGCAAACTGAGTCTGACACACCTTCTAGTTAGGAAAGGTTATACCTTATTGCCAGTGCCTTTTAAAAATCTCAAATTTAGGTTGTCTAGTTACCTAGGTATAGTTTCTGCTGTTAGTTTGACCTGCATATTTGATTGAAAATCTGAATCCATATTTAATGCATCTGTTTTGGCAGAATCTGGGTTCATCTCTACGATCTTAAGTATAATTAAACATTAAGTATAATTATCTTATTTAATTTGGGTATGTTAAAAACTTTTGTATATAAGAGCTTTCTCAGACTTTTTCAGAATACAGTTTGACACTTGGTTAGGAATTCAGTGATCAATATGACAGTTACCCAGACAGGCCTGTAAAAGAAGGAATTATTTGCCTATCAAATAGATTTTGGGGTTGGTACCTGGGAACTGGCTAAAATAAAGAGACTAGTTGCTGTTAAGGTTTTGAATATTTTAGGTCATGGTAGAACAGTGGTATTTTCAGACGAGTTCTGAAAATGCTACATAATGTCAGTGCAGCATAAAGCTGAGAAATCCTGGTTTAGGAGTCCCAATGAATCTGTTAATACTCATGCTGTATTTTGTGTTGAGACAACTATTTGCATTTTCTTCCTCCTCCTCCATAGAATGTGCAAGTGAAAATTATTGTGCCATTAGTATTTTTTTATGTGGATGTACAGTAACTCGCACAGACAAAATTGGACATGATTCATGGTTGTGACTTGATTATTAAAGCCCCAAACTTCTCATAAAAACATTTTTATTATGTAAATTTTACACCTGAGACTGGCTTTATGTGCTAATAATGCTGTTTCTAAATCACTTTAGAAAGTCAGAGTCACAAAAACAAATCCTAAGATCTCTAATAGGTTTAAGAACTGAAAAGCAGTGTATTAAATGCCACCCACATTCTCAGTGTGTCTGTGTAGGGTTATAAGGCTTTTTATACAGATAGTGCTTTCCTATAACTTAGCATCTAGAATGCAAACACATTAGTAGAAAATGTGCAAAATGCATGTACATTGTGCAAGAGGAATCAGGTAGGAATACGTGCACGTTTATACACATTCACGCACAGGCAAGGATAATGAAATAAACAAGCTGTATCTGTATGTATAATACTGTTCCCCTGTTAAAGATAGGATGTTACCGTTTTCCCTGTACTGTGTATACTAAGTAACAGCATCACAACAGCGATGTACTTGCTTCTGTTCCATATCTGTCAAGTTTGTAGTAGTTGTGAAACCTTAATCTGATAGTAAATGTAATATAAATTTCAAAGGCATTAGTCTGGAACATGTCTTCCCTGTAACAGCATTTGATTTAACTATGTTTATTGCTTTAAAACCATTTCTCCAGTCCACTGTCACAGTAATGCAGACTGAAAAGTCTTTACTGCTATTTATTAGCATTGTATTCGGTATGTATACTGCATATTTTTCTGTCTGGTTTCTTTGCTTTTTTGTCTGGCATTTTGGAGAGAGATGCAATATTCTGATATCTCATTTACCTTCAAGGTGCACAGATTTCTGAGTCTGATTTTAATACCTATATTGTTAAACAAACCCAAGGTATGTGAACCATTGCCTGTATAATTTATTCTCTTCCAGTTGCTAATGCTGGAAGGCCGAGGAGTGAATTGCTGCTTTTTCAATAGCCTCCCCATGTTGAAAAATGGTGCAGAGTTCTTCTTGTACATCAAAACTGTCCTCCCACATCCATCTTATGCCCAGAACAATTATGACAAGGAGTCCTTTAGTATCTGAAACCTCATTGTGCTGTTGTTTCTATTAGAGGCACTGAACATGTTCCATCTTCAAGAGATCATACCAAGCATAAAGTCAGGAGAGAGCTTGCTGTTAGTTAGAATAAATGCTTCTCAAGAAAAAAAAAATGGTAGGCTGTAGTCATCTCAACATAGAATACACCCAGAATAGCCTGTGTTCCTAGGGGTACTTTAGCTTGTCTGTGTGTTACCTAATATACCATCAGGCATGGAGTTAAAAAGGAATTGCTCACCATAGGTCTGTGCTGTTTTCTCCTAATTTTATCAAACACGCATAGAGTCTGCTCCAACGGTGCTTTTCCTATAGACTTTCCGCCCTGTTTTAATATTATGTGTATAGCTGTGTACCTCCTGGAATTTCAAATCTAAGTAAAAGACAGAGGGAGTGCAAGTCTGTCTGTAATACCAACTGCAAGCATTAAAATAACAGAACAATGGCATAAAATAGCGTGACTCAGGAGACAACACAGTTAAGGTATTGTTCAGTTTCCCTTCCAAAGTAATAGAGTAGATTTGATTTTTGTTTTCAAACTCTATTCTGTAGCCATCAGGACAAGAAATATATTTTTGGTTGTTTTTTTTTTTTTATTAAAGAGTGATTAATTGCCTCTCCCAACAGGTGGGGTGGTAAGAAATGCATTAAATATATTGTAGGACTATAGAAAATGTCCTAGGAGTTGGACACACTTCTGTAGAGGGGTAAAAGCCCTACAAATTCTGCTTTGGGATATAATGAGACCTTGGATGAGTCATATCGCCTCGCCACCTCAGTTTTCCTATCCGTAAAACGGGGACTAACATACTTATGTGTGAATGGTTTAGTATAGGGCTTTTCAGTCAAGGGACTATGTATAGTGATTGATCCCCCCCCATCAGTATGGGAGAGAGAACCCCCCAGAGAACAGCCATCACTACTATCGCCAGGTTTGACATTAAGGAAGAATAGTTTATCTACCCCTATGTATGTATAAACATACACAATCAGTGGCTGACTCAGAAATCTATCAGTCCCAGGGAACATGCACACAAGGGTATATGCATCAGACTTTACGTGACTGGCTCCAAGTTTTCACCACTTTGTAAGAAACATTGTGGTAATAAGATGTATGGAGCGTCATGGTTGAATAGTATGAGCAGTATCAAGCTATTCAGGTTCTCTTCTCAACAGTGGCACTGAATCCTGTAACCTTGCTTTCTCAGTCTGTATAATGGGAATAATACTTTTGTTCCCACAAATGTGACAGGAGGGTTAGCTAATTACTTATGAAGCTTGGTGGAAGCTAACTGTACTTTTGACACTCCCCATTCTTGTTACGCTGGCTTTCACTTTTTCACTGAAAAAATAACTTAGTTTTTTTCATTAGCAAGACTAGAGTGCTTGTGGGAGGGGAGGGGAGAAGAATGGTCTTCGGATGTGTCCATATGACCAACTAGCTACCTTACATAAAAGTTTCCTTCCTATGCCTGCTTAGACAGGGAGTTTCTTTCTGTGCATGTAACTTTTTTTTGAGTAGATCCTATGCATTACACAATGGCTTTCGGATAAAGGATTCCTGGGTGAGTTAGCAGACATGCATGTTCTATACTGGAGCTTCAACAAAGGTGAAAGATGGATACAGACCTAGGTTAAAGCCTTTGAGAAGGGAGCTTTCCAGTGGCTGTGTAGGGGTATATAAACTATTCTTCCTTAATGTCAACCAAGTATAGAGTTTGGGACTGGAACAGAAGACCCCAGTTCTGCCACTGACTTGCTGCCTGAGCCACTCAGTTACCATATTTACTCAACTGTAAGATGAGGTGTCCCCCCACCCTGGCAATCAGCATGGTGGGGGCGGGGATGCCCCTTGTCTTAACTGTGCATACACAGTGGTGGAGGAAAGAGGCCTCTGTCCCTAAGTCTGGGTTGGGGCCAGTCAGACCCACAGCATCCTCCTGCCCCTACCTCTGCCCCTGCTTCCTCTCTAGCTTCTGCCCTTCCCCCTTGTTTCCCTTCTTCCCCTTATTGTCGGGCACAGCTCATGTGCTGTGCTCCAAGACTGAGCAGCATCTGATATTAAGAGGTGAGAAAGGGACAGAGACTGGGGGGAGCAGGGGAGGGAGGGGCAGAGGCTGTGGTGAGCTGGGGATGGGGGTGCAGGTGACTGGGGGGCAGGAAGGTTGCAGGGGGAAGAAGTGGGTGGGGCAGAGGGCAAGGGGGCCACCTGCTTTCTCCCCCAACCACTGCTTTCTCTGCTGTTGCAGCTGGGGATGGGAGGGTTCAAGACAATCCTCCAATACTTAGATTCTGTACCTGGAAAATTCTAACAAATTTATAAATTTTCCATATATGGAATCTAATTACTGGGGGGGGGCAGGGATCATCTTGTAGTCCGGGTCATTTTCTCTTTGAGTAAATATGGCACTTTACCTGTCTATCTCCATTTCCCTGCATGTAAACTAGGGCTTATAGTATGGAATAATTGCTCTGTTATCTTTCTGGACTAAAAAATGGAGTGAGAGTAAAAGTAAGAGAGAGTAAGAGCCGACATTTTCCAAGGGGTCCCCTAAGTCTAAAAATGTTGAACACTGCTGGCATACACCCACCGAATTTAGAGACAGATTGGGGGATGTTCTCAGTGCTTTGAACAAAAACTATAAAACTGTACAAATCCTAAATTTTAAAAATGTTACTTCTCTGTGGGGGAAACGCAACATTTTAACCTCAATGAACCAACAAAATGCTGCCGTACAGACCTCACTCATGGAACACCTTAGGTTTTTACGGGGAGGTGAGGAGATTTACAATTTTTAGTTATGCTTTTCAAAATTTGTCCATGGAACTCCAATATGCTCTTTTCTTTTAGATGTCTTACCCACTTGGAGGAATTTCTCTAACCTATCCTGCCCATTCCTGTATGTACCTTGTGGATTTAATGGGGTAATTCATGGCTCGGGGGAATATCATGTAAGCGAATGCAGAGCAAAACCTACTGTAAATCCATTTCCTGTGCTTACTGATAATACTCAGTCCCTCTACCAGAAAGGTAAAAGTTTGCATTTGTGTACATGTGTATGTATATTCAGAAGCGCATCCAATCAAATGAAAGTTGCATGCAGTTATAAAGCAGAACTCTTTGTAATGTGAGAGGTTATTTTAAACAAAATTTGTCTCCATTTCCAGAAATCTGGGGAAATTAATCATTATTTGAGAGAGGAGTAAACATGCACACAGAGAATTTCGTGGACTAATTTAATCACTATTTTTACTCCATTACTGTTCACTAGGAGTAGGGACCTACCTAAGTTGCGGTGAGACAAAGGGCTTTTTGTGGCCTGCTCGCTGCTCTCAGAGCCAATTTCACAGGTGTCACAGCAGCCCCACCCCTCACCGCTGATTGGCAGAAGGGTCCTGGCAACTCCGTCCCTTGCCACTGATTGGCAGCGGGCCCTTTCAGTCTACATCACTACCATTTTTTTTTTTTTTGCTCAGTAATTGGTAGAGGGTGCCTTCACTCTTTCTACAATACTACCGCTTTTTTTTGGTTGATTTTTCAGGAAACCATGGCCAATGCTGGATTTCCCAGCGATTGCAAACATCGCTGTTTTTTGTGGTTTCCACAAAATCTGTGAAACTGCAATTTAAATAGGTCCCTAACTATGAGTTATACATCATCACCTGAGTTCCCAAAGGCGCACCTATCCTAATCCAGAATCACAGATCCAGGAACAACTCTGTCCAAGAGCAAAGCCAATCCTATCCCATGCCCTGCTTTTAATTTTCTAAGCATTAGTTTTATGAGCATGCTTTTGGTCAGGTCAGTCGTTAGTTGCAAACAATTTTGTCTAGCCTTCTTCCTGCCAATGAATCGGGGATTAGCTTTCTAACACGGGATCAGATCTTGCCATAATGGCTGAAGCTACTGGAATACTTAAAGAATTAGGGTGGCCTGGTTAGTAGTTGATTTAATCAAGATGAGACAAACCTCAATATAGAAACACTTATATAGGTTTAAACTCTGATCTTGCTAATGTAAATTAAAAATCGATATAAGCAAGCATTAAACTACTTCTCTGCAGGTATATAGCTGGGGTTTACACATCACCTTCAGTCAGCTATGAAAAAGATTTAGTTACAGGTGATTTTTTCCAAGTAAGAGCAGCTGAAATGGGAGCCATGTTGTATTTTGAAAGGTTTATCTCCTTATTGCCACAATACAGGGTTAATATTCAATGATTAACTAAATTACAGAATCATAGAAAAGTAAAGCTGGAAGGGACCTCAGGAGTTCATCTAGTCCAGCTCTGTGCTAAAAGCGGGATCATCCCTGACCATACTATCCCATCTGTCTAACCTGATTTTGAAATTTTCCAAGAATAGAGATTCTGCCACCCCTCCAGGTAATCTATGCCAGTCCTTAACCACCTTCATAGGTTGGAGATTGGGAAGAACCTTTTAAATTTCCCTTGCTGCAATTTGAGACCATTGTTCCTGGTCCTGTTTCTTACAGCCATAGAGAATAATCTTATCTCCATCCTTTTTAAACTACCCTTCAAGTATTTGAAGTCTGTTATCAAAGCCCCTTACTTCTCTTCGGATTAAATAATCCCAGTTCTTTCTGTAAATCATGTTTCCTAGACCTCTAATCATTTTTGTAGCTCTTCTCTGGACTGTTTCTAATCTGACAATGTCTTGCTTGAAGTGTAAGCTCCAAACTGGACACAGTACTCCAGGTAAGGCCTCTCAGCGCTGAATAGAATGGAAAAGTCACTTCCCTTGACTTTATGCGTACTTCTGTAGGCATTTATTTAACTCTTTTATTGCAAGAGCTCACCAGCCCTTTAACAATCTCTGCCCTAACGATGCTTTTACTTGTTGATTTAGAGTTAACACTGAAACATGTATCAAGGCTCCAGGTACGTTAGTAAGAACAGTGAAATCCCAGCAGCACTGAAGTATTCTCAGCATGATCTGAGCCAGCCATCTACTGAAACTTCCTCCTATCCCCTTTACTGTTACTGGAAGAAGGCCTCTATATTTAGCTAGTTTGTGGCTAAAAGAAGAAGACACTCCAGAATCTTAGATTATTTTAATAGAGGGGGACTGGTTCAGGTATTGTAGTTGCAGCAGTATGGTACAAGGTGAGAGGACCTCCTCCAGAAAGACCGGTGTTATACCACTTAGGTCTTACAGTTCAAGTGAAAACAATATTGTACTGTAGCATTAGACAAGGGGGAGGGGGAAGAAATATAAACTTTAGAAAATTCAATTAATGTTTTACTGCTATACTTTAGGGTCAGAATACTAGATGGTTAGCTTGTCCTACCACTCCAGGAAGGACAAGCCTGTTTCAGGCTGTTTCTTCCCAGAACCGTTTACCAATAGGAACTGACAAGTGAAGCAAAACTATTCCTTTGACCAACACGGGCTATAGGTGCTCTGAGGCCTTTTGCTCCACCCCCCTCTCCAGGGTCATTCCCAGATGCCCATCTGCTTACTGCCCCCTTCCTCCAATTTAAAGCCAAACACCTATTCCCTTCCCACTACACCAGTCGCACATTTTTTTTTTTTTATGCCTCAAGGCTGCGGATACATGTATGCACATGTCCCAGCTCTCCTTCAGGATTACTATCATGATAAGCATTTTTTCCTCAATCACAGTTTCCTGGTGCTTTGGACTAATTGCTTACACATATACTAAAGAGTGAGAAGGAGAGATGTAGCTGCCAATTTACGCTCTGCTTGATCTGAAGTTTGTGCATCTGTTCCCTCAATACTCATTTTTTCTGGCGGTGTGGCCATTTCCTACTCCTCCAACTATGTGTTGTCCAAGTCAGAGGTTTCTAGGTGGGACAAAGATCTCTGCTTTGTTCATCCTAGCCATAGAAGCTTCCCTCCTATAGAGTCTGAAAGCAGTCTACAGGGTATCTCTAGGGACCATTGCCATGTTGGACCTATATGTTACCTCTACTGGTGTCCCAGTCTTTAAATTGAATTTTTTTCCTCCATATCCCTAGCTGGGAACAGAATACCTTCACTTCAGGAACTATGGTCAGACTATAAGGTTCTTTTCCACACATACCCCATTGACAATCCTGGCTTGAATGTTAGTTTACTGGACCTTGCTTTCAAAAGGGCATGTATTCAATACACTTCCCACCATCCCAGATCTAAAAGCCCCCTTAGAGCAGTCTTTTGTCAGTTGTGATCAGACACACATTAAATGTTGTTGGGGGCACAAACCCTCATTGGGAAATCCATGTTCCACTTCAGCTGATATAATGGGCCAGCTCTATAGGTGGCTTCAGATCTGATACACTAGAAACATTACTGAGATTTCCTAGCAGCTCTGAAGGTAACTTCCAAGTTGCAAGAGTGAGTCAGGGTAGAAATCCTGATTATAATGCTACTAAGTTTCTTCTCGTATTGGGTTTCCACCAGCCTCTGCAAGTTAGAGTATCATCTCTTTCTGCCTTCCCAGGAGACGCTCTCATCTGACACAAGCACCACTTAGCTCCATCAGCTTCTAAGTAGGCCTGCACTCTCCCTTTTGCTCCAGTCATGGAAAATGGCTGAGAGAATGGAGGAAAAAGGTACCTTTGGGCTTCCGCAGGTGAGATCTACAGGAATTATTCTAGGACTACCCAGGGTCCGTTGTCCCTTCCATGGAGCAGGTCTGAACACAAACAACAGTTTGGGTCTGCTTCTGTGCTGCCAGCAACCATCTCTCTCCCATCCCATTGCTTCTAGCTAAAGGGTAAATGCACACACACACATGCAGGCATGCACGTGCGCATGTCTGGTAGTGAATCTGCTCCAGAAGCCACTTCCGTCATTGTGTTTTCTGTGGCTGCTTTTGTTTCCCCTTCCACCATTGCCTTCAGTTTCACTTGGGAACTAGAGTGCAAGGAAAGGCTACCTGCCTACATTTTGCAGTGCTGGCTGGTCTTCTGCTTTGATTCCCCAGCCAAGAAGGACTAAAGGCCAAATCCAAATCTCTTCTAGCCCTTTTCCTCAGGCCATGGCTGATTAATTCAAGCAAAAACAAAATCTACATGCAAATAACATGAAATAAAGCTTTTCTCCTCGTCATGGCTGGCTGCTGGAGCCCAAAAGGTTTTCAGTTTGGCTGGGTACAGACAATCAAAAAGCCCAAGGTGGAATTGATCTAAGTTATGCAGTTTTCTATAAGTGGTGTAATTTAGATAGGCCGCAAACAGTACACACATGGGTATAAACTGGCTTCTGATCACTTATATGGGTAAAATTATAATGTCTGTACCTGGCCTTGGTGTACTCTTAACCTGCAGGAACCATTTTCCTCCAGATGTAGCTTCTCAGCTCACTGGAAGATCTCTTTCCAGCTGGACCTAACACTCCTGTGGGGCAGGTGGGCTACAGGCCCTCTGGCACAGCATCTGGGGAAATAAGCTTTACTTCATGAAAGCTTGTGCTATATATATATGAACATATACACATACTTTGTTTGGTCTGTAAGGTGCAACTATACCCTGCCTTCTTTAAGGGACAAGGAACTAAGGTATAGGAAGGAACGCAAATAAATGTTTGGGAAGGGGTCTTATTTATTTTATTGATTTGCAGATCCAGTCATTTGTTACAGTAACTTTTTTTGTGCAGCTAGCATTGTAATTCCACCAGGAATAGAATCAGAGAAAAGTAGAGCTGGAAGGGGCCTCCAGAGGTCATCCAGTCTCAACTCCCTGCCAGAGGCAGGGTCATCTTTACCCAAGCCAACCTATTACTGAAGCTGTGCAGTCAACATGGACACAGCCACAAGACTGAACACCTTAACAGGCCACAGGTAAAGCAGAGGACCATGGCAGTCAATGTCCTGCTGCTATGAGGGTTGCTAAAATAGGTTTGGTGTACGTACAAATTTCAATGCATTCTTGAGATCGCCTTAACCTAGGGTGATATCTAACTAATAACACAATTTAACAATAATAATTTAACAATTTCATCCCTCGTAAGTATTCAAAAAGAGTTCTCTGTCTCTGACTTCTTGGTGAGGAAGATTCTTTTCCTAGCAAACTCCTGGCAATTTCACCAGATTTATAGGTAATCTTCCCTCTCCTCCTTGTACAATTTTGATGTGACAGATCAGCTTATCCAGTGTTAGTATTGTCCACGCGTGTTGGAAATTGTCATTTGATTAAAGAAGCTCTTCTACAGCCCTATTTTTGTGAGTTTATTTTTTTCAAAGACTACCAGGTTTATATGTCTGGTAGGTTAGCTTGAAATGTGTCAATTGCAAATACTCATACTGTGGAGCAATGGTATTTTTTGTATGTTGAATCTCATTAAACCATCTGACTATAGTTCCTCTAATAGTTGTCCAAATCCTGTAATATCAGTACATTCCCAGTTCCTAAAGATCCCTAGAAGTTTACTTGTGTGTGTTACAGTTTTAGAGAGATGTGTATGGGCTTAGTTTTTTGTCAGCATATTATTGAACGCTTCTGTCTGTGCTCTCTTACCAGGGGATTTGTGTATCATTTTGGGTCTAGAAATTTTTATGCAAGGAAATGTGTGGAGATTGGTGGTAGGATGATGAGTCTGTTCTTTCCCTAGTGTTTATTGAAGTTTTGGCCTGTCCAAGATAGCAAATTTCTCATTTAATCTACTGAATAACACTGTTTGGCAGAATGAGTCCTGCAAAATGCTGACGATTGGCTTTTTTGGGTGTTCAAATAATTTTTTTAACGTTGAATGTTCGGTCATCAAGAACTCTAATAGGGGTGGGGAGATGGTTCAAGGTAAGAGAGTCTGATACAATTTTATCTAGCCAGGAGACCTTATACTTTGATCAGCTATCTAAATTTGTTATTTTCTTAATAAAATGACTGTAATTAATTTTATAGAGATCTTGATTTTTTTGACATATAAAGCTAGGCATTATAGTTTACAATTTTACACTTCTATTTATATTTTAGACCTTCTGCAATTCAGGACCCAGGCCAACACCCAGAAGTTCAGATTTATGGGAGTTTGTTTAATAACCTGAAACTTTAGAAAGTGTTACTATTTTCTCTTGCAATTCAGGTAACATGCAAAGAGATTTTATTACAAATGTTGTAAAGTTATCTTCATGGCAGGCTATTTTGAATGCCCTGTTCTCTACTTCTAATTCCATCTTTGTATCTGAAGGCAGGGTACAGATGCCTAAGCTTTCATGAGCCTGAGCTTACTTCATCAGATGCTTCATCAGACTCATGAAAGTTTAGGCACCTGTGATTTAATTAGTTTATGCTTCTCTGCCCTACCTTCCACCTGACTTGAGACTAACATAGCTAACTACATCTGGTTTATTTCTGGTTGTCTCTACTAATGGCTCCATTCCTACAGCCAGAAGGATAGGGATATCCTTGGCGTGTATCCTTAAAAAGCAGGGGAAATCTTTCAGCTATATGCCTGTCAGGTCTTACTAAGTCTAAAGCGTATGTCCAGTTTTGGAACATTTGGGAGTAAACTGAATGCTTCTAGGGTACTTTTTAGAAACTACTAATTCATTTTTTCAAAAGCTTTTTAGCATCAAATTATAGAAATGTGGGGTTGCTTTGGAGGAATCAGCTAAAAAAAATCAGGTCAAGAATTTTGTTAATGTTGTGTTAACTGTTTCCCTAAAACTCAATATATCTGATCACTAATATAAGAAAGCAGTCATTTTTTTCAGTCTGTTTGCTTAAAACTGGAGCATGTATCTTTCTAAGTTTAGAAAGAGATGTGTCCATGAGAAATATAATTGGCTAGGACTTTTCTAGGCTTCTCTGCTACAATTAGTGCTTCTTCCTGGTATTAAGTGATTTGTTCTTCTTCACAGATTTAATTCAAGACCTATGAATTGTGCCTTGCATCCTGAGGAAAACCACAGGAACTTACCATTTTTAAGTCCTTTAATGACCTCTATAATTTTGTTAGGTTTAATGTCCTCCTGTTAGAGCTTGTGGTTTAGACAGTACCTTTAGGAGGTGCTGGTATGAGCCACTTACTGGGCGTGTTGACACAAGCTGGTACTGTGTGGTAGCAATGAGCTACTGTATAGTAGCATTTGTGGGTACTAACCATGGTACGACACTGCTGTGTAGTAGTAACGAGCTACTGCGCAGTAGCTCTTTGCTACTGCGCAGTAGCATCTGAAAAAAAACTGGGGACGCTACTGAGCAGTAACACTGGGGATGCTACTGTACAGTAACAACTGTGCAGTTTGCTGCTTATGTAGACGTGGCTACTGAGTTGAGCAAAAGCTTATGGTAAGGATTATTTGCAAGATAGCATTCAGATATTGAATTTGACCTGCCAGATATCTCAAGATTTGAATACTTTTTGAACAGCACGTAGTATCAGGAGTAAAATGAATGAAGGAAATGCTGTGAAGAAAATAATAGAGTACTTAATAGCCCTTCTAGAGGTAAAACTCTGGAAATGTGAAGGTACCTCAAATGGCATGAACAGCACTTCAGTTATGTATCTGCAAGCAAAGTGAGCCAGCAGAAAGGAAGGTAGTTAAAATGTATCTTTATATCTGACAATAGCTGCTTATGAAGCAATTGATGCTTTTAATAGTTTTCAATTAATTCAAGCAGAGGAGGCTAGCTATGATGGTGACAGAAATTTGAGGAGTATTGCACTCCACATAAAAGGAAACCTGTGTAATGGCAATTTTCAGAGTCCAGAAAAAAAAGGTGAAAATATAGCAGCGTTTTTGCCTGATTTAAGAATTTTGGGACTTAACTTTCAATTTTGGGAGTTAACTCAGCCCCTTATAACTAAGAAACCATGACTTCAATACAACTTCAGAGACAATTGGAAGACTCAGAATTAATCCCTTTACAAAGCGATTAAAATATTGCCTAGCAGTCATTCAGTACAGTTCATGAGGGTGGCAGATGCTATGGAAATGAAAGAAAAGCTAAAGTATTCTAACAAGGATGCTGACTAATTTTAAGTTGAGCATGGGGGAACACCAACAAATGCTATGTCAGAAATAGTGATATTAGCACTGAAAGAAAACCCATTCACAATAAAGTAAAGGGGAAAGCTCAGGCCATGTGGTAGTGAGGCTCTCTCCATGAGGCAAGTCTACTTTTTTGCATGCACTGTATTCACAAATTGGAATAGATATAATTTGAATAGCAGCAGGGAAGAGCACCAGTTACTGGCTTGAAAACATGTCTCATCAAGAGGAAGTACTCATTGGAAGGCCTGGGGATGAAAACAGCAGAGGGAAAGTGGCCTTCTGATAGTGGGAAGCTTTAATAGAGTTGAAAGTCCTAGCCATCCTACAACTCATGCATCTAGGAAAATTTCCCTCCCCTTGAGGAAGAGGCTTAAAAATTAGATGGATTAGTTTGTTCCTCTGAAAAACGCAGAACAAGTAAAAGAGCAGATAGAGTGGGTATATATACTTGCGATATGGGAAGGAAAGAGATAGAACTCTCCACTTACGTTTAGACCTGAAATAATAGAATATGTAAAAAGGGAACATCTTTCATTACCTACAAGAGGAAAAATTCTAAGAGAAAAATGCCAATTATTTTACATGCTTGGTGCATCAACAGGCTTCTAGCCTGTGACCTTAGGAAAACAGCACACATTTTGTTCACATTCAACCCTGCCTTTGGAGAGACACCGTTTTCTAAGACTGCCATTTACATAGCAGCTGACACCCAGTGTGTTTCAGAGGAGATTGGAACAATATTTTTTATCATGTAGGAGGCACTAGATGACATTTTGATCTGGGGGGAAGTGAAAGAGCATGAACAGATGCTTTGATTGACTTTGGAAGGACCCAGAGCTCCAATGCTAAAGCCAAACAAACAAAAAGTAAATTGAATGTGTAACAGACCAGCAAAAAAATTAGCCTCAGAGAAAAATTAGCATAGCAGGAAGTACTAGCAAAAAGGGATCCACTAACATGAGTGCTCCAACAGACAAAGATGATTTATAGATTCCTTGAAATAAAGAACAATATAGAGACATTTATGCTCTAGCTATTCAAGTCAACAAGCTGAGAGATTTTTTGTGCAAAAATGCTCAATTGCCATAGGGATGCAAATAAAAATAAAGAGTCTGAGAGAGTGAAAGAGACCCCAGACCTGAGGTGCAAGACTAAGTTGTTAATGAGCATCTCCAAGAGGTATCTACTTTTCTTCTGTAATAGTGCAGTCAGAACTAGACATGGGTTATTTATGTGTTGTAATTGCTAACCAAACTGAATGTTAATATGCTCAAAAGGAGAAGGAATCACAACTCATCTTGTTGGCCTAATCTTTTATTAGACCAACCAGATATTGCAAAAAAAATTCTTTATTTGCAAACTTTTGGGCACACTCACTCTTCTTCAGGCATAGAAGAATGCAAAGATTGCAAAATTTCTCCTAGATGGAAATGAAAATTCATATTTCACAGGAGACCTGAAGGCATTGTGTAAGATCTCCTGGTTGGAAAAGTTCATTTTGTGCCAATTAGGTTCAGATAAAAGTTAGAGCATTCTATTTACCTCAAAGTTGTCTGATGGCAAGCAGGATGTTGAATTGTTTCCTTCTGGTTATGATGATTATAAAGAGGAAGAAAGCCTCTCACAAGACCCTGGCAGGGCAGGGAAGAGACTTACCTGCCTCACTGGAGCCAGCAGCAAGGACAGGTACACAGCCACCACAGAAGCCCCGCTTTATTAGTCACTGCTCCTCCCCATGGCTGGGTCAGTATTTCCAGCCTGCTGCTGAATCCAAAAGGGTGAGAGGACAGATGGGGAAAGGAAACACACTGCCAGGAGTGGGGATATGCAAGAGCCAAAACCCCGAGAGATGGGGAGAGGGCTAATACTCAGCCTGGGAGCTCAGAGGAGCTCCAATAATCAGAGATGCCGCTGCTAAACTGGCCACGGCCAGAACTGGGGGAAGGTCCAGAAGTAAGTCACTCTGCAAAGGCAGAATGCAGACGAAGAGCTAGTGGCACATGGAGAGCAAGTTTTTGTTTCAGTTCTAATTTACTTTTGTTTTGAGACTATGAGAATCTTGGTAGGCTGAGAAAGGTGGAGAAAGCCCTGGGACAGAGGATGCTGGTGGAGAGAGCTGAGTACATGATGTCAAGTCCACGTGAGCTGGTGGGAGGACTTGCCCCACTGGCGAGGCTTGACCAGTCCAGCAGGAACACTGAGAACGGATGCTGATGCATGTAAGGTTGACATGAATGCTCAAGCTTGTAGGCAAAATTGACCAAAGACTTTTCTGTATTTTCCTTTAGTTCCTTTTATCTAATAGGGCCAGGCCTCGAAGGAATAGCCCACAGCCCTCAGGAAGGACTTACCCTGTTGGTGAAGGCCAAAGTCAGTGGCCCTCGTGGCTGAAGGACTTACCTGAGTTCTAGTTTCCTTGTTTTGTGTCGTTCTTTTTCCTTTTCATCTACCAACCTCCAGCATAGTGACCTGCAGGCCCAGCTTAGCTGCCATATCCTGGAATTGTGCCCAGGAAGACCACAAGCTTTAAGGGACCAAAAAGGAGAACACGCATTGAGAGTCAGTGAACCTCATTGATACCTTAACAGTGGTCTTGGACGAGGTGTAAAGGGAGGTAGGAGCTCCAAGGAAGAAGCAGCCAATGCATCTAGGGTGAACACGCAGCAGATAAATCACCTTCCAACCAGTAGACATTCAACATCAAGACATGGCAGGCAAGAATCAGGTAACCTTTGCTGCCTGTTCCACTTGGGGTGAGTCCATTTCCTCATGGCACAGTCTCAATGGGAACAGAGCTGCCGGGGCCTCAGCCCTATCCTGTGTTGTGGCAACAATGATTCATCTTTCATAGGAGGATGAGATGATGGAATACTCTCCAGGGCAAAGAATTTCTCTTGTATTGAGGCAGTTTTGTGCTCTATAAGCATGCAAATTTTAGCTCAAAAAAAAAAAAAAGGCAGGAGGAAGGGTGTCAGCTTTCAAGTTTCCAGCTGTTGAATTTAGCTTCCTTCTTGTAAAATTATGAAGCTTTCATTTAAAAAATGGCTAAATTTGATATCTTCCATGTTTCAGGGATGTAGGTTTTGGCTGTCTTGGCCTACAAGAAAAAGGAATCAGTGTGGTAGAGGTGATTATCTTCATTAGACAAACTAGATATTTGCAAAAAAATTCAACACCTGAAAACTGGAAAGCTGACACCCTTGGACCTGCCTTTGTTTTTGAGCTAAAATGTGCATGTTCACATAGCACAAAACTGCCTCAACACAAGAGAAATTCCATGCCCAGGAGAGAATTCCATCACCCCATTCTCCTGTGATATATGAATTATCATAACCAGAAGGAAATATAATTCAACATCCTGCTTGCCATTGGGCAACTTGGAGGTAAGTAAACTGCTCTAACTTTTATCTGAGCCTAACTGGCACAAAATGAACTTTTCCAACCACAAGATCTTACAATACTTTCAGGTCTCCAGGGAAATATGAATGCTCATTGCCAGTCCACCTAAGAAAAAAAATTAAAATCTTTGCATTCTCCTATGCTTGAGGAAGCATGAATGTGCTTGACAGCTTGCAAATAAAGATTTTTTTTTTTGCAAATATCTAGTTGGTCTAATAAAAGATATCACTTCTACCATGAGTTCTGTTTCCTTTTGCCTGTTGACCAATATGACCAGAACCTGTGTTGCTGACAAATGGAGAAGGAGGTTTGGTCTTAGTCCAGGAAACATAAAAATGTTTTTTTTTTTTATTCATGGGGCACCTGGGTTATCTGAAACTGAGTATAAGCTACCTATTATCCAAAGGGGACTTTGTCTCCACCTTTGTCTCTGCAACTGCCAAAAAAAAAAAAAAGAATATAGAGATTATATTTTCAACTACAAGTACATGATTTGAAATTGAGTACAAATGTAAGAAGTTGTTGGTTACAGACAAGGCTTATAGAGCATTTGGCAAAAGTGCAGAGAGATTTTTGTATGCATTAATTTGGGGTGGAAAGAATAGGAGCAAAATGTTATATTGAGTTTGAGAGCTACTTCTGACGAAGGTAGTATGAAGAGAATAATTAAGACTATTAGTACTGGATGACTGGGATAGCATATTTCAAGTCTTACTATCAAATTGAAGAGAAGTTCTCCATTTTAGATGAGATTTTGTTTAAAGGCACCAGGATAGTGGTGCCAAAGGTGTTATGGAAAAACATAGTAAAAAAGGATTATTCATTAATGTTATTAAGAGATTGAAGAATCTAAAAGGGTAAAATGTTTTATAGTGACCTCAACTGGACATTAAGGAAGTTTAGACTCATTACCTCTGGCCATGTGTAGATGAAATAAAGGCCAGGTTAAGTGAAGGTATAGATTTGTTCACATTGACTACAAGAAACTAGATCAGGGGCCTGCAATTGGCCCTGGGCCAAAGCAACCCAGCCCCAGTGCAGATCGGGTGGCTTTTGTGACGCACATCAGCAGCAAGGAAGCTTTCCCTGTGCCTCCCCCACCCCAGAGCCATGCAGCTAAGAGCTGTTCCTACTGGCACTGTTTCTCCCAGGCCCTGCTCCCCAGCTGTGGTGTGAGTGCAGTTTCCAGCTGGAGGAGATTGCACCAAGGCCAGGCAGATGGAAACTGTTTTCATGCTGCTCCTATTTTCCTGCTTCTTCCCCTGCCTATCCTTCCCATCCCCCCAGCCTGGACACAGCACAGCTCCACTGTGGTTGGAAGCTGTGCTCACACTGCAGCCCTGGGGAGGTGGTTGGGAGGAGTGGGGGAGCAGTAGCAGCAAGTACACAACTTCCAGTTCCCCAGCCCCAGTGCAGCTCCCCACAAGCTGCCTATGCTAGAGTCTTGGGAAAGCGGGGGCCAAAGAGAAGCAGCAGTGGCATGGGCACAGCTTCCAGCTCCCCAGCCCCAATTGAATTCTTCACTGTTCACCTCAAAGTAGGCCCTGTTACTGCAGGCTGGATCCAGTGGCTCAATGGGCCAGATCCAGCCTACAGGCCATATGTTGCTGATCTCTGTCCTAGATCATTCTCACTTCTCTGAGGTAGACTAACTAGATAGTACAGCTAAAAAGGGAATTGTGTAAATCTATTTGTGGTAGACATGGTAATAGGTACCAGACAATGGGCTACAGTTTAGTGGGAAGGAGTTCAAACAGTCTGCAATAAAGTACAGATTTATATATATCACTGCATATCACTACAAGTACCAATTATCCAAATAATTGGTAGCAAAAGGTATCAAAATAGTAAAGCACCTACTAAAAATATTTCTGACTGTATTTAGCACTGTTAAATTATGGTAAATCACCGAAGAAGTCTAGGTTTTCACCTGCTGATATTTTGTAGGGCTGTACAAAACACTGGTCTGCGATTCGATTCGGTGGAGATTCAGCCTGATTTGGTGGCCGAATCTCCGAATCCAAATCGAATCAAAGGCCCTTCTAATCTCTCCGAATCAAATCGGAACCCTCAAAATCTATTCAGAGAGATTCAGAAAGATTCGGCAATTTGGACATAGGCACAGCTTTTTCTACATAGCTTAAGGTACCAGGCAGCTCATGAGTGCTGCAATGCTGGGGTGCATGGAACATCCCACAGGAGCATGGGGGGCTCCCCAGTGCACTCAGCAGCAGACCTGGAAGTGGACCAGAAGCACTTCCAGTCCACTTTCAAGTCTGCTGGGGAGCGCATTGCCCCTCCCCCCCCAGCTCAGTGACTGGTGTCTCCTGGGTCTGGGGGTACACCCGGGGTCCCATGTAGCTGATCACTGAGCTGGGGAGGTGCAGGGGAGGGTCCCCCTGCATGCTCCCTGGTGGACCCAGAAGTAGATTGGCAGTACTTCCAGTCCACTTCGGGGTTTGCTGCCGAGTGCATGGGGAGCCTCCCCCGCCACAGTCCTGTGGGATGCTTCATCCGCCCCACCATCGCAGCCTTCACGAGCTGTGCCTGGTACCTCGAGGTATGTCGAAAAAACAGGTAAAGCTGTGTCTATGGCCGAATCACTGATCCTCTGAATCAGCATTGAATCTTCAGGTTCAGCCAAATTGAATCAGAGACAGTGGTCCGAATCAACAAATCGAATCACTTCCCCGATTCAGGCTGAATCCGAATTGAATAGGACCCGTTTCACACATCCCTAATATTTTGTTCAGTAGGAAACTGAAAACAAGACTACCCCTACTGCATTCAAACCTTGGTGTCACTGGGGAGCTGCAAATGCATAAAGGAACAAAGGGAAACAAACCAAAGAAAAACTCTGTATGATTTGGGGTCCCAGCATCTGCCATTACTTTATGGAAATGACCTCTTGTGTACCTATGGTAGGGAAATCATGGTTGCCAACAGCAGTTGTTACTAGTGGTAGCTTTCGGTTGTATGAGGGGAAATGGACAACACCTGCATGAAATCCTATAATGGAGGAATAGAAAATGTCCTGAGTCAGAAGTTTTGCCCAAAGGGCTCTTGAGTGGGCAACAACCAACTTGGGCTGAGCCTGCTGAGCCTCATGAGATGACGCTGCCAGGACTACAAGGTTTATTGCCACTAGACAATGTGATGCCAATGTCCCCAAAAAGACTTGGAGGTCTACGTTGCAGTGAAGGACACCTTTAAAAAAGTAGGTATACATTGCTGATTAGCTTAGTTTGGTTATAAGTATTTAAAATTTTATATTGTATCAATGTTTGTTAATCTGAAAGATGTGGGAATTATACCTTTAAAAGGATTTGGAATGAGCTAATTTGTGAGTTATGCAGAGGCACCTTTTTCAATGCAGATTAATTAGAATACTAACACAGAATGAAGAAGATATATGAAACTTCTGAGTTCAGAGTGATTTATAGAGCAACAGTTTATGATGTATTTTAGATAGCTTTGCATTAATTAGATGCTATTTGCTTGAGAGTCTCATAAAGACTCTTGTATAAAATTGCAAATTCATTGCATCTATTCTTTGGACCTGTAGCTAGTTCATTTTTTTTTCCCTTCCAGACTAGAGACATGATTTTTATTGCTGTATATCCTTAGTCAATTTGCTAATAGGTTTTATTGCCTTTTCATAACAGAGTTGTTTTCTAAATCAACCATTTCTTTCTGTAGTGGATCTCTTTTACCTCTAGCATCAATTAGTTTCTTGTAGGTCTCTGAGACTGATTTGTTTGATGTAGCTTTTTAAGACTTTCCACTTCTCTCAAGAGGTTCTATGCTTCTTTCTAACCTTTATTTTATAGGATTCTTTGCTTAATAAGCTTACCCTTCACTCTCACATGCTGAACACTGTTTTAAGAACATTCTAGAGAGTCCATATACTTCTCTTTGAAGTAGTGCATATTTTCTTTTCTAATTGACCATATTTTTTCCTAATCTTGTAAAAATGAATTATTTAATTTCCAATTTTTTTTCTGTAATGGAAACATTTCTAATGAGGAGCCAAACAGGAACATGATTGGAGCAAAATGTATATTCCTGTTGTGTCAGAATAGTGTCCTAAGCATAGGCTGAGAAATTAAGTAGTTTATCAGCTCTTGTACATGTTTGTTGTGGGATTGAGTAAAAGGAGTAGTCCCACTCATTTGGATTAAGGCATCTCCAGAAGTCATATTTATTCATTAGTAGTGTCATCTGCGTTCCTAACGGTCTCTTCATTTGTATTACACTCTGATCTGTGCACCTTCACATTCAGGACACCTTTGTAATCAACCCTTCTTGAAATTCTCCCAAGATTTGAGAGAGTTTTGCAGACCCTGCTTGCAGTTATTGATCCTCCTGGAAGTTAGCATTTTGTCTCCAGTTGTACTTTTAATCAGTAGACATTGACCACACTTGCCTATACATATATCTCTTAATTGGAATAGAACATGCATGTCAATAATGATTGCTACTTCTTTTTTTTGAAGTACTGGGGGAGATAGGTGGGCTATAGAACCAGTTTCTTTTAATGTATTTGCTATTTTGCTCCTTGAAGTGCATTTCCTATGGTGAAAATACATCTGGGGTCTCAATTGTTACTGGCCTGAATGTCTTTTCTTCTTTGACTTGTGTTCTGTTATGTAACATGATTGTGTTATACGATTTATATAGAATAAACTTGGTGTATACCAAGAGGTTGTTTATCCAGGATAGCTTTTGGTTCTAGTATTTTTGGTATGTATATGCACTTGCTGAATCATAGGGCGCGTCCAGACAAGCCAGCGCATGCCTCTTGCAGCATCTCAAACCCCTTTGAGACGCTGCAAGAGGCACGTGCGGGAACAAAAAAAAAAAGTTCCCCGTGCTGCAAATTTGCAGCAGGGGAACAAAATTAGACCCCTGGATATTCCCCCTGCCCCCCATTTGTTCCCTTAGCTCCCTGCTGGCTCTCTCATGTGGGTGTGTCCACACATGCAAGTGCATGCGCTTGCAGCAGCTCAAATAGAAGCGGTGCAAATTTGAGCTGGGGCATGTCAACAAAGACATGCACTTTGTTGTGGAGCAAATTGTGCCACTTGGGGCAAAATAACCTTGCCTGGTTCCCCCTGGGGGAGCTAGAGCCCAGGGCCAGCACCTATCCTGGCCCCAGCAGTATAAAAAGCTGCCCTTGCAAGTAGCTCAGGGCTACTATCTTTCAGGAGTTTCTGGGGCCCAGCCAATATGTACCCAGGTACACTACCCCCTGTGCCAATTGGACTGCTGAAGCAGCCCTGAGAGTTCCCTGCACCTTCTACCCACTGCAGGTCTGGCAGTGGGGGCTGCTGCCTGGCTGTGGCCTGCTGTGCACCTACCAGACCTGGATGGGGACTGCAGAGCCAGTAGAGGACAGCTGCCAGTAGACTGTGGTTGCAGGGTTGGCCTCTGTGTGGCACTATTGCTATGTGTGCTCCTTGCCCGGCCTTCTTGGCATCTGTCATTTGGAAGATGTTCTGGGTGTGGTGGCCTGCTTTGAACTGTCAAAGCACATCCTTTTGGCCCCATTTGGCCAGGAGGTCAGCCACAGCCAGCTCTGAGCAGGCAGGGTCCTCCTGCCACTGGCCTCCCTAGAAGGACTTCTGGTGTTCCCTGTTGGAAAACTGAAAAAAACCTGATAAAAAATATCCCAAAGTCACTCTGTAAAATATCCCCAAATCCATGTTCCTCCAGAAGTAAAACAAAAGACCACTATAAAGAGAGAGTGAGACAGAGACAGCGATCAGTTGGACAATGTTTTACTGATACATCTACTGTGTTAAAGCAAGTCTTTGATCATAATAATAAAGTGAACTCTAAATATATGTTTCATAAATACATATTTTGCTGCCCTCCCACAGGGGCGATGGCCCCCAACAGGGGGAATTGGCCCCCACATAGAAGTTACAGCCCCCCAACAGGGGATTTGTCCCCCACATGAGGGGTTTCACCCCCCAATAAGGGGTTTGGCCCCCACACAAGGGGTTCAGCCCCCCAACAGGGGATTTGGCCCCCCACACAAGGAGTATGGCCCCCAACAGGGGCCAAATGGCCGCTACCACCTCCCCTGCAAGTCCCACATGCCCTACCTCAGCCCCCTGATTGATACCCCACCTGGCCCCATCCCTTGCCAGCTGCTGCTGCCCCATCCCCCGCTCCCCCAGACTCCCCAATGGCTGATGCAGCCATCCTCACCCCCTAACTTGCACACCCAGACCCCCCTGGCTATCCCTACAATCCCAGGCACCATCACTTAAAAAAAAAAAAAAGGGGGGGGGGGAGCCTCTGCATACTTTAGAAGCAGGGGTGGAAGAGCTCCAGGGCTTCCTGGCAGAGCCCCCCGGGGCAGCACAGGACAGCGGGGCAGGAGGGCCCAGGCTGGGGCCACTGGGGCTGTCACCCTTCCAGATGGCAGCCAGACTGCCAGTAAGTGCCGGGTTTTTGCTTTTAGTTTTTTTTAAACTATGGGGAGGGGCAGGAATCAAGGGGGCTCGGGGGGATGGGGCCAGCTATAGCAGGGGTCAGGGGCCTCAGGGGCCTGGCAGGGAGAGGGGCCAGCCAGGGCAGAGTCGGGGGGCCTCTGGAGGGCTGGCGGGGGGGTGAGGTCAGCCAGGGCAAGGGTCGTGGGCCTTGGATTGGCTGGCAGGGGGAGGGGTCAGCCAGGGCAAGGGTTGGGGGCCTCAGGGGGGCTGGAAGGGGGAGGGGCCAGCCAGGGCAGGAGTTGCGGGCCTTGGGGTGGCTGTGGGGCAAGGTGCCAGCCAGGGCAGGGGTTGGGGAAGCGGGTGGGGCTGTCAGGGATCCCCCCCATGGGCCCTCCCCGCCCCCCCAACCCCTTACTCACCAGCACTGGAGCCCTGGTGCTGAACACGTGGCCTGGGCAGCCATGTGTTTTCAGCACCAGAGTGAGGGGCCAACCATAGAGACACTCTGGCAGCCAGAGCATCTCTGTGGAGGACCCAGCCTCTGGTTGCCTGCTCTGTTTTTTTTAAACTTTGATTTTTTTTTTTTTTAGACCCCCAGATATCCAGTGGTCTTATTTTCAGAACATTTTTTTTGTTCCTGCACATGCCTGTTGCCCCACCTCAAAGGGGTTTGAGGCGGGGCAAGAGGTAGGTGTGTGCTTGTCTGGACGGGCCCATAGAGTTTTTTTAATCAAATTGTTTGTTCTTAGTATATTTTTATACTTGTTTAGGTCATACATGTCATCTCTTCTGCATTTACTTACTATTCTTTTTCTCTAAAGGGAATATTTTCTTGGATCTATAGATATTTTGATCACCCACTGCTTTCTTCCAAACCATAACTTTCTTGTTTTTACAGCTCTCTCCTAAGACTATTTGTAGCAGAAACAATTCAGGTTTTTTTCCCCCAGCCCCTCTTTCCCCAATTCCCAAATGATACATAATTATATAAAATTCATGCCTCTATTTCCCCAGTAGGAGGTTTTTCCAGCATAGCTAGCTAGCCCACTCCCATCAGAGTGATGGGAACTCCCTCAGGCAGGTCATGATTCTTACCACATGTAAAGCTATGATTCTATTTTCATTAGAAGACAGATATCTGGGGTGAATTGCATAGAGCTGTATTTCATCCCCACCTCTGTTTGTGCCCTCCTTTTAAATTGTATTTTTCTCAATGCTCTCTTTTCATTGTTGTCACTAACACATTCACTTGCTTCCTTTCCCTTCTGTCTCATGTTCCTTTCTAATACGTAATATTATTTCTGTTACCTTCAAAGGGTGCTTTAAAGTCAAAATAGCTACACTGAGCTCTCCAAAAATGTAGAAGGCCTTTCACTCGTTTAACCTGTTTTCTCATGACCATTTAACTTCCTCTTCCTCAGTAGCATTTGGAACTATAAATTAAAAAGGTTATACTCCCTTGTGTTTTTTCTCTCAGTTGGTGGAGACAGCTGAGAATTTTTTGTATTTGTTCTGCTTCTTCAGATTCATTGTGGATATCAGCATCTGTATTTAATTTTAATTTTTTTTTAAGTCTTTTCACCTCCCACCGCTTATTTCCTCTTTTATTTGATAAGCTGCCACTCTTTATATTGGGTTATGATCTCAGAGGGTTTCAGAATTAACTTCCAATAGACTTAATTACCTAAGCATTTTAACCCCTTTATTTTTCTGTCCCAGAAGATATTGCTGCTGTCCATGAAAAGTAAATGTGAACTGGAAGGGAAAGTTCTGTCTATATTTTACATGTTCTGGCTGCAACTCCTTTTCTTTAAAGCTGTAGTATGCGTGCTGTGGGCTGGCCACCCCTGACCTGGAGTATAGGAAGGCCATGTATCTATTCTCCCTTAAATCAAATGTTGTCTACTACACCAACATGAGCACATGTACACTTCCTTTGTTCTACATTTGCATTTTCACATTCATGTTACATCGGGTGTAAAGTCTGGAAAAACTGAATGTTAATTTGTGACAGTCTGAAAGAAAACAAATAAAAAAAAATGTGACTCCCTGCTTGCATTTTGCTGAAGAAAAAAATCCTACAGCTCATTACACAGAACAAAAGGAAAAAAAGTTAGGAAAAACTTTGTCTTTTTATGTCCATCAAAGGGTTAAAATGATCTCTGAGCGCAGAGTTTGGCTCTTTTCCTCTTAATCTGAGCATTTAGTATCAACATAACCCCCAGCAGCATTCAAGGGCTACTATTATAGCATATATCATAAGTTTAAATGGAAGATCAGATGGAGGTTTCTGATCAACTTCAGCATGGAAGAGGTAAAACATAGCACTGAATGGAGGAAACCACTTCAATACACCCACTATGCAAGGATGATAAGATGCTAATGGTAGTCGCAGATTTTGTATTGTCCGTTTATTAGAACCAGACTTAAGACTATTACATTCATTTTAACAGTGGCTGCCAAAACTGGAGGAAGACTAGTTGTAACTAAAATCAATCTGATGTTAGCTTGCTTTTGAAAGAGTCTTTTTGTAACTGGTGGCCTGTCTGTTGGTTCTTCCACTTAAATCAGTTCCCATTGGAACTGGGGAATCCCAGTTCCTGAGCTGGGCAGAGATGGTGTTGCTTCATTCAGGTATCTATATGGAATGTGAGAAGTGTAACTAGATCATACCCTGTCAACACTGGATGAATCAGTGTTATAGTTGTAATGGTTTTGTTGCATTGGTAGCATTCCCAGCTTGTTCAAATGTAACAATTAAAATGTAATTGCTGCTGCCCTTTTAAAATGGCTCCAAATATATGCATGTCCATGCCTGGAGATGTAGTAGGTAGAGTTAATGTACATTGTGAAGAGCACTGAAAGTGAATGGAAGTGGTTTGTGTTTCAATGGAAAGGAGAAGAAAAGGAGGCAATAGTAGTTCTGAGCTCTGGCCAGGAAGAGGTCATCAGACACTTTGTCAAGAACCATTTTAGTGGCTTGCAAGATGTATGAGAAGGCATAGGGTGAAATGGGTAGAAGGGAACCCTGGACAGCAAATGTAAATAGTGTTCAATGCAAATAAGGATGAAAGGAAGATAGAGTAGTTGTTGAAAGGGTAGGGGGAATCGAGGGTGGTTGGTTTTTAAGGTGAGAGAGGGCTAAAACATTAATATTAAGAGAGGCTAAGGCAAATGGTAAGGGAGGAAATGAGATGTCACAAGGAATACTGGATGGGCTTACAGAGGCAAGCGAAGTAGAAAGGGAGAGCAGATGAAATACTTCTGTGTCCATGACAGAGAAGGGGGAGGGAGAAGTTACAGGAGAAGGGTAGACAGATGCAGTGGGAGGAGTTTCTTAATTCTTCTTTGGATAAATCTATGGTATTTCTTGTTGAGAGGGAGATAGGGCAAGATGGGGAGATCTGGAGGACTGAGTCAAAGGTGGTATAAAAGCAGTTGCATGTAAGTTTTAGCTTGGGTTTAGAGGCAAACTTGCTAGGTTTGACAGATGGAAGACCTGAAGGAGCAGAGAACAATCTGTACTGGAGAAGGTCAGTCTGATCACAAGATTTCTATCAAAGATGCCCTGCAGTGCAAGAGCAGGAGTAGATAGGCAGGGACAGCCAGGGTTAACAGCAGATAGGATACAGATCCTCTGATAGTAGAGGAGGGCAAGGGTGCTGGTCCAGCCCTGGGGACAAGCTTGGCAATTGCCATGGAGGAAGGAAGCAGAACTGAAAGAGTGGTTTTTCTAGAGCTGATGAGTGATTTTTTGCTTGGCTGGGACAACAGACTAGCAAAATAGCTAAAGCCTGTCCTGCCAGGGTGGAGACTGATAAGCACAGAGAATAGAGGACCATGATAATATCAAAAAAAAAGGAAGAGAGGGTAGGAAGGAGAGTGCTCAAAGCAGAAAAAAGAAGTACAGAGGATCCCTTGTATCGGCCTTTTCAAATATATTTTGCATTATATTTGTCTACATCACAAATATTCTTATCAGTTCTATACAAATTCTGGATTTGGTTCATTTCCTATTTGTAACATTTTGAAGTAATATTTCCTTAGAATAACAGTAGCAGTATAAGATCCATTTTCAGCCATTATACACGTGAAAATAATTGGCAGTTCTGCTTGAAACCAACTTCAGTTCTTTGAAATAGCTCCTGTTTTGCAAGGCAGATTCTACTGAAAAATACTGCCTTACAGTAAAAATGACTTTTCCTCCTAGGCAGGTGGCATTTTAATGTACCAGGATTGAATATAAACTGTATTTAGAAAACAGAGAGTAAGTTGGAAGTTATTACAGGAAGCTACTGCAGTTAAATTGCCTTATGGACCATTCTACAGCCCATTAAAATAAAATTTTAAAAATCCCTTAAAAAAAAACAAAAACAAAAGATTTTGGGCGTAAGTCTTAGTTTTAAGCAGTGGTTCTCAACCTTTTCAGGGGTAGGGCACCCCTTCAGCACTTCTCTGACGCAGTGGACTCCCCAGTTGAGAACCACTGTTGTTGATTCATAACTGCTTCTGCTGCATACAGGTACCTGTGCCTTAGGAGGGCTGTGACGTGTTAGGACTCTGATCAGCCTAAAGCAGGCAGGAGCTGCTTCATGCTATATAGATTTAATAGACATTAGGGGCTGGAAGGGACCTCATGAGATCATTGGGTCCAGATGGTGGGAAGTCAGCTGGGATCAAGTGACCCCAGCAAGAAATATATCCACCTGTTTTTTTTGTTTGAAGGAGTCCAGAGTAGGTGCTTACACCACCTCTGCGGGGAGTTTGTTCCAGACCCTGGACACACGCACTGTGAAGAACTTTTTTCTTACGTGTAGTCTAAATCAGCCTTCCTGGAGTTTATGGCCGTTAGACCTTGTTCTCCCTTGGGGAGCTCTGGTTAACAGCTGTTCTCCCAGCTCCTGATGTACCCCTGTTATATAATTGTAGGTTGCCACCAAGTCCCACCTGAGCCTTCTCTTCTCCAGACTGAAAAGTCCCAAGTCCCTCAGCCTCTCTTTATATGGCCTTCCCTCCAGGCCTTGGATCATGAGTGGCTCTCATCTGGACTCTCTCAAGATTCTCCACATCCTTCCTGAAGTGGGGGGCCCAATACTGGATGCAGTACTCCAGCTGTGGTCTCACCAGGTCGAAGTAAAGCAGGAGGATGTCTTCCCTGGTTTTGCTTGAGATGCATTGGTGGATGCACGCCAGAGTTTGGTTTGCTTTGCCAGCCACAGCATTACATTGGTAGCTTATATTCATCTTGTAGTCTATCAATACTGCCCAGATCCCTTTTGGTCATGGTGCTAGTGACTGTAGCACTACCAAGCCTGTAAGTATGCTGGGGTTCTTCCTACTGAGGTGCAGCACCTTGCACTTTTCTGCATTTGAAGGCCATCAGGTTTCGGTCAGCCTGCTTGACAGTGTGTCCAAGTCAGCCTGTATCCCCAGCCTGTCCTGCAGCGTGACCACTTTCCCCCATAATTTGGTATCATCTGTGAACTTGGCCAGTTCACATCTGACTCCTGAATCCAGATCATTGATGAAAATGTTAAAGAGTACTGGCCTGAGTACCGAGCCCTGAGGGACTCCACTGGTAACCTTGCACCACGTTGATTTGCTCCCTTCAACTAGTACGCTTTGGGTCTGACCCCATAGCCAGTTGCCTAGCTGTTGGACTGTATGATGGATGATCATGGCCACAGTTCCCCAGCTTAACCATGAGGACATCATGTGGAACTAGGTCAAAGGCCTTCTTGAAGTCCAGATATGACGTCCACGTCATCTCCCTTGTCCAGGGCACATGTTACCTGGTAATAGGAGATGAGGTTGGTCAGACAAGACCTGCCGGTCACAAAGCCATGTTGACTGGCATTCAGAAGCTTGCCTTCCATTAGTCTGGTGTTGATGGATCCCTTGACAATTTTCTCCAGGATTTTTCCAGGGATGGACATTAGACTGATTGATCTATAGTTCCCTGGGTCATCCCTCCTCCCTTTCTTGTAGATAGGGACCATGTTGGCTCTTTTCCAGTCATCCGGGACCTTGTCCAAGCACCACGATTTTTCAGATATCCCTGCCAAGGGGGATGCAATGATGTCTGCCAGCTCTTTCAAGACCCTCACATGCACATATAGTCCTTCTGAATCTGGCCTTCTTTCCCCAGAGGCCTTCTGGAAACAGAAGTGTGCTGGACAGTTCCAACCACCTGCCTCTGTTTTCAGGAGTGTTGGAGGAGGGGTGGAGCGCAGACCCAGACAGGCTACTCAGTAAAAGGCAGCTGCTACCTACTAAAGGCAGATCAGAGCCATAATGTTGCATGAGGCAGTTATACCTGGCCACTGCTGCCACGGCACCACTGAAGGTGCTCTCATGGCACCCTAGGGTGCTGTTGCACCCCAGTTGAGAACCACTGGTTTAAAGTATAGTATCCTCGTCTCAGCCTGACGAAGGGTGTTTGTGCTTGAAAGCTTGCAAAGAAGTATTTTTACCAACTATTTGAACTGATCTAATAAAAAAATACCAGATTTACCCAAACAACCTTGTCTGCTTATGTCCTTAGACCAACATGGCTACAACCTATAGCTTTTTCTACCTTGGAAAACTCAGAAAAGCAACCATTTTCCAATGCCTGAAGAAGGGTGTTGGTCCCAAAAACTTGCAAAGAACTTCTTTTCAGCTATATTAGTCAGACTAATATATATATCACATCTATACAAAGAACCTTGCCTGGCTATTGATTCTAGGCTTTTTACCTAAAACAATTAAAAAAGACCCCTTCAGAACTAATATATGAATAAAAAAAAAAAATCAATTTTCCCCACACATTTCTAGGTAAAAGTGATGGCAATATTCTAGTACTAGTTTGTATTCTTTTTGCTTTAGTGAGCTAAAAGTAAGTCTAACACATGAATAATTTTTGTTCAGTTTCACTCATTACCTCTTACAATATTGAAATGCCAACCCAGTCCCCAACCTATCAAAAGAAATTGAGGGAGTCTATAGCAAGGTAGATCTAAGAGACCTCTATAGCTATCTGCTCTCATACACTTGGACAATATGCTACAGTATTCCTTTCATGACAAAAATCTATTAGAGGCTGTAAGTCCTCCTCATGTGAATTTGAAAGCAAGTATTTGAATGGGTTATTTGGGCCGATGGCTATTGTGTTAGTTTTTTACCTCAGCAGATAACCTGGATTTAAATGCAGTGAACCCAAACAATGCTCAACAAAATTAAAAGTATGTGACACATCTCTTTTCATTTTGTTATGAATGGAAAAATCAGCATTTTGAAAATAACACTATTAAATATCATGACTCCCTCCATTCCACTCTGTTTGCCTTGTTTTCTGACAAAGACAACCCCATTTTCAATCTAAGGGAAATATTAAAAGATTTGTTTTTTTTCCACATTTGTAGTATGAAAACACAATGACCATCTTTCAAAGCTGGCATTTACCGGTTGTTACTTCATTTTAAACTATCAAATCTCAGCTGTTTTCTTGTTTAATCATCCTCTTATTTTGAAACCTCAGGGTGTGCGCACCACATGCAGGCATGTGTGCTTGCAGCAGCTCAAATAGCAGTGGCACAAATTTGTGCCTTAGCAAATGTGCCTGAACATACACTGGTGTGGAGAAAATTGTGCCATTTGGGGCAAACTGACCTTGCACAACTCCTCCCGGATCTGCAGCCAGGGGAAGCTAGAGGGGTCAGCACCTGTGCTGACCCCAGCAGTATAAAAAGCTGCCCTGGTGAGCAGCTTGGTGCTACTTGCCCTCAGGAGCTTCTGAAGCCCAGCCATTTTGCATCTGGGGACACTACTCATTGTGCCAGCTGGACTGCTGAAGCAACCCTAATGTAGAGTGGCTCCTGCATCCTCTACCCACTGCAGCAGTCTGGCAGTGGGGGCAGCTGCCTGGCTGTGACCTGCTGCCACCTGTAACAGCATCTGCCCCTTTGGACCTGTGGCCCCATGGCTGTGTACCTGCCAGACCCAGACAGGGACCACATGGCGACTTGGGCTGTGGTACAGGCACTGCAGCACAGCTGCCTGCACCTCTGGGCCAGGTGCCAGTGGGCTGTGGCTGCACAGTTGGCCTTTGGCCAGCACTGCTGTCATGTCTTCTGGTGCCCCGCTCTGTCATCTGGGCAGCTGTTGCCCAGTAGATGTGCTCCTTGCAGTGGCCTGCTTCAAGCCCATACCTATACACACAATCCCCCCGACCCCCACAGCCCCCCCACCCCCACATCCCTACTTACTGGGAACAGAGCCTGGGTCTGAGACACCACTAGCCTTCCCCACTACTATTTGCTCCAGCACATTGAGGCAGTGTGCTGGAGCAGCAGGGGCAAACAGCAGCCATAGAGATGCTCTGGCCATATGCTAGAGTGTCTCCCTGGAGGACCCAGGATCCAGTTGCCTCAGAGCATGCTTCAGGAGCACCTGTGCCACTTTTCCCCAGCATGTTTGTTTGTTTTTTATGGTGGGATTTTCCAGTATCAAAATTAGAGTCCAGGCTGCAAATATGCAGCACAAGGCACATTTTTTTCATTTCCAGAGTGCCTCTTGTGGTGTTACAAACTGTTTTGAGATGCTGCAACAGTCACGTGCTCGCTTGTCTGGACATGGCCTCAAATGCTGACATGGTAACTGCTGAGTGTTTATTGTAACAAATAAATTGAATTTTAGAAGTAAGCAAAATTTCAGGGAGAAAAAAATATTCAACATGAGGCAAATTTTGTTTATATTTTAAATAAAAAAATTGAAACTACATTTAGTAAATATTAGCTTGGATATTCAGAGCAGAAACTGCATTATTTTCAGAGAATTCCTATGTCAAGGCTTTAGCTGGAAAACAATAAATTACTAATTCAAGAAAAGGTTCTCACAGATAATGTATGTAACAAATATTTGTATTGAAGGTTTTTTTTTCTATCCAGTCCTTTTGCAGAAATGTTTAATTTACCTTGTTGTGACTTTTCTACGTGGCTTAATTCCCTTTTATTAAATAAACAATTGAAGTAGTACTTGTAATAGAAACTCTTGTTTTTAAGGCATAAATGTAAAGAGTTGTACCTTTCTTAGCTAATAAAGAATATCATAGTTATTAGTAGAAAGCTTTTTTACATTTGTCATTAATAAAGTCCAAGAAGAATCTATACAAATAGAAACAATGTTGTTAATTTGAACTAGATTTACTTTCTGCATTTGTCTATGGCTGAATTCCTGTTGACCATAGAAGTTAATCATTCTCACACTCCATTTTGGTGGAGTATGATTCAAGCTGGAACATATCCCTGTAAAACAGATGTGGGCAAAATACAGCCTGCAGGCTGGATCTGGCCTGCTAGGTCATTTTATCCAGTCTGTGGGGTCCCTAAACAAATTAGGAAATTAATATTTATCTGCTCCTGGCTGCCTGTTAAACATGACAGGAGCCAGGGGCAGTAGGACCCAGGGGAAGCCAGCAGCAGGACCCAGCAGTGAGGCTCACCCAGCCCCATCCCGCCAGTCCCCCCCCCCCCCCCAACCAGTCTGGCCTGGGACCATGGGGCTATTCCTGGCTCACTGCAGCCAAGAGGGAAATTCAGATAAGAACATGGGGTGGAGAGGAGGGAGGCAGGGGAAGACAGTAGGCAATTGCCCCAGTCCTCGGGGCTGTCCCAGCTCCTATTAAGTCCTGTGGTGAGCCGTGTTGAGTCCTGTAGGAACCTTGTGGTGCCGGAGCACCACCATGGCAGGCAGAAAAGTAGGAAAAGTGGCAGTGGCGGTGGGATGTGGGGAGTGGGAGTGAATAGGAGTGCAGATCTCAGCAACAGCTGGTTGGGAGCATGGGACTACACCAGTGTCCCAGGGCCAGCACTGGCAGGGCCCAGACCAGGGTGGCAGGAGCACGGGGTGTGGGCTAGCAGGGGTCTATGGAGCCGGGCTGGGTTGCACCAGCAGGGAGAGAAGGGAGCTGGCATGGCTCCATAGAACCCTGGCCAGCCAGTACCCCGTGCTCCTGCACCCCACTCTGGGTCCCACTGGTGCTGGCCCTGGGACACTGGGATGGGTCCTGTGCTCCTACACAGCTTTTGTTGCATTCCTGCACACCCGCTCCCCTCACCTGCTGCCCCTTTCAGCGCTTCCCTGCCTACCTACCAGTTGCTCCTGTACTACACGGTTCCTTGGCTGCATTGCTGGATCACATGAGCCGGTACCCCAGGGCCAGGAGTGGGAAGGTATGTGTGTGTGGGTGTGTGCATGCATTGAAGGAGGGAGGCAGAGAGAGAGAGAGAGCGAGCAATGAGGGAGGGACAGAATGTGTGCGTGTGTGTGCGTGCGCGCGTGTGTGCGTGCGCATGCACATGCACGCACACATGTAGGGAGAGTCCCACATGCACACCCCAGCATATGTGTACCCACACCCCAGCCACACCTCCCTACAGCTGCCATACTCTTCCGCATGCTCCCTCACCCCACATCCACCCCCTCAAAACCTCCCCAGACACACCCACACCCTCCCCCATGCCCCTACCCCTCCTCCACAATATACAAGAGTGAGACTTCATTTTAAGCTTTTGTGCAATCACCTCTATGTACACTATGCAAACACAAGGACAAAAAATATTTTTTTAAAACCAAATTAATAAATGTTGTAGATGTTCAATTTTTAGAATATAATGTGCTATTTTTCTGGTTCTAAGGTAGCAAAACCCCGTGATGAAAGGAGTACTTCTGGGGGCAAGGGAAGGGACTTCTGGTAGCAAAGATCAGGGGACTAGGGGGCTGGATTTCCAGTCAAAAGATGGTGGTCAGGGGGCAGGACACCTGTCAAGGGGCTGGGCTATCCATGTGGCTCTCAACAGCTTGCCAAACTCAGTAAAAGGTCCTCTGCCCAAAATAATTGCCAGCCCCTGCTGTAAAATGAACAACCTGCAAGATGTTCTGTAAGAGCCAAAGTTCTAGCTGTTCATCCTAGTTCTCTTTTATTGGGCATACTGCTATATTTAATGTTATCTGTTTTTTATGCCTATGCATAGCATGGTTAATGTCTAGTTTGCACCAGTGACATTTAATGTGTAATAGACTGTTATTTTTTTTCTTGCTGAGTATGGTGCATCAAATAGGAAATAACAGGCAATTGCTGTTTAGTCCTTCTGTAAAAGCTTATTCATTCTTCTGGATTCTGACTGCAGATTTCTGAATAGCACTGTAATCCCTCTTTAAAAACAGGTATCTGTTTTCCATCAGGACTGTCATACAAATGGAGTTCATTTCTTCTCTATAAAATATTTAATTTGCTTAAATGCCTCTAATTGTGGCTGCTATTAGTTTGAGAAATTATGCTTGTTGTCTAAAAACAATATATTGTTGGGGTAAAGTAATATTTAATTAAGGCCACCCTTTCTAGCTGGAAACGGGCATTTTATTTTAGAAACAAAGCAATTAAAATGAAAGAGCTCTTTTACTGTACTATACTCTGTGTATATTATATGTTCTAGATAGGAGTGCACTGATAAAGATTTTTTGGGCTGATATCGATGGCCAATTATTAATGAGACATATTAGCTGATATCGATTCTTGCCAGTATGCAGCCCACCAGCTTGGAGAGCAGCATCTGACTGGTAAATCTGTTGGGGAGAGGGAAGGGAAGGAAAGTAGGGGCATGGCAGGGCAGATTGAGGCCCATGAGATGGTGGAGGGAGTGTGGCTAGGGCTGGGGCAGGCACTTTCCAGTCACGGCAAGCTGGGACATGGGACAGCACTGGATGGCCCATCTAGGGGTTGCGGGGAGCAAGGGTGGATCCCACTGCTATGGGCATGAGATCCTTGAGGAGCCATGGGGGAATGTGCCCCCTGATCTGTGTGCAGGGTGAAGGTGGGCTGCCTCTGCAGGCTAGGCCTGAGACCGGTGCTGGGCTCTTCTCAGCGGGGTGGAGGAGCTGGGCTGGGGCTATGCTTGGGACGGGCAGCATTGGCACTGGGATGGGGGGGCTACAGGGTTGGCTACAACCACCACAGAATCTGCTGTATCCCCCCTGTAGTCCCACCTCCCAGCGCTGCTGCTGCCCACCCCAAGAGCAGCCCCAGCCCAGCCTCTCACCGCTGGGAAGAGCCTGGCACTGCCCCTGGCCCCAGCTTGCAGCAGCAGCTGCAGCCCATCCCTGTGCACAGATCCAGGGGGCATATGCCCCCCATGGCTCCCTTGGGGGTGCATGTAGGGGTGAGATCCATGCCCCTCACCCTGTGCCCCCTGGAAGAACCTCTCGTGGCTCCATCCCACACCCCACCCTGTCTGGGCTGGGCTGCGCTTGCTCCAGCCCCAGCCCTACTCCCTCCCTCACTGCAGGGTCCTCAATCTGCTCCCCCCCACCCACACGCTGCCTTCCTCCCACCTCCCTGTTTCCCCCAACAGGCTTACAGCCAAAGGCTGCTCTGCAAACTGCCAGGCTGGCCGCATGCACACGGCGGCTGTGCACAGGCATGCAGCATCAGTAACAGCAACGTTATTGGCCACATCAGCCAAAAAAAGCCGATTACGGATTTTTTCAATTTTCCTTTTATCGGTGCTGATATGATATGGACCTATGTCTCGGTGCGCATCTAGTAACATTACTGGTTCAGGATTACAGCCATAGTTAATATGGCTATCATTTAAAACTGCATTGCTAAGTCAAAAAGGAGGTTAAGTACAAGCAAGAATAATGCAAATTCCCACATCTGACTTGGAGACATTACTTCAAGATTTAGATGGCGTTTGATCTCCAGGATCTCTCAGAAATAATCCTGACCCGTCTATTTTGTCAGACCCATCCTGTAGAACAGCAGCTGAATGCAGACCTGTGTGCTTTATATGCAGTATATTGTTGGGGTAAAGTAATGTTTGATTAAGGCCACCCTTTCTAGCTGGAAACCAAAGTGCTCAATAAAGTCAATAGAATAACCCTCATGGTTCAGACCCTATGTTCATAGCAAAAAAAAAAAGAAGCCTACTGCACGTAGAACATGAGTGCATGAACAATTATCTGAGTAATAAGCTGGCTAAATATTCGGTCTTATGTATTTGTTCATGCCTCCCCACACAGCTGTTTATGGTGCACGTCTAGTATGGGCCAGATGGTTAGTTCCAGTAATATTATGCTGACCTGTATCTGCCACAGGTCATGCATATAAACTAGCTATTCTGCAAAAGAATTTTAAAAAAAATATAATTTTTTATAGAAAAGATTGTACAGATTGCAGGAAACAAGAATTTAGTAAATAATTAGAAGTCTTAGTTACTAGGAACAATCAGTAATGGAAACGACTAGCTTGATTTAATAAGTCAATATGTAGAAATATCTTGAGAGCTATTAAAAACACAGGGCTTTGGTGGAGAACACAACTGTTTAAAATGTAAAATGAAATATGCTAGCTCAAAAAAATGACTTAAAAATATTTTAATAGTTCCCAGATAGCAAGATAAATTTTCATATAGCTGTGCACTGAGGCAGATATTTTATTCTATTAAAGTTCAATATAGTGAAGCAAGTCACTTTTCACTTGCTACAATCCTGCTCATGCTTTGCTTCAGATTTCTCCAATACATTGAACGCAAAGTGTTAAACTATTTTACAAACTATTCCATTGCATATACTGAAATTTCCATTTCTGAGCTGGGGTGTGAACCTTTAGAGGCATTCAGTCCTTTTCTTGTTGCAGTGATTCAACAAGTGACTCTGGATGCATTCTTCAGAAAACTTAACAGAATTTTTTTAGTACTTTTTGGCTTTAGGTTCTTCCAAGATTCATACACCTACAGCCATATGCTCCCTTCTACACAGTGTCTTCTTATGTGAACAGAAGCAGTTGTTAGGTTATTTGTGGTGTTTTGAGAGAGAAAAAGTTTCTTTATTGTTTTTAAGGGACCAAATCTAAGGCAGAATTCCAAAGGGGGTGTATTTTATGTCAAATTGTTCATTACTGTTGGGATAAATGTAAGAAAATATTGTCTATAAACTCAGTGAAGGTCAGAGTGTGTTTATCAGCAACCTCCATAACATTAAGTCTTCCTTTGTTTTTAAAGTTTTTTTTTTTCCCTCAAAATATCTTTAGCTTATATTCTAACATGTCAAGGAACAATTAAGTAAGGTTGTGACTATACATTAACAGACAGTATTTGGTATAAAGGTCATAACAATAGGATGCCCTGAAGTCCTTAGAAAATGTATTTAACCTCTACAGCCAGTAATTGCCATCTGCCACTGCATCCAGGGACACAGGAAGGACAAATTCACCTGAGAGTTATACTAAGGGAACTTCGCTCTGAAGTGTATTTGGTGATACTATAGGAACTCTGCCAACAGAAGCTGTTCAAGCCGTACACTAAATCTCTATTGTATGTTTTCTGGCTCTACAAAAACCCTGCTGAAAGTCTTTTGAATGGTTGTACCATTCTTGACTCCTTAACTTAATATTACATTAACACTAGATAGATTTGTCAAGGAATGCTGTTGAAGCTGAATAGACTTTTCTGTGGTGGATGCACCTTCTTCCTAATGCTGACTTTGGTTGTTAACCCTTTTCTTTAACTTATGGCATAGAATAATTGAGGCCCATATTTTCAGCTGGGCCTTCTTGGCTTTGCTTACCTTGCTTAGATGTGGGATTGGGAGCTTACAAATGGGAACATCATTTCAGAACAGAGATTTTCAGTATCTCCAACACTGTGTTGAGATACAGATAAATTGTTACCAGAAAGGTGTAGAAAAGTCTTTGGAGTGAGGTCAATGAGAAATAAATGTGAATAACGGGATGATGGGATTTGATTTATTGAGGAAATATGAAACAGATGTATTTCAGGGAAGCAATGACAATGGAAAAGCGTAAGTCTCACAGACAGACGTGGTTCTTCAGGCAAATTTGATATCTTTTATCAGACCAACTTAAATAGCAAGCTTTCAGGTTTAAAAACCATTCATCAGGCTAAGGAAGTCTCTGCAGTTGGTGTGTGCTCTTGGATGGAATGAATAGTAAAGAAGCCAGAGGCTGGGCTGGTGTGCATGCAAGACAGGCAGTCAGTGAAGATATAAATTGAGGAGTCAGTGGGTAAGAGACAGGCTGGGGGGAGGGGAGAAGGGGGATGAATGTAGTAGTTAAATAGTGGAGAGGTACCTGGGGAGTCAGATGTCAGGCAGGTTATGTGTCATAAATCATAAACCTTGCTAATCTCATCACCAGAAGCAAACTTCCTCAAGCCCAGAACACACCAAAAGGATACAGACCATGCCATGACAAGAAATGCAAAACCTACCAACACATCTCCACCACCCCCACAATTACTACACCCCACAACAGAGCCATCAGCATCCCTGGATCTTACAGCTGCACCTTCAGAAATGTAATACATCTCATCCAATACACCAAATGCCCTGGTGGAAAATACGTAGGAGAGACCAAACAACAACTGCGCACCAGAATGAACGCACACCGGAAATCTATCAAAGACAAGAATACCCAATTACCTGTGGGGGCACATTTCTCACAAGAAAACCACTCTCTCTCCAATCTCTCAGGTCTAATCCTCAAAGGAAACTTACAAAACACTTCTCAGAGACAAGCCTATGAACTGCACTTCATCAACCTCCTGGATACAAAAAATCATGACTAAATATAGACATTGGATTTATTACACATTATAACCTGCCTGACATCTGGCTCCCCAGGTACCTCTCCACTATTTAACTGCTACATAACTGCAATTTAACTGCAATAGCTTCTCTAATATTTTATTTAGCCTGTAGTAGCTTCCACCATTTCATCCATCTTGTTCTCTTATTTAGTCTAAATATTTGACTAAGTGTACGTATGGAAGGCACATGATACCTGCTTTAATCATGATCTACTTAGAACTCACAAATGGTAGAGGCCTGGCTGCTACAGTAGAACTCATATTTTGTCATAGCCAGATTAATCTGCTTAATTTGCAGAAGATTGCAGAATTAAGAGGAGCCACCCAGCTGATTACTATACCTCTTATTTCAAAGGACTTATTTCTACATATCCCTGGCTGGTTCACAAAGTTTTATCTTCTGTGGTGGGGTATGGAACTTAGCCCTAAGAAAAAAACAGGTTCTGCTTTACTTGAATCATACTCTTCTCCACTGGTTACTAGTATGCCAATGCTTCGGCATGGTGTTAGGAGTAATAATGTCATATGGAGAAGTTACAAAATAGCAAAATCCTCACCACTTGTGATTTGTTAAAGTTTGAGTAAGGCATTTCACAACAATTTGGGATGGTAGTAGGGTTAAGTCCTGACCTGCTGAATTCTAAACAGAGCATGTTCTACAATCTGAGATTGTTTCAATGAGATAAAACATAGCTATTCCAGCTTAAGCTGCAATGTGACAGTGTTGCCATTTGCTGTTTAATAGCTGCTGTCTTTCACTGTAGAAGAGGGTGAATAGTTTTTATATACATATGAAGCACTTCATCAGCAAAAACCTTTTTCGACTGGTTGGCGAATATATTGTTTTTATCTCCTTATCTCCAAATGCATCCTAGAAACAAAGCTATTCTGTATAATACTGTTCTAAAAAAATAAAACCTTAAAAGTTACAGCCTTTTTCTTCTACTAACTGTTGAGGAATGGTTTAAATGCTGAGAGGGAATCTGGGGAAAGAAGAGTTAGACTCTTAAGTATTACCTGTTAAAACGAAGGCTCCATGGTAACCAACTTGTCATGACATACTGGCTCGAACAGACCTTGGCTACACATAGTGATCCAGCACATGATTACATATGTGATTTGACACCCCCAGTTCACAGGGAAGCAGTCGTTTGATCAGAGCATATATATGTGTGTATATTATATAATGTCATATAATATATAATTTATTGGATATGCTTTTCCCCTAGCATTTTGCAGATAATTCCTCATTAGCCAAACTTCTTACTGATTTTTTTTTTCTCTTCTGCTGTATTTCTGCACACTGAGCACTGCTGATTCATGGGTGATTTTTAATTCCTATTGGACCATTCCCTGCATTTGAGTTTGAGGATTTTCTGTCTTGCAGATCCTGTGTTTGATCCAAAGTGCATGGAAGTCGATGGAAATCTTTTTAATGACAGCAGTGGACTTGGGATCAGGACCAAGTCCCCTGTGTACCTCCTTACTCTTAGTCAGAAAGGTTAGCTACAGCTTAGAGTATTGTTTGCTCTTTCAAAGGTAAAAGCTTTTAATATGAGACTCTGGATTATGTCTTTAATTCTTTGCAAAGATAACAGTTTTCAGAGGCAACAGTCACATAAACTACAATGCCATTGAATAGAATCATAGAAAATTAATGTTGGAAGGAACCTTAGGAGGTCATCTAGTCCAACCTCCTGCTATATCATCCCAGCCATGGCTTTGTCTAGCCAGGTCTTCAAAACCTCCAAGGCTAGAGATTCCACAACTTCTCTGGGTAACCAGTTCTAGTGCTTTACTATCCTCCTCATGGGAGAGTTTTTCCTAGTATCGAACCTAAACTTCCCTTGCTGAAACTTGAGACCATTGCTGCTTGTTCTGTGATCTGCTACCACTGAAAACAGTCTGCTCCATCTTCTTTTGAACCACCCTTCAGGTAGTTGAATTAGATTTTAGATTAGATGGCTGTTATTAGATTTCCCCACTCAGTCTTCTCTTCTCCAGACTAAATAAATCCAGCCCCCCCTCAGTGTTTTTGTTGCCCTCCACTGGACTCCCTCCAATTTGTTCACATCCTTTCTGTATTGGGGCCCCCGAAACTGGACAGTACTTCAGATGTGGCCTCATCAGTGCCAAATGGAGGGGAAGAATCACTTCCCACAATCTGCTGGCAACACTCCTATTAATGCAGTTCAGTATGCTGCTGTGCTTTGAGCCCTTCAATCCAGCCAGTTCTCTATCCACCTTACGATCCATTCATCCAACCTAGATTTTCTTAGCTTGTTTGTGATAATGTTGTGGGAGACCATATACAAAACTTTGCCATAGTCAAGGTTGTATCATGTTCACTGCTCTCCGTGCATCCACAGAGCCAGTCATCTCATCATAGAAGGCAATCAAGTTGGTCAGGCATGAGTTGCCCTTCATTAAATCAGAGATGGGGCACTCTGAAGTGCTCTGGGTTAGAACACAAGGCAGTAGAGGGGAAAGAGATTTAACGGTGGGGGTCTACTACAGACCACCCAACCAAGGGGAAGAGCTAGACCAGGAATTCTTGAGCCAGTTCACAGAGGTAGTTAGGTCAAAGGACATGGTCATCATGGGTGACCTGAATTTTCCAGATATCTGCTGGGAAGAGCAGTCAGCTTAGTAGGTTGCTAGCCAGAATGCAGGACCTCCATTTAACCCAGGAGGTGCACAGCCCCACCAGGGGAGACACCTTGTTGGACCTGGTGCTGGCCACCATTGATGAGGTGAGGGGGCTGCGGGTACTCGACCACCTGAGCGACAGTGATCATTGCCTGCTGGAATTCACCATCCAGCGCAAGGTGGCAAAGGCCTGCAGCAAGGCAGCAGCCCTAGATTTCAGGAGGGTGGACTTCAATGAGCTAAGGAGAATAGTCAAGGAAGCACTGAGGTCCCAGAGGGGAGCCAGGTGTCCAAGAAGAGTGGTGGCTCCTTAAGGAGATGATCCTCCAGGCCCAAAGGGAAGTAATCCCAACACGGATCAAAGGGGGCAGGAGGGCGCAAAATCCCACATGGGTCACCAAAAGCATCTGGGAATGTCTCCTAGCTAAAAGGAAGGCGGATACCCAATGGAAGGGAGGGGCCATCCCCAGTGAGGACTATACTGTATTTGCTCGCGGATGCAAGGGGGCAGTCAGGAAGCCCATGGTGGAGATGTAACTGGGACTGGGTTCCCGGATCAAGAACAACAGGAAGTCCTTTTTTAAATACACAGGGGGCAAAAAGAAGGTTCCGGGTAACATCGGGCCCCTGCAAGACACGCTAGGAAATTTGGCTGTCACACCAGACGACAAAGCTAACTTATTTAACGATTTTTTTGCCTCCATTTTCCTGAGCAGGGACCAGAACAGCCATCCCCTTCAGGCCCCAGGGGAGGCACACCTGGGTCAAGGGCTAGTGAGGAACTAGTCAGGGAACTTCTGGAGGGACTGGATGTATTTAAATCAGCTGGTCCGGACGATCTCCACCCCAGAGTACTGAGGGAATTAGCTAAGGTCATTGCGGGACCCCTGGCATGGCTTTACAAGCACTCATGGTGCTCTGGTGTGGTGCCAGAGGACTGGAAGGGGGCCAAGGTGGTTCCCATCTTCAAAAAAGGGAGGAAGGAGGACCCAGGAAACTATAGGCCAGTTAGTCTTACCTCAATCCTGGGTAAGCTTTTTGAGAGAATTATTCTGGCATGTGTCCACGAGGGGCCAGCAGGGGAGATTATGCTTAGGGGCAAACAACACGGGCTCATTAGAGGCAGGTCCTGTCAGACCAACTTAGTGGCATTCTACAACCAAGTCTTCAAATCCTTAGATGCAGGGGTAGCAGTGGACATAGTCTTCCTGGACTTTCGGAAGGCCTTTGACACTGTCTCTCACCCCATTCTCATTAAAAACTGGGGGACTGTGGTGTCAACACCTACACAGTCAAATGGGTCGCCAGCTGGCTGGAGGGCCGCACCCAGAGAGTGGTGGTGGATGGGTCATTTTCGACCTGGAGGGATGTGGGAAGTGGGGTTCCGCAGGGCTCGGTCCTCGGGCCTGCACTGTTCAACATCTTCATCAGGGACTTGGACGAGGGGGTAAAAAACATCCTGTTCAAATTTGCTGATGACACTAAGATGTGGGGGGATGTGGCCATGCTAGAAGGGAGGAATAGGCTACAATCGGACTAGACAGGTTACAGGGGTGGGCGGATGAGAATAGGATGGGATTCAACACTGACAAGTGCAAGGTGATGTATCTCGGGAGGAACAACCGGCACCATACCTACAGGCTGGGGGACTCCCTTCTCGTCAGTGCAGAGGCAGAAAAGGATCTTGGAGTCATTGATGCCAAGATGAACATGGGCCGGCAGTGTGGGGATGCAGTCAGGAAGGCCAACCGCACCTTGTCATGCATCCACAGATGCATCTCAAGCAGATCCAAGGAGGTGATCCTCCCCCTCTATGTGGCACTGGTCAGGCCGCAGCTGGAGTACTGCGTCCAGTTCTGGGCGCCGCACTTCAAGAGGGATGTGGACAATATGGAGAGGGTCCAGAGGAGGGCCACTCGCAGGATCAGGGGGCAGCAGGGCAGGACCTACGAGGAGAGGCTCAGGGACATGAACCTGTTCAGCCTCCAGAAGAGAAGGCTGAGGGAGGATCTAGTGGCCTGTTACAAAGTAGTCAGAGGGGACCAGCAGGCACTGGGGGAGTCCCTGTGCCCCCAAGCACTACCATGAGTGACAAGAAATAACGGTCACAAGTTGGCAGAGGGCAGATTTAGGTTAGATATCAGGAGGTGCTATTTCACGGTCAGGGCAGCTAGGATCTGGAACCAGCTTCCAGGAGAAGTGGTGCTGGCTCCTATCTTGGGGGTCTTTAAGAGGAGGCCTGATGAATGCTTTGCTGGGGTGTTTGACCCCAGTACTCTCCTGCCATGGCAGGGGGTCAGACTCGATGATCTGCTCATGTCCCTTCTGACCCTACCAACTATGAAACTATGAAATCCATGCTGACTGTTCCTAATTACTTTCTTCTCCTATGTCTGTTATTCCACAGATCCACCTTCTTCCCTTTCTTAAAGATGGGCACTATATTTGCCCTTTTCCAGTATCTGGGACCTCTCCCAATTGCTACATGTCTTCAAAGATAAAGGCTAGTGGCTGTATAGTGACCTGGGCCAATCACATTTGCTTTCATACATTAGGGAAGATCATGTACATTAGCACTTAGAAATCAGAATTGGTGATCACAGGGAACAAAAATGTCAGACCTACTGATGTTTAGTTTTCAGACTTTGTTGTCCATCTATCTGTGGAGTTTAAAGGCATTTTATCTTAAGATGCTTTTGGCTCCCCCATTTGCTACATGACTTAGCAATGGGATGCTGTTGCAAAAAAAGCAAATGAAATTTTGAACTGAATTAACAGAAACATTGTGAACACGACATGGGGGACGACAGTACTATTCTCCACAGCTCTAGTTAGACCTCAGCTGGAGTATTGTCTCTAATTCTATGCACTGCGGTTCAAGAAAAGAAACTGAAGATTCAAAGGGAAGGGATGAAGATGAAAAGTGGATTGGAATAAGGAAGGATTGAGAGGACTGTGTATCTTTTAGTCTAGAAAAATGGAGATAAAATGGGACGATAGCAATTTTCAGTGTTTGAAAGGCTGTCATAAAGAAAAAGGGAGGATACAAAGAATGGGTTTGAACTATGGCAAAACAGATTTGGACTAAATCTCTTGAAAAATGTCCTAACTAAAAACAGTAGATGAAAACAAGCTTCCCAGGGAAGTTGTGGAATCTGCTTCACTGGAGATTTTCAAGAGGCTGGATAGTCCTCTGTCTGGGATAGTTTAGGAATAACGATCTTGCATCTTCATGACCCTCCAGGCCCCTTTCAGCCCTATGGTTTTGTACATTTCTAATTTTATATTTACACAAAGAGAAATTATTCTCTCACTTCAAGCTATCTGAAATGCTTCTTTTGTAAAGGCATATACATCCTAAAGGCATTGGACTTGTTGTTTTAGCTTTGGTAGAGTGGAGTTACCTTTGGTACTTGGAGCAGGGAGAAAAAAAGAAGCATGATACACCAGGTATGATTGAGGGTAAGGTTCCAGCTTTAATCCTGAAAATACTTATACATATAAGTGATCCCACTGGACATACTGGAGTTATTTGTGTGTAATAGTAAATGTCCATGTACATTTGCAGTGTTGCAGCCTAAATGTGGGAATTAAGAACTACATTGTAGGCTGCAAAATCTTTAGCTGCATACACTGAAAAATACATACTGGGGAAAGGGTTGCTGATTGTAGCTGTGTTGGTCTAAGGCAGGGGCAGGAATTATTTTAGGCAGAGTGCCGCTGACTGAGTTTTAGCAAGCCACTGAGTGCCGCATGACAAGCAGCCCAGGGCAGATAAATATTAATTTTCTAAATTTTTTAGGGACCCCGCGGGCCAGATGGAATGGCCTGGTAGGCTGCATCTGGTCCCTGGGCTACATTTTGCCCACCCCTGGTCTAAAGTAGCCAAGGTTCTTTGGGCAGATGTGATATCTTTTATTAGACCAACTAGATTGTTGGAAAATTGTTCTTTGCAAGTTTTCAGGTGCAAACACCCTTCTTCAGGCATCTCCTTTTTCTTCAGATTCTCCCTATGCTTCAAGAAAGGTGTTTGTGCCCAAAAGCTTACAAAGAACAATTTTTTGAACTATTTACTTGATCTAATAAAATATATCACATCTACCCAAAGAACTGTGTCTGCATATCTGGGAAAGGAATTTTAAATAGCTGGGACAACATGTGCAAAAAAACAGGAGTAACGTGCAGTGTAAATGCTTACTTGCTCCAGCTGGAGCTAGATCATCTCTTCTGTGAAATAACTGCCAAAAAGAGAACTGCTAGTTGTGATGTTGACCAACTGAATGTAGTCAGTTACCTGCTAAGTAGGCCTGTGCAAAGTATTTGCTTCGGATTTGGCCGATTGAGGGGACAGATTTGATTGTGATTTGAATCACTGTCTCAAATTGATTGGGCCAAATCTGATTCGGAGATTCGGCTGCTGCCGAACCAGCTGAATCTCCAAATCACACAGGCCCCACCCATCTCCTATCTGCTTTCCCCGCCCTGGCAATGGCTGCCCTGCCCACCCCAGCTCCTGGCACTTTGAAACTCCCCTCCCCCCTGACTCACCGGGTGCTCTTGGGTGAGGGGAGCGATCCCTGCTGCCCCCCACTGCCCCACACTGCATGGGGGACTCTGCCATGAGCCCCCACAACCCCTCCCTGCTGTTCCAGCCCCTCCCCCCCATGGCTGCCCCATCCACCCCAGCTTCAGCCCTTTAAGGAAAAAAACCAAAAAAACCCCCTGGACTCACCGGTTCCTGCCTGGCGAGGGGTGATCCCCACTGCCCTGTACTTTGTGGGGGTCTCTGTAGGAGCCCTCCAAAGCCCCGAGGCTGCTGCAGGAGCTGGTGAGTCCAGGGGGGTTGTTTTTTTCTTAAAGGGTCAGAGGTGGGGCAGGCAGGGCAGCCGTGAGGGGGCTGGGGGAGCGGGTGGGGGTTGGGGGGGCTTGTGACAGAGCACCCATGTGGCGTGGCGTAGTTACTAGAATTCAGAGAACACTTTTTTCCTCCTTATAATTTCTCTTCTCTTTTAGTAAACCCAGATTCTGTCACTAATGCTGATGCCAGTTCTCAGGAATAACAAAGTATCCTTTCTTTCTTTTTTGAGTGGGGCTATCAATTAAGCAGCATTAAATACCTTATTTTCTCACATACAATACATACCTTTTTAGCCCAAAATCAGCCCCCCAAAATGGGGCATGTTTCTTAAGTGAAGAATCTGTTTTCTTTGCTGGAAATCAAGCAAGCCTGGAGATGCTGTGAATCTCATGCAGTTGTCAAGACAGCTGCCACTTGTGTCTGTTTTGGCAAAGTTAAGGTACAGCGTTGTATGTCAACCCTCTTACAGCCTATTGGCTAAGCACTACAACTGGTGCCAGAAGCAGCAAGTGAGCTTTTGGTAGTGTCTTGATGAAGCTTGTGACTTAGAAACACTTTATTTTATAGGAACTTATATAAAGACCTACTTAGAATAAAGAAATAACAGTCTTGCTACTGCCCTTGCAATGGTCTGGGACCTAACCTTGTGTGACAGGGTTCCCACAACCCTCCCTGAGTGCCACTCTGATCTCTCCCCTGCTCAATCTGTTGCTCTGCATTCTGCTCCCTGCCCCATGCTCCCTGCCCAATCTGTTGCTTTTCCACCCTGTTCTTCTTGTCTGAGCTGTTGCTCTGCTTTTGCTTTCTGCCCCATCTGCCCCTCCTGGGAACAATGTTTTAAGGAGGTCATCAACCACAAGCTCACAACTGGTGGGGTACTGAGGAACAACCACCATGGCTTTGTCGAGGGGAGGTCATTCCTAACAAACCTGGTGTCCTTTCCTAACCAGGTAACTAACTAGCTGGACATGGGACAGGGGGTGGATATCATCTACATAGACTTCAGCAAGGATACCATTTCCCATGAAAGTCTCTGAATCAAGTTGAAGGATACTGGCCTAGACCAGGCTACAGTGAGGTGGATTGGCAGCTGGCTCAGTGGCTTATCCCAGCAAGTTGTAACTCATGGGGAGGGCTATCTTCAGTGCTTGGGCCTGTGCTCCCTAACATGTTTATCAATTACCTGGATGAGGGAGTGGAAATCACAGTGATTAAGTTTGTGGATGACACCAAGCTGTGGGGACATGTGGGCACATCTGAGAACAGGGCAATGATCCAGGATGACTTTGACAGGCTGGTCCTATGGGCTGAATGCAATCAGATGAGGTTCAATAGGGATAAGTGCTGGGTCCTTCGTCTGGGTAGAAAGAACTTTCACTATATCTTTATGATGGGTGGTGGTCCACTGGCTGACATCTGAAAAGAACCTGGGTGTGACAATTGACTAAAAGATGAATATGAGCCATCAGTGTGATTTCATAGATTTCATAGACATTAGGGCTGGAAGGGACCTCGGGAGATCATCGAGTCCAGCCCCCTGCCCAAAGGGCAGGAAGTCAGCTGGGGTCATAGGAGCCCAGCAAGATAAGCATCCAATTTACTCTTGAAGGTGTTCAATGTAGGTGCTTGAACCACCTCCGCTGGCAGACTGTTCCAGACCTTGGGGGCTCGGACAGTAAAGAAATTCTTTCTTATGTCCAGCCTGAAACGGTCTTGATGAAGTCGCCAACAGAACAAATAGAAACTCTGGCGTGCATCAGCTAATGTGTTGCTAATAGATCCAGAGAGGTGGTGCTCCTCCTCCTCTATTGGGCATTGGTGAGGCCACAGCTGGAGTACTGTGTCAAGTTCTGAGCACCACACTTCAGGAAGGATGTAGATAAGCTCAAAAGGGTGCAGAGAAGAGCCACCCACATGATCAAGGACCTGGAGGATAGGCCCTATGAGGAGAGACTTCGGGATCTGGGTTTGTTCAGTCTGAGTAAAAGAAGACTGAGGGGTGACTTGATAGCTGCCTATAAGTATGTCAGGGGTGAACACCAGGATCTAGGGGAGCAACTCTTCTTCACAAAGGCATCCCTTGAGAGGATGAGGTCCAATGGGCACAAGCTAGTTGAGGAAAAGTATAGCCTAGACATAAGGAAAAACTTCTTTTCTGTCACTTCACGGGTAACTAGAATCTTGAACACTCTCCCAGAAGAGGTGGCTCAGTCACCATCCCTGGTGATGTTCAAGAGGATGCTGGACAAGCACCTTGTTGAGCTCATTTGAGCCCAATTACCTCCTGCCCATGGTGAGGGACCGAACTTGATTATCTTACAGGTCCCTTTCCTCCTTTTATTCTATGATTCTATGACTCTGGAAAAATCTTTTATTTTATTTCATATTTTTTATATCTTGCCAAGCAAGGTGTGTTTTATTTGGGTGCATGTTATATGTAAGAAAATATGGAATGAGTGTTTATAGAAAATAAAGAACTCAGTTTAAGTAAACATTTAATATGTGCCTAAGGCCATCCCTGAGCATGTTCTTCTATCCTGGTCTGAATAGAAATGCCTTCTTAGGTTAGCCTGAAAAGGAGGTTTTCATTCAGATAAAAGAAGAGAGAAATAAAATTCATAAGTGTCTGTGTGGGGGGGTTTCCTGCATCCTAAAGAATTAAAAAAAGAAGACTTTTATGTCCCAGTTAACGAGTTTCCAGACAATGCTTTGAAAGACTTCTTTAATGGATATAATTCACCATAAAATGTTATTGGTTTTCTATAGAACTCTATTGGTTTTATCTGTGTTTAAATTTATAAGCTTTTTCCCATACTGTTGTTTAAAAGCAAAATGGGAAAAAATGGGAACACCAGCTGAATGCCAACTAACTTGCTACCCTACTAAATCATCTATTTACATATTAACATTCTGAGCTCTCACTGTATTCTGTCTGTCAGCAGTTAAAAATGTCTTCCTCATAAGATGAAATAGGGGACTGACAAGGAAACATTTTTAAGACCAGAAGTGATATCCAGCATGTTCATATGTGATTCGATTTGTCTCTGTGTTGACAGCATTAATCTTTGGACCAGCAGAACAAACTGAAGAGATAGTGTGGTATCTGAAACCTTAAGTCAACAGCTATTTTTCTCCATATGTTCACCCACAACATCAGAATCTTTGCTGTATTTTAACTGTATCTGAGCTACCCCAAAATATTACTGACATGAAAACAAGTGGTTCTCTTTTCCTTCACAATAAGTGCTCCCAGCATAAGTATAGTGTGAAGTCAGGGTTGATATGCACTTTTCTAGACTAACTAAATAAGATCTATATACATATAGAACACAAGCTTTTATTGAACCCAAGTTCACATCAGATGTTTTAAAAGGACATAGTGTGCTGGATCCATGCTTGGGGAAATGGCTTACTCCTGTGCTGTCCAGTACCACTCATGAACAGATTGGTACATAAATGATGACTCTGATTAAAACCACCAGTGCTCTTTAGAATAAAAGAAACCTTTTCCAACACCAACACTTGAAAATTCTGATTATTACTGCAAAAATGCTACTTGCACAAAAAACAAGGAGATCTGAAAGAAAAAGAATGACAATGGCAACTTTATTTCTCAAGAGAGTGATTGTAATGAGAGATTTACTTCTAGATGCCCAGTCCTCTGGGCCTAAAATGAGTGCAACCCCATATGGTCAGTGAATAGTTATGAAATCTTCTACTGAACAAGTAACTAGGAGGATACGTTTCAACTACAAGCAGGGGAAAACACAAGTAGATAGATATAGTTAAACAAAGTCCCCTAACACAGCACAGGGAGATGTTCTTCCCCAGAGAGGGCCAGAAAAATGCATACAAGAGTAAATAAAAGTAATGGAACCTCATTAAGATGAAGTTGGAAGCCCAAGTAAACAATAAATATATTAATAGAGTTTGCCACTAATTGCTCCTTGGTGTTTTAGTGCACAACTGATAGAGAACACTAAACACTCTTGTATGATGCAACTGGAACAGGATGAAAATGGTTAGCGGATGAGCAGAAAAGTTATGCAGTGATGAAAACAGTGGGTTAGTATTCATGGGTGGTGGTAGTTGCATCTGTTTAAGCTGATTGTTGGATCTGACTGCTGTTACCAGGGGTTGAAAGATAACTTTAAGTAGTAACAAGTTATGCTGAATGAGGCAACCTCTTCTGTTTCTCCCAAAGAGAAGAAATTTGACTCGTCAGTAACGTTTATCAGAAAAATAGGACATGGTCTGAAGAGTAGTCTGAATAATTTGAAGAATACACTTTGGGTGCCTACAGACACTTATGGGCCTCAAGGCGCTTTACACAAAGCACTGTGAGTTAGAACCATCCCCACCCCCCATTAGAACTTGACAGATGTTTGCCTGTTGGGCTGGTGGGGGGCGGGGGCAGAGCTCAAGCCTGCCTGCATTGTCCCTGTCCAGTCAGTAGGGGCACTCCAGCAACCTCCAAGGAATCTGCTGAACTCCCCCTCTCCCCAGGCCTCCCCCCACACCCCCAGCTCCAGGACTGTCAGTAGGAAAGGGGGAGGGGAGGGGAGGGGAGCAGCAGGAAGCTGCGGGCTGCTTTGCCTGGTTGAAGCTGGAGGGGAGGTGGAATAGAGTCCCCTTGCCATGTGCCCCCCCTGCCAGCTACCCCAGCTGGGGTTATAGGGGGAGTCACTTCAGGCCTGTGAGGCAAGGTGGGCTCCCTTCCCCCACTCCCTGCAGGGGTCTCTTGACAGTGGCAGCAGCAGCTGCTGGCTGCTTTGCCTGGCCAGAGCTAGGGGGGGAAGGGGGGCGGGGAACAGAGTCCCTTTGGCACACGGGCCGGGCCTGGCCTGGCTCCCCACAATACCCCAGCCAGGATAGCTGGGGGGCTGCCAGGTGAGGGGGCTCTGTTCCACCCCACCTGCCCTCTTCAGCTTTGGCTAGGCAAAGCAGCCATTCCCCTTCCCCCTCCACCCCCCACCCCTGCTGACAGCCCTGCAAAGTGTAGAAAAATGAACACTGGAAGGAACATAAGTTCCCTAAGGCACTCTGCTTTAGAGTGCCTTCCCCTAATACCTCATTTGACCAGGCAGGGGCGATATGTAGGGGGGTGCATGTGGCGGTGCACCCCCTGCAGAAAGGTGCCACTGACACTGTCTGCGGTGACTGTAGGCAGTCACCACTCCCCACCCCGCCAACCTGTGGGTGGTCTCTGATTGCCCCTGGCCACAGCTGACACTGCTGGCGGTGCCTGTGAGTGGTCACTGACCCATGGTCAGTGCTTGCCACTCCCCCCACCCCCCAACAGTGCTTGCGGCATCTGCAGGAGCTCCCCACTCACCACTGCTGGGCTTCTGCCACCACCAGTGCAGTCAATGCCATCCCAGCCACCAGGAGCATGCGCTGTTCATGTGACCAGGGTTAATTTTTATGCAATCAGCCATTTTAAAAGGTCTCTGCAGTCATGCACATGTGTTATGTCACAGGTGCAGAGTGGTTTCAGTGGTCCAATCATGCGATAAATGTAACTTGTGTAAGCGCCCTCAGAGTAGCAGTCCTTGTAAAAAAATCACCTTTCCTGATGACTGACTTTGGGAGAATATCAGCAGTCAGTTTTAAGAACAGAATTTTACCTGTGGCATGGTTTCACAAGGAGCAAGCAACTACACTTGCTATCCAAAAATGCCTGTAACCCCAAGTTTTGACAATGTTCTGCTCTTCTGTTGGTTTGACTTTTAGGACAGCATGTAGAACCTTCTAAACCAGCGGGGCCAGCCTTTTTGGCAGGCATGTCCCAAACCCTCCCTGAGTGCCACTCTGATCTCTTTCCCCTGCTCAATCTGTTGCTCTGCATTCTGCTCCCTGCCCCAGGCTTCCTGCCCAATCTATTGCTTTTCCACCCTGTTCTTCTTGTCTGAGCTATTGCTCTGCTTTTGCTTTCTGCCCCTGAGGCATTCATGGCATGAGTACTGCAGGTTGGACACCTCTGACATCCTCAAGCTTGAGTTGTTTGTCTGTGGGGAAGTGCTATTAAAGAAGATGTGATAAATGTGAGGATGCATTCATGGGTACATTTCTCCAGTCTCTTGCTAGCCCTCTCCTCTATATTCCTCTTCTCTGCCACCTTTCTGCTTTATCCTCTTCCCTTCAAATCCTATTGCTGTTTCCCCTCCAAAACTGATGGGACTGCTAGTATCTGTGATACCCAGAATAATTTTATAGCATCTTCACTAGTGGAAGGGTCTGGAAAAATGAGTGGGTGACATTTGGAAGAGTTCATTTTATTTTGAATTTTTCAGACCTTCAGTTAGCTGTCATGTGGAAGGTTGAATCATCCTTTGAATTAAATCTGTACCCTTCTCCAAGCATATTAACTGGCAGTTGGCCAAAGCATATCAACTGTTTTGTCAAGACATTAGTCATGTCTGAAACAAGGTTACCTTGTGGCACTTGTGTAGATGTAGCAGTCTGAAAGTTTTATAGGGTGTTTATACACATGTTCTGGGAGGTGTGTGGGGGGGATGCTTTAATTAGAGCAGTTCCAAAAGCTGCTCTAATTAAAACTCCTGAAGTGTCACATGTATTATTGCACTGAAAAATGGTGGTGGGGGTGCTTTAAGTAAATCTCGTTGAATGAGTTATAGCTAAAGTGTCCCTGCTGCCATTCTTCAGTGCAGGGATGCTGATACGTGTGACACTGGAGTTTGCTGGAGCATGGTAATTACCACACTCCAGCAGACTTGATCAACTGAATCTGCTGTTGGAGCAGCCTCACTGAACGTATATAAGCACCCAACATGACTGACTAGATCTAGAACAGGGTGTACTAGATATTAACCTTATTTTCATTTTCAGTCTGCAGCTGATGAGAAAGTTACATTTATCCTTGGTAAATAAAAAATCATATTTGATATTTTTATTTATCTGAATTGTTTCAATATTTGTAGTCTTCTACTGAAGAAATTCTTGTAACAAAGCACAGCCTGAAACTGCCAATGTTTTCTATTCTTCTTCTGAAATCTTACTAAAAGACAATGGCTGGTGAAAATCACTCTTGCCAGCTATGTACTAAGTCTGGTTAGAGTCAGTGAAAAGGAAAGACAAGGGCATAGTAAATGGTTTTACAGAGTGCTGTTAAATTCTGAAATGCAGGATGTTTTACGAGCTGTACATTTAATTCTGAATGGTAAGCCATACTAACATAAATATACGTCTGTTCAGTTTGCTAATCAAATTTATAGTAGTTGATGTGCAATCAAGCATCAGGTAGTGAGAGTGTGGTATCACCCACTTTGATGTTTCTAAATGGGGTTGAGTGGGGGGAATCTTTGCCATTGCGTTGACAAGATTTAAAAATATTTACATGTTATAGCTGATGTCTAAAGTATAATGTGCCCAGTGCCACACCAAGTCAGCTGTATTACTTCTGTTCCAAGAGGCAATGTGTACAGAGTGGGTATGAAGTGCCTCATTGCAGTGCCGAAGTGTTGTATAGGCATGCCGTTAGTGACAATTGGCCATTACATGTAGGACAATACACTGCCTGTTGGACACTATGACTAAGTACAGGCAGTCAAAAAGCCGGAGGCTGAATCAATTTAATCTTTGCAGGTTTGTCTAAACTGAAGAGATTGAACTGGCAAGCAAGTGAACAGACATTCACTTTTGACTCAGGAAATGCAGGCACATGCCTTCAGTGGCTCAAGCCAGAAGCTGGGGAGCACTAGAGCACAACTTCCAGCTTGCCAGCTCCAAGGTTTTGCCCCTCCCCTGCTCCAGCAGGGGGGTGTGGTGAAGCCCCAGCCCAGAGCTTGCTGGAGAGTCTGCTTGGAGCGGGAAGTGGGCAGCACCTGCCAGGCTGAGGAGGGTGTAAGTGGGAGAAAAGGTGGTGACATTGATTTAATAAAAGCGTGGACAAGAATAGTCCTTTCTCTGAAGCGAGCATGTATTGAACAGAAGGGAATAATTCTGTGGAGTCCTGATGGCTGTTATCATAGACTACAAATCCCAGAGGCACCTGGAAGCAGGAAGAAGAAGTGATGAGCAACCCTGAAGAGTCCTGCTGCTGTGAGTCTGGACTGCAAATTCCAGAGTCCTCAGGGGCAGCAGGAAGAAGTAAATGCACAGCCTATGCTGGGGAACTCTGATTTAACTTGAACCAGGAAGGGCTATGGGACAGAATTTTCATAAACCGGTTTGACCTAAATCATTTATGTCTGATACTGCATTCACCCAGATTTATCTTAAACCATTTCCGCCATTGTGAAACTGGTTGAGATGCACTGAGCTTCTGTTCTGTTACAGTTTTCAATCAGTTTCTGATCACTTGGGTTGATTTATGTGTAACTTCTGTCCCTAGGCTATTGCATGAGGCTGGTATCTTCAGAATCTTAAGGTATTCGTCTTAGGCCACTACCATTGAATTCAGAGGTAGAATTTGCATTGGTACAAATCAGGACAAAGCTGAACACTCTTACCTGTAGCAGGTGCTGCAGGAGAGAGTCTTGATAAAGCAAAGCCTTCACAAAACCACTTGAACCCTAGTAGCATGCAGTGGAAGATCTTCCAGTTCAATAGTAAATTGAGAATTCTTGCCAAAATAGGCTCAACTGTATTCTCACACAAGGGAGACCTTCTAGTGGCATCAGTTGCATCATACGTGTTCTTTCTGCACTGGATGAGAATCAGATCACTACTCCCAATTATGGAAAAGCTCTCTCTTGTTACAAAGATGGTGTCCTTTTGGGGAGGGGCAAATTGTTTGCTCAGAGTTTGATTATTTTTGGTTACTAATTGTTACCTTAATCCAAGGGATAAAATTTCCCACCACATGGGGAGTTCTCCCACTTTTTGCATGTCAGGCTTGTTTATACAGCAGCAGAGTGTTTAGGAAAAAAAGTCATATTCTTTGTGCTGCAGTTCCTTTCACTACAATAGGCCTGTGTGATTTTTTTTTTCTTTTTTTGCACCAACTGGGATAAAATTAAAAGGAGCAATGGTCTTTGTGTTATAGGGCAGAAAAGACCAAATTCTGTAGTTTGTACTCATTTAAAACTCTCCTGCCTCCTGCTGATCACCACATGAAAGTCTGCCCAGTAACAAAATAGCGCATGGTATTTTGCACTGTTATGTTCTTTATCATCTTTCTGTGAAGTATCTAACATTGCACACTATTTCAAGAAGCCTCCTGACAGGAGGATTATGTATCTTTTCTAACTGACTACTTGTACAATCCAGCTGAGCTATAAAAGTGAGGGCAAATTTGAGGTATACTGTGTTACACTGTAGAGCCTAAGAAATTTTTATGGGGGGAGAGCAGGACACCTTGAGTTATAAAAGCTGTGTTATCTAATACATGACATGTCACAGAACCTATACTAGTAATGCAATCCTGTATTTTGAGGGTTTCTTTCTTTAAGGAAAAAACCCAACAATTCTTTTGCTGCGTAATAAGTGAATTTAGAATTTTAAACCAGGTCATAGAATCCTTGTAGTATTGAGCCCTGGAAGTGTGTGAAATTTAAGCCCTACAATTCTTGTGGTGTGCTCTTGCTATACAAAATGTTTGGAACATCAGAACTTGAGAGCACCTGTGGAGCTAGGCACTCCTATTGTTATTCTGTGTCACTGTTGATTGAAAGAGGGCTGCTAATCTGTGTGTTTGATTACACTGAGAAATCACTGGCAGATGCATTTATTTACTTAGTTAACATTGCTGGTGAATCCTGTTGTAATTTTCAAAACTGTGTATCTTAATATGCCGCAAAACGATGAAAAATAAATCACTGACAATTGAAATCAGAATCATGTAGGGAGATACTTAAATGGAAATTGCTACATTTGAGATTTTATTTATGTACATTATACATATATAGTGTGTGTGGGGGGGGAAGAAATGAGCAATTGCCATCAAGTGAGGTAATGGAAAACTTCTCAGGAGATGGAACAATGAACAGAATAAAACTGAATCAACTTAATTGAGTTCTGACTAAGATTCAGTTTAACCAGTTAATCACATTCTATGTTGTAACCCAGCCACATGTTAAAGCAATTAGTGGCAGCATAAAACAAAGAATAAGCCACATCGTTATTCTGCAAAAAATGCATAATGACTTTGTGGCTGGTTCCTATGAAACTATTAATTGAACATGTGGCTAGGTGTGCCTCAAGGCTGGGAGCCAGCAGCTGATGGGGCCCCCAGCACAGGGGTGCACCATGTGCTCCTGCAGCTGGAAGTCCTGTCAGCTGATCCGGCCTCCCAGCCATGAGGATACACCATGCACCCCGGAGGCTGGAAGCCTGCAGCTGGTCTGGGCTTCCAGCTGCAGGGACACAACAGGTGCTCTGGTAGCCAGGAGCCTGCAGCTGATGGGACTCCCAGGGTCGGGGGGACAGGGGGACACATGATGTGTTCTCTTGGCTGGGAGTCTGGATCAGCTGACGGGGCTCCCAGCTGTGGGGGTACATGGTGCATCTCTGTGCTGGGAACCCAGCATCTTGCTACTTGCCCATACAGGGGGCGCCCAACAGTAAGGTGTGATGGGATCTGATGTTCAGTCTGACAGCCATACCTCCTGCCATGCACAATTAGTGTGGATCATGCATCAGATCCTATTGCACTTTTACCTGCACATTTGGCAGGGGCCTAACAAAGAATCCTATCCTACAAATCCTTATGCACATGCTTAATTTTACATACCACAAGTACTCCCTTTAACTTCAGCGGAACTAATCATAGTGGGTGCCAGTTGGGAAACTGCTCCAATGCACTGTAATTACAGATTAATTGAGTCTGCTGGAGCATTCTAATTAGCATGTTCCAGCTAGCCTCTGTGTTTCATGTATCAGTGGTCCTGCACTTTAAAATGGTAGTGGGGGTGTTTTAGTTAAAATTCGTTCAACAAGCTTTAAATGAAGTTCCCTGGCTGCTGCCATTTTGAAGCATGGGGATGCTGATACAAGATGCTCCAGGCTCTCAGAGCTGCTCTAATTAAAGCATCTCCCTCTCCTCCTCCACCCTCAGAGCATGTGTAAAACCACCCATTACAGAAAATTAGGTATGTGCATAGATTGTTTCAGGTCTGGAGTCTACAAGTCCTGCAACAGGATTTGCTCCTTTGGATACTTACGTTCAGATTGATTCCACTGAAATTGGTGGGATTCTGCACGTATAAAGGTCCATAGTTAGCACTGCCGTCTACATACGGAAGTGATGTACAGTGCGCCTGTGCCGTGAATCTTCTTTTGGTTGCTCCTGCATGGAATCTGGAGACACTGCCTGTGCCATTTTGATGGTCATATGTCAGTTGCCTGTAAGATAATAAAGGGGTAATGTAGCTTCCAGTTTAGCTTTTTCAATACCAACTGTGAGTGCCAGTGAATTGAAAAACTCTGCTTACTGGTACACATACATACAGCTATCAGGTTAAGTTGCTGTTTATAGGCAGATGGCTGTGGTGGTGGTAATAGTTTTCACACCATGATGGCTAGTTCTGAGGTAGCTTATGTTACATTTTCACCATATGTCGGCACGTGTTGGACACCTCTTAACTCAGTGGTGCCCAACCTTTTAGTCTTGTGGGTCAGAAGAGTGTTGTGGGGCAGATCCACAGGCCAGATCCAGTCCGTGGGCCTGATCCAGCATACATGAGGCCCAGTTCCAATTTGGATTGGGGCCCGATCTCACATGTCATATTACTGCCATGGCCCCAGCCCTGTGTTGGATTGGCTCCACGACCCCAGCTCCAGCCCTACATGCTGTCTGCCTTGACTCCATGCACACTGGATGGGGTCCCTCTGCCCCAGTCCCAGCCCTGTGAACGCCAGTTTGGGCCTGCTGTCTCAGTCCTGGCTCCCCGTGCTCTGGTGGGATTTTAAGCATAGGGCCATGTCATCTGGCCTATGGGGCTTGGAAATTTGGAATGGGGGACCAGTGGCTCCAGTAATTGCCACCATTCTCCCACCCCACCAAATTGCTAGACCCTTGGAGAGCCCTGCAGGTTGCTCTGCAAGCTAGATCTGGCTCGCAGGCTGGGGGTTGAGCACTCCTACCCTAACTTATGATCCTGTCAGTGTGTGGGTTCTTGTCTGGAGTCTTCACCTGTATTAAATCCAATTACAAAGCAAATTGTAAAAGCCTTTATTTGTTGCCCCAATGTGTTCCCATGTTTTGCAGGCAGTGTTGATACTTTGAAAGTATCTGTTTAAAGAGCTGAATAAGGAGATGATGATGTTTCTAATTTAGCAGGTCATGTAAAGAAGTTGCACGTGTCATCTAAGACTCGCCTGACTGCTTGTAGAACTTCAACCAAGAGCAGGGCACTGAGTTGCTGCCTCCTGTCTCAGTGCTGGAGAGAAGCTGAGGGCTATGGGGTGGATTAATCTTCTCCAGCGGAAGAAAACATGTTGTGTTTTGTTTTTTTGCAAGGACAAGTGGAGTCCTCTTCTACCATCCTACAAATCTATTTTGACTGCCACAGCAGGGGCCTTGGTCTGCACCTGAGGTCATGAAGAATCATGGACCTATGCAATCATGGGGTTTCTTACTTTGCTACTCTTAAAAATGCATGTTTCCTAATGTGTGCGTTTCCAAATGCATGTTAGCTGCTGTGCTTATGAGTGCTTTAGGGCCAGCTAGATTACACTTCACTTTCACTTTTGCTTATATTAAAACTAAAATAGCACAGCTTTATGCTTGCTGATAGTTTAAGCCCCTCCAGGATGGACCTGCTGGCTCCTTCTAGAGTTTCTCAGGTGGCTGGAATTCAAAGGGGTTAATACTTAGCTCACTGTTTCCTCCGTGGGTAATATTGGGCTACCATGTTATCATTACCCCAAAGGCCGCCTGGGTGCTTTTAATCAACTCTTTCCTAGGACACTGAGGGGAGAGAAGGGGAGTGTAAATTCAGAGGGGATTTTTACTTCGAATAGCCTTGCTCATCTGTTTCAATAAATAGTTCCTCATGCATGAGATTCTGCAGCCCGGGTGTCATTATCTGTGATGTTTGCCAAAAATGCATTAGATTTCTTAACTATTCCATTTGAATTAGAAAAGTGGAAAGAAAAATCAGGATTAGGTAAAATAGTGGGTCATTGTGACAGAGCCATACTGGGCTCTAAGATGCTTCCAAACCTAAAAGGACTTGAAACTATGGTAAATATGTCAGGTTTTGTCTCCAAATCTCATCTTCCATTTACTTGTACAGTTTACTCTCTCTTCTTGACTGTCCGACTTTGCTATGCTTTGTTATCTCGTTTGGCTGGGTGTTTTTACTGCATGATGGGTGATTTTGTAATTAATACATTCTTTATGGACTAGACTTTGAGCCAATACAGCTTCATTGACTTGAATAGGCATTCTGTTGGTTTCCACTATAACAAAGAGAAGGATTTAATCCTGTATCTCTTTGCTCAGTCTGAAAGCAAATAGACCTGTTTTGCTTATTTCTATGTACATGGGTAAGTATTCCCATGGAATACTGTAGTCTGGAGTTTTGAGTTGCTTGCTAGTGTTGGCAGGTGGGAGGAAGGAACTTGAATAATTATTCTCTCTGGCTTCATGTGTATACTTGAACAAGCCACGTAGCTTCTTGCGAACTGCAAACTATATTCAATATTTGCTTAGTTCATGGGGTGTTACATGGCATAATTCATTTATGCTTATGCATTGTTTTGTGACCAGTTCCCAAAGGCAGTAGGCAAATGCAAGGTATTTTAATTATTTAATTAAATCAATTCCTTCAAGTGAATTGAATTTTAACACTATTGGAAATAATTCCTCATGTGGCTGAACGGTCATTGTATGTGGTGGACAACTTGTTTTTAGTAAACAGTGTTCAGGCACCTCAGAGTGCATAAAGACATGAAGGACAGTAGTAAACAGTGTGCTGCAATACACATCACGATCTCCAGTATAACCATTCAGCCGTCTCTGCAGCAGCGTTGTCAGAGGGAGGTTACCAAAAACCATGTAGATTTCTCCTCTCTATAACTGCCTCCATGCTCCTAGATGCCTCTGGGCATCTAGCACAAGACTTGAGGAAGCCAGCCCTAAGCATGTCCCAGTTTTCCAATTCAAACTGTCCATGACAGTTTAGCTTTGTTGCACTGTGTAACTTCAAGCAAGCCACTGAGCTGAGAGCTGATGTTTTGTTAGCAAGGATTTAAGACATTGCTGCTCTGGAAAACCTCAGTGACTGCTGCTTCAGAGCACCTGATATGCTCAATGGCTTTTTATAGCTTGTGTTTGTTACTAAGAGGAAACTGAACTCCCTAAGGCCCTCTTCAAAACCCCCTAAAATAAAGCCTTTCTGTCCAAACATGTTGTACTTTTGCAGTAAAGCCTACAGTGTTACATTGTACTTTAAGTCACCTTACAAAGTGGTTTTCCAATACTTTATTTGCAGTAAAGAACACCACCACAGATTTTGTTCGGGACAAAATATTGAGTAAGAAGAAAACAGAAGGCCAGGACTCTTTAATTTGAATTCCTCTTAGCTAACTAGATAAAGAAGAGCCCTCTCCTCTCTTTGTCATTGGCCCCTTTTTTTTCATGTTGACATATTTGTGCCCTTGATTGTTGCTGGTATTAGGTTTTCTAAGGATGACTCATTGATATGTGGGGACAGTCTGGAAAGCTGAATAATTTAATTAATTCTGACAACCCTTACCCCTCCTGCTGAAATAATCAGAGCACAATCAGAGCTCCTTCTAGGTCAACATTATTTTGATTTTGATTTTTTGTGAATAAAATATGAATTTGTTTGCATGACTGTAGTACCTAGACTCTGCCAAGATTAAGCTGGGGCTGGTTCTGCCTTGAGCAGGGGGCTGGACTAGATGACCTCCTGAGGTCCCTTCTAGCCCTAATTTGCTATGATTCTGTGATTAAGGCCTTATTTTTTTAGGACTCTGCAAATGTGGTCCTTGCTTTGAAGAATTTGTAACTTCTAGTGTCAAATAGACAAGATAGACAAAAGAAAGAAGTATTACAGTTGCCGTTTTGTGAAGGGGATCAATTTGCCCAAGGTCATATAAAAAGTCTGTGGTAGGCCCTTGAATCATGCCATAGTCTCTTACATCTATAGTATAGTGAGGTACCATAAAGCCATCCTTTCAAATGCAGGGGCAAGAGGGAAGGAAACATGAAAAAAAGATTCCCTTTTGAGGCTGAAATAGTTTATTATTATTGGGGTAATAAAACAAAACAAAGCCCTTTCTGCATGTGGAACTAGTTATAGCACAGAAGACGACTGCTGTAGCTTCTCACGACATGCTAGTAATTTAACAAGTAATGACAAAGCAACCCTCAAATAGTGATTTTATACATCATGATCAGGGATCCTGGTTTTCCCTGTTAAAAATCACAAATTTGCAGATAGAAAATGCAGATTCTCTGATTAAAAACCCTGAAAACTGCTATAAAAATGAAACACCACTATGGCTAGGGACAGACATTCAAAAAGCCTGAGACTGAATTGATTCAATCTTTGCAAGTTAGTTTAAGCTGGCTAGGCTAAATTGGTTTGTAATTGCACAGACATCCCAGATATGCAGGCACATGGCTGCAGTGGCTCAGACTAGAAGCTGGGGGGGCTAGGGCAGCCCTTCCTTCCCTTCAACAGCACTGAGCTGGCAGGGGGGAGGGGACATGGCCAGGCCCTGGAAGGATGCTCTGATTAAGCCAGCAGGGAACTGATAATAGTTTTATCACCCCTAAGTCAGTGTTTATCATCCCATTAAGAAAACAACAGAGGGATGTTATCAGTTACCTGTTGATTCTGCCTTTGTCCCAGACCATAGCCAGCATGTGGTCTGCTAGCCAATACACAGACACCTCTCAGCAAGGCAGAGGGGAGGGGGGAATTCCTGCTTAGCAGGGAGTGGTGAGTGGGAGAGGCAGGGAGAACCCTGCAGTCTCTGCTGGAGCTGCAGCCAGGAGCAGAGGGGAGGAGCCAGCCCTGCTGTGGAGCAGAGAACACCACCCAGCCCAGGCCCGAGAGCATGCCAGGATGCTGGGGGTGTCTGGTTTAACTTAAACCAGCAAGGGGTCTGCGTCAGACATTGCATACAGCAGTCTGACCCAAGTCAGTTAAGTCTGATACTACATTCAATCAGGTTTATCCCAAACCAGTTTCAACCATTTTCAAACTGGTTTATGTGCACTGAACATCTGATCTGTTACAGATTTAAATCAGTTTCTGATCACTTAAACTGGTTTGTGAGTAATGTCTGTCCCTAGCCTATATATATACATATAAATTGAACACTATGTTTTCTTGATATATTTACAATTTTAAAGCAATTTGGAAGCTTACCACTGCCTCAGTCACTATGATAAAATAAATTTTAAATACCCATACATTTTGGTATTTGCTTCTGGGTTTTTTATCATGGAAAATCAGAGCCCCCTCCCCCTTCTGCTTTCACTCACCAGGATGCAGGTCCAGGCCCCTAACTCCCAAGCCACAGCCCCCTGACTACCCCCGCAGCCCTGCCAGAGGGGGCCTCCAGTTGCCCAGGCTATGGGGCCAGGGACCTGGGCCCACAGCCCCCTGCCCTCTGCAGCAGCACCTGAGCCCAGACTGTCACCTGCAGGAGGTGGCAGCTGCTGTGGCTTGAGCAGGGAACAGAGCGTGGAGCCTGGCTCCCCCTCCCCTGTGGGCTGGAGCAGAGACTCTGTGCGTGGGGGGTGGTAGATGCGGGCTGCCTGTTGTGGGCTTGGGAAAAAATATATCTAGAGAGAGATAGCAGTGCTTCATTTTAATCATGGAACAATGTGGATTTTGGGTTACTTTTTTAAATCAAAAAAAAATCCCCAATTTTTGATCAGGGAAAGCCAGGATCCCTGCTGATCATGAGGGCTTATGTCTTATAAACTGGGTAGACTCTTAAAAATGTATTTCTGTAGCTATGCCAAGTCTTATTATCTGTTCTCAGTATTGATATAATTCAAGTAATTTCCTATGGTAGGTACAAGGGCAGAAGGCAGATAATTAGGTCAATGAATACTTTTCAGTTGCCTTGATACAGCTGTAGTAATCATACCCCTACAAGAGTTCTTATGGCAGGCTTCCCTTATTGTTCCCTACACTGCAATTATTACAAGGTGCCATTCTATTTAAGATTTCAAAGATTTAGTCTCTAAATTCAGTTCTTTATTGATTGTAGAGCAGCAAAGGCTATGTGAAACAGGTTGTGGAAGAATAAGTTGGATACATGATCTCAGAATACCTTGCAAGCTGTATATCTGCAAGATAAGCAAGAGAAATACAAATTTGTCTTCAAAGATAGACGTTGTAGATAGTAGACTTATTTTAGTAGGAAAGGGACTGTTTTGGTAGTCTGACTTTCTGTAGATTAATTGAGATGCCCCAGAATAATGGAGATGGCTCTGAATATCTGTTTTCAGTATTCTTTCATACATGTGTGAAAAGGCTCCTGTTATTACAGAATGACTTTTCTTGTAAACAAGCTTCTGAATTCCCAAGTTTGTTTGCCTGATTTCTTTCTTTCTGTCTCCTTTTTTTTTTTTTTTTGGCTGTTGTTTAAAAACATGCTTAGGAGAGTTGAGCCTGGTTGCTTTAATGTCACTGACAAAGTAAATTACTTCACCTGGGAAACATGATTTTTGCATTCCCTGACCTTACTGTTTAGACGAGCTGGATTTAAACTCTGGGTCACTAATATTTTTTTTAAGCAAATGAGTCAACAAATCTGTAATGATAAACCCTTCTTACATTAACCCCTCAAAGTCTGCTGTATCTGATGCTGCAGCTCAGTTAGAATCAATCTGAATGCCTGCCCAGTAACGGAGTCTTTTCAGGCTACTCAGATACAGTATCCTGGGTTACTGAGAGTAAGTTATATATGAAACAACTGCAAGGCTCTTAGATGCAGACCAATGATGGGAGGTCCATCATTGAACAAGGTGAAAATCCAGGTTTTTACACATATAGGGAAGCATTAGTACTTTGGGCATCTCTTCCAAGACAGCCTTAGTGTTTCCTGAGTGGTGCTGAAGCCCCTAAGTCTCTACCAGATATTTTGTGTGTTCTCTTCATTCCTATGGCACAACAGATCCTTTCCTGAGTAGACCTCATGTCCGGTGTTTTTCATAGTTTTAGTTAGAGGGAACTCAACAGTAATTGAGAATTACTGTGGCTCAAGGCTTTGGGATCATTCAAAGATCCAAACTGGCTTCATAAAAGTCCTAGGGAACAGGTGGCTCTGTTTCCAGAATGTGGGAGGACAGCATTAAGAAGCACCATCAGGGCAGCTTCACTGCCTCATTTCTTACTTTGGGACATGGAGGAAGGGGGGAAATTGCTTCTCAGAGGTGCTTTCAGTCCCTGTGGACTGGATGAGTGGCTGGTTCTGTGGTCCTGTGCCATCTCTCCGCAGCCCATGAGCCCAGATTGGGCCCCATTCCAGCTCCACCCGGCTCGTAGACACCTGGATAAATCCTGCGTCATCTCCACTTGGACCCACGCACCTGTACTGGGCTCCCCACCCTCAGATTGGGACTTACTCCCAATCTAATGTGCAGGGCTATGCTGTTTTGCCCACGGGGCTCCCACGAGTCTGGAAGTTTGGGAGTAGGGGAGCAGCTACTCCCTTGCTGGCAAATAGTTGGATCCATTGGAAGCCTTGCAGGCCAGATGACATGGCTCCATGGGCCAGATCTGGCCTGTGGGCCAGGGATTGAGCATGAGCACCCTTTATCGCTCTAGTAACATTTTATTTGAAGTGGTTGAGCCCAAACTTGTGGTATGTTGGAGCATTTCTGCAGTACTCAGCTAGTTAAAAGCTACTCAGAAGCTGGTTTAGTTAGTTATTGACTGACTTTTCCACCAATGTAGAGGGGGCATTTTTATGCCATAGTAACTTTTAACATATGTCCTCCTGGCCACCAGTGTAAGGCATAACGCCAGTGAAATGGGCACTGAACAACATCCTTTATCTCCAATTAAACTTTAAGTTTCGGAACAGCTTTTTGGTGTCCCTGAGAATGGGCATATCTGAGAACAACATGGACAGTACTCAAATTTATGCCAGGGAGAGGACTGGAAGCTGAACAGGCCAGGATTGGGGGATGTAAGGGGGCACATTGCAAAGGAAATTTGATTTACAGATGACGTGATAGTGTTGTCTAAAGCTTTTGAGGTCTGTGTATTTCACTGTTGACAAAGCTAAAAATAACTTAGGCTGGAAATCTTAAAAGAGATCAAGCTTTTATCCCACATTTAATCTATGTCATGAATTCTGCAACTTGCAGAGCAATGGAGATTCTTGCATTCTTCAATGAATATACTTACTGACATTGGTGCTGTGCCTCCTCTGTTTGTGAGAACATGGCATTTTTTGAGTAGGCGAAGTTACCTTCAGCCTTCAGAAGATTCCAGCATGCCATCTTATTCAGATCATACAGACCATTGGGTTGTTATGAAATGGGACCAGATTACTTCCCTTTTTTATTTCCAGTCTTCCCAGGAAAGATGGGAGTGGGTGAGACCCTGTTTTGAGACCAAAGCTTTTGGGAAAATCTTACCTGTTAAATCTCTCGTGGCTGTGAAATGGGTAATGATCCCTGTTCATTTTCTGAATGTTTCTTTCAGGCAGCAAATAGTTTCATAGTTTCTAGGGTCGGAAGGGACCTGAGCAGATCATCTAGTCCGACCCCCTGCCGTGGCAGGAAAGAGTACTGGGGTCAAACGATCCCAGCAAGGTGTTCATCTAACCTCCTCTTAAACACCCCCAGCGTAGGAGCCTGCACCACTTCTCTTGGAAATTGGTTCCAGACCCTAGCCGCCCTGACCATGAAGTAGCGCTTCCTGATATCTAGCCTAAACCTGCCCTCTGCCAGCTTGTGACCGTTATTCCTGGTCACGCCTGGCGGTGCTTGGGGGAACAGTGACTCCCCCAATGCCTGCTGGTCCCCCCTGACTAGTTTATAACAGGCCACTAGATCCCCCCTCAGCCTTCTCTTTTGGAGGCTGAACAGGTTCAGGTCCCGTAGCCTCTCCTCATAGGGCCTGCCCTGCTGTCCCCTGATCATACGAGTGGCCCTCCTCTGGACCCTCTCCATGCTGTCAACATCCCTCTTGAAGTGTGATGCCCAGAACTGGACGCAGTACTCCAGCTGCAGCCTGACCAGTGCTGCATAGAGGGGGAGGATCACCTCTTTGGACCTGCTCGAGATGCATCTGTAGATGCATACCAAGGTGCGGTTGGCCTTCCTAACTGCCTCTCCACACTGCCGGCCCATGTTCATCTTGGAGTCAATGATGACCCCCAGATCCTTTTCCGCCTCCGTGCTGACAAGAGGGGAGTTCCCCAGCCTGTAGGTGTGGTGCCGGTTGCTCCTCCCCAGGTGCATCACCTTGCACTTGTCTGTGTTGAAACCCATCCTATTCTCGTCTGCCCACCCTTGTAACCTGTCTAGGTCTGATTGTAGCCTGTTGCATCCTTCCAGTGTGCCCACATCCCCCCACATCTTAGTGTCGTCAGCAAATTTGAACAGGGGGCTTTTTACCCCCTCATCCAAATCACTGATGAAGATGTTGAACAGTGCGGGCCCAAGGACCGAGCCCTGCGGGACCCCACTGCCCACACCCTTCCAGGTTGAGAAGGACCCATCCACTACCACCCTCTGGGTGTGGCCCTCCAGCCAGTTGGCGACCCATTTGACTGTGTGGGTGTCTACACCACAGCCCCCCAGTTTCTTAAGTCCACAGGAAAGGGAACCACAGCTGCAAACTATGGGGCAAAGGATCTAATACATACCAGTAGTGAGAAAATGGTGAGGAAGGGAAAGGAAGGGAAGGGTGAAGGAGCAATGCTCAAATTTATTGCTCTTGTTGTAGTGTTGTGTTATTTATAAGGGCCAACAGAATGGTCTGAGATTTCAAATTAGGTGTCAGGTGTTGTTCTTCTGACTTAACTGTTAATAAATTGTTTTACTCTGGATTAGTGCCATAACGCTACTGGGAATTGCCTCACCTTTTGCTGTAGCTAGGAGGACAGAGATATCACTAAAATAACCTTTGAGGAAAAGTATCAGAGAGCCCTAACAGCCTCAAGTAAGTCCTTTGCCTGTGCTGATGATGTGAAACTGTTCTGAAAGAAAGACATTGTCAATATGCAATTAGCTAAATTAGTTCTTTTCTTTCTATTGGGGATGAATTTTAAAGCATCATTGTTCTAGGCTTCATTGAGATGCTAAGCAAAGCTAAGCCGGGGGTGTTCTGGGTTGTCTTGAACCCATATTTCTATGGATAGATTTAATTGCTGCTTCTCAGTTCAGATAGCAAGAGACAATTAAGCATATGTTGCTGCCCGAAAGAAAGGCAAGTGAAATGTGGGTCTAAAATTCAAATAATTTGGGTAGAAAGGCCTTGGCCAAAAAAAAGCTATTATTTTGATCAGATATGTGTGTGGTTGGATAAGATGGACAGAGATACAGATGTATAAGAGAGCCTTGCAAGGTTTGAAAGATGGCAAGATGATCTTGGAAAACACTTTTGCCACTGCAGTGCTGGCTGAGGAGGGCTTAGAGCTCCACGGCAGGGAAGCTATTTCTGATTGTTTCCTAGGCTCAAGAAAGAAGGACTTCATGCATTCCTGCAGAAAAACAGTTGCATGAAAAATACCTGACCACCAGTTTCTCCTCCTAACTGGTCTTGCTCATTTTCTTATCAGGACTAATGGTGAATCACATGTCCCTGGCTTACCTGACAAGTACTCAACAAATCTTTGCTTAAATCAAAGATCTCAGCCTTTCCTAAGTTGGTATTTTTTGCTGGCTTACGAGGTCTGAAGGCTGCTTCTCCAGCAAGAAAGTACCCTTTTGGCCGCATATTTGGCAAATCCCAGGTGTGACCAAAGACAGTGCCCTGATGATTAGCAGCGGATGAATCAGACTTGTTGTCAAGGCAACAGCCTTCAGCTCTGACTAGAAACAGCTGACTTGTGGCCAAAGCCTTTATTTAGCAAGAGGGTTTGAATGTCATATCACATATCACACCCATATCGCACTTAAACCTCTCCTAAGCCCTAATCTTTGTTGGTGTGCAGCGCAGAATAAACAGAAGCAAACAATACTGGGAAATCAGATCACAAAGGAGATGGCAGATAGTACACTGCAAAAATGATCCAGAAATGTTGTGTACTCATCATAGTACAGTAATAATAAGTAGTAAATAATACTGTGGGAATGGACCACACATCACCCAGCATGGATTCAGCAAGCAGCTAAAGGATGCGTTGAGTGCCATCTGGTGTCCTCCAAGGGAATGCCACTGTTGTATTGAAGAATAATGTATTAAGGGTGTAGGTTGTAGCTGTGTTGGTCTAAGGACAAAGGTAGACAAGGTTCTTTGGGTAAATCTGTTATCTTTTATTAGATGAACTCAAATAGTTGGAAAAATTCTTCTTAGGAAGTTTTCAGGTTTAAAAACCCTTAGGCTTAGGAAGCATCTGTAGTTGGTGTGTGCTCTCCCTTACTGTTAATATTGCAGTATTATACCTAGTGTGCAGTATGTAAAAATGTTTTATGTTGGCTTGACAAAATTATTTTGGAGCAAGAGGGACTGATCCATGGTAGGAGCTCCTCTTGAGAACTGTTGGCAACTTGTAAGAAAAAATGTGCTTTATTGTTGGCTTGTTACATGTATTTTACACAGTCTTATAGTTAGGAATAGTGCAGAATAGGCAAGCCCTAAATGACAGGCACCTGCCCTGAAGACCTAGTTCTGGGACTAAATTTTAGATCCTAACTTCAGGATATGAGGTTGCAAGCTCAGATTGGGCTGTCACACAGTGTAATGCTACAGCTGGATCTGGCATGCAGGGTCATACTACTGCCAGATCCAAGTGTTGAATGGTGACTTTCTCGGCCATTCTAGGGATGTTTCATATTGGCTATTTTTATTCTTTTCATCCAGCTGGACCTTTCAGAATATGAGCCTGACTTCTTCCGGAATGGAATACTGCTTAGAGATGTAATTAATTACTACCTCCAATCCCCTGGGCAGCGCTGGATTCACCCTTTAGTGAGACCTCAGCAAACAAATTCATGGACCCCTACTTTTTTCCCCTAATAGTTATAATAGGTAAAATAAGTACATCTGGGCCCCTTCTTCACTTAGGGCCCTAGGTATGTGCTAGTTTGTTTATGTGTTAATCCAGCCCTGCCCCTGGGCCAACACATGTTGGACCAGGAGAGGTCCTGAATGATTGGAAAAGGGCAAATATAGTACCCATCTTTAAGAAAGGGGAGAAAGAGGATCCAGAGAACTACAGACCAGTCAGCCTCACCTCAGTCTACAGAAAATCATGGAGCAGATCCTCAAGGGATCCATTTTTAAGCACTTGGAGGAGATGAAAGTGATCAGGAACAGTCAGCATGGAAACATCAAGGGCAAGTCATGCCTGACCAACCTGATTGCCTTCTATGATGAGATGACTGAGTCTGTGGATGTGGAGAGAGCAGTGGACATGATATACCTTAACATTAGAAAAGCTTTTGGTACGATCTGCCACCGAATTCTTGCAAGCAAGCTAAGGAAGTAAGGGTTGGATGCATGGACTGTAAGGTGAATAGAAAGCTGGCCCAACTGTTGGGCTAAATGGATGGTGATCAATGGCTTGAGGTTTAGTTGGCAGCCAGTATCAAGTGGAGTGCCCCAGTGCTGGGGGCAGTTTTCATTCAATATCTTCATTACAATCTGGAATATGGGAGAGAGTGCACATTCAGCAAGTTTGTGGATGACACCAAGCTGGGGGGAATGTAGTAGGCCTGGCTTGACAAAGCTTTGGCTGGAATGATCTAATTGGGGATGGTCCTGCTTTGAGCAGGGGGTCAGACTTCCCTTCCAACCCTCATTTTTTGAAATTTTGTTTGGCTTCTTCCTACTGTCTTTCCATATTACCAAACCCCCTACAACATGGTGCTGCTTAATGTATGCTTGGGTAGGCTCTCCCTCTCCTTCCTGTCTGCCCTTGCTCAGAACCTGAACCTGTTTAGCCTCCACAAGAGAAGGTTAAGGGGGGACCTTGTGGCCTGCTACAAACTGGTCGGGGGGATCAGCAGGTATTGGGGGAGTCCCTGTTCCCCCGTGCGCTGCCAGGAGTGACCAGGAATAACGGTCACAAGCTGGCGGAGGGTAAGTTTAGATTAGATATTAGGAGGCGCTACTTCACAGTCAGGGCGGCTAGGGCCTGGAACCAGCTTCCAGGGGAAGTGGTGCAGGCTCCTAGCCTGGGGATTTTTAAAAGGAAGTTAGATGAGCACCTTGCCGGGGTCATCTGACCCCGGTGCTCTTTCCTGCCAAGGCAGGGGGTCGGACTAGATGATCCACCTAGGTCCCTTCCGACTCTAGCTACTATGAAACTATGAAGAATAGGACAGGGCTTACCTATGCCTGTGGCCACATGCTGCCTACTGTAAGCCTTTGGCCTTGGGAGGTTTGAAGACTAGGCAAAGAAGGAGAATGGGTAGGCTAGAGTGCAGTGAATGTATATTATTTCCCTGTAAAGTTTAGGCAGAATGGCTACCTCCAGAGAATTTGGATAAAGCCTGAGCTAGGTAGAGTCACTTACACCACAGTTGCAATGGTGTTCTGCTGTTAGGAAGCTTAAACATGCCATACAAAGCCATCTCTTGTACTGAAACCCAGGTCTTCTGCAGGTTCCTATGGAATCACATATTTGATGACATTCTCTATGACTTTTCCAAGGGAGTGGTAGAACAGTGGTGCCCAATCTTTTGGTCCTGCAGGCCAGATAAGTGATGTGGGATTCATCCATGGGCTGTATTGGGTCCTGCACTGCAGCATTGGGTCATGTACTGCCTCAACTTGTCCCCACGCCAACCCATGTTGTCCCTGTATGCTCAACTGAGCCTGCAAGATCCCTCCAGTCCATACATTTGACAGTAGGGAAGGAACAATAGCTGCCATCACTCCCCTGCTACCAAATTTTCACACCCATGGGGAGCCCTGTGGGCCAGGGGTTGAGCACCCCTGTAATAGAACAACGTAGGCAGTATTCCATAATGGACTTTTATTTTTTCAGCCCCTTCTGTTAGCAAGGGCCACAAAAGCTTGTGATATCTGTGAGTTATATTAAAGAACCTAAGCCAATTCTGTGATGGCAAGTTCACCTACCAGTAAATATTGCCGATCTCTAAGTGCCAGAGTGACTCATTATATGGATGAATTGCCTTTCTGTTTCAAAAGTTCAGATAGGTTTTTAATGAGATTTGGAAATTTTGTTGAGCTTTTTCAGATCCCTCAAATGTGGAGTATTTTACTGAACACACAAGATCTGCCAGATGCCCAAAATGTGTTTTAGACCTCTGCTGAGAATTATGTGTAGTCAAAATTTCATTAATGTTACTGTGTTGCTTTGAGTCTGGAACTTATCATTCAAAACAGCTTCAGTTCCTTGCAATTCAATAAAAATGAAAATAGAATGACAGATGAAATCTTTTCTCTCTGGCTGAATGTGCTGGAAGGCAAACCTTCTTAGTCAGGAGTTAGTTGTCTGGTGGTAATAGAACCACAAGAATGAATTTGTCTGAAGAATCTTCACATTTAGAATGGCCGCACATTATTTATTCCGATCTGTAAAACCTAGTCCAGTCATTTCTCTAGACACAGTAATAATTTATATCTGTACAAGATGATGCATTTTATTTGAAAACTGTCACAGAGACTCTCTTGGAAAAGAGAGCTTGCTTGTTCAGTACTCACAATAGGTCTGTCAAAATGTTTGATAGTTTTACAGATTTCTGCCAAAATCAAAACATTCTGCAGGAATGCATTGACTTCTACAAAGGAAATACCATATTTACTCGAATAGAAGATGACCCTAATTAAAAGATGACCCTCCAATAATTAGATTCTATGTATGTAAATTATAAAATAAATTTGTTATAATTTTCTAGGGATGTGCGAATCGGGCAGTATTCTATTTGGATTTGGATCGGCCCAATTCAGGGGATGATGATCCAAATCACTGATTTGGATCACTGTCCCAATTCGATTCAGCCAAATCTGAATCTGAAGATTTGATTCTGATCAGAGAATCAACGATTCAGCCATAGACACAGCTTTATATGTTTTTTCTATGTAACTTGAGGTCCCAGGCATGGCTTGTGAATGCTGAGATGGGGAGGATGGAGCATCCCAAGGAAGCGTAGTGGGGTCACCCATGTGCTTGGCGTCAGACTCGGAAGTGGACCAGAAGTATTTCTTGTCCATTTCCAGGTTCATCACCAAGCACCCAGGGGACCACCCTCCCACGCTCCTGTGAGATACTCCATCCACCCCACCATCTCAGCATTCACGAACCATGCCCGGTACCTTGAGGTACATAGAAAAAACATATAAACCTATGCCTATAGCCGGATTGCTGCATCTCTCAATTGATTCAGAGGCATCCAATTCAATTCAGAGAGATTAAATGGTCTCCTGATTCAATCCGGATTCGGAGATTCAGCTGCTGAATCAGGCCGAATCTCTTCTGAATCGAATCAGCAACCGAAGCTTTGCACAGCCCTATAATTTTCCAGGTACAGAATATAATTATTGGAATTTATCCCCTTCACTTTGCTACAGCAGGGAAAATAAATTGGGGGGGTAAGGTAGCCCTTTGCCCTCTGCTTTCACTTAACTTTTCTGCCTGCCAGCCCCTCCCCACTCTCTTTTCTGTCAGACCCTGATCTTCCTAAACAAATGGAAGTGACGGGCAAATTTAAAAGTAATGACCCTGAAATTAAACATGGCTGTAGCAATTTTCATATAGTACCCACACACTTATTTCATCCAGAACTGATGCATGCTGCCTTTTTTTTTGTAAACGGCTGCAAATTTTAGCACAGGTACTCCATACATACATTTTTGACCAGCACTTTCCCATCAACTTATATATAATATAAAAACTATGTACGATATTACTCCAAAGACAAAGGTTCATGATTTACAACAGAGTTCATTGGACCGGGCCCTATCAGTCAATAGTATTTCAAGCATTGGTTACCCCACAGCTTAGCACTGCTTAATATGTGTGTGTACTACAGATCTCCTTCTTCTCCCCCCTCCCCCCACTCCCACGGAGTTTGAATTACACTTTGGCTCTTGCGGGGGTCTGCAAAAAATTTTGGCTTCCCATCATGATGCCCTAATAAAATTGGAGACCCCCCAGCCTGAGAGAGGAGGCAACAGAGGAATTCTTGGTGAACTGTTTGGAACCCCATTTGGTGATATTTGCCAGGCATTTAAGGATGATTAAGAAACAGGAATCAGAGAAAGAAAGGCTAAGCTAAGCTGTGGGAGTGAAGAGGAAGTAAAAATGTTTGCAGTGTAGTGGCTCACCATGACTTCAAAAAGAGTTTGTTGTGAGGGAGACTACTTAATGAGCAGTACTATATGTTTTATTCAGATGGGTTATATACTATATATACTGTGATGGGCCGGCTTCAGGGATGATGCTCAAGGGCAACCAGCACGGTTTCATTAGGGGCAGGTCTTGTCAGACCAACCTGATTGCCTTTTATGATCAGGTCACAAAAGCAATGGATGCAGGTGTTGCCTTGGACGTAGTCTTTCTGGACTTCAGCAAGGCCTTTGACACCGTCTCCCTCCCCATCCTCATTAAAAAACTCAGCGACTGTGGCACTGATGCCTACACAGTCAGATGGATTGCAGATTGGCTCAAGGATCATACTCAGAGGGTGGTGGTGGATGGGTCATATTCGATCTGGGGGGAAGTGGGCAGCGGAGTCCCCCAGGGCTCGGTCCTTGGGCCTGCGCTGTTCAATTTCTTCATCAGCGATTTGGACGACGGGGTGAAAAGCAACCTGTTTAAATTCACTGATGATACCAAAATTTGGGGTGAGGTAAGCACGCTAGTAGGGTGGGAAAGACTGCAACAAGACCTGGATAGGTTACAGGAGTGGGCTGACATAAACAAGATGCGTTTCAATACTGACAAGTGCAGGGTGCTGCACTTAGGCAGTAGAAACCAGCAGCACACTTACAGAATGGGAAACTCCCTTCTTGAGAGCATGGAGGCAGAAAGAGATCTTGGAGTCATTATTGACTCCAAGATGAACATGGGCCGACAATGTGAGGTCACGGTTGGCAGGGCTAACTGCACCTTGTCATGCATCCACAGGTGCATCTCAAGTAGAGCCAGGGAGGTGATCCTCCCCCTCTGTGTGATGCTGGTCAGGCCACAGCTGGAGTACTGTGTCCAGTTCTGTGCGCCCCACTTCAGGAGGGATGTGGACAACATTGAAAGGGTCCAGAGGAGGGCCACACGCATGATCCAGGGACTACAGGGCAGACCCTACATTGAAAGACTGCGGGACCTAAACCTGTTCAGCCTTCACAAGAGAAGGCTGTGGGGGGCCTGGTGACTGTCTATAAACTCACTAGGGGGGACCAGAAGGGTTTAGGGGAGACACTTTCCCCTAGCGCCCCCGGCATGACAAGGAACAATGGACACAAATTATTAGAGAGTAGATTTAGATTAGACATCCGCAAGAACTTCTTCACAGTTAGGGCGGCTAGGAGCTGGAACCAACTTCCTAGGGAAGTGGTGCTGGCTCCTACCCTGGGGATCTTTAAGAAGAGGCTTGATGCCTACCTGGCTGGACTCATTTGAGTCCAGTCTTTTTCTCCCGCCCAGGCAGGGGGTCGGGCTTGAAGACCTACAAGGTCCCTTCCGACCCTAATTCTATGATTCTAACCTGTCTTTGTGGTAGGTTCCTATCAGTACTTAATTGGGGGGATGGGATGTGGGTATTAACTGTGGATTTATTCCCTGAAGATGTCTACCAGACTATGTGGGAGAGGATTTTCCACAAAGACCTGAAAAAAGAACACAGAGACATGGAGAGGAAAGTAGCCTAGTGTGTGCTCTTTGTGTGGGGGTGTATATCTTCACTCCTTATATATTTTCCAGGTGCAGACATCAACTGAAAGTCAGACAGCACTTTCATTTGTTCAGTTTTCCATTTTGTTACAGGTTTCCCAACATGGTTCCAAGTACCCAAGTCCCACCTTACTGAAGTGAAGAGGAGTGGGGGGCACTGTGCATCTTCAAGGTCTTGGGCTGTGATCCTTAAAAGCACCCTTAGGTGTTTAAATGCTTAGTTTCTAGGCATTCTGCTGCAATGTTCCCTCTGGTGTAGCGATCCATGAATCCACCGCTTTGGTCCGTGAGAACACTGCTTTGTTCCATTTCCGAATTGGTCCCACCTCCCCCTTTCGGCACGCTGAACAAATTATTCTCACAACATTATTTGGGAGAAAAGAGTCTTGAAATATTAAACGCTCTCTCTCTTATATATACATATATCCATAGATATATCATATGCTAAACTATACAGGCAGTCTTCGTACTTACGACACAATTGGTTCCTGAAAAACACGTCTTAAGTCAAAACGTTGTAACTCAGAACCAATTTTCTCATAAGAAACAATGTTATAAATGGGGCATTAGTTCCTGAACCAAGGCCCGATACCCTATTTTCACTAAAAATACCCCAGAATTTTGTATTTGATCAATTATAGATTAGTACTATAGCTACATTAATGTATTTATATTGTAAATAGCAATCATATTGATTTGGAAGGACTTCTTTGAGGTGACTTTGCTGGACTTTTTGAAAGGCTTTTGGTGAACTTTTTGAAGGGCTCTTGGCTGGAGTCTTCTCAGGAGTCTTGGCTTGAGGTTTTTCTGGAGTCTTATCTGCTTTCTTAAAGAAAGTGTCCAAGGAAGTTTGGACAGATGTTCTCCAGGGAGATGAGTGATATAGCAAACTTGTTCACTGGCATGATATTGCATCAGATCAAGCATCGTAAAGTCAAAACTGGTGTCGTAAAGTTGAAATAGGGTGTCAGTTTATAAATGTTGTAAGTACAATACATTGTAACCTGAAACATTGTAAGTCGAGGACTGCATATATATAAAAATTAACATTTTATTTATGCCTCTGATCTAAGCAGCTCTCTTTCACCTGTGTAGTTTTACATAGATTAATATATTTTGTGTGTGCACCTCTCTTGTTTGCAATAGTTGTTCTCCAATAGCTACAAAGTGTACAGTAAAAAAAAATAAAATATAAAACCCTACCAAAACAGAAAAGTTTATGTATAATTATCCACCTGAGGAGAGCATGCAAAAGAGAATGTGTTGCATGTGACAGACATAAATCACATAATTTAATATATTCTGTAAAGCTCTCAGGTACTGTGAAACACTGAAGGTGTAAAAGAACAGAACAGAATAAATGGAATAGTACATCGCTATATAGAGTCCAGTTGTTTGGGACATTTAAATCAAGACTGGATCAAACACTAGGAAATGTATTATTGAGAAATGTCACAATTACATGTCTAGCTACTCCTCTTCCCTATCTGGCAGATTCATCACTCTTTCAAAAATGATCAAAATTGCCTCTGTGCCCCTGTAGCCTTTGAAAGTGGTGTGGAGCCATGTGCATCCTGCTGCTTTCAGGTGCGAAGCTCGCCCAAAGGGGCTGAGGACTGAAGCAGGTCCCTGGAGCCCGCATGGCGCCTGGCTCTGCCCCAGCCCCTGTCCCCACTCCCGCCTTGCCTTGGGGAGGATCTGCTGCCTGCCCCATGCTGCTCTCCCTCTCCATGGGGATGCCGGCGTGGTGAGGAGTGAATCGCAGCTGAGTGGCAACTTATTGCTGCTAAGTGTCCCACACCGGCCCCTGTGCCTCCGCTGTGCTTTGGGTCTCCAGGAAGCTGCAGCTCAGCTCCTCTCCAGGCGGGTGCATGGTATTAAAAAGTTAATGTGCAGCAAGATTTTTTTGTGTGGCCATGTACGAGCTAAGGAGGATAGTTGGAGAAGCGCTGAGGTCCTGGAGGGAAGGGGAGCCAGGTGTCCAAGGAGAGTGGTCGCTCCTTAAGGAGACGATCCTCCAAGCCCAAAGGAAGGTAATCCCAATGAGGATCAAAGGGAGCAGGAGAGCACGCAAGCCCCTGTGGCTCACCAAAAGCATCCGGGAATGTCTCCTTGCTAAAAAGGAGGCTTACACCCAATGGAAAGAAGGGATCATCATCAGGGAGGACTATTCTGTAGTTGCTCAGGGATGTAGGGAGGAGTTAGGAAGGCCAAGGCATAGATGGAACTGGGACTAGCTTCCCAGATTAAGGACAATAAGAAGTCCTTTTTTAAATACATAGGGGGTAAAAAGAAGGTCCTGGGTAATGTGGGGCCCTTGCAGGACACGTTGGAAAACTTGGGCAAAGCTAACATGCTTAATGATTACTTTGCCTCTGTCTTCCTAAGTAGGGACCAGAACAGTCACCTCCCTGCTGGGCCTCCCTCGGGCCCGGGGGGAGGCACACCTGGGCCACGGGTTAGTGAGGATTTAGTTAGGGAGCTTCTGGAGGGGTTGGACGTATTCAAGTCAGCTGGCCCGGATGATCTCCACCCTAGAGTTCTAAAGGAACTGGCCGAGGTCATTGCAAGTCCCCTGGCACGGCTTTACGAGCACTCGTGGTGCTCTGGTGAGGTACCGGAGGACTGGAAGAGGGCCAACGTGGTCCCCATCTTCAAAAAAGGCAGGAAGGAGGACCCAGGAAACTATAGGCCGGTTAGTCTTACCTCGATCCTAGGCAAGCTGTTTGAGAAAATTATGCTGGCACACATCCAGGAGGGGCCAGCAGGGGACTGCATGCTTAGGGGCAACCAACACGGGTTCATCAGTGGCAGGTCCTGTCAGACCAACCTGGTGGCCTTTTACGATCAGATCACCAGATCATTAGATGCAGGGGTAGCAGTGGATATAACTTCCTGGACTTCCGGAAGGCTTTTGACACAGTCTCTCACCGTGTTCTCATTAAGAAACTGGGGGGCTGTGGTGTAGACACCCACACAGTCAAATGGGTCGCCAGCTGGCTGGAGGGCCGCACCCAGAGGGTGGTAGTGGATGGGTCCTTCTCAGCCTGGAAGGACGTGGGCAGTGGGGTTCCACAGGGCTCAGTCCTCGGGCCCACACTGTTCAACATCTTCATCAGTGATTTGGATGAGGGGGTAAAAAGCCCCCTGTTCAAATTTGCTGACGACACTAAGATGTGGGGGGACGTGGGCATACTGGAAGGATGCAACAGGCTACAATCAGACCTAGACAGGTTACAAGGGTGGGCAGATGAGAATAGGATGGGTTTCAACACAGACAAGTGCAAAGTGATGCATCTTCGGAGGAACAACCGGCACCATACCTACAGGTTGGGGAACTCCCCTCTTGTCAGCACGGAGGCGGAAAAGGATCTTGGGGTCATCATTGACTCCAAGATGAATATGGGCCGGCACTGTGGAGAGGCAGTTAGGAAGGCCAACCGCACCTTGTCATGCATCCACAGATGCATCTCAAGCAGGTCCAAGGAGGTGATCCTCCCCCTCTATGCGGCACTGGTCAGGCCGCAGCTGGAGTACTGCGTACAGTTCTGGGCGCCACACTTCAAGAGGGATGTCGACAGCACGGAGAGGGTCCAGAGGAGGGCCACTTGTATGATCAGGGGACAACAGGGCAGGCCCTATAAGGAGAGGCTATGGGACCTGAACCTGTTCAGCCTCCAAAAGAGAAGGCTGAGGGGGGATCTTGTGGCCTGTTATAAACTAGTCAGGGGGGATCAGCAGGCATTGGGGGAGTCACTTTTCCCCCGAGCACCACCAGGAGTGACCAGGAATAACGGTCACAAGCTGGCAGAGGGCAGGTTTAGGCTAGATATCAGGAGGCGCTACTTCACAGTCAGGGCGGCTAGGGCCTGAAACCAGCTTCCAGGAGAAGTGGTGCAGGCTCCTACCCTGGGGGTCTTTAAGAGGAGGTTAGATGAACATCTTGCTGGGGTCATTTGACCCCAGTACTCTTTCCTGCCATGGCAGGGGGGTCGGACTAGATGATCTTCTCAGGTCCCTTCCGACCCTAGAAACTATGAAACTACATGCGCAGCTTAGAGGGAACCTTGTTCTGCTCTCTGGTGGTATCTCATCCCCAGGTTAGAAACTCGGGTTCATTATGCAATGCATGGGGCAACTGCTCAGGCAACTCTGACAGCAGCTGCCTGGGGAGTTGCCTGAGCTAGCTAGGAGTGAAATACAGAGAAAAATGATGGGATCTAGGAGCCAAGTGGCTTGCCAGAAGATAGGCACCCATTTCTTCAGTTGGGAAAGTGCCTTTTTCATGTGCTTTCCTGAGTTATGAACCCTCTCCTGGAGATAGGTGCCTAAATCCTGTCTGTGAAAAGAATGAGAGACAGTGAGGCCTCAACCTAAAATAGGTACTGATGGCATAACTAGGGTGGGGTGGGAGGAGCCCCAGCCCCCGGCGCTGAGTAGGAGTGGGCAGCAGAATTGTGTGCTGCTGCTACACGGCCATAGGAGCTGGGCAGCACAGTGCCACACCAAGCAGTGTATCTTGGAGGCAGGTGCTGAGTGGAGCAAGTGTAATAGGGCTCTTCCCACCTCCTTCATAGGGAGCCTTTGCTAGAGCAGGAATAGCTTGTTGCCTAATATGTATATATGAGGACAGAAGGGAAGGAGCGAATGGGGTACCAGGGTCAGCTTCTATGGAGCCGTGCTATGGGGCTGCCACAGTGGCAGCAGCAGCAGTAGCCCGGGAAGATAAGTCTTCCCATCCACTCACCCACATTTCTTCCCCCACCTTCCCAGACTAAAAGGTCTATGCCTCTGAGAGGCAGTAACCCGGAGTTTGACCACTCATGATACACGTGAGACCATACGTAGGTTCTTTTCTCTACAATAGGGGCTTGAACTGTGGTCTCTCGCATCCCAGGAGTGGGCCATGAGGACCAGACTCTTCATTATTCTAGGGTGGGCCTTTCTCAGGCTTGCCTACTGATACTGTTCCACTTCATATAAATTATTCACTACATGCAGAGGCTTTAACCTATGTCTACCATATCTGAGGTCAGTGATCTAACAGTGTATATGGATACACACACTTAAGCCTGAGCCTCCTCTGAGGCATGCTCAGAGCACACCAAAGGGCTGGGACCCTACTGGCAAGATAGATGGGAGCATTTTGAAGAAGCTTGGAGCTTGGAGGCTAATGCCCATAGCCTTGCACATGCCCACTGGCATAAATGCAGAGACTCGATCAGATCAGGCAGTTTCCAAGCAGCATTTTGAGGATGTTGGAGGAACCTAAATGATTGACATGGATGTCTACGTCTCTAGGTGCCTTAGTACCTTTGAGAATCTTTACACAGAGATTTTCTCTAAGGCAATATCCTGAAGGTGGAATAAGAAGAAAAATGCCAAGAAATATCTTAATCCTATTTAGGGGCATGATCCAAAGGCTCTCACTGATTACTGTGGGGTAAATGCTTATTATGTTAAGATCCTGGAATGACTAAGTACTCTAGAAGTACATAGTTGTTCATAAAAATGTACCGTAAGACACGGTATTTCAAAATTATTGCAGCATTTGAGCATAACCATAAATATTGATTTATTCAGCAGCTTTACAACTCTTTGTTTTTTTTGTCCAGACCTGCTTTATACCATTTTTACATCTAGAAAGATCCTGATCCATATTTGCAGAATATGAAGCATAAGGCGATTTACCATAAACATTTTAATAGCACTTTATGGAGCTATACCATTAACCTAGAAAATGTAGTTTAAAATACATTACTCTAGTTGCAGAATGAAGAGACCCACAATGTTATAGAGCGTTTACTTTTATAAATGTATTATCTGCATGTTAGCATAAAGATTGATGCAACTATAATGTAAATGGTATTAAAAAAAAAGTCTCTCTTCTGCTGATGGTATGATAAACAAGGTAGGCTACACCAGAGCACTTATTTAAAAATGCTGCAACTCTTCAGTCAAACCAGGTATTTATAACTTATAATCATATGTATTTATAATTAACATTCAGTAATTTGCTTTCCAGCTGTCATTCCAGAGTCACAGCTTTATTTTTTTTTCTACAGTAATCATTACATCTGAATTTTTTTGCCATTCAAAAATTCCGGCAACAGGATATTTTGCATGTGTGCACACACTCTTATAAAAACATTATTTGTTGACTGGAGTATAATAAACTATGGGAGGTGGTAAGCTGTAAGCATGAATAAGTCAGTTTATATGTGAGTGGAAGGGGCTTTCTAAAATATTGCTTACACTTTGAGGCATTTGCCATGTCTGTCCATTGTGGTTTTTGCCTACATGTTCAGACTGCAATAATAATAAATATTAATACTACTTGCTTGATATGGGAATGTGGTCTGACCTCGCTAAGAAATCAGAGTGCTAGTGAGTTTATTGCAATGAAAGAAAATGAGATGTTCAATTTTTTTCTTTCTGTTAAACATATTCCCTTGGGAGACTAATGGGATCTAATATTCAATAATACTTTATCATTAAAAAACAAACGTTGAATATTTTGATTTAAAATTAAAAACAAAAAATGTCATAGCTGAAAAGAACAAACATGTCCCTAACTAAAATAAATCCTCCCTAGGTTTAGTAAAAAAAAAAATATTGTCAAAAACTATTAATGTTGATTGTTCGATATCCATTTGCAATTTACCTTTATGAATGCCTTTATGCAATTAGCAAACTTATCTTGTCAGTATGAGGTAACCATGCACTGAAATTGCCTTGAGCCAGGTCCCCTTGCTGCCCTTAAGATCAACACAGCTGAAACCCCACAGTTTAGGAGGAAAATGTGGAAAGAATCAGCAAGTGCCATTCTTCCCTTCTAACTTTGTAGTGAATCAATATCCCAGCATGTTAAAAGTTGCACTCTGCTATTGGAGGTGGTGATTTTCTACTGAGACAAAGAATAGCTCCGATTACCTGTGACTACTGTTGGTGTCCTAACATCTTTTAAGACAAAAGAGGTGAAGGAAGGTGTCCCAGCAACTTTGTCTGCTATTTACATTTTTTCTGCACCTTCAGATTAAGTATATTCTTTCATGATACAATATACACACTTTTCCCCAGCAATTTTGAATAAACTTTACATATGTACTAGATGTTGTTGTCTGCATTTTACACGTGTAGAAACTGAATTACTGAGAGGTGTGATTAACTTCTATGGACCACTGTGGTACAGTTAGCTTACACTACTCCCTTACTGGGGGAGCCTGCATGGAGTCATCAGAGGATGGAGTTGGAGGAGCAGCTTGGGATCTTTAGCTCACCTGAATGGCTCCCCCCTTCAAGCTGAGTACCAAAATAAGTTCCACCCATGGCTTTTCAGAGGCCTCCAATACTTAACTGTCACACACGAGCTAAAGTTTTAACTAGAGTTAAAAACAGTCTGCAGGGCTGTGAAACAAAGAGAGATGTTACCAGGAATGGTTAAGGGCACTTTTACACATACAAGCACTTCAGCACCGGGCGCTTTGAAAACTGCCTGGTGTTGCAATGCTTACAGTTTTATGAACAATGAAATGCATGTCAGCACTGACAAAACGGCGGCAGCGTGCTTTTGAACTAAAACACAATGAAGGCGCTTTAGTTTAAAAACACACTGCTGTCATTTTCTTCATGCTGATACACATTTTGCTGCTTATACAACTGCATGTGATGCTGTGCAGTACGCATCCACTTGTGTGCAGAGCAGAACAGACTCAATTAAAAGCGGCAGGTCTCCAGCATGTCATGGGACCAAAAAGTATGTGTATAAATGCCCTAAGAGACAAAATTACAGAAGAAAAGATAGTTTGAATAGTGGAACATCAAGAGCATTAGAAAGGATAGAGCAGAGCAGAGATTAGCAGGAATCAGGGCGATGATAATGAGCCATGCAGTCAGTTGAATCTCTCAGCACAGTTTGAATAGAAATGATACTGCCATCGCAGAGAGTTTGTTTTAAAGTTTGGGTGAAACAGGGATCAAAGGTAAGGGGAGAGTGCGGGCAGTGCAAATGCACTTTCCCTTCCTGATCTGCCCCTGGATCTCCTCCTTCAAGTCTTCCAAGCAAACATAATAACTGGTCTGAGTAATGGAGGAGACAGAGACAGATTGTTTTTCCTCCTGGTTTTTGAATATGAGCTTGGGTGTTAAAGAAGGAAAGGTCTTTTTTATTGGATATGTGCTACTTCAAAATGATTCACTATCTCCCCACTTACAGGGCAAAAGTACAGTCTCTTAGTAGAGCCAGAACCCCAATAGAACCATTCCCATAGGGCTTTATTGGTTTATCGTTCTTCCCAATCAGACTGATTAGACATCTAAGAAATATTGTCCATGTTGGAAATATCTCTGATTAGCTATTTGCATCTTGAACAGCTAAGAAGACATGATTTATTTATATATTCTTTATCTGGACTTTGCTTTTTAACTTCCAAATATAACCATTGATATATATGTACTAGAAAAAAAAAGTGGGCACTATTCCCCCGTCTCAGGAAGGTATTTTATAGTTGTCCTTAACCTGCAGTCTTCTGATTAGTTCTGGTTTGACTTCCACTCAGTCTGCTTAGCCTGCCTTAAGTTCTGTTTCTGTTTAAGGATCTGAAGTCTCATTATGAGCAATATTTTATCAACAAGAACATTTTCCTGTTGGAGTGCCAGCAAACTTTCTGCATAAGCTGCTTTCCCATTAAAAATGCCCATGCGCTAAATTGCCTGTGTCAGTAGAAGTCGCAGATCACAATTAAATCGGATGTAAAATGAGTCATACCATTTTTTTTAAAGAACTGGCTGTGGGGGAGGATCAAAGCCTGCTCTTCTCAAAAATTAGTAGGTCAGAGTTAATTCACATTACTTGCAGTCTCAATTACATGGCAAAGAGCAACCAGCTTCAAAGGAGTTATTATGGTCACTGTGACTAGGTACAGATAGTCAAAAAGCCTGAGGCTGAATCAATTCAGTCTCTGCAGATTATTCTCAGCTACACAGATTAAATTGAAAAGAAGTGAATAGACTTTTGATTCGGGAAATGCGGCCACTTGACTCCAGTGGCTCAGGCCAGAAGCTGGGGGTTGCTAGAGCACAGCTCTCTGGCTGTATGTTCACTTCCTCTTCCTCCTTCCCCCAAGGTCTCTGGGATTTGCTGTCCAGAATTTCAGCATCAGGACTCTGCTCATCACTTCTTCCTGGTGCCTCTGGGATTTGTAGTCTACAGTTGCGGCCAGCAATAAATTTGAGTTTAATTCCCTCCCCACCCAGGCCCCAGGCCCCAGGTGGGGTTTGCTGGGGGGACAGCACCCCATAGAATGGGCTGTATCCCCAGCCAGGCTTGCCCACCCCACATCAGCCAGACTTCAATGCCCTAGCTAGGGCGACAAGGGGCGGGGCCAGCCCTGCTCTCTGGAACAGCCCAGCCCAGAAATGCATACTGGGATGCTGGGGGACTCTGTTTAACTTGAACCAGGAAGGGGTCTGGGACAGAAGTTTCATAAACTGGTTTGATGCAGATCAGTTACATCTGATACTACATTCAGCCAGGTTTATCTTAACCCAGTTTCAGCCATTTTGAAACCAGTTTATGCACACTGAGCTTCTGTTCTGTTACAGGTTTAAACCAGTTTCCGATCACTTAAATTGGTTTATGTGTAACTTCTGTCCCTAGCCTGGTAGTCAGTATCCGCAGACTGGCTTTCACTCTTCTGCAGTGTTTCTATCTGAATTGTTCAATGCATTCTACAGGCATTAAAGTGCAAATGCAAAGGGTTGATATCCCTTCCCTTTTCACTGGGAGGAAACTGAGGTGCAGACCTCCTGTTTAGATCAATATAGCATGAGGCAGGAACTGAATTTGGAAACCTGGGCCTTAAGCACCAAACCCAGGTGTCTTAGCAGGGGGTGAAGGGGAAGGGAAGAGGATACCATGTTAATGTACATGTTGGAAGAGGGGTGTCATAAAACAGATGCAAGAAGGGATGATGATGATGGGGAGATTTGCATAATCCTCCCTATATTCAACTCCACTCTGCAAATGTGAGGAGAGATGGGAAAAGCCTTAAACTTTCTCCTTTTGCTGATATACCTGGTTCCAATGAAAGCTTCCAGTGCCAGAGCTACAAGCTTCAGAAATGGGTGGCTGGCCTAGGCTTTGTGTCTGTGCTTTTGCAACACTTAGTTCACTAGCCCAGATCAGGCCTCCACTGAGCCTGGCAGCTCCAAGAGTGGAGTGGGGCGGCAGGGAGTACTGGTTGAAGAGAACCTGAGGGGCAGCCACAGGGCCTGGTAGGATCAATGTAGGTTCAATGGGTGTGTGGAGAACTGCCTGCTCAGGCCCCAGGGACTGGCAGAGGGAGTGTAGGCTCAATCTGGGTATGCAGGGGGCTGCCAGGCCCACCCATGGTTGCTCAGCAGCTCCTTGCTCCCTTCCTTCCCACTTCACCCTTCCCCCCCGCCTTTCCCACTCAGTTCAGGTGTCACCAGCTGTCAGTCCAGGGAAGAAGAGCTCTGGATGGTAGCTGGTCCTTGGTGGGAGTTATGCCTCCTGGGATGCTGTGCTGTAGTAGTAGTGCAAATTCACAGTTTTAGCCTCATGGAGCAGACTAAAGTTACTGCAATACATGCTGTCTAATGCCAGCTGCAGATAATCTTCCTCTGGAGAGGGTTGTCTCTGAGATGACAACCCTCTATCCTGCCTTAACAGGTGGGTGCTTTCTTTTTCTCTGGAAGAATTGTCTGGTATCGGCATAACAAGCCTAGACCAGACCTAAGATACTTCCCTAGTATTCATTATGTATACTAATGTCCTGAAACTATAGGCCATGCTGTGGCACCTCATTAGCTCTTTCAGAAAAATATTTTTATAGCCACCTTCTTGCTGTATTTCCACAGCCTACATTGAACTCCACGCATATGGCTGTAATGTTGACTATTGAAATTCCTTCGCTAAATCTGGAGGGCAGGATATACTAATATCTCTACTATGTCATAAATCAGGCAACATGAGCAATGTAACAAGTAATGAAAGCAATTGTTCCTCAAAGATTCATGTTGGAATCAAAGATTCATGTTCATCATATTGGACAAGGTGTGCAGCAGCTGGCATGCAGCAGCTCAGCAAGTCAATGCTTTCTTGAAGGATTTTCCTTGCAGCCCTTGTGAGAACCTACAGCGTGGATTGTTGTTCCAAAGATGTATTCCCATGCTCCAGAATGCAGGATTTCAAGTCAAATAAAATCAGGCCTCACGACCGTGAAGAAAACTTTCTAAAAATATAGACAAGACACACCAGGTTTTCGTATATTGTTTCTTGCTCCCTCATGAGGAAGCATCAAGACTCTGAGCTTTTGCTTGAATGTCTTTGTTCTGGGATCTAGAATCTGTAATACTTACTAAGGGAAGGCACTATAGTTCAGCAAAAAGAGCAGCAAAGCAAATTTCAGCCCCACATTTACTATCTGAAGCAAATCAAACAATAGTTTTTATGTGGCTGTTCACTCTTGAAGCCACTGTGTCTGATTCATAAGATACTTTGTTATGGAATTTATGTCTTCATCCAGAGTACAATTCTGAAAGAACGGGCATAATAGAAACAAAATGACTTGATGCATAATTACACTCCCCACCACATTTTCATTGGCAGGATGACCCTTTTCATCAATAAAACTATTGTTTATTGGGATTATGGCACCTAGAAGTTCTAGTCATGAACCAGCGCTGTGCAAGCACAAAGTGAAGTAACTGTTACAGTCCCAAGGAACTTTCATTTGCAACACAAGTGATAAACTTACCCCATACTCTGGGTTGGATCTAGACCAGGGGGTTCTTTCTGTCAAACAGTGACATGGTCTTGGCTAGTGTGATAGGCATTGGTCTTTCACTCCAGGAGTCTACTCATGTGCCCTTTTATCTAGGCATGTAACAACAAAGAGTTTTCTGGACATATTTAAAGGAAAACAATCAAGTGCTTTTGTAGATTTTTTATGCAGGGAGTTCCTCCCAAGCATGAAGAGCAGCATGGGAAAAAGCACAAGTGCCATCGTTGTCCAATCAGACAGGCATTGACTTTTCATACTGAATGAGAAATGATAGGTAGGTTGCAGATGAAAGGCCTTGAAAGCAGAGTGAGAAGAACGTGGTGAAGGGGGGAAGTAGGATAGAAAGGGAGAGGATCTGGTCCCAGAGCTGAAGCTGATCTTTGCAATGGCTTTATGAATAGGTGTCAGTGGGCAAGCTTTTTTTTTGACCTTGACAAAGGTAAGGATATTACAGTAATCAAACATGAGACTGATGAGCACTTGGATGGAAGTTTTTAGCTGGCAATAAATAAAAAAAGCCATATCTTGGAGATGTTATGCAGAAAGAATCTGGAGACAGTTAGGTGTGAGAACCTAAAACCAGATCAAAAGATGTGAGGGCCTTACGAGAAGCCATTCTTTGAGATTGAAAGTGGGGGAGGATGGCTGGGGCTAACATACCTTTTTTTTAATGTCCATAACAGCACCTTCTACTCCTTGAAGCAGGACAAGAGTCTGCTTTCTAGGACTCCCTTCCAATTTCTCAAAGTAATTAGACAAAGCCAATTCTGCTGTGGCCCAGAGTCCTCTCATGCCACATCATGAAACAAAGCAAGGAAGCTGCTGCTACTTCTGTGCTGTTGAAACCAAAGCTATGTTAAACTCATGTGTTGCCTGCTGGGCCAGGGGCCTCATGCCCTAGTGTAATTGGCATGTGGGTTAATTTAGCCCTTGACCTAGAGAGAAGTCTGCATCAATGATCATGTTTCAATATCTAGGATTGAAAAAAAAAGGAAAAAGAAAAGCTAAGCTTGTCCTTATTTAAAATGTAGCTTGGGTAGATTTTTCAAATCCATTTGGCAGGCAATAGTATGTAATTTTAAAATTCCTTTGAACAGGGTGGGGGAAAATTGCTAAACTAGAAAGGCTTTCTGCTACACTACTAAGGGGATCGTTCTTTCTCTGATTCCTGTTTCTGGAGTATTCTCTTTACCCTATATCAAGAGATGCTATACAATTACACAAAGTTCTACTATATCTAGAATATAAAATCATACTGAGCTTTAATTTTGTTCAAGCATCTTCATAATCTTTGTAATGATACTCTTATTTCTATAGAGTTCTTTTAGTCTCAAAGTGCTTTAGAAATGGCAATGTACACTATAGATCTTTTCTAACTCCCTGTGCCCAGAGGTCTGACAGATTAAAAGGACACAGCAACCCATCACAATGATGCTTTTCTCACGTTTATCTTCAGCTCCATAAGCATGCATTTTTGTTCAAGTTGATTAAAACTCATTTGCTTTTAATGCCACTTTTTTCCTACAAACCTGGATCTGATTTTTCAGCTGCATTATGGCAGTATTCTTACTGCCTAAGTTTTTAAATTCTAAAGAACTGCATGAGCTTGACAGAAAAACCACCTTATCCAGTTGAAAATGCAGTAGGAATTTAAGGGATAGTTTAATCTGATCCAGAACTTCATCACAACCTTTTGACTACTATAACCTAACAAAAGATCCATCAGATTTTTCTTAATCGGGAATGAGCAAGAGTCACGCACATCATGTGGCACAGAAGCTTTCTTGGACAATGGCGCAACATACTTGTTCATTGTTTTAACTCAGATGGAAGAATGGTATCTACTGAATTGCCAACACAAGTTCCTGTAGTGCCTTGGCATACTTTCTTATGACCTGGCATGAGTGCACGATACTGGGCGCGTTTGCACATGCAATTAATGTGAAGCAAAAAACTCTGGGAGTTTATTGCTCCCAGGCACCCTGTTTGAACAGGAGCCCAGGACTGCAGCATGTTGAGTTTCCAAAAGTTCACAAAGGCTTGTTCAGTATGACAGCAATATTCCTCTTTGTTATGCTAATAGTAACAATTTTGGGAGGGGTATTGTTTTGGTTCTGTTTGTTTGTTTGTTTTTAAACTTAGCACTAGCAATGAATTGGAAATGTTAGCTTGTTCTACATCGATCTATTAATTACATTTGGGAATATATCCAAATTACTTCATAATCCATAACAAGCATTACAGATAGTATTTGAATGAAATATTTTGTTAATAAAAAGAACAGTTTTCAAGAAAATATGGTTCAGGCAACCTGAGCTATGAAAACCATCTGCTTTCAGTTGATAAGAATGCAATTTTTTCCTCTAATTCAGCCATATTATTGTCCCTGTACTGCTTTCTTTGCTGTTATTTTGGGTAAAGAGAAGCATGATGAGGTAACGTTCATGTATTTTCATGCTCAATTTAAGCTGTATTTTGGATGTTTTTCAAGTCACTGTTTCTAAAGTGTATCTTGTGTCACCAGCCATGTGATTGGAATAGTTTTGTTGTCCTAGCAAGTAAAGCCCTAATTCAGCTAAGTAGTTAAGCATAAGCTCAACTTCAGTGTGTGAATCAATTGATTTAAACACATGCTTAAGTGTTTCGCTGAATGACGGTCAACATGCATTGAACACAACAACTGTGTATTTTTCTTCTTGTTAATAAAATACCTTTTAGTTTGTCAGCATGATGACACACTGATTAAAAGATGTTTCCTAGACTTGGGGCAGATGTTCATCTAGTGTAAATAGCTGGCTTATACCAGCTAGGCATCAGCCCCTCGTGTTGTCTTGGAGTAATCTAGGCTTCTTCTGAAGAGATTTTCTACAGATTCCCTGCATTCAAATGCTCATACTGCCTCAAATCTTCTTAGATTACAGCTGTAATTAGCCACAGCTGGACTGACTGGAGCCAAATACTAATATATTGCCAGGAAGTAGCTAACTGCTGCATTTACTTGAATTTAAGTGGACCCTGAATTTAAGATGATGTCTAATAATTAGATCCTATCTATGGAAAATTTATAAAGCTGTTATAATTATCCATATATAGAACCTAATTATTGGAGGGTCAGCTTTTAATTCATTCCCCACACTGCTACAGGGGGGCAGGCAGTGAGGAGGCAGGTGGTATGGGGGATCAAGTGGCTTGTCCCCTGCTTTTGCCTGCCCTATGGCACCTCTGCTCCTGCTTGCCCCCCCAGCCTCAGCTCCCCACTTCTCCCAGCCTCTGCTCTGTGCCAGCAGACTCCATCCCTGTTGTAGCCTGGGGCACTGAGCTTGGCCCCAGTTAGGCTCAGTAGCAGCTGTGTGGGCTGTGTGCTGTTGCCATGGGGGTGGGCTGGGGTCATGCTTGGTGCCCCAGGCTGCAATGAGCATTGAGCATACCGGCATGGAACAAGGGTGGTGCGGGGGGCAGGTTGGGGAGCAGGGGCTGCATGTGGGGAGAGACGGGGAGAAGAGGCTACTTGGGGAAGATGGTGGGGTGGAGAAGTGGTGGAGGGAGGGAAGATCAACAGCTATGGCCCTGAACCTGGGTAGGGGCTGGAGCCTAAGCCACAGCAGATGCCTATCCCCTCACTGACTTTGTATTGGATTCTAAGACAAGGGCCTCCTCCGCATGTTAATTGGGAGGAGGGGAGGAATCTCATCTTAGAATCAAGTAAATATAGTAATTAACAACCACTACAGTTCAAAAGGAAGAAGAAACAAAAGCAAATTAAGGCAAGCAAAAGTTTGAGCAGGAGATAAAAGTCCTTCCTTTCAGCTGTAATAGAGGTGCAACCATACTGCAGCACTCTTGAACTAGAAGGACCACATCAGTTTTACTGATGAGCAAGTTCACTAAGGACAACCTTATCTCCAATTTGAGGTTGGCTTTGCCAAGTTTTTCTCTCAGTATATCTAATATGCCTTGCATTCACTGTGGGTTTTACCTCTCTTAGATCATGCAAAACTTCAGCAGAAGAAATTTAGGTTGGAGATTAGGAAGAACTTTCTCATTATAACAGTGGTAAAATATTGGAGTAAGCTATATTAAGAGGCTTGTGGAGCTCTATCTTTAGACATTTTTAAGAGCAGGTTAGACAGGCACTTGGCTGGGATGGTTTAGTCATGGATGATCCCATGTTGAACAGGGAGCTGGACTAGATGGCCTGCTGAAGTCCCTTCCAACCCTGCTTTTCTATGGGAAAAAAAAGAAAACAAAAAACCCCTTACACTATTTTTAGTATTGGACGAGGTATTTGAGTATATGGTATTGGCAGGCTTGATAAAAAGATTGAATTCTTGGAAATTATATTGTATTCCTAATCAGTCTTCTTGTGTGCTTCTCCTGTTATTGCTATAAAGGCAGAAGAAAAATCATTTAGATAGTGATTATTATGGTGTTGCTATTTTCAAATTACTGATATATTTATGCACATACATATTAATGTGATGTAAGTGTTGCCATTTAAATAACACACTGAAAGGCCGCATTCGTATGTAGTGGCTTCTTTAATTGTACTGGTTGACTTTAAATCAGGAAAACGTGGGAGTCCTGTATCTGAGTACTGATGTGGAGATCTGAGCTACGGACAGACATTACACATAGACTGGTATAAGTGCTCAGAAACCGGTTTAAGCCTGTAACAGAACAGATGTTCAGTGCATATAAACCAGTTTGAAAATGGCTGAAACCAGTTTGAGATAAACCTGGTTAAATGTAGTATCAGACTTACCTGATTTGTGTCAAACTGGTTTATGTAATGTCTGTCCTAAACCCCTTGCTGGATTAAGTTAAACCAGACTTCTCCAGCATCCCTGCATGCTCTCTGGGCTGGGTGGGGCCCTCTGCTCCACAGCAGAGCTGGTCCCTCTCTTCTGCTCCCTGGATGAAGCTCAGCAGAGATTGCAGGCATTTGCCTGGCTTTCCCCTGCCCCCCACCCCACTCTCCTCCCCACTCCCTGTTAAGCAGGAATTTCCCCCTCCCATCTGCCTTACACAGACACCTCTCAGCATTAGCTAGCATGCCACATGCTGGCTACAGTCAGTGCTGTGGGAGACAGGACTGTGTCCAGTTAGGGCTTTTTGGAGCTAATCAACAGGTCAGCTGGTAATGTCTTCTTTGGAACAAGTTGTTTAAGAAGAGCTTGAACAAATGAGAGAGGCTTTGTTTTCTGATGGTGTGATAAATGCTGATAACAGAGCTGATAAATGCAATATTATTAAGGTGGCCAGAGGGACCCCTCCCTAATCAGAGCACCCTGCTGGGGCCTGGTCATGCCTCCCTCAGCTCAGCACTGTGGAAGGGAAGCGAGGGATGCTCTAGCATTTCCTAGCTTCTAGCCTGAGACACTGCAGGCATGCGCCTGTATTTCTGGGATGTCTGTGCAATTACAAACTCATTCAGCCTAGCCAGGTTAGACTAACCTGCAAAGATTGAATCAATTCAGGCTCAGGCTTTTTGAATGACTGTCCCTAGCCCAGTGCTTGATTCATCAGGTTGGTTTATCACTCCCTGGGACTAACTTGACTGCAGGCACTCATGAAGCAGTACTGTCAGCTGATCATAGGAAAGTAGGACTGGAAGGGACCTCACAAGGTTGTCTATTCCAGCCCCCTGCTCAAGGCCATTGTTCCTAGTCTTGTTCCTTACTGGCATGGATAAAAGCCAATCTCCATCCTCTCTGTAACCACTTGTATTGAAAGAGTGTTATCAAATCCTCCTCCCTCCCCCACTTCTCCCCCTCCTCAGTCTTCTCTTCTCTAGACTAAATAATCTAGCTCTTTCAGCCTTTTCTCCTAAATCTTGCTTCTCAGTCTTTAATCGTTTTTGTCGCTCTGTGCTGGAGGTGGATGTTCTCTAAAGTACTTTTGAAAGTTTTAACAACCAGAACCACCTTTAGTTGCATCAAAGGAACCAGCAGCAGGAGATATTTGGAATGACTTGCAGCACTCTACATTGTACTTCTTTTTCAAAAAATCCATCTGCAAAAGAACATGCCCAATCTGAGTATCGGCTGTTCTGGGCAATCTCTTGAAAAATAAACAGACTTTACAAATGTAGTATTTCTTTGTTGAACTCTCGTTCTGTTCTGTGACCAAGAAATTCCAAATCCACTAATTATTTTCTAGAATATCAGTGCCAAATCTTAGAATGCTTTGCATTCAAAAGCTTGTCTAACTTTATCCCAACTATGCAGCTGATCCAATAAAAGAGATCACGGAAAAAAATCCTTGCCTCTTTTAGCCTTGAAGATAGGCTGAATTTCTCCAACAGTATTTGGAGTAAAATATTATTGGTTTCTAGTTGAAAAGACTGCTGCTTTTTTCTTTGCTATTTAAGTTAGGGTGATTAGTGTAAATCATTTATTTATCTTTAAGAACTGGAAGGATTTACAGAGCATTTGGCTTCAGCAGATTATGACTAAATTTCCACAAGATTGCGCCTGTCTTCAATAAAAATGCAAGGGATTTGAAAAGACACATTCAGGTAAGCTTTCAGTATAAAGTGACATTTAAATTTCTGATGTCTAAACATCAATGTTTTCTGGCCTAAACAGACCTATTACTTTAAAGTTACTGGTAAAGGGTTTCAGGATTTTGGCACTTCTCTGGCCCTTTTATGTCCATCAAACACAAACATTAATTGAAACATTTTCATGGGTGTGTGTTTGTTTGTTTTGTTTTTTGTGAAACTTTTCTTTCCTAATGCCAGTGACTGTTCTGTTGGGTTATGTGTTAATGGCATGGATTGGGTGGACAGCTTTTAATTCTGTCAGAGCATAAGCACTACTAATAACTTTGTAGATGTCCACAAAAAACAGCAGGCTTTCTCCTCAGTTTTGTTCCTCCTGTTAGATCTTATAACGTACTGAAGGTGTTACATAATACTTGTCATTAAGGGTATCTTCAATGCACTAGTAGGGAGGTGGTGCTTTGTTTTATTTTTTAATAGAGCCCATTGTGAATTTTCCTGAGTTTTCTGCAACTCATTGGATTGTAAGAATTTTTCATAATATGCTTGAGCTGATATATATTGAAGAAGTGCCTTGGGGAGAGGGTTCTGACTTAAGTAGAAAAAATGTATTTTCAAACCTATCAAGGGATGGTAAAAATGGGTTTCTTATCTCATAGATTGGGCTTATTGCCTCATAACGTGATGGTGGATGTGGCACTGTAATTTCAGAATTTCCTGGAGAAACCAGCTGCACTTTATGTAGTGCCTCCTAATGATGAGACTAATTCTCTCTTACTTTTGCTAGGCTCTGAATATGCAATGCTTAAGCCTACTCTACAGATACCCATTTAGGTACACCTTTCCAATTTCTCACTTCAAAAGAATGTGCTTGTATGTATTACCTTGCAGTGTTACTGGGGAGCATAACTGCCTAAAGCTGGGCAGCATGGCAGAGTTTGCCCCTCACCTGACATGATTTAACAGTTTGATATTAGGAAATTGGATTGAGCAGTTTAAACTTAATTGGTCCTAAAACAGACTCTGAATCATTATCATCTCTAAAAAAAAATTTGCATTGAGATGGGGTGATGGCTTTTCTTCCCTACAGACAGTTTAATGAGATTAACCTTAAGGTTTATTGCTTTCATTTACCTGTAAAACTCGTTCTTTAGAGACCTTTTGAATTGTATCCGTCTCCTCTTCACTTTTCCTCTGCTTTAAAGGAATTGTCCGTTTTTTATTATTCGGATGAGGGTTAATCAATATGATTAATTGCTTTCCATTGTTTGGCTGGCCTTGCTTCCTCAAAGAAATGAACTTTGGATTGGTGAAAACCTACAACTCTCTGGTTCTACTCTGTACATCTCCACAGGCTGGATGTGTGATGATAGGCAAGTCTGTTTTCCTTGCTTTTATGTTTCTAGCTTTAAAATAGGTCTAATACACAAAGGGGCACACTTGACTTGAAAATGGATGTCAAAGCTGTTTTGAGCAATGCACCTGCCTCAAATCCTCCTCTTAGCTTACAGCAGCGTTTGCAGTCTTTGGCCCTGACTTTCTATTGCTTTAAATCTTGCATTCCTGTCTGCACCCTTATAAACTGGGTGTGAATTTTTACCATTCAGGTTTGGTAATATTCCCCACACACCTTGCATTGGTGTAATTGACTGGAAGCATTGGAAAATCTATTCCATATTTTTATTTGGTATGAATACTGTTCTCTGTACTGTTGCTATGTGAAGCTGTCAGGGAACAGGAAATACTGATGGATTAGGCAGAGAAACATGCATCCAAAATGCTGTCAAGTGCACAAGATAAACTAAACTACAAAAATGGAGGAAAATATCTTCAGAACTTCTAAGAATAAGTAAAATATTTTCATCAACAAATGGGGTTTATGTTGTCTCTGTCCCTATTAACCACCTCACAGGGATCTTTGGAGATTTAGTGTTTGTAAAGCGCTTTGAGGATAAAAGGTGACACATCATCATAAATTGTTAATGATAGAAAAGGGGAGCAGGTGGCCCCTGTTCCTGGGAGATTTCTAATGACTGCTCTTAAGGATGGAGGAAGCTGAATACTTTTTACACAGAGAATTTTAGAACACACTGAAGTCTGCGTTTTTAGCTCTAGGGAATGAAACAGTCCAGGCTTTCAAGTGTAGCTGTTTTACCATTATGTTTAAAGGGCGACTGATGTTGCAGCCACCATTCAAGGCTAGCCATCTGGTCTGTTTACCTGCTTGATTGTTCAATGAAATCAATTTAAAAAGGCAGCCATTGCTTTGACAGGAGTATGAAGGGAAGGTTTTTTTTCTTTTTTCTTATGTGAGCTCTATGTTCAGATCCCAGTAGATAAAAAAAGTCAATAGGAATCTGCAGCTAAAAGGTGAGAACAAGAAATTTAACATTTCCAGAGGAGCATGGGGAACAGTTCCTTGGTTGTAAGAACATACCAGGTTCCTGTGTTCATCCATACTCACTGACCATAGGGCCAGTACTTCAAGAGCACTTTGAGATGGCCAAGTTGACCTCTGGCACCGGGTGACTCATATTCCAGTATATGATTTTCTTTATAGTACAAGGAAATGTTAAGTGACACACTCAATTCCTGAAAATCTGTGTTCATTTTAGACCCTCTCAGTACAGGCCCATTCCTTGTTGACCTCTGCAGGAAGCATAGTTAAATAATAGGTCATAAACTGTTCATGGCAGGGATTCTCTTACAATGTGTATACAGTGTCCAGCATAGTGGCGTCCCTGCTAGGGCTCCTAGGTGCAATATCAATAGTAAATTGCACAATTTACCAGGGTCACATAAAAAAAACTCTGCTATTCACACAGTGCAAGAGCTAAAGGACATGGATAGGGGGTCATGTTAAGGCCATATTGTATGTAGAGAAATGACAATAGCAAAAAAGGAGGTAGTATTATGAGTGAAGCTCACAATATTTTCAGGATTTTGTGTTTTTAGTGAAACTTTTCATTGCAAATTTTATTTTATTTTTGTATTTTGTGCCTACCCCTGCCAAATGCTTTTCAGCTAACTATAGAACTAACTGGAGAGGGAGAGATTATTTTATCAAAATCTGATAGTTTTTGAAAGTCTGGAAAAAGTTAATAAATACTTCTGAAAAAATTGGGAGATTTTCCCCCCCCCAACCAGTGCTAGTTCTGGGTGCCAACATTTCTCATAGCTATCTTAATGGTACTCAGGATTTTTTCAGGCTATTGAAAGAGCTATGTGGGAGGAGTGAGGAGGTAATTCTGGCACAGGTAATTGAGCAAAAGGAGTTTTAAGATAATACTTCTCTAAAGCTTTTTGTGGGTTTTTTAAATCGAAAAAAACAAACAAATCTGATTTGCCAAGCTAATCAGTCCAATTAAAATGCATGAGAGTGAAGGGCTGATTGCCTACACCTGGAATAAATGATCAGAATAGCTAAATAAAGTTATTTTCTTCTCTCTACTCTCATCCTTATTAGAAAACAGAAATTGAGGCACAATATTGACTTGTGTTTAGAAATTACTGAATGCTTTTTTTAGCATGTTTCAAAAGGACATCCATTTGCACAAAATGACATACTCTTCCTGTTCTTGTTGATAATGGTTAAACTGTGAGCTAAGAATAACTTCCAAGCCTCCCTTAAAAGCTGCTAGTCTCATGCTCCAGCAGCCATAGTTTGATAATGAAGAAGAGAGAAAACAGCAGGTGCCCAGCACCTCCCTCCTGTGGCTTCTGAATCCCAGCAGCGCCTATAATTGCAGCTGGAGCAGAGCCTGAAAAGTACAGAATGGCTATTTCAAAATCCCATCTGCTCAGTTGACTGACAAAAACTAAGTTTTCGCAACTGTTATGTGAGTCATCTTTGGCAGAGAATCTGATTTGATGGAAATACAAGAATCTTTATTGCGGTACTTCAATATTTTTAGGTGCCATTTGGTTAAAAAGGAAAGTGTATCCACATAGCATTGTTGCGACTGATCTCAAAGGCACCAATGAAAAGTTGCTAAGCCAGCATCTAAATATGACAAGTCTCAAAGAAGGACTGTTCAAAAGATGATCCATGACCCAGATGGATGAGAAAAAGGGGTTGTAGGTCACCCAAAAAACAGGTTTTTGGGAAAGTGTGCTGCAGTTAACAAACATGAATTTGTGAATAGATCTGAAAATCAGAGTGGAAGGAAGGAGTAGTGGGTTGGGCATTGGGGGTTGGTCAGTTTCTGATCTGTTTGGAAGAGAAGTGCCACATGGCCAGGAGGACAACAAAAAAAGTCAGATGGATGAATGACCATTGTATTGTTCTTTTCCTCATCTCACAACATTAGCATAAAAGGACATTCTTTGAAATAGAAAGGCAAAAAATTCAAAACTGAGAGAGAGAAATAATTTTAGTATGTACAGACTGGATGTTGCAGGATGTCCCTGAGACCAAAAACATGGTAAGATTCAAAGATTGAATGAGATAATTTGCATAATAAAAATGCAGTAACACGAATTGTACCCAAAGCATTAATGCCAAAGGCAAACAGAGTTTTTGAAAGGATTAAAAAACCTTTTGTGTTATGGCTTTGGCTACTGTCAATGGGGGATGAGGTTGAACCCTTCCTCTAGGAGAGATCATGGACTTTCAGAAATGTAGGGGGAAATGGGACCTCAAGAGGTCTTCTAACCCAGGGCTGTCCAAATTCTCAGTGCCCAGGAGCCCAGTGCCTCATGAGGTAAACCCATGAGGGCCACACACCTTGGAAGCTGCACTAACAGGGGTCACAGCTCCCCAGGCATCTTGTCCTACATGCACAAGAGTGGTCACTCTGCCACCCCTCACCCCATGCACACACAGGTGGGTGTTCCCCAACCCTGCTGCACCATGTCTGACCTGCAGCATTATATTGCATAGTGGGGCTGTGTGAAGCTTTGGTCCCTGATTCAATTTGGTGGAGATTCAGCCTGATTTGGTGGCTGAATCTCCAAATCTAAATCAAATCAGAGGACCCTTTAATCTCTCTGAATCATATCGGAACCCTCTGAATCAATTTGAAGAGGTTTGGAAAGATTTGGAGATTCGGACATAGACACAGCTTTAAATGTTTTTTCTACATACCTTGTACCAGGTGGATCATGAATACTGCGGTGCTGGGGCGCATGGAGTGTCCCACAGGACACATATCAGAAGCTGGGGGGCTCCCCAGTGTGCTCAGCAGCAGACCTGGAAGTGAACCAAGAGCACTTTTGGTCCATTTCTGGGTCTGCTGAAGAGCATGCCAGCCCCCCACCCCCTCCATTCTGGCTCAGCAACTGGTACCTCCCGGGTCTGAGGGGGGCACACAGGGTCTCTCCATGGCAGATTGCTGAGCTGAGGGAGCATAGGGGGGCCCCCCTTGCATGCTCCCTGGTGGACCCAGAAGTAGACCGGAAGTAGCTCTGGTCCACTTCTGGGTTCACTGCAGAGCATGTGGAGGGCTCCCCCGTGCTCCTGTGGGACGCTTCATCCACCCCAGTATTGCAGCATTCACAAGCCACACTAGTATCTTGAGGTGTGTAGAAAAAACTTTCAAAGCTGTGACTATGTCCGAATTGCTGATTCTCTGAATCAGTATCAAATCTTCAGATTCAGCCAAATTGAATAGGGCTTGCTTCACACACCCCTATTGCATAGACTGTCCAGGCTGCCAGTTCATCTGGCAACCTGAACTGAGCTGTCCTACCCGCTAGGGCTGAGTCAGGCAGCAGAAGATAGGGGAGGAAGGAAGAGCCCCAAGATCTTGGCTCCTGCTACTACACCTGGAGCAAGAGACTGGGTGGGAACCTAGAGGATGATTGTGGGCCACATGTTTGCAAGCCATCAGTTGGACAGCCACATTCTAGTCCATCCCCTTCATCTGAGATGGGATCATTTTGACTATAACTGACAGGTGTCTTTCTAACCTGTTTTTGATAACCTAGAACATCTATCTACTGAATGGTTTTTGCACCTTTGTGGCGGGCCAATAGGGGATGCTCCTGCATTGAGCCATGCACCTCACTGCGCCTGACCATCTTCCAGGCTCCAAGTGCCTCAATGGGAGCGCCTCACATCTGGCTGACCCCCTTTCTGGAGCACACCCACTAGCCTGGGGGTTCCACTGCCACCACCCAGGGCTGGGCTTGATTCTGGCTCTGTGTACCCTGGGAAACACAGACCTAGTAGCTCTTGAGGTTACTTGGTTCACTTCAAGCACTTGGGATGCTTCCCTCAGTCAGAAGCACAAGTAGTGGTCTCCCTTAGTCAGCCGAACCAAGGGGATCCCAAGGCATTATGTAGACCCACTCCCAATAAGTCTCCCACACTAGGTACAAAGGAGAACTTTATTAGTTACAAGTGGTAGGGTTGGAATAGGGTGCAGGGTAGAGCAATATTAGAGAAATCCCATACAGCAAACTCCCATGACTGGGTAGTCTTTGATCATGCATCCGAGTTACTGCAAGCTATATATCTAGTTAGATGTTTGGTGTCTTACTCACAAGTATCATCCAGAGGCAGGTGGAGATTCCCTCTGGAGGCAGGCAGTTCCTTGATCATAAGTTTTAAGAGAGAGAGCAAATTTAGATGGTTCAGCTCTTCTCTATCTCTGAGCCTTCCTCATGGTTGCTGCCCCCTCCTCCTGGGCAGTCCTTAACTTTTATAGCCTTTGTGACCTCATTTGCTTGGTCCAACAGAGGCCAGCACCTGTTGGCTGTCAACCAACCAATTTGAAATGCATCACTAGTTGCTGGGCAGACTGGCAGTTCCTAGCTCCCCAGGGACCAAGCCCCTCACCCAGGTATGTGATGCCAGTCACATAGGCAGAGAGAACAGGTTTCCCCCTCCCTCAGGAATGTATCCAGCTCAGGTTACTTAAAGAGATGGGGTAAGGTGTGTATCCTCTGCTGGATCCATCCTAACCAAATTGTCACAGAGCAGAGTTTATGGGGAGAAACAGAGGTGGCCTTCTGCCACACTTCCCCCCCTTTAAAAGATTGGACACATGGCTTTACAGAGCTATGGGTATGAGCGTGTTTCATTTGGAAGGGTCACCTTTCACACCTAAAGAGAGATTACACAACACATAAGACTGGTCATACCAATGAACATAGAACATGAAAGCACATTAAGGAACTCCCACATCAGAGCTCTCTCAGGTGGGTCCGAGTCCATCCGACCCACTACCCAGAGTCCTTTTACAACAGGCAATCTGCTATTGGCCTTCTGCCACAACCTTCTTCTCAAGGAAAATGCTTTTTCAAAAAGAAACACTGCACAACAACTTTATTGCTTAAAGGTTTTATTGAAATGGACCAGTATTTTTTTTTGTAAAATTCTTTTTATTCAAAATTTTAAATGAAAAGCCACTGAAAATGCAGAATGAGTACATTTTTAACATTTTAAAATGAAAGCAGAAGTATTTATGCAAATAGGTGTTTATTTTTGACTGTCTCTACCTGTTACTTCTGAGAAATGAACTGGTCAAACCTGTCAATCCAAGACTAACATCTATGGCCTTGTAGTCCTGAGTCAATGTGATATGTTTGGGATGAGGAGAGTTGCTGGAAGGTGTAATAAAAGGGATCTGAGGGCTTCTTCTCATTCCCATTCCCTCAGCAAAATGGCACCCACTGGGGAAGAGTATTAGCAGGAGTATCATTGGGCGTGAATGTGACTATATAGAAAGAACACTAGCAGGGTGGTGAAAAAGACTATGCATCCCAGGAAGAAACAGTTAAACATTTTCAGGCAAAATGATTTTCACTGGATGATACCAGTTTGGTGAGCTGAATTTGAGGACATTTTCATTAAACTTGTTTCCACAATGGAACTCCTGGTTGGTGAGGAAGAGAAAGGTTTATTTTCTGGAATAGATGGCTGACTGGTGGCTGTGGGGACCCCTGGATTCAAATCATGCCTGATTCAGACCAACAACACATACCCAGCTTTTCCACATCCCCAGTGAACGATGTAGGCATTGGGACATATGCTGTTTTGGATCTCTTTCAGTCTCTCCAGCTGGAATTGTTTCCCATGGTATAAAATATATATTCATGGGGCCAAAATTTTTCATCAGACACAAACATGGAGGGTTTGTTGCAGTGTGAAACAGAAGAGATTTGCAAGATGGGCAATCTATCTCAGGCAAATGGGTACTTATTGCAGTATTGCCCTTTACACTGGGATACAGACATTTCTACATGGGGTTGTTTTGCTTGAGAGAAAGGTCCTGCTGTCCAAATGTTTATAAGCATTAACTGAAAGTAAGGAATGGAGTTTTCCTTCCAGTTTTTCCTGCATTTTTCAAATGAGGCTAGAGGCTTAGATTTTAATCTGCATGAAGGAAAAGATCTCATTTACCTACTGTCTGAGGAACCAACAGGGGTAAAGCAGTGCAGCCATGACAGTGATTTTCTTCAAGGTATAGTATGGCTATTTCATGCCAGCCTTATAATTGCCAAGAGAAACTGGAAGAAGAAAATTTCTACTCCTAGCAAAAAATAGAGATCACATAGAGGGAATAGCTAATGATACGCTTAGGGAGACCAGATGGTAGAGAGTGGCATCAATTAAGGAACATAGGAAATAAAAATTGACTGTTGGCCAGTCCAGGAGTCTGGTATTGTGTGGAAAATCCCAATGCTCTCTTGAGCATCATGCACTCAAGAATCACTTGTCTGCTGTACCAATATAATTAAGATTGTATATATCATGTGTACATTTTCAGGTGCTGCATGTGTCTGAATATTAGTTCTCATTAGCACTACATACACAGCAGTTAAGTATGCCTGATGCCTTCATTTTGCTCCAGGTTGGAATATTGCCACCATCACAGACAGCAAAATGCTACTTCTACAGGTTTGCTTTTGACCACAGCTAGCAACAAATACTCGATGATGACAAAACATTGGCAATATGGGAAGAACATGGCTGCCTTTGTGCCTGGAAGGAGTTGTTTTTTTAAATTGCCTGCCTTGCAGCACTCATGCAGAACATGTTTTCAGTGCAGCTGTGAATGTTGAAGAGAAATAGAGCTGAATACTGAAATTATACAATTAGTAAAATACATAAAGCTAAACTTGAAATGTGTCTCCTAAACGGACAGGCTGCCACTGCTTCAGGAGGCACAACCAGTAATGGTACTGTTGAAGGGGTGGGAGGTAGGGTACTACTGCTTAATGAAGGGCAATTCCTGGTCATAAACGATATCACACCATAATGAGTCTTGCACTTCCTAAGTGGGTGAAAACTGACTGAAGGGGAAAGGTCAAGTCTGATGTCAGTTCATTAATTATAGACCTGATACTCCCTTTCTTACCCTTGCAGGTTGTATATAATAAGGATAGTGGGTTGCTTTTGGCATTCTGCCAGTAATAGTAAAAACATCATGTCCAACTTAAACATGCTTTTCATGTGTGTGCTCAGTTGAAGACATGGGAAGACTGGGCCTCCACAGCTACATTCCTGCTAGACATGATGTTCCTTACTCCTAATTTATCCCAGACCTTAAATAAGCATTAAATGATCCTTTATGAAATGGGACCCGGACTGATCTAGTGAGGAGTGCACAAAACTGAGATCTCAGAACTCTTGGACTTTCATATTAAGGGTGTTCGTCAGGCTGGAATAATTTAAAGCAAGGCGCTTTAAATCTGTTTTTTCAATTCCGCTGAGGTTTTGTAACACTAATTTGTCCAACAGTACAGTTTTACATTAAAATGAGTAATGACCTAAATGATAAATGCTGTTTTTAAATATGACTACTAGTAAGGTTGCTTGTTTGAATTTTATAGAACTATATGCAGGGAAAAAATGAAAATTTAAGCTCTTAAACTGGACCCACTTTACCCAAATGAAGTTAGATTAGCTTTTTGAAACTATTTATCTGCTTATAGTGGAGCATGTACAGAACTATTTGAAACATTAAGTATTTAAATTGTGCTTTTTATTGTTTTGTTATAAACTTATACCACACTCCTTTAACAACCTAACATCTTTCTCACTAAAAACCAAAATGGCTTCTGTGTTAACCATGAAAATATGTTTGCTACTGAGTGACTTGCACCAAAGAAGTGCTTAAAATTTGTTCTTAATCCTACAGCAAGACACATCTCAGAAATGCTCTACAAAGAGGAGTCAATACACTCAGTAGAGAAAGCTGGCCTGCATAATTGTATCTTACTCTGATATTTCTTTATTGTCTAGTAGTAGCCTTTTTAAGGAATGGATATTGTTTCAGGTTTAAAAGTCAATTTGGATTTAATTCCCTTTAAAATTTTTGGGGTGGAGGGGAGTTGTTTTGTTTTTTAAATCTTTTGCTAGTTGGACAAAGGGAGGCGGAGTCTGAAGTTCAGGCAGAAGGCAGGGCACTTCATGGATTAACTTGTTCAGAGACATGAGCTTCCATAGACTAGCGCCTACAGGGGGCGGTTATTGCAAAAGCTAGAACCAGTTATTGAATTGTAATACATTTTATAGCACTCAATATCGGAACCGTGTTATAGTTACTTTTGAGAATCTTTTTATTGTATCTTTTAATGTAAATAAGATTTAGGATACTGCATAGCTTGGAATCACCCAGTTTCAGAAACTGGGTACTTGTTGCATATTGCATAAGTAAATGCATATTGCTAAAAATGTTGGCCTTGGATTTTAAAATTGGGTAGTGGTTTTAGAGTTCTTCAATGCTCATCACCTGTCCACTTAAAAGAACCAGATCTTCAAAAAAGGAGAGCACCCATTCTTGTAAATCAGACTCTTTTAAGATGTTTCAAGTTTGGGATGCCCTCCAAACAAGGTGCTCTAAATAATTGGTCAGTTCTTTCATGATGTCTAATGGCAGGAAGATGGGTGAGTTCTACTGTACATTAAAATAGTTTTTGTAGGGTCGTACAAGAAATGTATTATGGATAAGAGTATTTATGGAGTAGTAAAAATGCCTGTGCACTGTGCAGCTATATATCATGGCCTGTGATAGGTCATCTGTCAGCTTTTTTCCTCTCATCCATCTACAAAGTCTCTTTCAAATTGTGAACACTGTAGAACAGGGATGTTCCTGGGGCAGGAATGAAATGACACCCTGAGCTGATTGAGAGTACTAGGTGTTACTATAATATAAATGGTTCTGAAAAGGAGACGCTTGACTATTAATGAACTACAATTGCTGGAAAATTATTGCTATAGAAGTTTCTGTCCTCTCTTGATCCAGGAAAATATTTTAGTTTAAATTTTTATGCAGGCTTCATGTTGCTAATGGTAGGCTCAAGTGCTCTTCTTTCAGTGTATTCTTGCTCTCTTTCAAGTATACTTAACTGAGATTTATAAGAACTTCCCTCATATGGGACACAATTGTTTATTAAAAGCATACTGTTAAAACCTTGTCTTCAGTCCAGTAAATTATTGGATAGGGCCCAAAATATAACTGTATACTGGAAATTGTAAGATTATGACAAGAGAGTGGGCTAATACCTTTGCCCAAGCTTCTGAAACCTGCCTAGTATCTCAAAATGTGCCAAACCATGGGAGACAGTTGCTGAAGGAGGGAAGCAGTGCTACATTGGGTCAAGAAAAGTCATAAGCATTGTTAGAGACAAGCAGTAGGTGGTCAGATTCAGAGGTTTCCCTGGATGTGCATGTTCCACGAGGGAAATCTGAAAAACAAGGGCAGACAGCTGGAAATTGGTGGCTATGGCTTCAGTTAAAAGGTAAAAACGTAATGACAGTTGCAAAGCTGAACTTGAATGGATGTTGTTGTCTGTCGCTTATAAAAGAAATGTTCTAGCTGCCTCTTGGCTAGACCACTAATACAGACAGTTCACAGTGAGTCATCAAAATAACCTAAAAGGAAGATTTCCAAAGGAGTGGAGAAGGTTCACTGACAGAAGAAAGGGACTTATATGGGAAACCCAAAAAATGACCCACATTCTTTAGCTATATATAGGATATAAATAAACCCTGCCTTAAGCCTCTATCTTCCAAGTCTGATACCCAGCTGCTATATAGGGTTTTTTCCATCTAACTTTCATTGAGATTTACCTTCTTGCTTCATAAATAGGGTCCTTAGATCACTGAGGCACTGTGGTGTTACTGGGGACACCACTGTGTCCATTACTGAAGGCAAGGCAATTTAGCTTTCTACCTTCAAGCAAGAGGTACAGAAGAAAGGGACAGTCTTGTAAACTGTGCAAAGATACCAGCTGAGGCTGAAAAAGCGATGCACAAATCTGGTGCATGTGAAGGGGAGGAGAGGACTAAAAGATACATATGATAAGAGTTCTAACCCAAGTCCTGTTGTGACTCTCTGATCTGTTTTAAAACAAAAGACTCAATTGCTAGAGATGCAGGAAGCTCGGACTATGGGATAGATGCCTGTTCCTGACTTGCAGGGTTCTGGTCCTTTAGCTTTGTGTGGTGATGGTAGCAGGTCCTATATCCTCCTTCCTCTGGATCAGCTGCTAGAGGGGAAAATTACTCCACCTCATGCCCACCACCAAGGAGCAGATTAGTGGTTTAGCACAGGATTGTGAGCATCCGTGGAATGAGAGATTTTCTTACATCTATGGTATGAACTGTTTCATATTAAAGCCAAGGTTTTAACTGAAACAGGCTGTTTTGCCCCATATCTGAAAGCATGCAGTTGATTGCACTATGTCATCGTATGAAGGGTGGACTGTATGTTGGGGGAGGAGGGCTAAATTTTTGTAAACATGCCTTCTGAACAGTTTCTATTGCTACTGAAAAAAATCTAAAAAGGATTTTTTTTAAGTAGCTTAAATATTATTGCCTTAGCCATGCACTCTGCACCCGTTGGGCCTTGATCATTCGGTCCTGCACCATTCGGCTACGGATCTGTAGGGTGGTCCTTCGAGCCGTCCCTACGGTCTCAAGGTGTTGGTGTCTTCCCACTGGGTGGTCTTCACCCAAGTCCCACCTGCCACAACTTTGATGATTACTTCAGTGGAGGGGCCTTACCACCGTGGCACGCTTATCCAAGGCCTCAGGGCGGTGATCTTCCGCGAGGCTCCAACCCCCCTGTACCTCGCGCTGAACCCAGCCACGACGGAGTGCCGATGTTCTTTGCGGCTTACCCTCCCTATACAGGATTTTATCTTCAGTCTCCCTTGGTCCCCAAAATACCCGTAAGGAGCCTACGTGCCTGTCCAAGTCCCCTATCTAACAGGGGCCTTCCTAACACCGGAAGCTTGTGGCTTTCGGTTATCCTACGTCTTGTTCTCTTCCTCAAAGCAACAACATCAGCGAATAAACAACTGAATCTGACAACAAAAGTTATCTATCACTATAGTATTCCTCTGATTGTTATTCACGGGCAGCTTAGTATCAGCATGCTTCCCTATCAGGTGGTCCCACCACCAGCCATCCCCTCTGTGCCACCTTCTTCCCTTTTTTTTCTAGTATCAAACAAAATACAACCGAACCTCGGCATGGACCATTAATTTTCTCTGAGGGGTCGTTGATTATTCCCAGCCGCATCAACTGCTGCCGTGACCCTTTTTTCTCCCTCATGGGAAAATCCTTAGGACCGAGCCAATGCCTTTAAAGGTCCCTCTTGGTCCGGTGCCTTGCATCCCACGGATCCCTCTTTTCTTCGGGTATATACCATCGGGGTACCTTACTTGTTTGCTGAGTCTCCAGAGCCTCCTCCTGGGGCCTTAATTTGATATGCAGCATGGATATCTCTTTTCCCCAAGGTACAGTAACAGCGTCCCTCTCTTGAAGGTCTTCAGGGGAGCCTCCTATCCAGTGCAAGGTAAGTTTGACCGTCCCCTCCTCTGAGAGGGGTCCTGGGGACTCTTCGCCCGTGCTCCTCCTCAATCCCCTCTCGCCTCGCCAGCCATTCTTCTTATTTCACCGTGCCAAGGCTCCTCCCCCTTCTCATCAGCTGGCTGAACTTTTAAAAGATGCGGCTGATGAGCTGTGTGTGTCCCGCCGCCACTTTCAGTCTCGCCGTCATTCCTGCTGCTGGTGAGGAGTTTTTGTTTATTCTCCCCTCCTCTGTGTTTCCCCTGGGGTGTGCTGGCTCCCGGGGGTTCTCCTTGACCCTTCGGGATCCCATTCTTGCCTTTTCCCCGGGACTCGCTCATAATGATATTACTGCAAGCCATGACTGAAAAAGGACTGTGGGAATGAACTCTCCATGTTTTATCTAAGCAAGGTTTGAATTACACTTTGACTCTTGGTGGGGTCTGCAAAAAATATTGGGTTGCCCATCATGATGCCCTAATATAATTGGAGACCCCCCCCTCAGGTTATGATTTTAAAATCTTACGGGGGGGGCTTTTGTCTCTTATGAAGGGGCTCCGTCCCCCCCACTCCCTGAGCTCCCCCATAATGAAAACCCTGTATCTAAGTCTCTCTCTGGTCTCACAGGCGTTGAGGACCTATAACTACCTTAACTAAAGTCTTCCATCTCCTCCTTTCTTGCAGCCTCCTTCCATCTTGTTGCATCTTTGCCTGTCCTTTCTAGATGAGTTTTTATATTGTCTTCCCACTGCTTCCTTGGCCTACCTCAAGGTCTGATACCCTCTAAATATTTCATCTAAGTATTAAACCTTGAAATTTTCTTGAGTGATAAATGTGTTCTACTCTCTTACATGGGGGACCAGTTCCAGTTGAGGGAACAAGCCTCTGTAGCAAGATGGCTCCTTTCAGCCAGAGGCCAGAAAGTTCCTGATGCAGCATTAGAATCTTCTATATAACTTTTCTTCCTAAATTCCTCAGTCTTGTCTCATTCTTATGTCTAAGTCACAAAAGATTTAAAACAAGAAAGTTTTTCCACAGATCCAATATATTCCTTCCTTCCTCTACCCAGAAGCCTTTACAATTCTTTATGTCAGTTGAAAGATTAGGATATTTTCATAAAGATCTCACCTTAAAGCATTAGTGAAAATGCCTGCAGACAGAATGAGTTCTTCAACCTTGCTGGTAATATAAATCAGCTTTAAGGCCCTGTTAGACATTGCATTTATTGCACAGTCAACTGCAATATGCTGCATGTTCAGCCTACTTATGGCATGATAAATTGGCAAACCAGCCACAAAGATGTTCCACATTTAACATCTTTGTGGCTGGTTTGTATCATGCCTTGAATTGAATTTGTGACATGTATCCTAGACTTGGGCTGCTTCATGCCTGATTGGATTGAGCAGGGGGCAGCTCCAGGGTCCTGGTTTAGCTCTAACTGTCGCATGATTGGGACCTGAGGAATTTTATGCTTCATTGCAAAAATGGAATGCGGCATAAAATCCCTCAGATCTCAATCACGCTATAATATTAACATCTATCATAGGCCTTAGTTACGACACAGCTAACAAGTGTGGCAGTTCAACAGTGCATACAGTTCAATCTCAGTTTGATGTTCTGCTCAGAGAACAAAAGGCCAAAGGTGAAAGAAGAAGCCTCTGTAGAGGCTGCATGTTTGTCATGTTACCTTTCACAGCTAAATGTAAATCTTTGGTATGAGTTTGTTAACCTTTACTATTATTTGCTTAAAGTTTTGTAATGAGATGGCATTTGTTCAACCACATTTTAAATTGTTGTACTCTTGAGGAATTGTAAAGCTCAAAGAACTTCTGGTGCTTGCCTTCTTGCTCAGAAGCAGACAAGACACAGTATGAGAAAATCGAGCTCCCTTGCTAGAAGGATCTTCAGAAAATAGCACAATATTGCAGGTGAGGGAACACAGATGCTGGTAAGAATTTAATTTTTCATTAATATGTACAGTGAGTGTGTGTGTGCGTGTGTAACTGTGTTTATTCAAAGCCCATTACTGAAATATGTTTTCATAATGATCAGGATCCTTTTGTTTGAAATAGATCTTTCATATTTAGCCCTAAGCAGTAGATTCTGTGCCTTTGTGTTAACTCAAATAGAACTTTTAATTGACAGGTAGCATCTTCAAAATTACCTTTGCAAATGCTTTTTAGTTTTTCCTTACATATTGAATACAATCAATTTCTCAGTGAAAAACTTTAAATAGAGAAGGCAGATAAAGATCTCTTACCAACTACAGAACAGATTTGAATTTGCAGTTTTAACAAGATAGAGAAGCAGTAAATTGTTCAAGAAACTATTGCACTTTTCCCTCACTACAAGCCTGCAAGATTTATTACTTTCCAGTGGCAGTTAAGTATGCATGTCAAAGGGAGTTGGGAAGATTTTTACCGCCTGGTGCACTTTTGTATCTAAACTGAAGAAATTCACTTTGTTGCCTTCAAAATGAGTTTGGTTATATATAGTAGGTTTCAATCTAGGTCACTGTAGAGGGAGAAACATTGCCATCTTGAGGCTACTGTGCCGTATGATTAGGAAGATGAAAATAGGAGTGGGAAATGCATTCACTTAGCCAGTGCAACTGAAATTCTTCAGGTTCTGTCCTAAAGGATTGTATCTGGAAGTATACCTAAGCACAGAGAGCACTATTAGGGCCTTGTTACACCTTACATTGTAAGATGAACAAACGTTAATTAGCTTAGTGTAGTTTGGCTTAGTGGAGCAGTTGCACCTTAAGGCTAAAAGCCATCCCTAACCGTCCTTCACCTGCACAGCTGTGACTTGCCGCTAGAAGCTTGGTGAGCAGGCACTGGACTAAGAGTTTTGGGCAGGACTGGCTTGCTGCTCCTGCCAGGCAGAATGAGTGCCATAGCCCTGGAGTGCCCAGCAGCCTCCCACCACTGCCTGGACCAGCTTGCCACTTGAACTCCAAGGGACCTGCTTCTTTTTTTTCTCCAGAGACCACCCCCCCCGTGCTACCCGCATCTGGGCTGCCAGGTGCCATCTGAGTTATAAAAAGGATAAGTCCCCTCAAAGCTCAGATGGCGCTTGGCTGGCCAGCAGCCCAGCCACCAGCAGCACGGGGGGACAAGCTCCAGAGGAAAAAAAGGATCAGGCTCCTCAGAGCTCAGGCAGTGCCTGGCCAGCTGGTAGCCTAACCAACAGCAGTGAAGGGGGGCAAGCAGCTGGCTGGCTGGGCACCGCCTGAGCTCTGAGGGGTCTGATCCTTTTTTTCTCCCGAGCTTGCTCTGCCCCCTCGCATTGCTGCCAGTGGGAGCAGTGAGCTGGTCCAAATGGCAGCAGGAAGCACCATGGCTGCCAGGTGTTCTGAGGCTGTGTTGCTTGCTCTGCCTGACATCCCCAGGGAGCAAGGCACTGTGCCTAGATCCACTGTGCCCCAGTGTCCCTGCTCTCCTTAACTCTGGAGGGGCTACTGTATCTTGGGATGCTGGAGGACTTCAACTTGGGCAGAGTAACTGTAGGGAGCGGTCATGCCTTAATGGAAGAAGAGCAAAATTAGTCACTTGAATGAGTGCACGTAATCCAGGGGTTAAGAGCTCCAGAAGCTACCTAAACTTACTGTGTAACAAACCCCTTAAATAGCTTTACTTTTGTTAAAGGCTCATCTGCCTTCTAAGGGAAAATGTGTGTTAGCACTATATATTTGGTGCTGTTAATTCAGTTAAAACAATACAGGTATTCTTTTGTTACTGAAACACAAGGAGAAGTAAACCAATCATTAAAACATACTTTAAAATTGTTATCTTTAATTATAGCAGCTCAGTTATCTTCTATACATTAAGCACATGAATCCATGATTCTATACTTTGTTTTTTACACATAATATTTTTTACAAACATAATGCCACCTATCCCCATTACAGACCAGGCGTTGGTACTCTTTTTGTGTTCTTGAGTGTTCAAGTGAATTGTAATAAGATGCATCTCTTATTTAGGGATTCAATTCTACTTCTTTTCTGCCCAAAAAACTGTTTCTTAATTACTTTCTAAAAATCAAAATCTCAGCTAGATCAAAGACAGAGAAACACATATGTTTATCTGCTCATAAATTATAATGAATCCTGGCATATAATCAATAGAACTTGAACTCCCTTTCCTCCCAAAACTGGTATAAAAACTAAAAAAAAATATTTTCTGTACTTACATTGTACTAAAAAAATTTAGGAAAAATAGCTTAAAGGAGTTTTATTGAATCATTTAAAATCTATATCTGGAAAACCATATTTACATTCTCAACCTTATCACAAACTTCCTGTGCAATGTTAAGCTAGTCACTTATTTTTTCTGTGCTATTGCTGCTTCATCCAGAAAATGGACATCATAATTGACACTCAACCTACATAAAATGCAAGATCACCTCTGGGTGAAGAAGTGCTACGTAAGTGCCAAATATTTATTGATCTTGATTGTTTCAGAACAATTGTTCCATCTTCTGTAACAAATATAAATGATAGTAACAATTCTGAAAATAGCAAGAAAATAGATTGCACTGTTGTATGATTTGTGCTCATTCTTTAACGTAGATATCAGTTAGCCTATGCCTGCTAACTAGTGAAGATGGAGAAACTGTTTACACTTAAAATCACCACTGTCCGCACCTTTAGAAGATGCAATGCTTGTAGCTTTATGCTTTGATTCTACTTTAATACAACTTCTGATTATTGAATTTATCCTGTTACAAGCATTATTTTCTATTGAAGTTGCATGTAGTTTCTCCTTTCTAGGGTGTATGATTGTATAGGTTCCCCATAGGTTCCAAAGGCTGACACTGAAACTGCAGATGATCCTGTGAAACAGAAAACTGTAATGGACACACAATGCTGTAGCTTTTATTTCTGCCCCCCACCCACCCTGTATACCATGGTGTTTATACATATGGCATTATGATCCTTAGCCTTTTTCCAAACTGACACTCTTCTCCATCAAGAACCCACGTGCCATCTAGGCAATACTCCCCTGCCATTTAATAATATGGAGGGGGCAGGTTATCACATTTCTTGGTACTAGAATTTCCCCAACTAAAATGTCACTTTTGGTTTCAAATGTACAAATAATATTTTTTTTAAAATGAGCCTTTTTCAAATTGAAAACAATAATTATTAAAATAGCTCAAATTAATACAAATTCCAGAGTTTTTGAGAAACCTAGTGTTAAAGACAAAATTTCACGTTTCCAGGGTTCTCAGGAAATCCTGGGCTAGTTCATATTTGTAACAGGGGTCACATTGATTGTTACTGAGAGTAAGGGACAGTCAGCTAATTAAATAACTTTGAAGTGCAGTCCATTTGGAGGCCTATCATGTAATCAGGCCTAACATGGGATCATAGAAATCCCCTGTACCTAGTTCTAAAATGCAGAACTGCAGGATTTTAAGCTCCATAGTTAGGTGCAGGGACAAACCATAGGTTGCAAACAGTAGACCTGTGGATAGAGAATTAGTGGTATCTGGGCACTGTTGCAAGGGGAGGTGAGTGTGATGATGAGCAGGAGGAAGAGTCAGGAGGAATGAAAGCCTGGCTCCTGGGCTAGAGGGAGTCTGGCTCAGCATCTGGTAGCAGAAGGAGCTCATCAGGAAAGCAAATCTCAGGTAGTGAGAAATTGATATTTTTTCCTGATTCCTTGTAATTGAGCCACGAGGCATGGAACTGAAAAGGGACAGGACGAAGCCACTGAGGGTGCCTGGTAAACATATTGCAAGTGAACCCTCCAGAGGCTACTGCAAAGCTCAGAAATGATATGTGGGCTACTGCTACTGCAAGGCCCAGAGAGATGGCAAGGCACAGAGAGACTGAGGAGGGCCCAAGAGGTGGCTGTGGTGGTGGGGGGGGTATGGTGGTGGCAAGCGGGGAGCTCTCAAAGATAGCCATGGTGTTGTCAGCGAGGGGGAGGGGGCGGGGAGGGGTTGAGTGCCCACCAGCAGTCAGCAAACACCCACAGACGCCACTGGCAGTGTCAGCAGCTGGGGGCGGGGGGGGGGAGGGGGGTCAGGGAACCGGTGAGCAGCAACCACCTGCAGGTGCCACCGGCAGTTTCAGCTGCACATGTCTCAGGGGGCGCACTGCCAATCTCAGGGGGTGCATGTGTACCCGCGTGCATCCCCTACCAATTACCAATGCTCAAATGCCTTTCATTTGTAATTACCTGAAGCGGTTTGAGTAAAATCATACTGAGCGTTTTGGTCAGACCCAGGCTCTACCAAAATGCTTCTAATGTTGGTAAAGTGCAACCAACTGGCTGGGTCATCAGATCAATTTTTCTGTCAAGCAGGTACTGGTTTTTTTTCAGTCAGCTTGAGTTTTGGTTAAACCAAAACCTGCAGCTACAATATTTTCATTTTCATCCAAGTCTGAACAATAACTGCCATCTCTTCATAGATTTCATAGACATCAGGGCTGGAAGGGACCTCGAGAGATCATCGAGTCCAGCCCCCTGCCCAAAGGGCAGGAAGTCAGCTGGGGTCATAGGATCCCAGCAAGATAAGCATCCAATTTACTCTTGAAGGTGTTCAATGTAGGCGCTTGAACCACCTCCGCTGGCACACTGTTCCAGACCTTTTGCCTGGGTTGACGTGTTTGAAAGTCTTTCACTATCTGCCACTTCTTCATGGTCACCTTCATTTTCACATTTGTCCAAGTGTGAGTATTCACCATCGTTCTCTGCTTGGTTAGGTGTCTCATCGTTAGACCTAAAATGTGTTCTTCTGCTGCAGAAACACACTTTAATAAGTACTAATAATCAGTAGTAACTATAACTACAAACATTTTAATTCATGTCAACATTCAATTGGAAAAAATCACTACTGAAACTTTCAAATTCAATTACAATATTCATTGTTTTTACAATAGGTAGTATACAAGACTAGCTAAGTGTTTTATGCCTTCACGTAGCTTGTACAGTCAGGCACAGTGGCTGTGATGTTGGACTTCCGGTTCCCTAGTTGTCAACATAGTGATACATTTATAAAATCCAACAAGATACTTATTTTTGTGTGCAGAGTATAATGAATATCATCTCTCAATGTCATAAAAGTCATTATATTCTGGCTCTTTAAAATTAAATATGGAAGCATACTTTTTTGGCAAAACATTACTTCCATTTGATTTGGCATCCCCTGTGTGAGGGCTCCCAGTGCCCCTGTTCCACTGGCACCGCCATTGCTACATACTGGTGAGTTGTGGGGTATTTTCTGCACAAAACAATAAAACCCAGCTTGTGCCTCTTAAATATAATTTCTCCTTCCATCTCTTATTATCGGTTTTAGGACAGTTTTAGTTATCTTGCAGGTGAATCATCAGGCACTATTTGAGTATTAATAAAAAGAAAACAGAACAGAACAATATATTGCAGCAGAAGCTTTTAGCCCGGCATGTCATTTTCAAGTGTTTAAAAGCTTTAGAAAAATTAATTGCATTTTGTAATGCTCTTGTAGTTCACAGCATTTTGAGACTCACCAGTTTTAAATCCAGCATAAGCTCTTCTAAGTAGTGAAAAATAAGCTAAGCATTTCAATTCACTGTAACAGAAGGGGTAAAACCTTCAGTAAAGTTGTTTAGGTTTATCTCTTAATGAGAGCTGTATTCATCTGCTCAAATGCATTCATCTGAACCATGAACTGCTTGAACCTTTGTTACTGGAGGCCCCATTTTGCATCCCCTTGGAAAAGGGAGGGTGGATGGGATGCCTTCTGTTTGTTTCTTAGTTTGACAAAAGTGCTTGCTGCAAACTGGTTCTTATTTTCCTGGTAGGGCTCGAGGTCACCAGGCAAGATAAATATGTCCGCTGCATATTTCTGTAACCCGACTAACATGAGTTCAGCCCACAAATAGTATCATTTATTTAACTGTCTAAAGAGATAGGTTTAAGTGCCTAACTTGGCCCACCCCAATTTATAGGGGTTTCCCTATTGTTCTTAACTGCACGGGTATAATAGATTTGGTGTTGCTTTTTAACAGGATGGTAACATGGTCATTAAGCCAAAACTGCTTCTAATATGTTTTTACTGGATGAATGGGACCAACTAACCCATTTGTCTAACCAGATTAACCTGGAATCGTGCATCCCTGTAGCAAGGCTATGGAGCAGACTGCCCAGGGAAATTATGGAATCCCTTTCATTGAAGGCAAGGCCAGTCTTAAAGAAAATGGTGCCATGGGCGAATATGTATTTTGGCACCCCTTCTCCTCCTCCCCAAGTCAGCGGCACTGCTTGAGGCAGAGACAGGCAAGCAGGGGCATGGGGTGGACTGGGGCAGGTACCACCCCACCTGCATGTGCCCAGCTCAGCTCCTCCTGAGCAGTGGCTGGAGGGGGGGAGGCGGGGGGCAGGAGGGGCTCGGCACTGCTCCTCCTGCCTAGGGTAGGAGTTGGCCAGGGCAGAGTAGGGGGAGAGCACTACTGCATGTGTGTTGGGGGGGTGGGGGAGGAGGGATTAGCGCCTCCCTGACCACAGCACCCTGGGTGGTCGCCCACCCCAAAGGCTGCCTCTGTTCGGAGGGGGATTTCAAAAGGAGACTGGATAGCATTGGTATTGGCCAGGGAGGGTTTAGAAGTAACATTTGTGCAGGGGTTGGACCAGATGACCCTTGAGGAACCTTCCAACACTATAATTCTATGTTTCTATCCCCAAAATAAGTACCATGTGGCAAATACATACCATTCTCTGTCCTGGAACACCAGGAACCAAGGCAGTATAGGGTAGCTGGCCAGGTTTTATTACAGTGGAGGAGGATGTCAAGGTCCAAAAACACCAAAATGAACAGCTACTGCTGCCTGTGCCCATTGAATCATGTTCACTCCTGTCTGTCTTGTTGAAAATGCCATGCAGGAGAAGCCAATAATCCTCTGATGAATTTGAAACACAGGCCAGCTTGCAGTTCAGAGGAACCTTACCATAGTCCTGGGACTCAGTGGGTATGTCTACATGAGATGCTTTACTGTCCAGTAAAGTGTCCCTATTTAACTGTGCATTAGGCTACTGCACAGTAAAACAGGTGAATACACTCCTGATTCCCCCACCCCCCTTCCCCCTGCCAGCTGAGAGTGCTGTCCTGGCACCTAGAAGTGCTGCATCTGAGCCAGGTGGGAATCAGGTCATGACCCAATCCCCACATGGTAGGGAGAGGTGTTTCCACTTAGCAGGGACAGCCATGTGGGGATCAGGAGGGTCCTGATCCCCACATGGCTGGGAGAAGCATCCCCAAGCCCTCCTTATCCTCGAATGGCTGTCCCTGTCAGGGAAGGACTCCTCTCCCCACCACGTTGGGAAACTGGGACCCACCCAATCCCCACATGGCTGCCAGACAGTGTCCCCACGGAGACACCTTTCCCAGTCACATGGGGATTGGGTCTAATCCCCATGTGGCTGAGACACAGAAGTCTGCCAGCCCCCTACCCCTGGCCAGCTCTGAGCTGGCCCCCTGGCGGAGACTGGAGCTCTTCCTGGCTGCTGCAACAGGGCAGGGCAGAGCAGTAGCCAGGAACATCCCCGGTCTCACCTGCTCTGGTTGGGAGCAAATTTGCTCCCAAGTTGATGCATACGTAGACCATTTTCCCGGGGGCAATTTACTACTTTTTTAATGCACAGTAACTTTACTGTCTATTAATAACATGTGTAGACACACCCAATTACTCCAAAAATCTGTGCTATCAAACTGTTTTAACCATAGTAGGGGACCAGTCCATTGTAACTGGACTACAGCATGGATTTTGTACAGCTTGAAGAGGACTTTAATCAAGTTAACAGAATATGTCAAATTCTGGTCATGTGATTCTCCTTCTTACATACCATTATAGTTCATGAAGCAATTCCTTCTGTGCGAGAATGCATGGGCTGCATGCAGAAAAGTTACTTTGTGGTAGATTCTCACTTGTTTCCACTGTAATGTGAAAAAAGGAATCTTACTGTTTGATGACCTTGATGTATATAATTTTGATCAGTGTAATTCACCACAGTAAGAATCAGCTCTTAACTGTTATAGCATGGGTTTGTAGACGATATGTACTTAAAATTCTGAATGACTGAATATGGCAATAGTTCTAGTATTTGAACTATTAGAAAATTTTGTCTAAACAAGAAAAAAATATTTTCAAAGCACGGATGTTGGTGAATTCTTGACCTCTTCCACCCTTCATCTCAATCTTAATATGAATTGTGGTTTGTGAATATTAAAAAATTAGTTAATAGTAATTAATACCAACTTATTTATATACATGCGGTCAAGAATTTGAGATGTTGGGTTATAAAGCCAACTCAACCATGCAAAAAATTAAACCTCTGGCAGGCACTTCATAGGAAAAGAATCATTATTTGGTGGAAGCATTGTTATAAAATGCCTCTATCAAAGGCATTGCTAAGGCATAGGAAATAAATATCTTCATAATTGGCATTAGCACAGGCCAAGAAAGGAGGTAATCACTGCCTCAGAGTGGCATCAAGACTGTCACAAGACAGGATAAAACATTCATTTTTTTTTCTGCTTCCCTCGGCATTGTCAAAACAAACACCAGTCAAGGTAAGCATCAGCTTACAACTGTGAATGTGATAACCACAGATATTTTATATAGGATAGCTGATTCTCACCTAATCTTTAAGCTACAGCTCCTGGACTTGTGAAAGATACCAAATATTGCAGGATTCAAATTAAATCACAAGAATGGGAAACAATGAGTGTACTGGCTCCTCTTTACTCTTGAAAAGAACATGAACCCTCTTCACAAGCTCAGCTCTGCTGCCTGGTTTGGAAAAGATATACATTTAGCCTGTTCCCTGCCTGGTGTTAATCCTTTCCCTATAGATGTGACTCTCTTTATGCTGGACTGCTGTAGTCTTCAGCTGGGAACATGAAGACAGGATGGTTTTAAACTATTTCGGTGGGGCTCTGAAATCTGAGTTCATTCTAGGCTCTTCCAGAGACTTCCAGTGTGTCCTTGATTAAGTCTCTTAACTACTGTACCTCTTAGCTTGCTGTCTTAACCTGGGAATAATATTTTCTCTTTGTCTTCAGGTTGTCTTGGCAGTAATTCCTTTGATGTGCATAAGCTCAGATACTATGGTAACAAAAGCTATATTAGTATCTACATGGCCTGTGTTTAGGCTCAGTGCAGCATGCCAAAGGAAGGGAGGTCCTTGTGTCTGCCATTGCTGATAAAACTGAGAAGTCCCATATATTGTCCCTGGTATGAACAGTCCTCCTCTGAGCAACCTGAAGTTGTATTAAAAGGAAAATCAGGCTCTTGAAAATGTAGCATATGTAGTAAATACCCAAGAGAGAGGGGGAGCAAAGGGCTGCAGTCGGTGGTGAACAGTGCTACCACTCTATCTTTTTCCAAACCACTAGCTTTGCAATTTTTTCCTCAAATTTATGATCAAAACAAACTCTGTAATATAAATGGGAGAAAACATACTCTATTAATTTCTGCTTAATTGTGTTATAGCCTGTTGTTGCATAAAAGCTAATTGTGAATTGCATGAGAGTTAATTGTGAAATTGTTAATATTGCTCCCAAAGTGAACATACTAGTTGTCAGAGCATCTCTTCTGTGAAATAGTTGGTACATTAAAGCTTCTCGGAGCTCAAGATTTGATATCTGATAAAGGAACAACATCTGATGTAATTCTATGACCTGTTTATACAGGCATTCAGAATACAAGATCAAAACAATTCCTTCTGCCTCCAAATCTGTGAATACATAGGAGACGATAGTGTAATGAGAGGTGAGGTGAGTGATTAGGGCACCACATAAGAGGGGGACATGAGAATGGCAACCATTACTGCTGCCAGAGCCAGCCTGATCCTTGTGGCCACCACTGCCAGCAAGGATATAGACCCTGGTAGTTGCAGCTGTGGTGGGACAGCATAGACCAGTGATTTTCTATCAGGGTGCCATAAAATGTAAGGACATAAGCAGATAAACACAGGTCCAGGCTCGTCCCTGCCTCGCCAGTTACCCCACCACAAATGCCTAGCTCCTCAGCCATAGGTGCCAACTTTGGGTTTTTCCAATGGCAGACATAACAAAAAAAATACTCCCCCAAAAAGGTGCTTTACTTTAAATGCTGATCTCCGCACATGCCCAGACGAGGCAGCGGATTACTTCAACCTGGCTCTGCAGCATCTGTAAAAATTGGGTGCTTTAGTGGGGCTTTTCTTTGGTGCTTTTATCCAATAGCTGATTGAATCAGCTTTAGCTAAAAGAGCCAAAAAGCCCTGCTAAAGTGCCTGATTTTAACAGCTGTTGCAGAGTCAGGTTGAAGTAAAGTATTGCTTCTGCTTCTTCTGGTAAAGCACAGTTTTTTGGTTTTGTTTTGTTTTTTAACATCTGCAAGCAGCAGGCCCACCATGGCTTGGTGGGTGCTGAGCACATGCTAATTTTTTTCAGTGGGTGCTTGAGCCCCTCAGCACCCACGGAGTTAGCACCTATGCCCTCAGCAAGGAAGTAAGAATTGTAGTATATACATTATTTTTTAAAATAGGGTGCCACTCAATTCACAAAGTATGGGGGGGGAGGTGCCCTTGAGTCTAGCAAGGGGTGCCTCATGTCCAAAAGAGGCACTGCAGTTTTTAGACCAGACTTTCCCCTACGTTAAAGTTGCAGCACTGAGCACATACTCGAAATATCTTTCCACTAATTATTACTTTGTGTTAAGTGTATACATTCCCAGTGAACCTGATTCAGTAATTTTGCTGTGGTCAGTTCTTTAGTCAGAGACCAATTCCACTTAGGCTGTTTAAAGCAGGGTATAATTCGGCATAAGTGAGCGTACTGAACAGGGACCAGTAATGTGGAATACTTCACTGTATTGCTTTTGTCAATACATGAAGTGAATGCATGTGTGAGTTATGCAAGTCACCTCAGATATCTACATATAAAATCTTTACATTTTACCATGAACTATTTTTATATAGTGTATATTTTAAAGAAATTATTTTAGCTATATCTCAGTTTGAAATCATTTTATTAGTAGAAATTTTTGCATCACTGCCTAACAAACCTTCTTTTTCTTAATTCAAACTTTGGAGTCTTAGGATGGACATAAATCATAAATAAATGCCATAAGCTAGGGGTGTGCAAAGCAGGCCCTATTCGATTCAGATTCAGTCCAAATCAGGGACAGTGATTCGAATTGTTGATTTGGATCACTGTCCCTGATTCGATCTGGCCGAATCCGAATCTGAAGAGTTGATGCTGATTTGGCGAATCAGTGATTCAGACATAGACGCAGCTTTAAAAGTTTTGTGTACGTACCTTGATTACCAGTGCGACTTGTGATCTCTGTGATGCTGAGGCACATGGAGTGTCCCACGGGAGTGCAGGGGACCCACCCCCAACTTGGCAATTGGCTGCGTGTGCCCACCCCAGATCCAGGAGGCACCAGTTGCTGAGCTGGAGGGGTGTGGATGGGCCCCCCCAGGCGCTCCCGAGAAGACCTGGAAGTGGACTGGAAGTGCTTCTGATCCACTTCCGCTCTGCTGCTGAGTGTGCTGGGGAGCCCCCTGTGATCCTGTGGGATGCTCCATACACCCTAGCATCTCAGCATACACAAGTGGCCTGCTACCTAGAGGTATGCAAAAAAAATATTTAAAGCTGTATCTATGTCTGAATCTTTCCAAATCTCTCTGAATCGATTCAGAGGGTTCCAATTCGATTCAGAGAGATTAAAGGGTTCTCTGGTTCTCTTCAAATTTGGAGATTTGGACACCAAATCGAGCTAAATCTCTACCAAATCAAATCCGGGACTGAAGCTTCGGACAGCCTTACCATAAGCTATTTAAAAACTGCTTCATGTACTTCTTCATTACAGAAGGATATGATTTTTATGGTGTATAAAGGCAGTGCTATATATCTCACTAGAAACCCAGGGATTTCTCTCTGTCCTTTAAATTGACTTTATCAGCCATTTCTTTCTCAAATCGGCTGTGCAAAAACAGCGAATAAGTTTCTGTCATGGGTCTTGGACTAAAAATTCTTTTCTGTGCTTTGGACAAGGAATGTTGATGAGAAATCACTGCTGGGAAGATGGAACCAGTTTGTTTTTTTTAATAGGCATTGCTTGAGATGGCACTGTTCAGAGGTTTGGGACTTAAAATTGGTCCTTAGGGAGACAGATCAGTGGGCAGAGTGCAGGCGAGGCAGGAAAAGGTGTGAAAAAATGAAATTTATAACATCTCTTATGGAATGTCATGGGGACAGAGCCAGCAAGGTTCTCTAGAAATGAATTTGGCTCTATAGAAATGATGGTTTAAACCCATAAAATGTAATAGAGAATATGTCATCTATGGAACATTTGATTTTTGACATGACACTTAATAGTGTCTCTACCACGTGATGAAACTTGGTTTAAAATTATGATCTAGAGCTTGTCACCTTCTATTACATTGTAAAGACCTTTTCCATAAAGAATAACTCCTCAGTTTTATCACAGAGATGTTACTGCCACATGGTCAGATCATTGGAACCTTTCATGAATAATGTATATGAAGATCGTAGCAATTTTGTGTGTGTATGTATATAATACATGCATAAAATATCTTGCATATATATATATATAGTCTTCCTTTCAAGTCTCAATTTAATGGATGGTATGGATTACTTCAATTTAGTTTTTTAGCTGTACATTGTTTGTTATCTTTATTTATTTTTTAAATGCCTATGACGTACCAATAGGTGTGAAACCTATTCATAAACAAGTGCTAGTCTTCTAAAACTAGGGCATTGTCTCCCTGCACTTACTTCCCTTAATTTGTTACTATGGGAACATCCTGCTGCAATCACACAGCTCTTTAATATTTCCATGGAAACTAGAACCATGGTGCCACCGAGTGGAGCTGCTCAGCATCTGCAAGACTGGTAAAGTGTTTTATCAGCAGTGTGAATGGGTTACATATCAGCAGAACTGTCACAGACAATTAAGCTGATGGGCCTAAGGAAGTGTTTGCCAAAAGCACCCACCATCTTTCTATTTTAAATTTAAGGACTTTCTTTTCAATAAATGTAAATTACAGCCATCAGGACTACTTTGAATATTTGTCTTTTGGAAATAATATAAATAAATTGGTCATCTCTGGAAGCTCAGGTTAAAAGTGGGGAGGATCCCTCTCTTAAAGTTTTTGTAGCAATCTTTCTCTCTCAAAAGAAAAAAATTATTTTGACATCTACAGTACTTGTAGAGCAATATGTGCTAGCAAGCTAAAAATCCTTATAATTAAAAAAGCAATTTCCTTACTCATATTTCTAATAATGCAGGAGATTATTAAAAATAGTTGAAAGTGATTAAAGAGCTGCTTTTTTTTATCCTTATCTTGCTGTAAATGGGAACGGGACATATTAGGGGCTTGGTGAAGATACTGTCTCTCTCCCCACACCAAAAAAGGGTAGCTACACTACCTCAGTCTAGGGGTCAGTGCCTCTCTGTATAGTTACTGCTGGAGGTAGGAGGGGGACTGGAGGGATGCATGTACAATTTAAGAGCTGCATGTACTTTTTATATGTACAGTAATTCTGGTGGAGTGCTCAGGCTTTTACACATCTCACCCATTTCTCATTCGTAGGATTACTGGTGAATACTGTGACAGAGTAAGACCTCCTGGACACACAGAGTGTTCAGAAATGTGGGATCCCACTAGCCAGTTTAGGTGAGGTCAGCAGGAACTTCTGGGTGGCAAAACAGGAACGGGCCAGCTACAAGACCCTTGCAAGGACACTAGCAAAACTGTTACCTCTGTACTGTAAATAGCTGCAAGTTACTGTAAATAATAAAAAGTCATTTCTGTATCACAGACCTCCAGCTACTGCAGACACTTCCCTATCCATTCCTGACTCACCTGCCCCACACAACTCTTTGCCTATTACATGACACTCTTGTGGTAGCTCCAATAACTGATTCTCTGGGAGACAATACTGACAAAATAGCTAATGAATTATTAGTCTTTTTCAGAACAGCTTAACAAGAAAATAGGGACCCAGCAAATACTCCACATACCAGCTGGGGACAGACATTCAAAAAGTCTCAGCGTGAATTGATTCAGTCTTTAATTTCCAGTCTAAGCTGGCTAGGTTAAACCAGTTTGTAAATATACAGACATCCCCTCTGGACTGAGGAAATGCAGGCACATGGGATGGGGCAGAGGGAAGCCAGGCAGATCTTGCTGTGCCTGCAAGTCTCTGCCAGAGCTCCAGCCATGGAGCTGAGAGCCCCACCCAGTACTGCAAAACATCTGGGATGCTGGGGGACTCTGTTTTAAGCTAAACTAGGAATGGGTCTGGGACAGACATTGCATAGACTGATTTGATCCAAATTAGTTGAGTCTGATACTACATTCAATCAGGTTTATTTCAAACCAGTTTCAGACATTTTCAGACTGGTTTATGTGCACTGAATGTCTGTTTTGTTACAGGTTTAAACCAGTTTCTGATTACTTAAACCAGTTTTGTGTGTAATGTCTGTCTCTAGCCACCATATCTAGGCACCAGTGGGCTCCAGTAACATCCCACAATGAACATACAAAGTTTTAACTCAATACTGACTAAGAAGTAAGTGAGAATTCCTTCAGAGCTGGTGGAGATGGGAAACAGCAACAATGCATGTCATCATAACATAAGCGTGGAACTCAGATTGAGCCTTTTGTTTTTAATGGAGTCAGTACACAGTTTGATGTTGAAGCCACCTAGATAGTATAAAGAGTGGGTATAGAGAAAGAGGGTCAGATATGAGGAACCTAGTTAGCAATGCTGATAGGGGCTGTAGCGATACAATCAAGAGTCAAGCTGACATTGACATTGTCATTACTTATTGTATTTACTTGAAAGTAAGATGTGTTTGTTTTCCCCAAGTCAGCCCCGTGTCTTATGTTTGCATATGAAGCAGATGTGGGGGAAGGGGGGACCTGGGTCAGGGCCAGAGTCAGACCCACAGCAAACTCCGGCATGCCTCCTCCCCATCCCTTCTGCAGCTTCTGCCAGGCACAATTTGGCTCTGGCTCAGGCTGGGGTCTCTCGGGTATGGAGCACATGGAAACTCCTTAACCTGCCTGCTGTCAGTGCTGTGCTGCCTGCATGGCCAATCAGCGGTGCCAACACCGCCAGGCAAGGGCTGAACTTCCATGTGCTGTGCTGTAGGATGGAGCAGCTTGAGCAGCATCTAGTAGTAAGGTGGGGAGAGGAAGGAGCTGAGACTGGGGAGCAGAAGGGAAGAAGCAGAGATTGGGGGGAGCTAGGCTGCAGAGGGGGATGAAGGCTGAAGGGGTACGAAGTAGGAAGGGGACCACTGCCGCCCCCCCAGCCACTGCTTTCTCTACTGTAAAAGTTGCAGTAGGGGGGATCCAAGACAACTGTCCAATTCTTATACTATACCTGGAATATTATGACAAATTAAAAACCTTTCTCTGTATTGAATCTAAATACTGGGGGGATTATTTTATATTCAGGGTCAACTTACATTCGAGTAAATATGGTATTTATTATCAGTACATCCACTGGGTGAGGCAATACTTTTTCTGCTAACTGTGGTGAGGCCACATGTGGAGGCTGAAATTGCTACAGCCTTGAATACAGATGTACATCAGGAAGTAAAAGCCTTTAAAATCCAACTTGTTATCCCCAACTACCGTTGAGCCACTGAAAGTTCTAGTGTATTCTTAATAATTATTAAATATTAAATTAACGTGTAATAATTAAGCTGCATTGTCCTAAACACTGTAACTACGGAGATTCAGAGTCTGGTGGCTAGCCAGTCAGCATTTAAATAGGCAGAGTTGTAGGAAAAGGACATTATCTCCTGTGTCACTTACTGCTAATGAAATAAAAGGGGTGTAAAGATTTCTGGTTTTCTGTCTCTTTTAGGAGGGCTAAATTAAGGCAGCAGAGCTAGGCTGACAGAGGAGATAGTCAGATATCATGGAAGACCTTCTGGCTTCCAGCTGAACTCCTGATATTTGGTCTTTCTGGATCATAAATTCAGCTGGACAGAACAAGAAGACAAAAGTGATTTAGAGCGTCCTGATCCTGTGTGAAAACACTTCAAAACATTGCTTCCCTCTACTCTGGCAAGTTTTAATGTTTTTAAGTATCTTTCGGATAAGAAAGCAGCCGCTTAGTTACAAATCAGGTCTATAATTGGCAGCAGTAGTCGTCATCTAAATTGGGTCTGACCTAATTGGTCATGCAGTTTGCAGCATATCTTTGTATTCTGTCTTTCCCCCCAGTCTGAATGTCATTCATTGCTGAAAACATTCTATCCACAGTTGTGCTGGTGCCCAAGGATGCCAATACAAGAAGGAAAATGACATTTTGAGAAGGATGTCATTTCTGTTAAACAGTGCAAAACATCCACCCATCTGTCACAAACAAACGTCTTCTCTCCTTGCACTCCAGCAGCTCCATATCAGTCACACACAGTGCAGCTCGGCACAAGGGAATTTATTAAATTACTCTTATCAATCATATGCCAGTTTGTATTATGTACTAGTACCACAACCCTCTATTTTTCACCCCTGACCACCAGTTTTTGGCTTTTATTTTAAGCCCATCTTGGAGCAAAGAAACAGTGAAATGCACATGGACAAAGATTTGGAACTGAAAAATTTCACAGAGACTGGGCAGATGAATTGAGAGATTGAAAGTCTGTGTCCTGAATGGAAGCCATTGTCAGATTCAGGGAATCAAAGCCTAAACATTTAAAGCCACAGAGAGCTTATTCTCCCCCCAAAAGTTCATTCTGTCTGAAATAAAACCTAGCCTTTTCTGTCTCGAAAGAATGCTGCTTCCCTAAAAATAAAGAGGAAATATTAACTGGTTGACTAGTTAAGGAATTATATGTTCAACGACATGGTAGAAGATGTGATTTGATAGGGCTGATTGGAAAAATTAGGCATGCAGCAGCCCTGGGTTCCAGTTTGGGATTGGGGCTGCCCCTAGCCCAGTCCTGGGAAATAGGCAGGGGACAGTTGTGTCCCAGACCCCGAGGGCTTTTCCATACCTGATCCCAGTGACCAGCTGTTTGTCTAGTTTGGGCAGGAGAAAGCCTCTGGTCTGAGGGACACATCACATATTCAGTTTAAAGCATGCAACACCTTTGTGGCTGGTTTGTCATTTTATCTTGGCATAAATTGACTGAATCTTGCAACTTATCACACAATTAACTTCTTCAATCACATGATAAATGTAACATTTGACAGGAGGGTGTAAAATGTCTTGTTCAAAAAATTAAGTGCTTCTGTTTGCTTCCATGGAAATGCATTACCTAGTTTCATTAATGAAACTCTAGTTACACAGTAGTTTACAACATGCTGCAAAAGTTGATATTAAAAAAAAAATTGAGTACGTACATACGCACAAAAATATGTTTTGTACGTAGACAAACTTGGAATTGTGGTTCAGTATACTGCCACAACAGTTCACAAAAGCTATAGGTTATTTTACAATCTGCCTAGAAGAAAACATCATCAAGGTACTTCGGGAATTGCCAGCCTTTGACCTGCATCCTTGTTCACAAGAAAATCTTTGAGTCAGATCTATGAACAGGAATTACTTGCACTATTTATATAAATTTTTTAAACATGTGCATACTCATTAATTAATGTCATATTGATTTTTTATGATATTCAGAGAAGGTTAGACTGAGTCATATTATTGACTTAAGACCTGTTAAAAAATTAATAATAGATGGTTATTAAATATAGACGAGTCCAAACAGCTAGAAGGTCAAGACAGAGGCCAAACGAACATAACAAGGAATATTATGCTTTCATTATATTTTGTATATAGGATCATAGGAAGGTATGGCTTGAAGGGACTTCATGAGGCCATCCAATCCAGCCACTTGCTTAGGGCAAGATCATCCCTGATTAAGCTATCCAAGTCAAGTATCAGTCTAACCTGCTCTTGAAAATTTCCAGGGATGGTGATTCCACAGCCTGTCTTGGTAACCTGTGCCAGTGCTAAACCACCACCATAGTCAGGAAGTTCCTCCTCATTTGCAACCTAAATTTGCTGCAGCATGAGGCCATTGCTTCTAGTCCTGTTTCCTACCATCACAGAGAAAATCCTATCTCTATCCTTTTTTTGTAATCTACTTTCAGACTTTTGAAGACTGTTATCAAAATCCCCTCCCACCCCCAACCCTCACCATCTCAGTCTTCTTCTCCAGACTAAACAGTTTTAGTTCTTTCAGAATTTCCTCATAATTGGACATACGCAGAATGAATTAATGTATTTTCAAGAATCATCATGTTATGCCATTCAAAAATGTTTCCCTACTTAGTGGAAAGTATTTATGAAGAAATATTTCCATTGTTGGCTACATACATCTTATGCTAATAACATTAAATTTTAAGAAAATGTGCTGTTTAAAAGTATGAATTATTCACTCCTTACTGCTGTTCATATCAGTCTTTTTCACCCCCTGATTAGTGATTTTTCTTTTCAGAAGTATTTTGTTTCTAGCTGTATTAACTGTAATTTCTTGATTCTGGAGTTCAGCCCAATATGAAAATCTTGGGTAAGTATGTGGTACCACTTATCTGAATAGACATCAGCAAAACCTGAGAGCATAAATTCTCCTTCTAAAACATTCAGTCCCCTTGGATGTTGATTTTTTTGGAAGTCAGATAGCACTTCTCATTTGAAATATTCTGCTTTTTTTTGGACAAAAAAATGCATGCTGAAAACTCTGAGTGGTCAAGTACATACTTGGCTTATCAGGCAGTTCAATAGATGCATTTAATTTTAACTTAGGTTTGGAGGAACATGAGAGATGGGAATAAATCATAATCTTTTCATTTGAGCTTCTAGAAACTGAAGACGAGAGGGAAAAGTTTTTGAAATGGGAACTCAGATCCAAATACTAGTATTCCACCAGATCTTTTCCTTTGAGGAAAATCCTGTGTTTGTCTAAAATCATATTTGATGCTTTTTATCCCAGGGTCCACCCCTAGGAAGGGCTAAACAAAGCAGTTTTCCATTACATGGTGCTGTTATATGCTTTAAATCAGGGGTGCTCAACCCCAGGTCTGTGGGTCAGATTTGGCTACAGCACCATATCATCTGGCCCTCAAGGATCCCCACAGATTTGGAAATTTGGTGGTGGGGAAGTGGAGGTGCCAAATGTCCAGACCCATGGAGAGCCCCACACCCTATGTGCTGGCTGATCCTAATGTGCTAGGCTGGAGAGGGGCAGTCCAATCCCTATGCGGGGGGCTAGGAGAAGGTGGCACCAGGCCTGTGGGACCCAATCCTGGTGTATGGGGGCAAAAGGGGGCAGTGCTAGGGCCCCAGGGACCAATCCCAATGAGAGGGGACAGCACCCCCTCCTCCCCCTGGGGCTCAGTCCCTGTGTGTGTGGCAGGAAGGGGACAGTGCCCGACCCCAGGGCCTGGTCCTAGTGGATGGGGCTTTTCTGAGCTGTGTACTGGCTCCAGGCCACTCATCAGGCCCACAGAGCCGAAAGGCTGAACATTGCTGCTCTAAATATTTTCAACGACTGATGGCAAAAATTTCTTAAATCCCAGTAATCTCTGAAAAGATACAGGATACTGTTTACTGGAGAGGCTGGAAGAGTTGTCTTTTTGGTAGACTGACATGGGCTCCTAATGCTTTCTGGTACATCACATAGTAAAAAAGTAGAAATGCCTTGAATAGGAGAAAGGGGAGCCAGCAGTGGAGAGGGGAAAGGTACACTCCAATTTGCCAGGGAGATTCCGGTTATGGGACGTTTAGTTTGGTTGCTGAGGGGGTGAAATTGGGAACCTTCAATCTGTACTGTGTTAGTAGCAAATGGTAAAATGCAGCATCAGCCATAGTTCTGTGGTTCACCAACTCCATCTCTGTGGCTTCCGCAGAGCATCAAGAAGTGCTAAGCATAGGGCAAATAAAACATGAGCCTATGGAAACAAACAAGCAACAAAGAGAGATTTCTGTGTTTGGAGGATGCTGAGCCTAGGAGAACCATGGAGGACATGAGGAACCTGGGGATTGTTGGCTGTTCTGTGTGGATCCTTTGCATCTGTTCATGTGACCCTTGATTTCCCTAGTCCTCACACAGGAACAACTATTACCAAGTAAGTCTCCCTGGTAAATAGGGGACAATAAAATCCTTAAAGTACATCTGTTTAGCACAGTTCAGTGATATGAAGTTTAGAGGAACTTGAGCTAACTCAGGACTGAGACATGATACTCGGATCAGGCTAATAAAGCCTGCTGTGAAACTCTGAAAAACTAATACAACCTTTTTTTGTTCAGTGTGTTTATTAATGATTTGGATGCTAGTGTAAAGATCTTTCTATTTCCATGAAACTGGAATAGACTGTGAACAGAGGATGTGAGCACAATTCAGAAGGGTCTCAATAGATCAGAAAGTTGGGCTAGAGCTAACAAGATGAAGTTCAGTGTGGACAGATGCAATGTGTGGTGCCTTGGGAAGAATAATCAAAAACACAAATACAAAATGGGATACAACTGGCTGGGTGGCAGCTCTGTGGAAAAGGACTTGGGAGTCTTGGTAGACCACAGACTCAATATGAGTCTTCAGTGTGACGCAGCCACACAAAAGGTGAATGCGGCACTGGTTAGGCCTCTCTGTGTACAGTTCTGGGCTCCACATTTTAAGAACATGGACAAGTTAGAGAGGATCCAAAGGTGGGTCACAAAGGACACTTGTACACATGGGGGGAGTTTAGTCCTTTGGGGTTGCATTCTGTGTCCCCTAAATTGAAACTGTGTGGTTTTAGCTGAAACCCACAATTTCCATTTAGGGGTTTCCATCACTGCTATCATGAGGGCCCCAATCTTTTTTTCCCCCCCTGGCAGAGCCTGCTCAGAGCCAGGGGGTGAGCTGCTGTGGGCTGAGTGGCCCCTGAGCTGCAGGGGGCCCCAGTCCTTCCCTCTGCAGTGGTGGTGCCCCCTGGGACTGTCTGGGTGGGCTGCTAGTGGGCCAGCTGCTGCCCCAGCTCAGAGGCAGCACTGGCCCAATCCAACTCTTCCCCAACCCTGAGCTGGGGCAGCACCCAGCCCACTAGTAGCCCACCTGAGCAGTCCTGCGGGGCGCTGCTGCCATAGAGGGAAGGACTGGAGCCCCCCCATAGCTAAGGGGCTGCTCGGCCTGCTAGCAGCTCACCCTGTAGCCATGGGTGGGCAGGCTCTGCTGAAAAAAATAAAAGAGGATCGGGCCCCTTACTGCTTCTGCCTTCATCAGCACCTGGTAAAGGCAGAAGCAGCAAGGGGTCCAATTCTTTTTTTCTGCAGAGCTTCCCTGCCTCTCCTGCAGCCAAAGGACAAGCTGACTACTAGCTGCAATGCACTGTTGGAAACTAAACTATACCAGGAGGTAGTTTAGTTTGCAACAATGCAAACTCATTTAAAACCCCCAAAACTCCTGCACGTGTACAGCATAATGCCATTAAGCCACACAAAGTGACATTTTCATCACATGTACATGGTAATGGTGCATGTGTAGAAGTACCCCCAGATGATCAAGGGCTTAGAAGGCAAATCATATAAGGAAATGCTGAAAGACCTAGGCAGGTTCAGATTGTAGAAAAGGCGCTTTAGAGGGGACATGATGACAGTCTTCACATACTTGAAGATTGGATACAATTCAAGTACAAAAAAACTTCTTCACTGTGAGAATAGTGAGGCAGTAGAATAGACTTTCAAGGGAAGTTGTGGACTCTCTGTCACTGGAGGTGTTCAAGAAGAGGCTGGACAGCCACTGGTTGGGGATGATCTAGGCGTAGTTATGCCTATTTTCTACTCTGTGTATTTCTCATGTTTCTGGGCTTTGCTGATTCTTTCCCCACCCACTTTTTTCTGCTATGTGTGTCAGGCTGTTTCCAAAGCTGCCCAGAGGCATTGGGTGTTGGCTAGAACTAAGGCTGGGGACTTCAACTGGGTGTGCCGACTCGCTCGCTAGGAACCAAGCCAGGAGTTCCTGGCTAGAGGGTCTTGCCTCTCCACTCAGGGTCAGACCAATATCCATATTTTGTGTCAGGAAGGAATTTTACCCCATGGTCAGATTGGTTTGTATGGCAGGGGTTTTTGCCTTTCTTTGTAGTGGAGGGCATCGCCCTTTACCCAGGACCTCTTGAGTGTATTCTTACATTATTTTACAGAAGGAGGCCATTGTCTGCTGTGGTTCCCCTGCTTTACTTGTGGCAGGCTAGGGTGTTAGGTCTACGTTGTGTCAGGGTTGAGGATAGTTTTACGTATTTAGATTATGGTTTGTATGGGGTGGTTTGGATAGTGATGGTCCTGCCTCAGGCAGGGAGTTGGACTACATGACCTCTGGAGATCCCTTCCAGCCCTACTTCTCTATGACTCTCTGACTTTAACTATACTGCTGCCGGTGCTGCAGCTAGCTTGCAAGTCTTTTCATGGCACTGTATGGTTCAGTAGAGATGCTACCATGGTTTATGATAAAGGAAATTCTGCCCAACAGATGAATGGAAGAAAAACACTAGCCTTAAGCAAGTTTGACTAATCTCCAAAAATCTGTTTTGTTGTTGCTTTGTTTTAGCAAATGCGGCTGTCGGTATGTTTCAGACAGCATGTTGTTTCCTCAACCCCCACAAACAGGGTTTCAGGATTATACTGGAAGGAGTATTCTGCAGTTTTCATTCTATTTTCCATTTCGGAGCCCCTGCCATCTCCTATCTCAGATATGTTTTAATTTGTACAGGTGATACGAGGATAGATGTAGTCTGTTTAATTGGTATTAGTCCACTAAACCATATGTAGAAAAATATATATTTCATTAATGCCAATGCTAGTATTCTGAGCCTCTGATGCTCAGTCCCTCTCCTGTGCCCCTACCTTTCCCTCAGCTTTAAGGTGTTCACTAGGCCTGTGCAAAGTGGCTAGTATTTGCTTCAGATTTGGATTCGGACAATTCAGGGGACAGTGATTCAATTCAGTGATTCGAATCGCTGTCCTGAATTGATTCGGTGGAATCTGATTCAGAGATTCAGCTGCTGCCAAATCTCTGAATCACCCAGGCCCATCCCCTGCCCACTTTCTCAGCCTGGCAATGGCTGCCCTGCCCGCCCCAGCTCCCAGCACTTCGAAAAAAAAAGCCCTGACTCACTGGGTGCTGCTGGGTGGGGGGCGATGCCTACTGCCCACCACTGCCCCACACTGCGTGGGGGGGCTCTGCATGAGCCCCCCAACCCTCCTCCTGCTCCCTCAGGTCCCCTTCTTGGCTGCCTCACCCGCCATAGCTCCGGCCCGTTAAAGAAAATAAAACTGAGGAAAACCCCAGACTCCCCATTCCTCCCAGTGGGGAGTGATCCCAACTGCTCCCCAGTGCCCCACACCATGTGAGGGTGCTGCACAAGCCCCCAGAAGCCCTGAGGCCACTGCAGGAGTGGTAAGTCCCTGGGGTTTTCCTCAGTTTTTTTTTTTCCTTAAAGGGCTAGAGCTGGGGCAGGCAGGGCAGCCATGGGGGGGCTGGGAGAGTGAGGGAGGGGGTCAGGGGGATCATGGCAGAGCCCCCCATGCAACATGGGGCAGTGGGGTCCAGCAGGGATTGTCCCCCTGCCTATCAGCACCCAGTGAGTCAGGCTTTTTTTAAAGCACTGGAAGCTGGGGTGAGCAGGGCAGCCATGGTAGGGCTGGGGGAAGCGTGTGTCATTCGGGGGGAGGGGCTGGGGCCTCACTGTCCCCTCCCCCGGCTCCCCCTTCTCTGCTCCCTACTTACCAACTCTGAGTGCGGCTGGAGCTCCATGCTGCAGCGGGCAGGGACTGCCTAAATCATCAAAACTTTGAATCTATTCGGACCTTTTTATTGGTCTCCTGATTTGATTCGGATTTAGAGATTTGGCAACTGAACTGGGCTGAATCTCCTCCAAATGGAATCACCACCCAAAGCTTCTCGCAGCCCTAGGATTCACAGCTCTGGGACCTGTAGGATTTAGCAATGCACCCTCTGATTAAGGAGGTGTGTCCTCGCCTGGCTTCTGTCCCACAACAAGATAAGAGAGATTTTTTTAAAGGCACAGGGGTGAGTTAGATATCCAATTCACTCGCTTTGTTAGGCCATTTCCACTGGTTTCCAAATTGGTACCTTTCAAATATAAAAGATAAGTACATGATGCTGAGACTAGACAATTAAGAATAGATGAAAAAGGTGGGTAGGTTATACACAACTGCATTGTTATTGCTCCTCAGCATGTCACATTGTGTTATTTCCAAATGCCAAGTTGCAGTCCATGTGTGAGGATCACATGATGGCAATGGCAAGTTAAATCAAGTTCTGAAACATGTCTTTGTTTTCTGTACTTTGAGTGCAACTCACTTAGTAATGTCTGAAGGTTTTAACTGAAGTGTTAAGTCACTGGTTTGGTCAGAGGGCTGTTATCTGTTCATTATTCCAAGCCTGCCTACCCGTTGATTTGGGTTTTGCAATAAGATTCACTGAACAGTCTCCTCAAATATTGTAGTTAATGAAGCTAAGTTAGACCCCAATATGAAAATACTGCAGTGGATACCTGCTCTTTCCTTCAGTCTACTAGAGCAGTTAGCAGAATGTCAGTCAAATACTATTGGTGTCAGAAAAGAAATACGAAAGCAGCTTTCTGAAATGGAAGCTCCATTATCAAGCTCCTGAATGCTTGCTAGACAATGCAGCATTGCTCAAATGTCCTGATACCTATTCTGTGACATTCATTTCCTCCTTTAGCTTCTTGGAAAATGGACCGTTTTTTTAACCACATTGTTACAAAGTTTTCAGATTGTCCTTCTTGTGTGTATATATGTACACTATGGACACAGAAAACCTAGTGCAAAGTGGTTTTAATGTAGCAAAATCAAATGAGGCTACCGAGTAAAAGTTGTACAGCTAATCATTGAATGCACAGCAAAACATAGTAAGATTTAGTGTGGATACAAATGGCCTTGGGGGTAGTGGTACTTAATCTTCTGACTCTGCAAGCCAGATGAGTGGTGTGGGAGGTGGTCCATAGGCCAGATCAGGCCCTGTGCCAACCTCTGCCCACCAGGATCAGGCCCCAGGGCTGTGCACCCCTCTGCATGCCCAATCCAGTGCACAGGGCGATGCTCTCCAGCATTCTGGGGTTCCCCATGGATCTGGAAATTTGGCAGCAAGGGAGCAGTGCCACCGCTCCCCATCACCAAACTGTCAGACCCACAGGGGGGCCCATAGACTGGATAACCCAGACCTGAGGGCTGGATCTGGCTTGTGGGTCCAGAGGCTGAGCATCCTTTCCTTAGGGTAAATGTGAATCATTTGCAGTAGGATCAGTGAATAGTTTTTTTTCCCTTTTTCTAAGTCAAGAACTCTGTCCAGTAACTTGACTAAAACTATGTTGCTCCTCATTCCTGACTTGCAGCCCCCTGGCCCTACCAGTGCCCTTCACTCCCATGCTGTAGCCCCCCTTCCCTACTGGTGCCCCTCACTCCCAAGCCACAGCCCCCTGGCCTTGCCTGTGCTCCTCACTCTCAACCTGCAACCTCCCCAGCCCTGCCAGCGCCCCCAACTCCCAACCTGCTCACAGCCCCCACCACAGGCAGTGCCTCCCAGCCACCCCACCTCTGTGAGTATGGGCACTGGCCCTGGCACCACCAGCCCAGCCATGCAGCTCCCTGCTACCCCAGAAGGGTCCCCCTACCTTTTTTCCCTGGTGGAGGGGCAGGTGCCTCCCCCTCACCTCCCCTGCCCTGCTGCAGCCCCAGCACCCAGACACATTCTTCCAGCACTGGCAGGCATCTGCCTCCCCCTCACACACCCATTCCCTGCACACACGCCTGCCACAGCTCCTTCCCACAGCCCCCAAGCCCCGGCCCTCCAATCCCCACTCCCCATAAACCTGTCACATCCCATGGATTGAGAAACACTGCTTTAGAGTAAGCTGCAAGGAGAGATGTAATAAAAGCAAGTGCTAGTAATTTCAGCACTGGCATCTGAAGCACTGGTATTCATGTGCTGAATCACAGAAATAGTGACAGGCATCACATATATGAAGTTGGAAAAGGAGGATTCGGTGTCAAGAAGTATTCCAGCATCAAGAACACTGATGGCAGGCTTAGAGGGAAAGAGGCTGGCAGTAAGCCGTGTCTTTTGTCATGGGCGGCAGAGAGTAGTCAGTAAAGGTTCTGGAAGAAAGGCTTTTTGGCTATTGTCAGTTTAAATGTGGTAGTTAAAGAGTTAATGGTAAGGATCATTAAAGGGATGGTAGAATGAAGACTGAGAACAGAACTTGCCCACTGGTACAGGGGAGCCCAGATCCTATATCTTTCCACATTGAAATTATGTTTTTGAATCAGTTGTCTATAAACACTAGGTTATATGTAATATCAGACAGTGAGTGCTTTTGAGCATTTTCTTCACTTTCAGATAATCACTTAAATATATCTAAGATATACTTATCTTACTCATTTTTTTCAGTCTAGTCTATGTTCAACAGACCTGTATTTGCATCGAGTTCCTGTTTTTTCCTCTTACCTTTAACCCTGTTGAGCACATCAAGCCCTGTTCTTTGAAAATAATTTGCGTTTACTTTTGGGATACCTTAAAACCAGGGGCAGGCAATTATTTTGGCTGGAGGGCCACTTAATGAGTTTTGGTGGGCTGTCGAGGGCCACAAGGGTAGCCCTGTCCCTTGACAGGTGTGTGTCCCCCCCCCCCCCCCCCGTCACCATCTTGGGAGCAGAAATCCCACCCCAACCCCTGACCCTTGCCACCAGAAGTCCTTCCCCTTGCCCCAGAAGTATTCCTTTTGGTAAAGGGGTTTTCCATCTTGGAACTGGAAAAAAACAAATTATGTACTAAAAATCAAACATCTACAATAACATTTTAATTTTATTTTAAAAATATGTTTGTTCTGATTTGTGTGCGCTTGCATAGTGTATATAGAGGTAATTTCATAGTAGCTCAAAATGAGGTCTTATATATAGTGGGGGGGTGTGGGGGGGTGTAGGCTGGTGGGTATGGGTATGGGGTGTATGTGTGTGGGGATGGGAGGGTGGGGGTGGGGGTATGTGTATGGGTGGGTTTTGGGTTTTGTGGTGGGCTGTGGGTGTATGGGGGATTGTGGGGTGTGTAGAGGGGGGGATGACTGTGGGTGTGGGGTGTGTGTAGGGTGTGCGTAGGTGGTGTGGGTGCATGCATATGGGGGAATGTGTTTGTGGGGGGGGCCTACAAACATGCCCCCCCTTGCACACAGTCCCTGCCACCAGCAGGAGCAGATGGAGCCCCCGAGTGGTGCATGGTCCCAACAAGCTCCAGAACTGCATATGGCTGGGCTGCTGGCTCCATTGCATGGGGCTTACGTGCCCGAGCCCTGTATTGCCAGAAGGAGCCCCATGTGATGAAGCTGGCAGGACAGATCATGCGGCTTGACCAGGGCAGCAGGAAGAGTGGCAGAGTTGGCCCAGCTCCATAGTATGGCACTCCCCACCATTCCCCACGATGTGTGCATAGCAGTGAGTGGGGCTGGGCTGTCAGCTTCATCACACAGGGCTCCCCCCAGGGGTGTGTGGCTTGAGCAAAGAACCTGGAAACTGTAGGACAGCTCCACATGATGGAGCCAGGCAGAGCCCGTGCTCCCACTGACCTGGGTTCCACATTCCTGTCATGTCACCCTGGGCCCCTGCCAGCCCTGGCCCTGGGGCAGTGGCATGGACTCTGCAATCCCACCTGCCACAGCTCCCTCCTGCCCTCCTGTCTCCTGCAGCCACCACCACTCCCACCACCTGCCACCACTACCATTTCCCCCTGCTCTGCCTCCACCCATCACCGCTGCCCTCCTTCCTCACATGGGGCTTGGCCCCATGCGAGCACAGCAGGGGAAACTTGGGGCTGGGCCAGATATAGTGAATTTGTAGGCACCCACCAGCCGGCTGGATGAAATTGCCTGGTGGGCCAGATCTGGCCCATGGGCTGTATTTTGCCTGCCCTTGCTTAAAACAAACACAACCTTAACTAAAGAACTTACATACACTACATAAGTTCATTTCCACTTAAAAGAGTGAGCTATGTCAGTTAGTCTCACGTAATATCATCACTGAAAAGTTTCCTTTTAAAAAGACTTTTACTGAAAATGATTTTGTCTTTACATTTCTGCCCACATTTGTGTTAAGACATGTTTTAACTGATTCATTTGTACCTGCAAATAGCATTTCGTTCTGCTGAAATCAACATTTAAATGTGAGACATCTTCAAATCATGTGTAGTCTGTGTAGCGATATAGCCTGAATGTACATACAGTAAGAGTACTGGATTAAAAAGTCTACTTATTTATACTGGTTTCCCCCTGTGTCTTTGATATTCACTCCCCACCAAGCATTTCTGATTTTCTCATTGTAGAAAAGAAGACACACAGGACTGAAGTGCTGCTTAGGGGCTTCGGTCTCCTTACCTCCCACGGACTTCCCGTATAACTGTGGGCAAGTCACTTAACTTCTCTGCACTTCCTGGGTAAAATGGATATTGTGAGGATAAATAGGTTGAGAGCTGTTGTTATACTATGGGTATGGGTATCATCTAAGGCTCTTAAATTCCATTTCCTCCTTTGCTTAACTGTTGGCATAATTATAGATGTGTATCTTTTATCATTTACTGTGACTGAAGAAAGAACGGCTGCAGAATTTACCAAAGTTCCTTTCTGGAGAAGTGAGATCCCGTGAACCTTCTTTCATATATCTCCTGCTTCCCTAGAGTTGCTTTTCCTGACACGTAGAGCAGTCTTTCTCAGTCTCTGCTTGTAACTTCAGCAGAGGGAAAGAGCAGTTGGAGGAGGATTCAGAAGCAGGACAGGAGGCAGATAAAAGCACTGAGGCAGCCTCAGTTGAGGGGCAACATTAGCTGTCAGGTCTCAGCATCTCATTTCTTAAAGAAGAGGATATTGCCATCCTCACTCATGCAAGCCCATACAGATTGTCCTTACTCTCTCTGCCCTTATGGGCCTGACAGAGGCATCTGCATTCTTTTTGAATCTTTCTGGAAGCAAGTTTTATAGAAGAGAAAACTGACATGAAGGCTTTCTGCTTCCCCACCCTTGCAGACAATGATCTCTGTAGGCAACAGCCTCCTGCCTGCATGCATTTCAAGCCTGTATAGTGAGGGGAGCATGGACCCCTGTCTCCCTGTCCTCCATGGATCATATGTCAGTTGTCACCTGGATCACCTTCTCTCCAGTCCTGCTGCCCAGATCAGCTCAGAGCAGCAGCGGTAAGTGACAGGTAAGAATTCCCCCTCGCCAGACCCCTCCCCTCTCCCCCTGCAGTGACTGCCTGGCAACTCCCCATGTGCACAGATCAGGCCTGCGCCACCCCTGCTGGGCCCTGCAACTGTCTGGCAGGTCCCTACCCACCTGTCTCCCTTCTCCCCTTGCTCCCCCTCTCCCTCCACTCCTACCCCCCTCCCTACCTGCTTGCAATTCGCTCTTTCCTATCTCCCTCCCTTTGCCCTCTTCACTCCTGCTTCCCTCCTTCACCCTTCCTTCCCCCAAATTCACCCCTTCCCTACTCACTTATAACCCAGCTGTCCCCAGCTCTCATTCCAGGGCTGTAGAGTTCAAGGATAGCTAGTCCATGCTGGAAGCAGTGCTTCCTGGGATGCTGGAGGACTGCAAATTGGTCATTTCATCTCATCATCTCAGTGGAGAAGAAGTTATGATAACTCAAGCTGGGTAGTAGAGTTCAAAGATAATCTTCGCCTGAAGTGGCTTAACTTTAAAATACCTAGAAGGCACTTAGTACTTGTTAACAAGCCTTAATGTGAAGACACTTGGGGTGCCTGTAGATGTGTGGGAACACTACTCCAATGTGCTGTAATTGCAGTGCGTCAGAGCAGACTTAATTGAGTCTGCTGGAATGAGCTAATGAACGTGCTCCAGCAGCCTCCCCATCTCATGTATTCAGTGTCCCTGCACTTCAAAATGGTGTGTCTGGGGTTGTGCTTTAAAGCTCATTGGTCAAAGTGTCCCCCCGCCATTTTGAAGTGCCGGATGCTGAATACATGAGACGCTGCAGCCGCTTTAATTAGAGTGGCTCTCAGAGCCTCTATAATTAAAATGCCTCTTCTGCACCTTTGGAGCATATGTAAAGATGCCCTTGGTTTTAAGTGCCCTTACTATGGTCTAATTGTAATATGTAACTTCACCCTGAGTCAGAGAAGTGTAACTGCCCTCTTTTTCCCTGCCACCCATGGGTTTTGTGACTGTGTGTATTTTTCCATATTTTAGTTGGTCTTAATACATTAGTGTGTAACACTGAGAGTATCTATCAAGTCTTGTTGTCTGTCTGTCTAGTGGATGTTATTCTATACTAGTGTAGCACGCTTTATGACCTGAGGTAATCCTCACTGTATTGCTTGTGCTCCTCAAACAAACTTCAGAATATCTGAAATCTCAAAACAATATCTGGGCCAGCAGATTTGAGCTCATTGTTGAAGTATTTCTCTTTATAGGTATGTCTAGCCTACAGCTCCTGGTTCTGTTTTAATGGGATTAATTCATTGCAAATTAACTTGTTTTTAACTAAGACAATAGCAAGTGCTAGGTCTAGACACTATGTAAACATTTGTTCCAGGACACAAATGTCTGTGACTTGTCCTAGGGCTCAATTAACTAGAGTTAAAATGGGATCGTATATGTTAGTCTACGCATACATCTAGAGGCAATGGTTTTTCTAGACATAACCTTATATGTTACGGTTGCAATAGAACCATTACATGTTAATGCCACTTAAATACTACAATTTAAATTTATCCGTAGCACAGCTGCAGTGAATGTGAGTTGAGTTGCATCAGAAACTAATTTAGCCTTCTCCAAATTGAACAAATTTAGAAGGATTTGATTGCTTACGCTTGCTTGGAAATACACTGTGATTCACAATACCTTGGGCCAGTGGTGTTCAACCTTTTGACTCCACAGGCCAGATGAGCAGTTCAGGTCTCATCCATGGGCTGGATTGGGCCCCATATAGCCTCCACTCATCCATGAGTTCCAGGATCGGGCTTTGGGGCCCCATGTTGCCTCTGCCAAATCCTGGACACACGGATTGGGCTCTAAGGCCCTGTGCCATCTCCACCCAGCTGCTTGTGCTGAGTTCTGAGTGCTGGGACCCTGTACTGACTGTCCAGCCCTGTGGGCCAGGATCAGGTCTTGCACGGCCCTGTATGCCTAATCTAGTGTGTGCAGGGCCACAGCCTGTGGGGCTCCCCATAGAAACCTAGAAGTGCTGGGGGCTAGATTTGGCCCATGGGCCAGGCCTTAAGTTCCCTTGTTGTAGGGCCTTGTCACATGTTCACCTGGCAAACTTGAAAACCATTGGAGTGTTGTGATGTTTTAAAGTTAGTATGTGTTAGGGTAAAGTCACATGCTCACTTGCAACAGTTGCAAATCATTGGAAGGTAGTCCAGGGTGCATTTGATTTAAATCACTGGTCAGGAAGCCTCGATTTAATTACTGTTTTCTACAAAAAGTGCATTCTTGTTGTTTGATATCCTTTATTCATTTAACTTCTTGAAACTACACTTTTAGAGACAGGTAAGGCCTTGACTGTGTGTATACAACCTTGCAGAGAGATAAAAGGGCCTATGGGTAGGTATCAGGTCTGTTCTCTCTCATCTCCATATACTGCTGTTGACAAGGATGTTGTCTCTGGAGAGACGTATCCACAGTTTAAGAACTGAAGCTAAGCATCACAGGGATGCTTAATGGGATCTTCTAAACTGAGCACCAAGTCCCATTGGATAAAGTAATTTTCTTTAATCTTTACTAATCTATAGAGAAGCCTCTGGGAACCCCATAAGATTGGGCCCCTGATAAAATCCATGGCCTGTTGTGATCTATTTATAAAACTTTTCTAAAAAGGTTACATGAAAATATTGTCTCAAATAGTATATAATTTAAAGTTATAATCCATATTTCATGATGATATCTATGAGCTTTAATATATCTTAAATTGAAAGTATCTTTATATAAGTTTGGCTTTTTAAAAAAGTATCTGAACAAAAAAATAAAAAAATATGATTAAATAAAAAAATATGATTTAAATTAAAGAATCCAGTTTTTTTTAACGTTGATTTTTATCCACCCTGGTAATGACCTATTAAAGTTAGTGCATGTTAAGAGATAAGCCTAGCCTGAAAGGAAACAACAAGGCAGTCGAGGGGAAAGGGACTTAACGGTGGGAGTCTACTACAGACCTTCCAACCAGGGAGAAGAGCTTGACCAGGAATTCTTGGGTCAGCTCACAGAGGTAGTGAAGGCTAAGGATGTGGTAGTCATGGGGGACCTGAATTTCCCGGACATCTGCTGGGAAGAGCAGTCAGCCAGGTCTGACCGCTCATGTAGGTTCTTGGCCATAGTGCAGGACCTCCATCTAACCCAGGAGGTGCACAGCCCCACCAGGGGAGATGCCTTGTTGGACCTAGTGCTGGCCATGGGTGATGACCTGGTGAGGGGGCTGCGGGTGCTCGACCACCTGGGTGACAGCGATCATCGCCTGCTGGAATTCACCATCCAGCGCAAGGTGGCAAAGGCATGCAGTAAGGCAGCGGCCCTAGATTTTAGGAGGGCAGACTTCAATGAGCTCAGGAGGATAGTTGGAGAAGCACTGAGGTCCCAGAGGGGAGGGGAGCCAAGTGTCCAAGGAGAGTGGTCGCTCCTTAAGGAGACGATCCTCCAAGCCCAAAGGAAGGTGATCCCAATGAGGATCAAAGGGAGCAGGAGAGCACACAAGCCTCTGTGGCTCACCAAAAGCATCTGGGAATGTCTCCTTGCTAAAAAGGAGGCTTACACCCAATGGAAAGAAGGGGTCATCACCAGGGAGGACTATTCTGTAGTTGCTCGGGGATGTAGGAGGGGTAGTTAGGAAGGCCAAGGCAGAGATGGAACTGGGACTAGCTTCCCAGATTAAGGACAATAAGAAGTCCTTTTTTAAATACATAGGGGGTAAAAAGAAGGTCCCGGGTAATGTGGGCCCCTTCCAGGATGCGATGGGAAACTTGGTCATCACACCAGATGGCAAAGCTAACACGTTTAACAATTTCTTTGTCTCCGTCTTCCTAAGTAGGAACCAGAACAGCCACCTCCCCGCTGGGCCCCCCTTGGGCCCTGGGGGAGGCACACCTGGGCCACGGGTTAGCAAGGATTTAGTTAGGGAGCTTCTGGAGGGGTTGGACGTATTCAAGTCAGCCGGTCCGGATGATCTCCACCCTAGAGTTCTAAAGGAACTGGCCGAGGTCATTGCAAGTCCCCGGCACAAATTTACGAGCACTCGTGGTGCTCTGGTGAGGTACCAGAGGACTGGAAGAGGGCCAACGTGGTCCCCATCTTCAAAAAAGGCAGGAAGGTGGACCCAGGAAACTATAGGCCGGTTAGTCTTACCTCAATCCTAGGCAAGCTGTTCGAGAAAATTATGCTGGCACACATCCAGGAGGGGCCAGCAGGGGACTGTGTGCTTAGGGGCAACCAACACGGGTTCATCAGTGGCAGGTCCTGTCAGACCAACTTGGTGGCCTTTTACTATCAGATCACCAGATCATTAGATGCAGGGGTAGCAGTGGATATAGTCTTCCTGGACTTCCGGAAGGCTTTCGACACTGTCTTTCACCCCGTTCTCATTAAGAAACTGGGGGGCTGTGGTGTAGACACCCACACAGTCAAATGGGTCGCCAGCTGGCTGGAGGGCCGCACCCAGAGGGTGGTGGTGGATGGGTCCTTCTCAGCCTGGAAGGACGTGGGCAGTGGGGCTCCGCAGGGCTCGGTCCTTGGGCCCGCACTGTTCAACATCTTCATCAGTGATTTGGATGAGGGGGTAAAAAGCCCCCTGTTCAAATTTGCTGATGACACTAAGATGTGGGGGGACGTGGGCATACTGGAAGGATGCAACAGGCTACAATCAGACGTAGTCAGGTTACAAGGGTGGGCGGATGAGAATAAGATGGGTTTCAACACAGACAAGTGCAAGGTGATGCACCTGGGGAGGAGCAACTGGCACCATACCTACAGGTTAGGGAACTCCCCTCTTGTCAGCACGGAGGCGGAAAAGGATCTTGGGGTCATCATTGACTCCAAGATGAACATGGGCCGGCAGTGTGGGGAGGCAGTAAGGAAGGCCAACCGCACCTTGGCATGCATCCACAGATGCATCTCAAGCAGATCCAAAGAGGTGATCCTCCCCCTCTATGCGGCACTGGTCAGGCCGCAGCTGGAGTACTGCGTCCAGTTCTGGGCGCCACACTTCAAGAGGGATGTGGACAGCATGGAGAGGGTCCAGAGGAGGGCCACTCGTATGATCGGGGACAACAGGGCAGGCCCTATGAGGAGAGGCTACGGGACCTGAACCTGTTCAGCCTCCAAAAGAGAAGGCTGAGGGGGTATCTTGTGGCCTGTTATAAACTAGTCAGGGGGGACCAGCAGGCACTGGGGGAGTCACTGTTTCCCCCGAGCACGGCCAGGAGTGACCAGGAATAACGGTCACAAGCTGGCAGAGGGTAGGTTTAGGTTAGATATCAGGAGGTGCTACTTCACGGTCAGGGCGGCTAGGGTCTGGAACCAGCTTCCAAGAGAAGTGGTGCAGGCTCCTACTTTGGGGGTGTTTAAGAGGAGGTTAGATGAACACCTTGCTGCGGTTGTTTGACCCCAGTACTCTTTCCTGCCATGGCAGGGGGTCGGACTAGATGATCTGCTCAGGTCCCTTTCGACCCTAGAAACTATGAAACTTAGCAATGTCATTAGGAGTCTTAATATGCCCTAAACTGCTTGAACATGTACCTGCTTAGTGTTAAGTTGAATGTGTAATACCACCCTTAGTAATAATACACTATCATCTGATTACATATGTCATAGGGCATATGCTGTATACTATTAGTAAATCAGTAATTTAAGAAAACTTGAGGGCCTATCAGGGGAAAAACTTATTCAACACTGCTCCATTTTATGCTGCATGAGGAAAACAATCAAACTGAATAATGTTTATAATGTTCTTATTTTAAAGTTATGATCTGTAATTGTGCTGCATTGCAGATCAAAATTATTGTCATTCTTAACTTCTGAGCTATATCCTCTTTAACAGACATCTGAAAATATACCCTTTAGGTGTATAGAAGATAGGACAAGGACGGGATTTCAAGGTAGAAGACATTTCTGCTTGGACTCTTTTTTTTCCCTCTGGTTGGGTAATTTAGCTAAAAAGGTTGCAGAAAAAAGAGAAGTTAAATATGCAATAATTGTCTGTACTTAGATTTTTTTTGGTGGGGGGAGGAATCTCCTTTCCTTTTTCACCTTTGCATATCATTGTCTAAATTATAAAGTAAAGCATATTTTTTTTAGTGAAAGTTGTAACTATGTAGAGAATTTCTATGACTAGTTTATATTCAAGAATATCCCAAACTGGATTTATGTAATTTTAATAGTAACCGGAGGATGTAAGTGCTTATTTTCGCTGTTTTAAATTGAGAATATCAGCACACTTGGAGGTGGGGAGGATGTTTAAATGACTGACTCTATATGGAAACCTAAAAGGAAAGCAAATGAAGGAAACCTCAAAAGACTCCTAATGAGGCACAAATGAGAAATAGTTATTAGAACAGGAACACCAAGTAATGTGAAGATCTGGGTGGGAAAGAACAAGGATCCCTCATAGCTGGGCTCCCTGGCTGCCTAATGTTCAGTTCAGTCTTATAATTTTGTAGTTATTAGGTTATTTTTGTCTGGCAGTCCTGTCTTTCACTACAGCTTAAGTTTTCCTAAGCCTGTTATTTGTGTATGTTGTTTAGCACTTCCATAAACACTGGTTTCTGAGGACAGAAGAAAACGACATTTAGCTTCAGCAGGCACTGTCATGTACACCTGAATTAAAACAAGCTTAAATGGAAAGGTGTTCTTTTTACAGTATCAATCTTCATGCCATTTGTTAGGACATAAAACCAGAAACTTTGTAATGACCCCGTATGACAGGTGCAATGCTGTACCATATTTTGTCCATTCAGCAGCCAAGCACCACTTTCACTTGCAAATGGGGTGGTTAGATTTCCAAATAGGTGCAACTGGAGGCATGAGTAGTTCTCCCAACTTAGAGCATATTATTGCATCACCAAAGTCAGCAGCTTGGAGAACAGAGGCAAAATCTGTATGTGTAACTGTTGTCCCAAGAACAAACTGGGAATTGTGACTTAAAGTAAGTCCCATGAGACTCTACATGATGCCAGCAGGGATTTCCAGGTGGCAGAACAGCAGGAGGGCAGCCACAAGACTCTTGAAGGGCAGAAGGAAAACTTTTACCTTGGTCAATAGATGTTTTTATATTTCTCTGTAATAAAGGGTTTTTCCACAGGGATGAAATGGCCTTTGCACCAACCTGGAGGTGACTGAACTTTAAAACGACTCTGGCATTGTGAATACTTTTGATGGTGCATAGTCAAAATCTTCAGGAATATAGGTGTTTTTCTTGCCAAACTCTGCATTTTTCACTTGGATCAAGCTTTTTTACCACGGTTGAAGTCTCTCCCTCTCCCAGCAATGAGGAAATCAGAGGCATTGCACTATCTGCACCCAGTGCTAGGGGGGGACCTGTAGTGCTGTCTGCCATCAGCATACTGAAACCCAAACAGTTTTACTGCCTCCCCAAAGTAACTGCATGTTGAACAGGAAGGGGGAACTGGCTACTGCAAAATATAGGCCAAAGTCCCAATGAAGCTGAGCTTCCCAGAGTGGTGTGTTTCTTTTCTTTTCTTTTTTGAGGTATTTTTTATCTTTCATTTCCCCAGCTCACACTGACACACTAGCATACACTTTAGTGAAAGTGTGCAGTGGATCTTTATAATATTATTGGTATTGAAAGCGAACCCTGATAAATTCTCTTGAAGAGCTCTGATGTGGTCACGTGAAAGGGAAGTGGGGATGGCCTCTCAGAATGTCCTTCAATGGTAGGGAGGAGAGAGAGACCACCAACAGTTTCTTAAAAAGCATTGGGAGCATGCTCTCCACAATTGCTCTGTCAGTGTCTCTCTATACCCGTAGCCCACTTTGTATATGGAAAGACCTCTGACTTGCTGGTAAAACAAAAAATGATGCCATGGCATGAATTCTAAGGGAAACAGCTGCTACCCTATTGTCCTCAATAACTCTGCATTGCACAGCCTACTAAGAGAGAATATTGAGAGGAAATTAAAAAAAAATTACTTATAATTGCATTGGCAGAGGGCATCTCCTGAGGATTAATGACCTGTCTTTGTACACTTGCCTCCTTCCAGCTAGTCATTAATCCCCACAACTTGCACCTAGACTCTTTTTGCTCATTTAAAACAGCACTTCCAACTTTTTACAAAGTATGCTCTATGAAAATGTTAATGAGTTCTGTGTCAAGTAACTCTACTGTAAGATGGGCTGTACAGAGCAGAGATGAAGAATATTGTCAGAGAGTACTAAAGGAAAGAGTGAGACCCAGATCAGAGAGGCGGGTCAGCTTTTCACTGGAGTTGAATCTTTACTGTCATTTGTTTGTAACATAAAGACTAATCGTAGGGATATCAGTCTAAATATTGTTAGAAAAACCTCTGTGACTTCAGTAGGTTTAGGGTCAAGTCATTTTTATAACAGTTCAGCAGTGAGAAGTGTGATTTATCATCAATTCAGCAAACAGTTTCTAAATCTGAAGAACAGTAAACAGTAGTGATTCTCAACTGTAGTGCCAGGGAATCTTGGGGTGCTGCAAGATCCTTTGAAGGGTGCTGCGAGGGGTGAGGAGATAAGCAGATAAGGTGCCTCTCAATTCACAAAACTTGTAGAAGTGGGGGCCTTGAGTTCAGAAAGTTTGAAAATTACTGGTATACAGCTGAAACATCCACAGGCAAACAACTGTGGCTATATCCTTTCACACGGACTTGTATGCATAATGGAAGTCTTCCTAAACAGTATATCTGAGATACCATACAATGGGTGTGTCTACACATTCATTAATGCAACTTTTGGTAATGAGCATTAAATTTAGTACCTTCATTGTCAGGTACTAAAAAAGGGCACATTAGCCTATTTTAATGCACATTGGCAAAAGCGCACCTTTTTGTGGTGGTTTAATGCACATTAAAATAAGCTAACTGCATTAAGATACATGCATAGATGCACCCAGTATACATTTTACAGGTGTTCCTGGCAAATGGAAGTATTCATGTCTTAGGAAGTGTTCTTTGTACAACTAATGGCCTTGCTGTTCAAACTAATAAACGCTAAGCCTGCAAGGGAGGATATTAAAGCAACACAATAGAGACAATCTAGGCTGATAAATTTTCAAAGACTAGTGAGCCATGCCAGTTGCAGAGAGAAGCACTCTCCTTCTGTAATAACCAGAGATTTCTCACTTTTGGTTGCATAACAGGCAGGTTAGATACATATAGAGAGGGAGACACTAAAGAATTCCTTTTAATTTTTTTTTTCTCCCTGGAAATAAACTGAAGGGTGACATGGATTTCATTCAACATCCAGGACATGCTTTAGTTATTTGGCTATGATCCCATCTCAATTCATTGTCTCACCTGAAAATGCTTTGGATTTTGAGAGTTTAGCAGCCAGAATATGAAGGAGATGTAATTAAACTGAACTGGAGAAGTACTCTTTCCCTCAGATTATAATCAAGACAAAGGTTTATAAAGAAACAAAAACCCAGAACCTACCAACGTAAAATGCTCATAAGCAAAAAGATAAGAGGCATATGCGAGTGGCTCAAATTCAAGGTTTCTCTGCTTTATTATGTGGAGATGTGTTTTTAACTCAAACAAGTATTGGTACTGCAAAGGATGACAGCCTCCTGGTCATCCAAGTAGTCTGAATTCTAAACCATAAACTTAACAAATTGTATAACTTGCCTGCTTTAAACTTTGTTTAATTAATAAACTCTTCTGGGTGTTCTTTATTTAGAGCTAATTAGGCTGTCTTGACCTGCACAGAAATTAAACTGAGCAAGTGCAGGTAGGAGCTGTAAAATATTCTTATTTTAGCTTTTGTCTGAGGGGTATCCTTTGGATGGCAGTTTTCTATATCTTCAGTTTTACTCCAGTTGTTGCCATAGGATCTGCATATCCCATTTATCTCCTGATCAGAGTATGGGCAAGAGTACATTTGTAATTGGTTCAAAAGGGAAGGGAAGAGGTGAGGGAAGGGTCCTGCTCAGGAACAGTTACTCTGTGGGTGTGTCTACACGTGTTCCTATGACACCTTTGTTACTGTGCCATCATTTAATACTTCCAGAATGACAGCACAGTAACAGCCCAGCACTTTAACAACCCACACTGTGCCGTGCATGCCATGTGAGGTTATTTTTAGCTGCTGCATTGCCGTATCAACGCACTATGAGGCAGTGTGTTGATACAGCGACACAGCTGTGGTGTCATGGTTTGTGACTGCCGATGCTATATCGCTGTAGCATGTTGCTATGGTGATGTAGCATCAGTGTAGATGCTCCCTGTAACTGTTATGCCTGCCTGAGCCTGTAGCAGTTCTGCGACATGAAGTCTGTGGTGCCTCTTGTACGAATAGAAGTGGACCCCAGAGTTCTTGTCTTAAATGTCCTGCCCTATCCTGTAGTGCAGCAGGCTGTTCACTGGGTATCCAACTGGATGATTCCTTTGAGTAATGAGATGGCTGCATTTTAGTTGTAAATTGTGGCTTCTTTGTGTTTGAAATTATTTGAAACATTGGCACTTCTAAAGTTGGTGAGACTTTGCACTACACACCCTGAAGTGCTCTGGGATCCTTTGGACTGAAGTATACTAAATCAGTTGTGTTCAACCCCCAGCCTGCAGGCCTGATCCAGCCCATGAGGCAATGTTAACTGGCATTTGGGTTTCTCCACAGGTCCAGAAATTTGGTGGTGGGGGAGCGGTGGTAGCATTAATTGCCACTCCTCGTGCTGGCAAATTCCGAGATCCATGGGGAGCCCATGAACTGGATGAGGTCCTGCATGCTAGATCGCATCAGTACATGGTGGAACTGGTGTATGGGGTCACTCTGTGGCTGGATCCAGCATGAGGGGTTGGGTTGGTGTGAAGACAGATGTGGTATGTGGCCTTGAGTAACACCCACAGACTAACACCATGCATCAGCCCCATGCTGGATCAGGCCCGTGGACTGGCCTTGCACCACTTACCTGGCCCAGGAAACTGAAAGGTTGAACATAACCGGGATAAAAGGTTAGAGCTGAATGAATGATGGAAAAGTAATTGCTTTTTTTTAAGTTTACTAACAAAACTTGGGTTGTTTTTTTTAGATGGAGTAGTGGCATACTTACTAAAAGTGAATTTCTACTGTGGCAATGATTATTGTTAGGAATGGGGTAAGTTGGGTGTCTACCTTTTCTTAATTTGAAAAAAAAGCAGACGCTTTTATTTGTGTTTGTATTAGCATATATTTTTAATATATGAAAAATTCATCTAAAACCTTGGAGAGCATTTACTGCTAAATACATTAGTGCAGCCATATAAACATTGCATTTTCTGTGCCTTAGTTACATAAACCATTTGTTTGGTGAGCAGGTATTCAGTTCCATTCAATATAAATCTCAAATATTCATGTTGAATTTTTCCTCAGAGTTTAGCAGTGAATCAAGGATAAAACCCTCCTTATTTCTTCCATGAGGCTAGAATTTCACCCCAGAAGCTCAAATTGTTGTGAGCAATTTTAAAATACTGAATGTGTTTTAGAATGCTGTGGCTTCAAGTAAATCTCTTGAACAAAGGAAAAGGAAAACTCTTTGAATAGATGTTCCTTGTGAATGTTTGCCTCTATTTTTCATAAGCAAATAGTACAACGCTAAAAAAGGCAAAGTCCCTATGTATATTTGATAAGTAGGTTTCTCTTTGTCTAACCAACATCTACAACTTGTCACATTTCTCTCTTGTACTTTTTGGGATGAGTATTCAGAGCATAACAGTTCAGTGTTCCAAGACTGAATCAATTTAATTGCAGGGTACTGGGTGATATTTATTTAGGGCCACTATTTGCATACTATTAATTTACATCCTCTATTACTTATTGATTTGCTCTTCAGTAAAAAGTAGACTCATTAGAACAGTAAGCAAAGCTTTTGTAAGATTTCTTGAAACGTATTGAGCACTTTAAATAACAGTAATTATAACTGTTATAGTCACTGGGAACAATACGAAATAGCTTTACTCTGAATGATATGCCAGCACTTGTCAATTTGCCAATCACAGGAATCTTTTCAAATGCCATGGTAGTTAAATTATTTTCTAAATGCATAAATTTTAAGTCACTGGCACAAAATCAAGACAATGACATCCAGGGAAAGATGCTCACACAATGGATTTTGGATTAAGTGATTCATGAGGTAAAATGTTAAACTTTTAAGAAAAGTGTAGTGTGATGGGGGCCAGCGTCATAGGAAAGTAGGACTAATAAAATATGTTTGAGGGGGTCATTTTTCTGTGTGATAGTGATGTTCTGAAAACAACATTTCTGAGATTTGCTTCTGCATAATAGCAAAGAATTTGGCCCATATTTCATGCAATATTTCCAATATCTGTGAATAGATCAAGCACACACTTATGAAGTGTTACCGTATTTAAGCTGTGACCTCAATTGCTACATTAGCTGTGCTCAAGTTATCCAATACTAAAACAGCCCCTCCGGTCATTTGAGCTCAACCAGCAACTTCCTTCCCTTTATCTCCTTGGAGGCCAGCTACTGAAAGCAGACAACAAACACCAAGTAAGCCTCCATATTATAGCACCTGGTCTGTGTTTAATACACCAGGAGCTAAAATGAGCTGGAATCAATCAGTGGTTTGTTTGTTTTTTCATTTTTCAATTTTTTGGGGAAGGGCTTTGAGGACAGAGCTCCTCTTTCATAAAGACCCAGTCCAATCCTCAGAGATTGGGTATGTAAAAAGTTCCTGTGATCCTTTCTTTTGAGGCACATTTGTTTCAGATCTTTGCTTTCTGAGATCGCTTCATGCTGAGCTCTGTTAGCTTCTGGACAAACTGACACAAACTATTGTGACCCTCAGCTTGTACATGGGCCACACCCACACGGAAGGTATCTGGTCCAGAGATCCTGGAACTGCATATCAAGGCACTGGAATCAATGGGAGATGAAAACTGCTCTTTGTTCAGAGGAACTTGTCTGCATCTGGAAAGTTTTTCAGCTGAATTCAAAACAATGCTGCAAGCAATAGTGATCCTTCCAGTCAAATTGACATATTGGTAGGAACCTACTCAAATCGGTATTTCACAGAAGTCATGAAGTCAGGGGATCTTCTGCAAAATCTGCAGGGAAAAAAGAAGCTGGGGTTATTGCAGAGCCCTTGGCATGGCTTTACAAAGGTTCATGGTGCTCAGGCCAGGTGCCAGATGATTGGAAGATAGCTAACGTGGTCCCCATCTTCAAAGAAGGGAAGAGAGAGGACCCGGGCAACTATAGGCTCGTCAGTCTTACCTCAATCCTAGGGAAACTCTTTGAGAAGATCCTCAAGGAGCACATCTGTGATGGGCCGGCTTCAGGGATGATGCTCAAGGGCAACCAGCACAGTTTCATTAGGGGCAGGTCATGTCAGACCAACCTGATTGCCTTTTATGATCAGGTCACAACGGCAATGGATGCAGGTGTCATCGTGGACGTAGTCTTTTTAGACTTCAGCAAGGCCTTTGACACTGTCTCCCACCCCATCCTCATTAAAAAAACTAGGCAACTGTGGCACTGATGCCTACACAGTCAGATGGATTGCAGATTGGCTCAAGGGTTGTACTCAGAGGGTGGTGGTGGATGGGTCATATTCGACCTGGGGGGAAGTGGGCAGCGGAGTCCCCCAGGGCTTGGTCCTTGGGCCTGCGCTGTTCAATTTCTTCATCAGCGATTTGGACAATGGGGTGAAAAGCAACCTGTTTAAATTCACTGATAATACCAAAATTTGGGGTGAGGTGAGCACACTAGTAGGGTGGGAAAGATTGCAGTAAGATCTGGATAGGTTACAGGGGTGGGCTAACATAAACAGGATGCGTTTCAATACTGACAAGTGCACGGAGGCAGAAAGGGATCTTGGAGTCATGATTCAGTTAATAAAGAATTCAGTTAATGCAGCCCAAGATAAACATGGGCTGACAATGCGAGGTCACGGTTGGTAGGGCTAAGCGGACCTTGTCGTGCATCCACAGGTGCATCTCAAGTAGAGCCAGGGAGGTGATCCTCCCCCTCTGTGTGATGCTGGTCAGGCCACAGCTGGAGTACTGCATCCAGTTTTGTGCGCCCCACTTCAGGAGGGATGTGGACAACATTGAGAGGGTCCAGAGCAGGGCCACCCACATGATCCGGGGACAACAGGGCAAACCCTACAATGAAAGACTGTGGGACCTAAAGCTGTTCAGCCTTCACAAGAGAAGGCTGAGGGGGGACCTGGTGACTGTCTATAAACTCAGTAGGGGGGACCAGAAGGGTTTGGGGGAGACACTGTTTCCCCTAGCGCCCCCTGGCATGACAAGGAACAATGGACACAAATTATTGGAGAGTAGGTTTAGATTAGACATCTGCAAGAACTATTTCACAGTTTGGGCAGCTAGAAGCTGGAACCAACTTCCAAAGGAAGTGGTGCTGGCTCCTACCCTGGGGATCTTTAGGAAGAGGCTTGATGACTACCTGGCTGGACTCATTTGAGTCCAGTTTTTCTCCCACCCAGGCGGGGGGTCGGACTTGAAGATCTACAAGGTCTCTTCCGACCCTACTTCTATGATTCTATGACTCTATTATTCTATGAATGACTAAAAATAAAATGCTGGCTCCCCAGTGGGACTCTGCAGTCTTCCTGGCAATGCAGTCTGGCATGAAGTGGACTGCATCAAGTGGGTGGCATGAAAGTGAGCAGGCAAGATGGCTGTTGCCCCTACCTCTCACCACTGATTGGCTGAGAGGGCTGCCTGTCATGCAGCCACACCCTTCTAAACCAATCAGTGTTGAGGAGTAGGGCCACATGATGGACAGCCCTCTTGGACAACCAGCAGCAAGGGGCAGGGCCATAAAAATGGCAGCTGGCCCCATGATCTCCCCATGAAATTGGCTGGCCGTCGCCTCGAGTTGGGTACATCGCCTACCTATGGGTGATGGAATATTAAAAGTGACTGGGCTGTCTGCCACTGATGGTTCATTATGGAGAGCAGTGGAAGATGTATCTGCATTGATTATGTCATGTTGGTAGTGGGCTGCCACTACCATCAGTTAAATCAATTGAACTCACATTGATTGAGGTTTTATCCAGCAAATATCAGAGATCATTTCCCACTTACTGTGGCTCAGTATACAGTTTATTGGTGTAAATTTTTGTGTAGATTTAAAGACACTGACTAAGGGACAATTCAGTTCACCAGTCTTGTAGAGATAAGCCTAGGAAGGTTTTTAAATGGAATATTGACAACAGAAATCCAGGAAAGTGGAGAGGGGTAGGCTAGGGAAACATGAAAGGAGACAGGAAGACTAGTTTTCAAAACTTGGGATCCTGATGTGAGTTATTTGAAAACCACATTTGGGTACCTAAGCAAGGCATAGAAATTTAGAAATATTAGTTGCAATATTTAGTTTTAATTCTCTATGAAATGAACACAATGGGAGTTTTGCTATTGACTTCTTTGTTGAAGGTTTCAAGTGCCCTTTTTTCAAAACAAAGAATTCAGTTAATGCAGCCAAATAACATGTCTCACATAGTTTACACAATCAAAGTTGTACAAGTCTTTATTGACTGTTATCCTTCATATTCAGAAAAATATGAGCAGTATATACTGTATACTTTTTTACTTTTTATGGAACTGACAGAATTGATGGCTCTAAGATGGATGGAAAAATATGAAAGCTACAAGACTGAAAGAAAAAGTAAATCATGGAAAAACTGCTGTGCAAGCAGAAGTATAATATATAGCAGAACAAAATGTATAGCAAGGTCAAGAAAGTTTCCCTGGGGGGTTGTTTGACATGATGTGAAGAATCAGAGGAATGCTGAAAACTTTCCATAAGTCTAAAGTGTAGACTTTATGGGTACAATACATACTGATGTCTTTCATTAAAACTCAACAGCAGTCACAAAATACTGACACATCATAAAAAAGACTTTTCTGCACAGTGTTTTCTTATTCACTACTTTTTAGTACAACCAAACCTTTTACTATAACCAAATATGGACATGTTACAATCTTACACAGAGGTGATAGAGAATTCAGTGTAGCATATGTGTTCAAACTGAACTGGGAAGATCTGTTGTCTACAGACCTGAAGGTATAGATTCTATCTAAAGAAGGCATGCAACAGGGCTTCAGCAGCCCTGAGCCAGGGTACAGCATAGCTGCCTTCTTCCATTGCTCCTAGCATATTGGAATTGCTGTGCACTAAGAAGAAGGAATACGTGCCATTATTCTAACTCTTCTGTCAATAGGAGATTGATGCTGTGTTTGGTCTCATGAAGCCTGAACATGCACCATTGAAATCAAATCTCATTTTGCCCCTGTACTGAAGCATCCTCATGCCCTAGCCAATCTTGTCAGTGTCTACATGTGCATACCTACACACTAAAAACTCTGCTGCAGGATAGTACTTGTTTAGTACCCATGAACTGTTTACCAGTACTATCCTGCAGCAGAGTTTTTAGTGTACAGCAGTGCCCATGTAGACACTGATGGGATTCGCTACAGCATGAGGATGCTTCAGTGTGGGGGCTACCTGCCAGCTAGCCATGCACTGAACCACTCTTGTGCTCCAGCCTCCAACCTGCGGTGGAGTTTATTAGCTTACTGCAGCCAAAGAGGGCCATACGAGTAGATGCTGAGACATTTACTGTGGAGCTAATTAGGTAGCTCCACAGTGGACATGTGAATTTATGTGTGCCTAAATTTAATGCGCCTTTAGGCACGTGCCTACATGTGCTCCATAATGAGGCTTGCTGGGCAAATGCCTTTGCAGCCTGCCCTGGTCAGCACCCAGGACAGCCCCCTGAAGCCCATGTGTGGTGCAGCCCAGTGCTGGCTGAAGGGGTGGGAGCCTACAGTCCCCCCAAAGGTGTTTGGCTCACCCTGGCTCCAGCCCTAGCCCTGGCTGTAACCCCTTCCCTGTGTTCCTGCCTCCTCAGTGTTGGATTAGAGCAGACTAGAGCTGAGCCTGCAGGGCCCCACGCTGCTGCTGCATGTCACCAAGAAGATGTGACGGGTGTTGTTCTGCAATGTGTAGACACTGGAGCTGGAGAGGGGCTCTGCGCAGCTCAGCCTGGGCAGGATGGGAACAATGTGGATGGGGGCTTGGTCATAAGGCAGGCCTAGGAGAGCACCTAGCCCCCACCCCCATTGCATCCAGCCTGCCCAGATTGAGCCGCACAGAGCCCCCAGGAGCTCATACCACCTCTCCTGTGGGCAACGTCATCCAACAGGGAGGCCAAGTGCTTGCCCAGGACAGAGTTGGGTGGAGCACAGAAAGCCATGCCAGGTGCTGGGGGCAGACACAGTCCCAGCCTGCCTGCTGTCTCAGAGAGGAGCCCCTGTGCAGGCTTCTAAGGGTTTCTGAATCTCAGGTGTGCAGCAAGGTGTCCTGAAGGAGAGGTGTAAGGGAACTGCTAGCAAAAGCCCCACCTGCTGTGCTGCCCCCTTCCCCTGCAGGGAGTCGCAGTGGGGGGTCTTTCCCTTGTGCTTTGACAGGAGCCTTTGTGTCTCCCACTCCTCTGCCAACTTAGTCCCAAGTCAGTCAGCACACAAAGAGGTACTGCTGCTTCTGGAACTGTCACTCCAGCTCCAGTGTCTGCGCCTTGGAGAACAGCACCTGCTGCTTTGTCTTGGCACCTGGTGGCAGTGTGTGGCCCTGCGGGCTTGGCTCTGGCCCACTCAGTCAACCTAGACCGTGTTAAAGCACCTTAAAGCTTTAACCCTAAGCACATGGGTTAAGGTGCCTTAATTAATCACACTTAAATTTGATACCTGCTTTATGCAGGTATCAAATTTAGGCATGATTAGCCTGAAATCATCATTTTTAAGGCACTTCAAGGGTGTGGATGTGTAGACTCACACTCTTAATGTGCCTTAAATTGGCACATATAGACATGCCCAGTAAAGTCACTAAGAAGATGCAAATGATGTACTTTCCCTTATGTGGAGGTGTAAAGTAGAAAAGCTCTTTGCATTCATTCTCTCCAGCCTGCACATGTTGGCCACAATTAACCCTAAGTGTTTTGTAAACCAGACAGGTAGCTGGTTCTAAATCTGCAAAAAAGCAATCCTAAGATTGGTCCTAAGGCTATGGTATCTGAAGAGCACATTAAAGTGCATGGACAATTAGGACTGTTTTCAAAAGACCACATCCCCCAGTGAAGCTTCAAAATAAGTGCCAGATTTTCAAAAGGATTTAGATCCCATCAACACTGATGTCTGTATTTTCAAATAAGCTCAGGCCATTGCTTTGAAAATCTGGCCCACTCTATACAGGTGTCTAAATGGTAGCTGAGCTTCTCTGAAAGTGTGGCCCTTGTTATGAGAGGGAAGATGCTAGTCTATGCATTAGGGTAGTGTTGGAGTGATGTTCTAGCCATGAGGGTCCCAGAAGTATGTGAGAGGCAAGGATTTTTGTGGGTAGTATCTTTTATTGGCCCAACTGCATAGTTGGGAGAAATTGATTTAAACAAGATTTTGGCCACAACAGTTCTTTCCTCAGGTCCTTGCCTCCTACTTTGTGGGGTAGAGATTTCTGTAGTATTTAGCATAATGAATGGCAGAAACCAGTAGGAGTGTGTGAAGCAGGCCCTATTTGATTCGGATTTGGATTCAGATCACTGTCCCCGATTCAATTCAGCCAAATCCGAATCTGAAGATTCAATGCTGATTTGGACATAGACACAGCTTTAAATGTTTTTTCTACATATCTTGAGGTACCAGTGCAGCTTGTAAATGCTGTGGAGGATGGAACATCCCACAGGAGTGTGGCGGGCCCTCCATGTGCTCAGCAGCAAACCTAGGGAGTGCATGCAGGGGGCCCCCCAGTGCCCTCTTGCTTGGCGATCGGCTGTGGGGGGGGCCCAGGTGTCCCCCCAGACCCAGGAGTCACCAGTCACCAAGCCAGATGGGGTGCAGAGGGGGCCCCTGTGTGCTCCCCAGCGGACCCAGAAGTACACAGGTCCACTTCTGGGTCTGCTGCTGAGCACACTGGGGAGCCCCCCGCACTGCTGTGAGACACTCCATGCACTCTAGCATCGCAGCACTCACGAACTGCCTGCTACCTAGATGTATGTAAAAAAAAACATTTAAAGCTGTGTCTATGTCCAAATTGCCGAATATTTTTGAATCTCTTTGAATAGATTTGGAGTGCTCTGATTTGATTCAGAGAGACTAAAGGGTCTCCCGATTCAATTTGGAGATTCAGCCACTGAATCAGGCTGAATCTCTGCTGAATTGAATCAGGGACCGAAGTGTCTCACAGCCCTAGAAACCAGCACATTTCAGTAGACTTAAAGCATGTCTGTCATGGGCCAGATCCAATCTATCTGCACTGCTGGTGTGGTCTGGGGGAGTTACCTGCCACAGAATCTGGGATCCTCAGGCCCCAGTGGACATAAGGATTGGTAGCAGCAGGAGAGTGAGTGAGGGCTGACATAGCCTTAGTCACCCTCTGACCATTTTGCCTGTCTGCACTGCTGCAGACCTACCTCTCTGGCTGCAAGCCCCTGCCACATGCTCCATGCTAGAACTGGAGCTGCAGCTACTGCTGCATCACAGGGCATAGAGTGGCAGCAGCTTTGGCTCCATCATGGGGCAGATGGCAGGGGCTGGAGCTGCTGCATGAGCTCCAGGTTAGAGCCAGGGGAGTTATGCTCTGGGTTGGAGTCAGAGCTGCTGCCACATGCGCCAGATTGGAACTGGAGCTGGAGCTGCAGCCAAGTTGGACTCAGAGCTGCTGCTGCAGCATCTTCATATCTGAGGCTCCATTCGGCCTGCAAGAAGCCCTGTGGTCTGGATCAGCCTGAAGGTACAAGGTGAGTTTAAAGAATGCTGGCCATCAAAATATTTGAATCTTGTGGTTGTGGATCTATGGAGAATGGTGTGCCTTTCCTGTCTATTTAATAAGACAATGTCATTTTTAGATCTATTCAGAGTTTGTGTGACCCCTTTCTCTTCAGTTTTTCATTGTCCACATGTGTATCACTTGTGGGGTGGTGGGCTTTTTGAATTCTGGGTTCAAATTTACTCGGTGTATCAAAAAACGTGTTTCATCTGACCTAGATGAGACCTTGTAGAGTGATCCATGTTTACACATCCTTGCAGACTTATGCGGAGCAGTGGTAATAGCTCGGAATGAAGCTCAAAATCAGGTGAGTCCTACAGTTTCACATTTAATAAAAAACCTTTTTCAGCACTCTGGTTACCAGTATGATGAAGTTTAGCTTTTCTCCCCAACTGGATTTAGACCCAGATTTCTGGAATCATAATTTACAACTTCCTTTTGGCAGACTGCTATCTCCTTAGACTTTTAGCCTACTGGGAGCTTTTTGGTTTTGCATGTATATTTAAAATGTTGCAGCTTTTGCTGCACAGACTTGCTCAGATAAGTCTCTTTTGAAAAACTAGGTTTTTCATTTGGGGTTACTGGTTTCTGGGGCTATCATCATGAAAGCCTAGATTTCATAAACAACAAACACTACGTTTTTCATAAAGGACCAGTAGGGTTTGTCATAGCTGACATCCCTCATATGGAGTGTCACATCAGATAACCAGAGTGGGGATGAACCAGAAAAGAAAGTCTAAGTTAGTACCATATGCCTTCTCAATTGTCTGGTGAGTCACTGAGCACATATTAAGAGAGTCAGTGGAAATTATGTCCTCTTTTTCAGGTCTTTCCTAAGTTTCAAGTATTGGTGCATAACTGTCCACGGATAACATGCTTGGTGGCCCCCATTCCTGGCTGAGGAGAGGGCAGGCTGTAAGTGATCAGGCTCAAAGACAGGATCCACTTGGGGTGTTGGGGGTGGGGAGGAAGCAGAGAAGCAACCCCTTGTTGCCCCCTGGCTGGAGGCCAGGCCTTTGTAGTGCTGCAACCCAGAGGGGCCGAGGGTGGTTGGGAAGGGAAGGGAAGGGGAAGTGTCTGAAAATGTGGTCCATAGCTACAGCATTTTCAGCACTACAAACATATGTCTGTTCATGGCCTAGGTCTTCTGACTCTCAGTTCAGAGCCCTTTCTGTTGGCCCCTGCTGACTGTTTATATAATTTGGCTGAAACTTTTCTAATTCCTTTTATTTTAGTCTTATAGGGAATAAAGGACTGACATTATAAAGGGAATATATTACTGTATATAATGGGATGAATGAAAAAAAGAAAAGTGTATCACTTCTAAATGCAGGTCTTGTCCTTTTCGTCATCAGGCTTAGAGCAAAGGTTGTTACATAAACAATAAAGCAATTATCTGTAGAACAAACATCAGGTGCTCACAACTATCTCTGTGGGGGTGGGGAGGAAGCAGAGAAGCAACCCCTTGGAAACCAGGCCTTTGTAGTAACATTGTAGTGCTGAAACCCAGAGGGGCCAAGGGTGGTTGGGAAGGGGAGGGGGCGGGGAAGTATTTGTATATATATGTTACTCTTGGTGTAACATATGTATTCTACCGGTTTCCTTTACATAATCCCATGGAGAGGGCATTTTAGAATTCCCTGCAATCATCCTTAAATTGTTAGTGAAGTACAAATATTCTACCCGCTGCAATTTAATGGTGCAGTTTCCCTATTTTTTATTCCTTTGGAAGAAAAGTTCTTTCAGAATATTCCTTGAGGTTACACAGATTTACAGTACCCATGAACCGAGTTACTATTGTGTGGTTAAAAAATTCTACAATTGTACCATTAAAGAATTAATTTTTTTAAGTTTAGGAAGTAACCCCAGATCCCTAATGTAAAATTGATGCACTATAAAGTATGGCTTAAAATGCCATGTTGCCATTGACTTGGCCTCCAACCAGCCATCTGATTTTTTGTTTCTTCTCTTCTTGTGTTTCTCGCTCTTTCTGTTCTTTTCCCTTCCAATCTTCTCTTTAAGCTTGAAGGGCATAAGGCAAAGCAATAATAATCATTAATAATTATTATTTTGTTGTGCACATCCCAAATAGGGATTCAAAAATGAAGTTAATATATTTTGTATTGAGGTGGTTTTTGTGATCACAGGCTGCTGAGTCCAAATAGTTTTAGAGGCCAGAAGCAAATGGCGACTGATGTGTGTTTGAGAATATGGGGCTGGGAAATTTAGATCTTTTCAACTAAAGCAAGTTAAATCCTGAATGCACTGCTGTATAGGGGTTTTAGCCCTAGGGACTTCATACATTCTGGAAGTGCTTTATTTTGAAAGAGATTAAAGGTAATTTTAGAACACATCTCCCAAGGAGAAGCAAATCTAAAGTGCTTCTGTAGACCCCTTAAAGGCAGATTGATTCGATAATGGCCTAAAGCTGGGTGAAAGGGGCATATGAAATACTTCATCTTGGCCAGAACAGGAAAGAATTCATGGAATTAAGAAATGCTATCCTGAGCAGCCAGCAAATTGACTGTTGATGTGTATGCTCCTCCTGGCTTTGCTAAGGCTACACAGCATGCTGGGGAGTCTGTGAAGACCAGAGACTGAGGCAGCCAGAATAGCTAACTGTAACTGGAGATTTTAGCTTTGTTGTCTGTATTCAGAACAATTCTTACATTTAATTATTGCAGGTTGTGAAATTTTTAGACCTCTTGGTATTCAAACTACTTAGCATATGAGCATTAAAGAGTTTTTTTATCTAATAAGAAGCTAGAATAGGCTCTTTTTTAGTCAGAATAATATGGATCCTATTCCAGCTCCTATCCTAAGGTCAGGAGAGGATGCTTTAAGAACAAATATGGCTTGTAGTTAGTAATGAAGTGGTTTTCCTCTCTGGAATCAGGGATGTGAACTGAACTTACCCTCCAGGAATGTCACCTAAACATATCTGTAACAGGGTGACCTCCTCATCAGGTCTTCACTAGCCACCCTGCTCCTGGGGTAACCGTACACTTCGTTTGTCTGCCATGTCTTGATGGAAAAATATGAGAGTTTTATTAAGGTGGGAGGCTACCCATTACTCGCCCTGCTGACTAAGGCCTAATACCCGCTCTGACCTACCCTCCACAGGTCCCATGCCTCGCAGATGTTTACTTTACTGTCACTTCTATGGCCTGTGGCGAGAGCAAACTGGGCACACAGTTGTAGCTCTTCTCTACAGCCCCAGAGGCCACTCACATGCCACCCCTCTCTCATTGGGGTCCCACTTAGTCCACTGGCTCTCACTCATCTTCTTTCATACTGCTCTCTCTCAGGGCCACACTCATCCTGCCTGGCCTCACCCAGCTTTGGGCTTAGCTGTCCTTGCCTCGGTCAACCCCAGTCTCTTGGGTGTCTTCTGCTACCCTCACCAGAGCATTGACTGAGCAATTGTACAACTGTATGCCTATTTCACTCCTGGCCCCTTGCCAGGCCACTATGCCTGCACTGGGCCTCCTCACTCACCTACACTCAAGGAGCCACGCTGCTTGTTGCCCCTCTCTCCCAGGGTCTCACTACTCATCATCCCCAGACTTTAACCCTGCCACCTGGGGATGGCCCCAGGTCCCTCCTCCAGGCTGAGTTCTGCCTCAGGGCTCCGTAATGAGCCTGGGCTCCCTCTGCTCATTAGAATACCATCAGGGATGTGGGGCTGGGGTTATAAGGCACCCCAACCCACGTTTCACCAGGGAGGTAACTAGCCTGGCATTTCCTGGAGGCTCCCATGCCACTAGGGGCCCCACCAGACCACCCTTCCCCAGCAGGGTGCAGTTTTATGTCTTACTCAGGACAGGGGGTCACCTCACCCCATAGCCTCTGCACTTACCTCCTGACTATGGCCAGAGCAGCCCCTCAGCCTGATGTTATCTCCTTCCTCCTACAGCAAACTGCAGCCCAGCTTATACCCCTGGGTCCAAAATGGCTGCCCTCATCAGGCACTTGGCTGCTGCCTGTTTTCTGCCCTTAAAGTGGTAGGCACCAAAGGTGCCCTGCCACATCATCACTCTGATGATTGCTGGTGTCCAGTGCCTCAAAGAACAGGAGTATATAAAAGTTTAATAGTTTCATAGTAGTTGGGGTCAGGAGGGAACTGAACAGATCATCTAGCCTGACCCCCTGCCACAGGCAGGAATGAATGCTGCATTCATAAGACCCCAGACAGGTGATCATCCAACCTCCTCTTGAATTTGCCCAAGGTAGGGGTGAGAACCACTTCCCTGGGAGGTTGGTTCCAGATTTTGGCCACCCTAACTGTAAAAAATTGCCTTCTGATCTCTAACCTAAACCCATTCTCCATCAGCTTATTACCACTGTTCCTCATCACCCCAGGTGGTGCTGGGGAGAAAAGGGCTCTACCCGTTTGCTGTTGATCTTCCCTGATGAGTTTTCAGGCAGCCACCAGGTCTCTCCTCAGCCTCCTCTTGCCGAGGCTGAACAGGCTCAGGTCCCTCAGTTTCTCCTTATAGGGCCTGTCCTATGGCCCTCTCACCAAGTGGGTGGCCCTCCTCTGAACCCTATCCAGGCTGGCCACATCCCTTTTGAAGTCCAGTGCCCAGTACTGGATGCAGTACTCCAACTGTGACCTGACCAAAGTTGCATAGAGGGGGAGTATTACCTCTCTGGACCGGTTTGAGATGCATCTTTGGATGCATGACAAGGTATAGCTGGCCTTGCTGGCCGATCCAGTACACCTGTTGTACTGGATCAGACCACAGGCCTATCTAGCCCAGTATGCTGTATCTCGCAGTAGCACAGAGCAGATGCTAAGGGAAGAGTATTTTTGCATGACTTCATTCATCCTCTGTTCCTCCTTTCTTGCAGCCTAGGGACTCCTAATATTGAGGCTGTAACCCTTCTGTTGTGTTTAATACCCACTGTATGAATGTATTTAATCATCTTGTGAACCTGGTTAAATAGTTGACCCATACAACATCTTGTGGCAATGACTTCCACAAGCTAAGTATATGCTGTATGAAGAAGAACTTTCCTTTATTAGTTTTAAACCTGTTTCCTAATAATCTCTCTGTCTATTCCCTAGTTCTAATATGGTAAGCGATGGTAAACAGTAAATCCCTATTTACATTCTCTACGCAAGGAGCCAGCAACCTTCATAAGCCATGGGCCAGAACAACCAGCCCCAGTCAGGCCAGTTGGCTTAGGGGGAGCTTCAGCAGCTCTACATAATTCATTATCTTATAGCCTTCTACCATAGCCCCCCTCCATCATCTTTTAAATAAGCTGAAAAGTTCTATCATATTTAGTCTCTCCTCATACAAAGCCCTCTCCATACTTCCAGTCATCCTTTTTGCCTTTCTCTGTACCTTTTCTAGTTCCTTTTGGAGTGGAGATGGGACCAGAATTGCATATGATACTCAAGGTGTGGGTCAACCTTACACAGTGGCACAGAGGCATTTTTTCTTTCATTTTCAATTCTCTTCTTAATGATACCTTCTAGTTTATTTGTCTCGCTGACTGCTGAACACTAGGTTGATGTTTTCAGAAAAGCAGCCACAATACACTAGCCCTCCCTCCTTCACACCTAATTAATGATTTAGCTTAGGCCCCACCAAGGGAGTTCTTTGGCAGTGGGGATGGAACCTGGCAGTTTTCACATCTTGATTGTATCTATCCTCCAATCCTGTGCTATTTCTGTTTCCCTTGGGCCCATTCAGAGACAGAGTTAGGAAGGGAGCTCAGGTGCTCATTTTATTTATTTATTTTTTAATTGGCTGAAGGTGAACAGTTCTGTTATTGCTTATTTCATAATTAAGTAGCTGGATGTCCCTACATTGTGCAAGGTACTATACAAACACAGATAAGACATGATGTTATCCTAAAGACCTTGTACTCAAATATGAAAAAAACCCCAATGCCACTACACTACTGACTACAAAATGGGCAGAGACTAGAGCAGAAGAACAGGGAATATAAAAAAGTTAGAATGGGGCATGGGTTAATAGACCAACAAGTACATTCAGGTAGAACCAGCATCATGCTTTGGAGTACATCTGTATCTCTTCCCCAGCAGTAAACATTGCTAGGGGTCTACTTAAATTATGGGTAGACTTACCAATTTTTATGGGTTGGTCACAACATGAAGAGCAAATTCCATGGACATTTTATGGATGGGTCTGGCATCTCCGACCCTTTGACACTGGATTAGTGGAGATGCCCTGAAGGAGAGGAGAAATGAGGGGGTGGCCACCATCTTGACTGCTGGCTGCCCTTTATGTGGCCCTGCCCCCTCAGCACTGATTGGCAGAGAGGCCCTGCGGGGGAGCAACCATCTTTTCTGCTGCCCTTTATGCTGCCCCACCAGCTGGCCTCCTCCACTCCCAGGTGGGCTGCAAGGCTGAGCTGCAGAGGCAGCAAGGACCACTGCCTCCCATGTGGAAACCAAGATTTTACTTTTAAGTTTTCTTTTTGTTGATTTTGTGGACAATCTCAGATGTTGTGGTTCCCACAAAGTCCATGAAACCACAATTTAAATAGGTCCCTAAACACTGCAGGAGCAAGAGACATTTCCTAGTGCCCTGGGAAAGATGCTGAAAAAGAACAAAACTGCTTGTGACATAATTTAATTGCATCACTCAATGCTCTCCTGGAAGGTGTTCAAATATTTGGGTGTGGAGAGCAGTAGCATAACTGGGAGGAGAACGGGGGTGGGGATGCTAATGAGAGGGACATCAGCCCCAAGCCCTGACTTAAAGAGGATACAATATGGCCCTCTCCTCCCAGGAGTCTTTGACATGGCAGACACATCACTGCACAACCTGGCCATAGGAGCTGGACACGCACAGCCCCATGGCAAGTAGTGCATCTGAGGGGGCTATGCCTGGTGGAATGGTGCCTTTCCTGGCAGTCTTTCATAGGGTGGAGGAAGGTAAGACTCTTTTCCTTCTCTCTCAACCCACCTCCTGCAGTGGTAAGCCACTGCTGACTGAACCACTTTCCTGACCTTTGCCGTGGGGCTGAAAGAGCTTGCTATGTTTCTGGTGGAGGGCAGTAAAAAGACTACAGCTTGCCAATTTTGGTCTCTCTTGAACATTTTGTGCAGATCTTTTAGCACTGTCCTGAGAAGCTCTAATTATTTCCTGGTGAATTTCAAAGTTTTTACAGCAAATAATAGAATTGTTGGAGATAGACTTCTAAGACCGGAAAAGCAAGAGCTAGCCATTACTGATTTTTCTGAGCCACCTGACTCCTGATAGAAAGAACACAAAGTCTAAGCATATGTTCAGCTGCTGGTACCAGCTGTTACATTCATTGCAGTAATTACTATCATTAGTGCTATCAATATTTCTCATACAAATGTACAAAGGAACACAAATGAAAACATTAAATCTTCTTCATCTGCAAATGTTTGGGTTCAGACAAGGTCAAGCTGTCTTGTCCAAACAAGAGCTCCTATTGAGTTCTTTGGGAGTTCTGTGCACACAGGATCTTGTATGTTTGGTCCCATTAAGAAGAAATTAATTCTTAATACTTTTTAGTGGCTAAGTAATTTTGATGTTATGCCCTGTGTCTGGAGGAGCTGAGTTATGATCTCACAGGAAAAGCTCTTCTGACTCTACATTTCCATTTTGCTTTGGAGGGATATGTGGAATTCAGAAGGCAATCGCAAAAAATTTGATTTCCTACTGTTACAAAACCCTGAACTGTAGATTCTCAATCCTGGGGTGCTGCAACCTACTTTTAAGGGTGTCATGGTGCATATGGATCCTCCAGAAAGTGGTCTGGCATGAACTGCCCCTGCCCTGCACCTGGGTTTGTTGGAGTCGCTCATGGTAGGCAGAGGCTGGTTGCCTCAGCCCTACCTGTACTAGATGATGTACTTGTCAACACTGACAAGTACAAGGTACTGCACCTGGGGAGGAAGAACCAGCAGCATACCTACAGGCTGGGGAACTCCATTCTTGTCAGTGCAGAGGCAGAAAAGGATCTTGGAGTCATTATTGATACCAAAATGAACATGGGCCGACAGTGTGAGGACGCAGTCAGGAAGGCCAAACATACCTTGTCATGCATCCACAGATGCATCTCAAGCAGGTCCAAGGAGGTGATCCTCCCCCTCTATGCAACACTGGTTAGGCCGCAGTTGGAGTACTGTGTCCAGTTCTGGGTGCTGCACTTCAGGAGGGATGTGGACAACATGGAGAAGGTCCAGAGGAGGGCCACTCGCATGATCGGGGGCAGCAGGGCAGGCCGTACAAGGAGAGACTAAGGGGCCTAAACCTGTTCAGCCTCCACAAGAGAAGTCTCGGGAGTACCAACAGGCATTGCAGGAGTCCCTGTTCCCCCGAGCACTACCAGGAGTGACCAGAAATAACGGTCACAAGCTGGCAGAGGGTAGATTCAGACTAGATATCAGGAGGCGCTACTTCACTGTCAGGGCAGCTAGGATCTGGAACCAACTTCCAAGAGAAGTGGTACCGGCTCCTACCCTGGGGGTCTTTAAGAAGAGGCTAGATGAACACCTTGCTGGGGTCGTTTGACCCCAGTACTCTTTCCTGCCATGGCAGGGGGTCGGACTTAATGATCTGCTCAGGACCCTACCAACTATGAAACTATATTGGTAGCCCCAGTGCTCACAGAACAGCCTGTGGAGAATAAGCCAGTAAAGAACTAGCTACAACTATCTGCAAGAATGCAGCACAGGGTGAAGCGGGAGCTGCTAAGTGAGTATGGAGTGTGGCACAGAAACCTGGGATGACAGGGCTGGACTGAGAGCAGGCATGGAGCAGGTGCTTGGGGCTGCATCCTTACTGATGCACCACGGAGCTTCCATAGTCTGTTCACTGCCTTTCTTGCTCAGGCCAAACATACACCTACTACCTTCAGTCAGCAAGTAGTCCCCCATAGCCAGCCACTGCATCCAGCCTGCAGGAAAGGGGCTTTGCTTGGGGTCTTGCAGCAACTATTTCCCTTCCTAAATTGCTTATGGGAGAGATTGCTGCTGCTAAGCAAAAAGGGGGACAACTACTCTGCTGGTTGCAGTTCCTCTCAGGTGTGCTGCAAACTTTCATCCCTATCCTGAAGTCAGACCATTGTACCCGTGCCAATGTGGTTAAGTACAGACAGTCAAAAAGCCCAAGGCTGAATTAAGTCAGTCTTTGCAGGGTAGTCTAAGCTGCAAAGGTTGAACCAATAAGCTAGTGAACAGACATTCACTTTTGATTCAGGAGATGCAGGCATGTGCCTGCAGTGGCTCAAACCACAAGCCAGGGAGTGCTAGAGCATGGCTCTGGCACATAGCTAGCATGGACTGTGTGTTTGCTTCCTCTTCCTGCTGCTCTTGAGGTCTCTGGGATTTGTAGTCCAGAATCACAGCAGCAGGATTCTGCATGAATGCTCATTGCTCCCTCTTTCTGCTTCCAGGTGCCTCTGGGATTTGTAGTTCACAGTCGGGGCCAGCATTAAGTAAGCAGGCAGCTCTGCATTCAGGGGAAGGGAAGTTTAACTCCCCTTCCTGGCTCCAGACCCCAGCAGGGGTTTGCCAAGGGGAGGAGGCAAGTGAGCCAGCTCTTACTGTTCCAGCTAGGAAGCAGAGGGGTGGGGCCAGCCCTGCTCTCTGGAGCAGGCAGCCCAGCTCAGGGCTGCAAAATGCTGGGGGACTCTGATTTAACTTGAATGAGGATGGGGTCTGGGACAGAAGTTTCATAAACTGTTTTGAACCAAATCAGTTAAGTCTGATACCTCATTCAACCAGGATTATCTTAAACCAGTTTCAGCCATTTTGAAACTGTTTTATGTGCACGGAGCTTCTATTCTGTTACAAGTTTAAACCAGTTTCTGATCACTTAAACTGGTTTATGTGTAGCTTCTGTCCCTAGCCTGTGGGGTTGTGACCCTGAAGTATTTTTATTTTCTGGCTTCTGGTGTTCCCATAATTTTCAGCTGGAACACTGCCTTAACATGGGTGTTTGTGCTTTATCTTCGTGCTCTTAATTAAAAGAAAAATGTATACTTTTTTTAAGAAAAGAGATCTAATCTAAACTCAGACTTTTGTGATCCAGAAAGGGCAGAGCCCAAGACTATATAAGCTCCACTCCTGGGTAGAGCAGGAAAGTCCAGCCTGCACTGTGGAGAAAAGAGGAACTCCTTGCCATGGGCTGTGCTCCCTGAGTTAAACTGTGAGTGGAGGCTGCGATAAATGTGGGATCTAGCAGCTGAAAGGGGGCAGGCTCCAAGGAAAGGCCCTTTGCTACTGGGTTGTATTGTCTATAATGATTGGTGGTAGGGGCTCTGAGGGCTCCCAGTTCTGTGAGCATTAGGGAGTGGAAATAAGGCCTCCCAGTCCTGTGTATGGGGAGCAGAGATGGTGAGAGGGGAGGCTATTACAAGCTTACCAGGCTGATCATGTACCCAGGCTAATGGAATACCAGCATTAGACCTTGGCTTACTCCCTGTGCTTGGTTTAGAAGCCAGGTGGGTCAAAGCTGGTTTGGTCTTGATTAGGCCTCAAGGTAGGACTCAGTTAGAGCAGACCCAGGAAACCAGCAGGCAGTTGCTAGTGTGGTCTCTTGCACCAAGTATTGAGTGAACCAAATCAAGAAGGAGCAGCTTATAAAGAATGACTGGCCTCTCAAAGTGGTATTTTCCTCAAGGCATGACAGGCAAGTGCAAGAGAGGTGCAGGTTGCTAGAAGGCATTGAGCGCTGCAGCCAAGTCCCAGATTGGTTACATGGGATGTCTTGGGTCTAAAAATGTTGAGAACTGCTGACCTAAGCCAAGCAAGTACACTTGCATCAAGAAGCAGGAAATATTTGGGGCTGCTTCAGCTGCCAACATAATAGAAGCAGTGTTAGGGCTCCCTAAAAGATACATGCAGAGCCACAGATTGCTACAGCATGACAGTATGTCCCCATACACCCTAGTCTGAGGCCTGGATTGGGTGATACTATATTTTCTCATGTATGACGCACACTTTTTCCCCCCATAAATAGCTTCTGTGAGTTGTGGTGCACGTTATAAGCAAGGAAATGTGGTAACCACCTTCTGTTGAACAAAAGCTGAAATAAGTATGCATGCAAGTCACAGAAAGCAGAACAATGAGCAGGGTTACCCGCTGCTACTCAAGAAAAAGGAAATACCTGTTTTTTCTTCATTTGCCTTTCTGACGTAAATATCTTCACATTCAGGGATGTATTGTATATAAGAAAATATGGTATATCACTGACTATGTCAGTTTACCATCATCCAGCATTCTCTTGGCAAAGAAGCCTTATTGTAGGCGAGGATCTGGCCCTGTGATTCTTTTCTTTTTGTTTCCCTTTTTGTTTAGGTCTGTTAATTGTCTTTTACATAAGTACTTATTGAATCAAGGCATTTCACCTCAGAAATGCCAAACACCGTTCAAAACAAGTGGCTGGAAAAAATGTTTTAATTTTAATTGTTTTCCTCTCTTGCGCAGGAATAATTAGGATGGAGGACACTGCTAATCTAAAAGACATTCTTATTCATTAAAATGATTTACAAGGTAGTTAAACAGGGACTACTTAATTCTTGTCGTTCATGTCAGGAGAAAATGTAAAGTCTTGGAGAAAACTGCTAAGCCTACCAATACCTTGTGGACTAATCTATTTCCATCTGCTATGAAAAAAAAGTCATGACAGAGTATATTAGTGATGCAAATGAATTACTTGGTAATCCGGAAATTACTTGATACCATGTAATTGCTATTGTTTGCAATGCAGTTTCCATGCCAACATGACATAGATACCATGAAATAACACACGTTGTATCATAGTAACGAAGGCCCTGATTCTACAAGATGCTTTGTCTCACGGTATTAACCAAGCTGTCTAACCCTGAGCCATGTGAATGCTCTATTTGCAGTCAGTTGGACTATTTAGGTGCTCCATTGAGCTCCACTTTGCTGTCCACTTGTGATTTCTCATGAATGTCATGACGTTTGGTATCTCTTAAACACAGGGCTCCAGGTAATGCGGCTTCATATATAAAAGAATCACAGCTTTCGTTTGAAAACAAAAGATATTTCTGTCACGCACGGTTGCAGGGAGAATTGAAAGCAAGAACCATAAAGGCTTAAAAACCAAACTGCAAGTAAAAGGAGCTCCAAACTTATTCATTAACACCTCATTATTTTTAAACCAAGCCTAGAAGGGACTGGTGTGCGATCTTTCCATGAATACTGGTTCTATATTAACAAAGTTGCTGGAGGCCCCTGTAAAGGAGCCATCTTAACTGCTTCATTTCTTTCTTTCTTTCTTTCTTTTTTTTTATGTCTAGAACAGGTGTCAGCAAATTTTTTGAGCAGAGTACCAAAACCACCCACAACCTCAACTTGTAAGATGTTGGTGTGCCACAGACAAACAGTGAAGGAGCCGAGGGGCCCAATCCTTCTTGTGGCAGCACAGCCCCTGCCCCTTCCCTGCTATTTGCCCCAAGGCACACATGCCTTTGCATACCATATTCTGGCACCCATGCCGGGGTTTGCCTACCCCTGGTGGAGATCTTTTTTCTCTGCAGAGAACCCCTCAATGTGTAATTCAGGATAGCCTGAAGGCTAAGGATAAATGGAGCAACCAGCCAGGAGACTGCAGAGACCAAGCTAACTGTTCTCTCACCTGCCTTACATGTGCTTTTTCTGTACCGTTCCCAAATCATCCTCACTATTGTTCTGCAAAATCCTTGGGCTGGACCTGAGGATAGTGGTAGGTGAAGGTCAGATATCAGCCACATCTGAGATGAAGCATGACAAAAAGAAACAAAAAGCCTATTCAAAATGCTAAGGGTGACTCTGCATGTTAACAGGTTTAGCCTGCCTGGTGCTGGCACTAAGTTGGCTGCTGTCTCTCTAGTAGATGCCACCCTGTAAAAGCAGCTACTATGTGTGGAAGTTCCTTCCTGTGCACTCCTTTTCTTCTCCCCCTACTTTCCACTTCCTAGCTGGCTACAGACTGTTTTGAGTATGAACAGCTGGTATGCATTTTCAGCCAGCAGCAACTCTTTACATCAGCTAGGGGAGACTTGTTCACCCATTTCATTATCCTACGTCTGTACACTGTCATTTAGAGTTAATTTGCTTTCTTGTATGCTCTATCTCAAGAGCCCAGACTAAAATGTGCTCCAGCAGTGACCACTGTGGACCTGTTTCCCACTTTACCAACAGACATGGTAAGATGCTATTGTCAGGGCTGGCAGAGGCCACTGAACTATCCAGCTGCATTCATCATGTCTGTGTAAAAAATAATTCTAAGATAGGGAAACCTGATAACCTACTGGGCGGGGGGGATGCTGGTGGTAGAGACTTGTTCTGTCAATGGAAGGGTGGAAGTATATGTGGATTTAGGTAAGAAAGCAGAAAGACTCTTGAAATGGGCTGAACATCCATTATTTATGGAGTTTTGGGTTTTCAGATAAATTTGCGTTGCTGCATGTTGTGGGACATAAAAGGTAAAATACAAAATTGAATTATTTTGAAGGTAGCATATTTTGCTCAAAAAATGCCATGTAAAATGTTGATTGAACCAGAAAAAATTGAGGGAGCCCCTTGTCACATTTTTTAGCCCATCATGATCTATCATGTTCTGTGGTGGTTTATATGATACAATGGAAATAAATGGCCAAATCTTCAGCTGATGTTAACCTGCATCAGCCCCTTGAAGTCAATGAAGTTATGTCACTAAGTACCCTACTGCGTATCCAGGAACTTGATTTATTAACACATTTGATTTCCTGGGTTTATTGTTACTTGTTGTATGTAGTGCATTGCTTTCACAGTTTTGCAAGAAACATTTTTCGTAATGTGGAAGATGATGACAAACCCATTTAGTACATTTTTTGTTTTCCCTTTTTGTTTTTTTGCCAATACTGAAAATGAGGTTGGTGTCCTAGAAAGCTCCATGACCTCACATTGTTAATGCAATCAGTAATACTGAGGAAGCCTTGTTGTCATGGTATTAGCTCTTAACATTGCAGCTCTGCAGCAAAAACAGAACATGAAGTTTACAGCACCACAACAAATTGTCTTATTAATTTCCAAATCATATCCCCAGCATACAAGAAAATCCATAAATATCTTTCTGGGGGTGTGCTATCAGTGCCTAGGTAAACTGTGCAACATCTTATGTCCTGAATGGATCCATTCAATAACTTCTATCTGTAAAATAAAATTTGAAGGAGCTGTTAACTCCATTTGTTTCACTTCTATCATATTTTCATCTAATTTCTTCCTACAGAAGAATTAGGATTATAGGGCTTGGCCCTGAGGGCCAGTCCACCCCTGGAATGCAAATACACAGAAAAACCACCAGAAATCTTCACATAGGCATTCCCTCATGGAGTCCCTACTTGACAGAGCCAGCATCATATTAATGTGGATTCTCAAAATGTTTTTGAGAGGTCAGGTGTGGCCAGGGTACTGCTGTACTCTGGCAATTCTTGATTGGTAAATGGTTATTTGGATCCAAAGTCAAAAAGGCATCATTTAAAGCAGTCTAGCTACTCAGCATGAGAGAAATACAAATTGCAAAACTTCCTACAACTATAAGTGACTTTTCCCTCCAAGTACATTTCCACATTTAAAGTTGTGGATATTGAAAAAAGGCATTTGTGCAGGCATATCATGTTGCTAGATAAAATAGCACCCTGACAGTTCATGCAAGTGTAGCATGCAGTTTAAAATCTGAATTTTACATGCAAAGTTTAAGTGATACACGTAAATATAATAATATATTATTTAGAGAAATATATAAATCATTTAGATATTTTAATTATCTAAATTAAAAATAGCAAAATTAAGGATTTATAAAATAAAATCAATTATAATTTGTTTGATTTTTTTTTTTTTGATTTTTTTTTTTAAACAAACCCAATAGAATTAACTCCATTTGGCGGTTGCCTTTCTGTATTTTTTAAAAAAAATCAATTTTTGCAATGATTCCCTCAATTTGATACATCTTCTGTTTCTTAAGATACTGTTTAACCTGTTTCTATACATCTTCATAAAATAACGTGGAAGTTAGCCACAGTTCTGTTTTCTCTTAACATCCTTAAGCAGTCTTAGATAGCAAGAGAGAGGTGGTTTAAGTTCTTTCAGTTCTTTAGCTTTGAGCTCTTGTTCTCCTGCTTGCTTTGCTGCTAAAAAACAGTTAAACTCTTTGTTGGCTTGGGATTGCAAAAGTTTTGGCTCCATTCGTTTCCCTCCATTTTTTAATTTGTCTACCAAACTACATTACACAAAAAGTAGGGTCAAAGGAGTTTATTAGCACAGAAGCAGCTATTCATCTTAAACTGATAAAATAATCTTGCCAATAGAACATCTCTGCCTGTGCGCAAAGCAAGAAGGAATTAGACTTTCTTATCAGAGCTTATCAGTCTGCACACAGCACTGCACTAATGTGGCTATACTGCGTCTGGTTTAGGAGCTAGCTGGTATAACGCTAGCATGGTGCATCTTAGGGAATATTCCCTTGCATGGTAGAGATGGGGTGTACTGCTGTACTTCAGTCATGCATACTGTGTAAACCCCCATAGTTTTTTAATGGGGATAAAAAAGGGTGTCACCAGGGCTAGGAACAGAAGTTACACATAAACCAGTTTAATGATCTAAACCTGTAACAGAACAGAAGTTCAGTGCACATAAACCAGTTTCAAAATGGCTGAAACTGGTTTAAGATAAACCTGGTTGAATGTACTATCAGACTTAACTGATTTAGTCGAACCGGTTTATGAAACTTCTGTCCCAGACCCATTCTTGATTCAAGTTAAAACACGGTCCCCCAGCATGCTTTCCAGCCCTGGGCTGTGCTGTGCTGTGCTGTGCTGTCTGCTCCAGAAAGCAGGGCTGGCCCCACACCTCTGCTCCCTAGCTGGAGCAGTGAAGGCTGGCTGATTGGGGGCGGGGGCAAGCCTGGCTGGGGATGCAACCCAGTGTGCAGGGTAAGGTGGGGGGGACTATTCCCCCCCCCCTTCCTCCCCCAGGCAAACCCTGGCTGGGGTCTGGGGCCAGGGAGGAGGGTTAAACATTCCTTTCCCTGCTCAAACTTACTGCTGGCTGCAACTGTGGACTACAAATCCCAGAAGCACCTGGAAGCAGGAAGAGGAAGTGATAAGCAACCCTGCAGAGCCCTGCTGCTGTAATTTTGGACTGCAAATCCCAGACACCTCAGGGGCAACAGGAAGAGGAAACAACCACACAGCTCATGCTGGCTATATTAAAAAAAGAAACAAACTCATGCTGGCTATGCACCAGAAAACTGTGCTTTAGCACACCCCAGCTTCTGGCGTAAGCTATTGCTGGCATGTAGCTGCATTTCCTGAATCAGAAGTAAATGTCTGTTCACATCTGTTTCAATTTAATCTCTGCAGTTTAGACTAACCTGCAAAGACTGAATCAATTCAACCTAGGGCTTTTTGACTGTCTGTACATAGCCCAAAAGTAGAACTATACAGTGTGGCATCATCCCTTCCTTAGATACATGAACAGTGCATGCCCCCAGCGGCTGGGTGGGCATGGCTGTGCTGGTGGCAGTGGAAGTGCGGCAGTGAGAGCCTAGTGGCGGTAAGTGTGGAGCTCCTGCAGATGCCACTGGCACTGTCGGCAATGGGGGGTGGGGGTAGTGAGCACAGACCAGGGGTTGGCAACCACCTGCAGGCACTGCTGGCAGTGACGGCAGCAGCCGCTGGCGGTGTTGACAGTGATGTGGTGAGCGGCAACTGCCTGCAGGTTCACTGGCAGTGTTGGCGGTACCTTTTTCCAGGAGGTGCACATGCACCCGCGTGCACCCCCTATGTGTTGCCCCTGCTTGGAGATTTGTCAGATTTCCGGTGGAATTACTACATGATATTCATGCAGTTTGGGACTGTTTTATTTGCTTTCTTTCCATCTCTCACTGTCCTTAGTTGCTTTTTCGCAAATGCCTTGGGCAAAGATAGGCAAGCCCTAGAGAGGGCAATGTGTGCAGCTTCAGAGACAGGCAACCAAGCATGCCTGCTAGCTTATGGATCTAGTGAGTTTCTTTATTTGTGGGTATAGGAGATGTTGCAGAGTCGTCTTGCCTTCCCATGGGCTTCTTTGCAAGAAATGATTTGTCCTCTCTATTCTTTCTGTTTTTAGTTCTATCAGAGCACCTTTCATCCATTGCAAAGATCAATCAAGCTACTGATCTTTCTTTGGAAGAGGGCAGAGCTTAGGGACCCGTATAGCTTCGAAATGCCTTTTTATAATAGCACAATAGAGGATTATTCTTCCTACAAGACATATTGGTTAGCAGTACAATAGATTTTCAACTCTTGTGTAAAAAATTAAATTCTCCAGCCTCACATTTTCTTTATTATTTTGAAATATATAACCTATAATTTATGAGCCTTGCTATAGGGGATATATGTACCTATCCTTTCTTTGCAGGAATTCACAACCACATGTCACCACAAACAAAAGAATAGATGTTCATTACTCAGACGCAGTATACATCATAACTTGTCTTCCATTCCAAATGCACTTATTACTGGGATCCAGGTAGTTTTCTTACAGCAGATGCTGGTACCATCGTTTTCAAAAAGGATGCACAAGATAACTGAAGAGCTATAAAGCTATTAAGTTGAATTTTGGTAAATTGCCTAAGCAACAACCTCCTAACTCTCATTTAGAATATCTTTGAAACATCCAGCTCATTTTGCTTTCTTGGCTCAATAAAAATAATGTTTCCATTCTTACCTCTCACAAATTAGCATACAACCTATCTCAAGTCCATGGAAAGACTTGCATTTACATCAGAGAACTTTGGCTCTCGTAGTCCTGTTCCCCGATTGCTTTTTGCTGGTTAAGAAGCTTAGTCCTATAAGGCAGATAAAAGAATTCCCTGTACCTGTGGGGAATGATTACTTTAAGTTTATAAATACCTCTTTGATGGTGAACAGTACACTGAGTACCTTGTTAAAACTGAGAACACAATGGATGCTTAAATAAACTGCCTTTGATAAATAGCCTGCATACCTTTTTAACTATTATAGAACGTTGTACTGCACATTGTGCCCTGAAATTCAACTTGATATAAGCTGATTGCTATCTGGTTCTGCATTTGTTGTTATGGTTGTACAGTGATGGTACCTAGAGATCCCAATCCAGAGTGGTCCCTATTGTGCCAGTTATATAGCCACAGTCTTTCCTCATCTAAGAGTACATCCTAGGCAGTGGTACTCCAAATGCTGAGGAGAGAAGCATATACAAAGAGACAGAGTACCCTGTCCATGGACTAGCTTCTAGGAGAACCTAGCTGTCCTGAACTGAAGCTTATTATTATTATTATTATTATTACACTGTCTCCCTGTTTACCTCCTTATTTAATGTTTTGCATAAAATGATTTTGGATTGGGTGGAGGGACTGGTGTTTTATTTAATCTTTATTAATACACGTCATATTCTAAGAACGAAAGGGCTGGGCAGCTCAGAGAAGAGCGTCAGAAAATGGGAAAAATAACTTGTGAGCATATTGGGGGGGATAGCGGGGAATCTCTTTGTTTCATTGAAAAATATTGAAACTTTGAATTTTTTTTTTTGACTAGCCATAGTCAAGGGTTTGGAAATGAAATAGAGAAAGATGCATCTCCCTCTGTCCCTGGTTAAAATTCAGCTCAGGTCACCAGTGAATGAATATCATTTCCCCTGATGAATGGTGATCAGCTAGAGTTAAATGGGAGTCCAGCCTCCATCTAGTTATTTAACTGAACATGGGTTCATATCATAGTTTCTAGGGTTGGAAGGGACCTGAACAGATCATCAACTCTGACCCCCTGCCCTGGGCAGGAACGAGTGCTGGGATCATAATACCCCAGCCAGATATCTATCCATCCTCATCTAAGCTGTCATTGCTATTAACACTAGTTGGCAATTTCTGCATTTGAGGCACGAAGGCAAAACAGCGCAGAGAAAAGGCAAGACTGTCCACTAAGGGGTAATTGCTCTGAAATTGTGCTGTGACTGGAAAGTTACGTAGGGAAGTCTACTCATGATGTCTTCTATGGGCCACGACCTTCACTCACTAGGGTATCAATTTAGCATCTAAAGTAGAAATAATAAAAACAATTCCTAGGGATTTTTTCTCTCTAATTTGCAGTTAAAATGAAATGTTATATAGTGACTTTTCAAAAATATGGACAATTCTTCAGCAAATTCTGTAAGACAAACACATTTGACTGTTTCCTGAACTTGGTTATTTTTAAATTTTAGAATGAAAAGTTGGTGCTTGCTCCATGATCCCCTAGTTTGATGAAATGGTCCTTGAAACTTTTTAACATAATCATGCTTTCTTTTCTCAAATGCCTTCCCATTAGAATAACTTTTGATTTATTCTCAGGATTTTTTTAAAGTACTTCGTTCGATTGTTCCCATAGCCATTGTATAGTTCATGCCTTAGCCATACATGACCCTGAATTAATTAATTACATCCTGTCATACATATAGATCTGACTGTGATTCTGTATACAGCATAATTAATTTAGAAACAAAAATCATAATATTCAAGTAATGTTTGATAGCTGAAATCTATGTTTGTGTGTGATGGAAACTTTCCAAGAACAGATTTCTTATTAATGGGGTGCTTGCTGTTAGGAGCAAGTCTCATAAAAAAGCAGGCAAGAAGACAGCCAAGGGAGATAAAGCAGGGTCTGGCTGACATGTAGAATGTGGTCTGGTAGTTAGAGCATCTTGCTCGGAAGCAGGAAATGCAGATTCAAACCCTTCTTGAGTTGAAGAAGATACCTAGAATCTCAATCTCAGCTCTCTGGGAAAGTGCCCCTACCATGGGAGAACCTTCCTTTTCTGACCTGTAATGGCTGCTAGGCATGGTTTTTCTGTGACTAAAATTTCCACATCATATGTGTTCTTGGGTAATATTGTTTTGCTGCAGGCCTACCATCAGGCCCACTGCAGCCCTGTCGAGCATGTTTTATTGGGACATGCATGCTTGCATGACCAGAGCTAAATTGCAAAATGTGTATGAATGTCAAAAAAACTGCACTTACACATCCTTGTATGTGCTGTTCAGGCATGTCAAGTGAAATAGGATTTAGTTCAAACTGATTTACTCAAGGACATGTAGGGATATCACTGGCGAAACAAGGAACTGAGACTGGGTTTAAAGTTTCCGGCTAGCACCGTTTACCACTGTTCTCTCTGTGTGTCATTAATTTATCTCAACATAATATGAAATACAACAGCATTCAGTGCCATTTAAAAACGAGAAGCTGGCAAATAAGAAAAATGTGTTTATATCCACCCTCTGCTGTTATTTCACGCGTTGTATGTCCTTGTGTGCTCTATCTGTGACTCACTTCTAATTAACTATAATAATGTGTGCTTTAATGTACAGTAGCCTATTTTACTGAGCATTAGAGCTTCATGGCAAAAACTGTGCTAATATGCAGTAACATTAGGCTATTGCACATTAAGTGTCACTAAAAAACCATGTGCTTTTACTACAACACGTTGGGGCAGCCTAATGTGCATTTAGTTAGTACCTCACCTTAGAGGTACTAAATTTAATATGGAGTAGCAAAAGCACATTAATGAGCATGTAGATGCACCCACTGATGATTTGTATATAGTCCATTGTCCTACTGAAATGTAGCTTTTTGACTCTGTCATTATTATGGCTTTTTCCATCTTGCTGATATAAACACATTTTATGGGTAGTTCCTCTGACTTGAAGCTAATGGATGATCTAAATACAACTCTATAGTCTTGACTCTGATCTCCCTTTCTTATTTTTCCCCTTGTCTCTGACACACTGTCCTCTTCCATGTCCATTTTCCTATTACCCTTTTGTGAACTTTTCCCATGTGTCCTGTACTGGTTGTGTTCTGTTTCTCCTTGGTTTCATTTCTTTTTGTGATTTCTAGTTTTCTATTGAGGTTTATGTAAAGGAAATGCCTTATTGTTATCTAGGCTGTGAGTTAAATCAGAATGCATGCTGTGAGGTATAAAAAGGACTCTCCCTAGATCTCAGAGCCAGAGCACCCAAAGAGCTTTTTTTTTGCCACTCCAGTACAATGTAGTGTCATTTGCTAACAGGTTCAAACAAGGACTGTATCTGATGGAGCACAGTAGTTACAACAATTGAAAAGTTTGGCTCCACCTTCTTATTTTAATTAAGGTGTGAACTGGTAATAGTAAACACTGGTGGGCTACAAGAATCAGTCAGTGGTCCCTGTAGAAGATGCAGGATTTGAAAAAGAAGACGAAAGAAATCTGGGTCTCAGTAGGTTTGTTTAAATTGAGGAGTCAGTGTGATGGAGCAGAGTAGAGAATTTCATATACCACAGGCATCAGTGAAGGTCTGGTCTGTGCCAGATTTCTACTGTGAACACTTAAACTCAGTTAATTATGCTCACGGCATGGATGTTCTAAATGTGTCAACACTTTGGGATTAGGCCGGATTCAAAGCCTGTTAACATGAGCCTTTGTGATGATGTTAGCAGGCTTTGGAACAAACCCTTAATAAATGTAACCAAATTATTTTTCTGCTACAACCCATCCATGTCCAAATGAATTCCATTTTCCCCACCAGTCCCCAACCTCAAGATTATCTCTTGCTTATTTTTCCAGCCGAAGAACTCCAAAGTTCATCTTTGCTTCCCTCCCCTCCCCCCCCAAGACTGGGTTGCTTCAGAATCCTTAGAAATCCCTTCCGCAGAATTAAAGAACATATTTTCCCCCAAGAGAATTACTATTACTACAATTACTTCCAAATAAAGCACATTAAGATCCTTGCAGCATTGTAGGAATTTTTCTAAGGGTGCACGCTCTTCAGCTGTGCAAATCAGATCAGGATTTGACGCTTTTACCCATGTGCATGTCTATAGTGTCAAAGAAATATTGAATTCATTTTCTGGTTTAAATTATTCCGTGACAGTATTTAGTGGGTGGATTTGGAAGTATCCCTGTAAGTGAAGCCTCCAGTTTGCTGCCAAATAGACATACAGTAGCTGGTGATGCCTAAGGTTGTGATGCCTCTAAAGAACGTACAGTAACCCTACACCTGTAGTTTGGGGTTTATTTTGAAGTTATGAACAGCAATATGCACTTCATACATACTGAATACAGAACATGTGCATGTACCTCATACATAATTAGCTATACAGTTCCCTAGACAGAAATCCTTACTCATAGTGTCAAACCACTGCTTTTATTTATATGAATAAAATTAGCAAGGTTTAATTTAGAGACAGTGAGAGAAAGAAAGGCTTAGTGGACAAAGTGTCTTGGAGAGTCATAGGTGTCTTGAAAGAGTCAAAGGAAAGGTTTCTGAATTAGGTCAGAAAGGAAGGAGCTTCCTGGAGAGAATCTGGAGTAGTTTAGGAGAAACTGGGTGAAGCCTAAAGATAAGTGAGTGGATAGTGATAGAGAGTGGCATTCTAGCTAAAGAGAAATTATAAGATTCTGTGTAGCTTTTGTCATGAACATCTCTACAGAAACTGCTTTGGAGTAGTCTTGTGTTTGTGCAATTATTTAAAAATATAGACTATATGTTATACCCACACATAAACTCATTTTCATAATTTGATTTTCTTTTCTTGCTTTCAGTTCTTTTCCTCCTAAAACTGCATGAGAATTGTTGATTTACTTTTTCTTCTGTCATGCAAGCAAATATAATTTCCTTTGAAAAATTCTAACATTTAAATGGAAATCACATATTAATGTATATTTTATGTGTGGGGTTTTTTTTAAACCAGGGTTCTTTCAAAGTCTGAATATATGTTTTGCTTAGTAATTAATTGGTGCTTAAGTATTTATCATTTTATGGCTAGAGGGGAAGTTTTAAAAGCTTATTTTCCTGTTTGTGTGCCAAGAAAGATATTTTGCAAATAATATTTACTCTAACTTTTTACAGAGTAGGAGCAAATGAGAATGATTTGATTTGATTTCTGCTTTTGGAAAAAGAAAATGTGCTTGAATCACTTGAGGGAAAATTTTGCTTGTTACCTGCCACAAACTAATAGTTGAATTACTGATGCTTCAGTAAGGGGGCACTCTTCTCTTTGAATTGGTATTAATCTGAGTACAGTGTTACAGATTACTGTGCTACAGGTATTAACATGATACTTTGTAGAGGATGCATTCCCTTCCCTGGCCTTGTTGTTCCAATATAGTGACAGTCATGTCCTCTAGATCATGTCTGTACTCCCTCCCTGCTAGTCCCTGGACTGGCACTCTGTCCCCTGTCTTTCACACTGTGGTCAGTCAAACCCAGCAGTTTGGTAACATAAATGGCTTAGAGTAGGGGTGTCAAAACAGACCACCTGCAGAGATGCTACATGTGGCCTGCCAGGGAATTTGGGGACATGGCAAGAAGGGGTAGGGCATGCTACAGAATATGGTCCCTGTTGGATGTGGTTGTCACAAGCAGGGGCAAGTGAAGGCTATGATAACATCAGGCTATGGTATTGAGGAATACGGTGTACGTGATATGTTGTCAGCTTGGCCTTTTATTGATAAAAATGGACAGTTAACAGAGTGCTGGGCATATGGAACTCCTAATGCTTGCATTCACCATTAGTTGACGTGCTTTAGTGAAATAATTAGAAAGCACTGATTTCAGTTGCACATGTTGAAGATGACACTATTGCCAGTATTTCATAGGAGCACAAGACTGGAAAGAGCTTCCTGAGCCATCAAGTCCAGTCCCTTGTGTTCTCAGTCAACTCCACATGCAACTACAAGGCACAAAACCTGAAACACCCAACAAGATGCTGTAGGTAAAAGCAGGGGAGATGAGGCCTGTGCCAATGCCCTGCCACTGCAGTGACCTAGAGAAGTAATTGGTTAATGCTGGCAGGCATTTAGTCATAGGTGACCCATAGTGGGCAAATAGACACATAGGGGGTGCATGGGCTGCCTGTGGACAGTCACCACTTGGCCTGCCCTCATTACCGATGCCTGCATTGCCACCTGCAGGAGGTCACTGTGCCCACCCCCCCAGCTTCAGGAGGCACGTGTTCCCTATCCATTTAGTTAATTCCATTTGTAAATGTTACATTTACATTTATGGAACAAAGGTTCCATTTGTAAATGAGGAACATTTTTACTAGTTATCTTAGCAATAAAATGGTGTGCATTATTCTCTTTGGTCTTCAAGCAAAAACTTAAGTGGCAGAAGGATGGTTTGTGGGTAGGACACTGAACTGGAACTTAGGAGACCATTACTTAGTTTCCAGTTTAGCCACAAACTTCCAAAATAACTGAGAGCAAATCACTTAATCTACTTTGCACCTCAGTTCATCATCTAAAGCTGAGAAAGTGTTTTTCTATGTCATCTAAAGACATAACTTCAAAATTGTGTTATATATCCTGTGTTATATATGCTATATAGCTCAAATATGCTAAACCCATTTGCCTGTTTTAGTAAGTGACTTTGGCTCCAGTGTGAACACAACCAAAGTTAGGTAAATGTGTTTTTTTTAACTTGTACATAGAACTCAACCACATTTAAATTTGATTGCAACTATATGCTGAAGTATTATGGACTATGTAATTGTTTCAAAATCTGCAGGTCATTTTTTTCCTAATTCATTTCATTCTTTCACTAATTATATTCACTGTGAAAAGAAATACAAAGGGCATAAAATGTGAAGATCATTATATGATGTTCCAGGCTAACACCTATTGCAAAATGTCTTTAGATACACCTACAGGTTCTGTGGGCAACACTTTAATTTTCAGGTTCATCGGTAAGACAGGTCAACAGCTTTTAAAGGCACACAGTCATATAATCAAGTTTGAAACATCTGTGGATTTGAAACTTAAACAAAGCTGTCTAGAAATGCCTTCCAGTTTTGAGAGCTTGCCTAGTTCACTGGCATTCAACATGAATATGTGGGGATAGGTTCTCAGCCAGTGTAGACTGGCATATCTCTATTCACATCAATGGAACTGTTCTGATTTATACCAACTGCAGATCTGGCCTATGTGGCTTTCTAAGGAGCAACAGTTCTAAAGGATCTAATCACATTTCTACTATTCCTGATGTACTGTAACAGTGCACACAATCGCCTACTCAAATCATTGCACCAGATGAAGGATTTTTTTTAAGTATATTTGCTTTTGTAGAATTCTCTTCTTTCAAGGCCAACAGACAAAAACATATGCTGCCATTTACTAACTCATGAGAAATCTCTGAAGGCTTCTAGCAGTTTAAGGTTTAGAAAATCCTGTGTTTATCTTTAGTAAATTAAAAGACACTTCAATTTTTAGAATCACTTTTTTTTCTTAGTCTCAGATTACAGGGAAACTGTCCTAATCTACATAACCCTTCTTTTAAGATGGAGTGAGGGATAAAGATGATACCTATGTGGTGCTAAATGATGGCAAAGCAGTGGTGCTCAGTACAGTAAAAATGGTGTTTTTACCAAAGAAAATTTACAAAGTGCAGATCTGAGATTGAAGTATATCCTTAATTTAAGAGGGAAAAGCAAAAGATATGGTTAAAATTGTCAAAGGCATCAGGGGATATTCTATTTGCCATGAATCTAGAGAGCCCAGTGGGCCTTATTCATGGCCAGTAGGTAAGAGAACGCTAGGTTTTCACAACATTTTTTTTTACTGTATATATTACATAAATGTAGCTCTTGCTAACAGCAATGAAATGGTAGAAACGAAACTCATTCAAAAAAGAAGTTCAAAAAGTAAGCATGAGGGCAAGAAGGGAACAGTAAGAAGGCAAAATTACCTATGTAAAACCTGTTTAATTAGAAGACTAAATGGCCTGAACAAACCTCATAAAATAAATTATATAATTTTTTGGCAGAATAGGATACGATTAGTCCCCCTTTTTTTTTTTAAGCACTGTACCACAGCATAATTTACTCCTATATGTAAACAGCTAATTATTTTAAATGTGCAGGATGTAAGAGCTGAATGGAATGGGGTAGAAAAGGGAACTTTGTTCTACAATAGATGTCTCTTTCAACAATCTCATTAGTCAGAGGGAATAGAGGTTGCAGGGGTTGCAGTTCCATAGATGACATGCATTCAACTGATGAAACTTCTCCCTCACTGTTCAGGAGGAGATCAATAGCTTTGTTAAGTACTCTGGTGGTACAGGTCAGTATGTCTTTTTGCAAGAGGTTCTGACAGGTTTTAATGCTGTAGGTCATTGCCATTTCTAATGGCAAATAAGAATAAAAAGAATTATTTATCCAGAATATTTTATGGGAGGTGTTGAATTTTGTGTATTTCCAGATTGAACTAAAACTAAATGGGCTTTTATACACATACTTCAGCAGCAAGGGGGACGCTTTAATTAGAGTGGCTCTGAGAGCCACTCTAATTAAAATGCCCAAAGTGTCTCATGTATCACAGCATCCCGTGCTGAAAAATGGCAGTGGGGACACTTTATCTAAAGCTCATTGAACGAGCTTTAACATGCCCCCACTGCCAATTTGAAGTGTGGAGACACTGATACATGAGACGCTAGAGGCTGCTGGAGTGTGATAATTACCATGCTCCAACAGACTTGATTAATTAATTGCAGTGCATTGGAGCAGCCTTGCTGTTTGTGTATAGGTGCAATAGCATGAGTCAAGTAAAAATAAGGAAACATTGACTTACTGGTGGTAAAATCTATGGCTTCTGTTACTCAAAGCTGTACAAGACTTTGGGTAATAGAAACTTGGTGGGATTTGCTGAATGAGCTTTTTCCCTTATGCTTTAAAAGCTTAACTTTGGCAATACATATTTCTTTTATTGAAGTATATAGGTAAACATACGGGTTTGTCAGCTTTGATTTCTATCACCAAAACACTAGTATTAAATAGACACAACCTCAGTGAAGGTAACCAGGTTTGGACTGAAGCAGTTAAAGTGAATTTGGCTTTCTCTAAGTATTTGGACAATCCTGTTCTGATACTATTCTAGTATATTACTGATTGATATCTGTGCTTTCTAGCATCACCATAAAGAAATAGAAATTTACTTATTGGCATGATGATAGAATAAAGGCAAAGAAAAGTGGCCCTTTGTCCATCTATCCATGAAAGTTCAGCCAAGTAAAAACTGCAATAAATCTTTTATATCCCCTTCCCTGAGCTTCATTTTTGCTGCACAGTTCTTTTACCACAGTAGAAAACTGAGATAACACAAGTGCTGGATTTTCAGATGACTAGAAAAAGAGGCTTAGGAATAGATTTAGATCGGATTTTCCTTCCTCATTTCTTTGAACGGAAAGAGGTCATTTGGTGCAAGCATTTTGGATCCTCATCTAAAGCTCAGTCAGTGGAATTCTGTCATGTTGCTAGACTGACTGAAGTCTTTATTGCTGAAATATACCATTTGGCACTTTTATTTGTTTGGGTTAAAAAATGTCTTAGCTTTTGATTTAATGTATATTTTGATGCCCGTGTCGTCATCCCTGGAATTTCTTTCAATGTATTCTACAATTCAATGGGGGGAAGAAAAGTACCCTCTAGTGTCATCTCACCATATGAAACCTGATTATTTTGCAGGAGTACATTAAAAAACAAAACAAAACCCCCAAAACCCTAATTGGCAGTTCTGCCCACAAAAATGGTTCCAGCTTCATACAAAAAGTTCACAAGCTTTGTTATAGGAACTCACTTGGGTTTGTAACAAAATCCTAGAACCAACTAAGGTTTATTTAGTTTAGGGTTTTGTTGCAAATGTTTGGTATGGCTGTACTTAAAATCCAAGGCCTTGATTTTTAGGGATATTATAGTGGAAAATCTAATACAACCCTAGCTATAACTATGTCTGTGCAAATATTGCAGTACTTTTCAGCATTTAGCTTTATGTGATTTCAGTATACAATACTGTATTAATAACATTGGCCTCTAATTCTATTTTCATGTGGTTTTTTTATTTTTTTAAAAATGCATACATCTAACAAACTAAGAAATCCAGATAATCTAAACTTTTCTGCTTAAGTCTCTTGTATTCCTGGTATGGTATGATTTTTTTAAATGATGAATAAAAATATTTTTCATGGCATGACCAGACTATTTCTTATAACGCCAAACTCTTAGTTACTGTCCTTTATAAAAAAAACAAAAAACCCTTAAAGGTAAAGACCATATTAAAGTCTTGGCTGTCTTTGAAACCCTTCAGAATTGTGCCATACACTTAATGGGACAAAGAGTAGGATTATGTCTTAAGTAAAAAAAAAATCAATGAGTGGATCATTTGCTCTCTTTTTTTTCATAACTGAATGTCACCAAAATTAAGAAAATGCAGTAAAATGACAGTGGGTTTTAATGCACAGATTGCCCCTATAAACTAAGAGCAGTAAGGGGTATAGATGGCGTGGTGCATCACAACACATTTTCTTCAGGTAAAAAGAAACTAGAAGATTGATGAATAGATTAAGGGCCTAGGGCTATATTATTCAGTTTAAGATAGAAGTAAGAATCAGTTTACTGGAATGAGTTGAAAACAGTCTGCAGAGCTGTGAAATAGGAACTATATTACCAGGAGTGGCTAACAGACAATAGAGTTGCAGAAAAAAGGATAGCTTGATTAGTGGAACACCAAGACCATTAAAAACGGGAGAGGGCCATTAATACCAGTGGAATGAGTTTAGAAGGAATCCGGTACATTGTAATAAGCCATGAATTCAGTTGACTTCCTCAGTGCTGCCTGATAAAAAAAAAAAATGCTGCTGCCACTGCTAATTGGTTTTAACTTTGGGTGAAACAAGAATCAAAGTGGGGTGCAAATGTACCAGTGTATCTTCTCCCCACTCTCCAGCCTCCCCATCCACCCCATGCTTCCAGACCATACTGATTTGAGGACATCTATATCCTTAAAAGACTGACTGAGGAATGTCATTACTATTAGACGAGGAACAACAAAGAAGCAGATAGCTCAAAGAAGAAGAATTAATGACTACAGATAGAATACAAATCTATGAATAAACCACTTACATCCTTCCTATTGATTTTCAAATTAGTGCAGATATTTAATGCCTGTTTAATGGATTAAGTCATCTATGGATTGGTAGACCTTCCTTCATACTTCATTGCAAATGTTAGGTATTTTAATTATTAATCCATACTTAACATAGAGTCTCTACCAATTCCTTATTCTATAGCTCACTTACTTTGTTCCTATTTCCTTTCAACACACAGAGGTTTCATACTTTGATGTTATACACTTTATATGTTTGCTGCCAGAAGGCTTTCTGTAACAAATTCAGGTGTTTTCAACTGTTAGATGAAGTGGTATTATATTATTCTTTAACTCAGTCATAAAAATTATTTGCAGGACACTTATCCCACAAGGATGACAAAACAGAAATACTGTATTTTCTGGTGTATAAGACATTGTTTTTCCCCTGGTGAAGGAAATCTAAAAGTAATGTAAGCCTTATATACCACAGCCAAAAAATAACCAAAATTGTAATAAAAATTGACCAAAATTCAGTCAACCTCATTCTGCAATTTCATTCTTTTTGGAGGTATGTGCATATGCATGTTAAACACTGAAAAATACAGCAAATACTCAAGTGGCATATCCATACATATATATATATATATATATATATATATATATATAAAAAAAACACACAAACACTTCTTTGTGGAAAACAGTTTTGCAGTGAAAGTGGATTTGCATTTACAACACTGGTTTCCATCAATATCTTGATGATGCATGTACTTAATTTAACCTACCAACATTTTCTTTTAAATCTAATAGAAATGTCTTGCTCATCAGCTTGATGTCTGAAACTAATTAAGCATTAAAATTAATTAACTTTTTATATATGCAATACTCTGTACAGCAAGATGATATGGCATTCTCATGACACAGCTGCTTCATGACATTAAAGTGTTACTTTTTATATACAAGTGTCTTGTCCTGGCTTTTATAGTAACTCAGGAGACTGAGGGAAAGAGTGCAGTCCAAAATGAGCTGCAGAAAACTGACAGAAGGCTGAGTGTTTATGCATACTCAAGGACTGCTCTTATTTACCTTTGTATATTTTATACCCTTCTGTATGCTACCACACAACCTTTCAGGCATCCTCTAGTGAGGACTGTTCTTTCAGCTCTACACTTTCATTCAGGGCCAGCTTTGGTATCTCTGCATACCACTATTCAAAATCAGGTCCAAATGAAGTCTAAGACTGGGCACTGCACTGAGGATTAACATTTCTTGGCTGCACTGCCTCGTGAAGGTGGCTAGTAAGGTTCAGCAACCCTGCTTCTGCTCACCTACCCCACTCCAGAAGCAAGCACCAGGTTATGGCAGGTATTGACAGCGTGGAAGAACCAAAGGGTGGAGAGCACAAAGTTAAATGTGGCAAAGTGGGAGGACAATCTAAGGCCCCTGACAGACTTTACACCAAAGATGCAATTAGCTGGTTAATCATGACTTAAGTACTGACCCAGCCATAGGTTCATTCAATTAATGGCATGATAAAATGAGGTATCATATACAAAGTTATTATACAAAATATGTGCAATAAATTTGTGGCTGGTTCCCATCCTGCCTTAATTGATTGTGTGGCCACTGCCTAGCTTCTGGAGCACACTGGAGCCTTTCAGGACTCCTGTGTGTCCTCTTCAGAGGCTGGGACTGTGCTTCGGGTGATCAGAGCTCCCAGCTGTGGGCGTGTAGGGAGCCAAGCTTGCTACTTGGTGGTGCAGGTGTGGTGGGATCTGACATGGGATCCCACAAGCATGCTCTCTGTCATGCACATATGAAGTGGCAGGAAGTGTGATGGTTGGGATCCTGCTTCAGATCCCATTCACACATTTACTTCAATGTCTGCCTGGGGCCTAAGTGTGTGAGAGCTAGGAAAGGAGGAAGCAGGAGCAGAGGAGAAAAAGATGAAGAAAATAGGGGAAAAAACAAAACAAAACCCCAAACCCAAATGGAAAGCATAGAAAATATAGGAGCTAGTAAAAAAAGAACCTTTTCCTTTTTTCCTTCCCGTATATCTAACAATCTCTCCTCCCCTCCATTGAAACTGTACCCTCTTTAAAACCCTGTTCTCCATGACATCTGCCCCAGGATTTCACCTTGAAAATCTAAATACCCTATGTACTTTTTATTTTTAAACATTTAAGACTATTAAACTATGACAAATACTTCCAGCAATTCAAACAGCTTAAATATTCCGAGGAATATTTTCATGTTTGTGAATGAATTTCTGTACACTTTTGTACTTCTTCTACTGAGACCATCACAAATCCTGGGATCCTTCATTAGAATACCTGTTGTTCTTGATATGGTATATATATTTTATGGTGTGTGTATATATGTGTATGTGCACACTGATGGGTGCACTGAAAACGTGTCAGTACAAGCCTAATCTTCATAATAAAATTAGGGCTTTCAAGTATGAATGAAGACATGGCCAACTTTTCTAGGCACTGTTGTTATGAGACATAGAGGGTGTATCTACCCAAGGGTGTGTCTACACATTAGACTAATCTAACGCGCAGTAAAGTGTCCCTTGTCTACACAAGCATAGCAATTACTGTGCAGTATATTAGCCTAATGTGCTGTTTTCTAGTACCTTATCTACAGCACATTTGACGCCGACTGGGAGCAAATTGCTTCTGATCAGCCTAGGCAGTAGGGAACCACAGGGGGTGGGGAGAGCTGTTTGCTTAGTGGGATGCTGCCTCAGCCATGTGGAGACTGGGACTGATCTCATGATCTCCCCCCAGCTAGGATGGAACTGAGCTAGGACAGCTTCCCTCTGGAGCTTGGAGCTAAGCCTCCATGCCCCTTGCCATCGCAGGGCTAGCACTCAGGGAAGCCTGGAGTTCCCCCTGGTTGCTGCAGGGTGACAGAGCAGGGCAGGAGCAGGCCTGGATTGGCTCAATTTGCTCCTGATGGGGGCATGCATGTAGATATGCACCGGGGAGCACTTTAATGAGCCTGAATTTTCTGCACAGAAAATTCAGGTGCATTAATTGCATGTGCAGATGCACCCAGAGAGGTTTTTTTTCAGGGGTGGTATCTTGCTGCTGTCACTTTTCATATATAGGTGACTGGGGTATGCATGTCATGGGACCTGGACGCTAGCAAGCGGTCTTCCAGATTCCAAAAGTGATGCAGAAAAAACAGCTCAAATCCATGTCCTTTGGCGAAAGCTCAGAAAGGTTTTTTGTCCTTGGGCAGTACATCAGTTGGTCTGATTAATAGTCAGTCCAACTTAGTGTAGCTTGCCCTTGACAGGTAGCAGCAACACAGTACACAAGACAGGTCTTGCAGCCTGTTTTCATATTTGAGTGCCCCTTGTCTTGTACCAATTCTTTTCTCTCTCTCTGTCATGATGTTCATCTCTACATGCCTTTTGGAAAGTTTACACACCTACACTTCAGTTCTTGTTATCTCTGCCTTATTAGTGAGTTCTTACTTTTCACATTTGTCCTTGAGTTTCTCAGCTGCTGTTTTCTTACTGTCTCTTTTGAATCAGTGTCTTTTGGCTCATTAGTGTGTGTTAATTTTTTTTCATATCAGGTCATCCTGCAGTCATGAGGCCTGTTTCTCCCAAGCTCCTTCGGTTATACTAACCGGTACTGCTACAGGCACTACTTTGCTGGATCGGCCCTGAGATCTATTTAGTCCAGTATCTTTTGTCAGACAGTGGCCACTGCCAGATACCCCAGAGGAAGATGCAGTAGGTAAACGAGAGAGTTTGCTCCTCTACTAGGTCTCAGTTGATTTTTGATAGAAATTCACTTCAACCCTGAGATATGAGATTTAATAACAGTTCAGTAATTTTCCATCTTTATTATGACCTTGACTTTTGTTATATAAACATCCAGTCTGTTTTTTAAATCTGCTAAGTTCTTGACCTCAGCCACATTCTCTGGCATTAAATGCCATCTTCTTTCTGTGAAAACATATTTCCTGTTACCAGTTTGTAAATTGTCACATTTTAACAGCACTGAATGACTATTTTTATAAAAGAACAAAAACTTCTACTCTGCTGTTCTGATCTACTGTACTTCTCTATACTATTTACTATTATCTATTTTTTTCATACTCTCTCTTATTCATCTCTTTTTAAAGGTAAACTGTTTTTCTCATTCTCTTTTTATATGTGATTTTTTTCCCCCCTTAATCATATTGACCTACTAGGAGCTGTCTCTAGTTTTGCGATATTCATGGTCAGATGTGATGACCAGTACCAGCCTTCCAGATGTGGCCACATAGTATATTTATATAATTGAACTGTATTTTCTGTAAATGTGTATGTGTTTTATTGAGGGCTAAACTACTACAGTTTAGCTTTCATATACTGCGGAGTGGAAACATGAGGACAGGCAGTCACCCTAGAGCAGTAAAGTTTTCCCCCTCTCCACTCTTAAGATAATCTGTTCTTGTGCCCATGCCCTATATATATCTGTGAGGAAAGATGCCATTAAGGAATTAGGTTCAATTCCCAGCTTCACTACAGCCCTGCATAACCTTGGACAAATAGCTTACTTTTTCTGTGTCTCAGTACCTTACAAGCAAAACTGGGACAATGATGCTCTTCTTGGCAAGTGGCTTTGAGATCAATTGATGGAAAGGGCTATGTAAATGATAAGTGGTCATCATGCTATGATGGGCATGTGCTAAACATCATCAAATTCTGAATGATGTGGTTTTTTTTGTGGGGGCCATAGCAGAGCCAGCCATGGCATTTTTGGATGGGACTGGCAAAAAATATTGTTGCTCCCCAAATGAAAAGGATGATGTTCACCATGATTAAAACATAAATCACAGGGCCAGCCTGAGGACTGGGAAATAGGTTAATGAGCTGGTTCTTCACACTTCTGTACCATTACTTATATACTTTGTTTTTTATCGTGTTATCCTTTATTTCTTGCCATTCATGCCAGCTTTGATTCTGTGTTTACCTCAGTGCTTGCTTTCATGGTGTGTCATTCTGCATGCAGAGTCTTTCCTTAACTGATTCATATGGATCCCTTCCTGCCTTCAGATCTTTTCTCCGTACATACTACTATATTGATGCCTACATGATATTAGTTGATTACCATTAGCTAAGTAGGTAATATTTTAAGAAAATATCTCTTATTGTTAATTTGTTGCTCCTGTCCTCCTGGCCAAGATTCTCACCGTATAAAATGAGCATGCTCTCAGCCTGTTGCTGCAGAAGTGAAGCTCAGCTACATGCTGGAATCTGCACCTACTTGCCAGCAAGCAAAAGTTTGAAAGGGACATTTGTCCAAACAAGCGGAGGGTTCTGAGATGGCTGCTGCATTCCCAAGCCCTGAAAGATGGTTTACATTCTAGTGAGATTAAGGACTTGTATAATATTTCAGAAACACTAACTACAATGCTTAATGCTTTTGTTATTGTTTCTGTGAGGTAGGCAGCAGTATTCTTATTTTACAGCTGTGGAAATTTGGCAAGTTGCACCTAACCATAAGATTCCCCACCTAGGCTAAGTAGAAAAAGCATGATTTTTTTCAGTGGGGTTGAGGGCCAGTGCATGCTGTCTAATGTAATGTGCTCTGCTCAGTGTTCCCCCCTTGGCACACTAGTTGTTAACCTATGACCTCAACTTCCATCCCTGTTTTCATTATTATTTGTCCCAAGTACTCAGTAACATATCATTAGTGGCTCCTGGTGCTAAAGGGGGATTATAGTTTCCTTGGAGGGCCTGGGACTGTGACTCTCCTTGATGTGTCAAAAGTCCAGTGTTACATAGTCTCACACCTTTTTTGTTATGCACTTCACATCTGTGGCCCCACCAAGTCCTAGGACCTCCGGGTTAACCTCCTTCTGGCCCTGGTTAACCTGGCTGTATATCTGACCACGAAGGAGGCTGTGGCCAGAAAGGTCCCCAGGGACTGTGGGCCGGGGCTGTTCTTCTTTCCCATGTGCAATTCCGTCTCTGGGCAGAGTATCACTCAGCAGCATCCACTGGTTTGTTGGACTCGTGCTGTCTGGTGTGCGCTGCTTGGTGTCCCCCCTTGGCACACTAGTTATTAACCTTTGACCATCACTCCTGTCCCTGTTTTGCTGTCATTTGTCCCAAGCAACCTGTTGCTGCCTTCTCAGTAACCTCCCTGGTTAAAGGAGGCTAATAGTTAACTTGGTGGGCCTGGTTGTCTAGGTCCATGATCCTGTAAGGCAGCAAACAGGCCTGTGTCACTTAGCCCTGCACCTTTTTGTTATGCACTTCCCATCCACAGCCCTACCAAGCCCCAGGACCTCCTGGTCAATCTCCTCCCAGCTCTGGCCTAGCCAGCCAGCTATTGGACCAGGAAGGAGGCTCTGGCTGGGGCAAACCTGGGCATGTGGGGCCATCTTCCTATCACTCCTGCACTTGCATCTCCTGGAAGTGTTTCACCGGTTGGCATTCACAGGCTCCCTTGACTCATTCAGGGGACAGTGGGCGCTGGCCAGTGCGCTCTGCTCAGTGTCCCCTTCTGATTTCCTTGTTCTTAACCTATGACTTCGCTCCTTTCCCTGTTTTCTTTTTATTTGTGTCAAATCATCAGCTGGTGCATCCCCGGTAGCCTCCCTTATTAAGGGGGTCCGTGGGCAAGGGGTAGCAGGTTGGAACTGGCCATCGATGTTTCCAAATGGGTCCTAGTACAAAAAAGGTTGCAAACTGCTGGGCTGCGGCCTAGGAAGTTGGAGCCAGGAGGCCCAGGTGGAGGCCAAGCTGGAGGAGGCCGAGATGCCCCTATTAAGGGAGGCTACTGGGGACACACTAGCTGATGACTCGGTGCCACGGGCAGCGATGGATGACTTCCAAGCAGGAGCTGGACTTATTAAAGGAGGCGTCTGGTCTGGCAACGGGCCTGCACCCGTGATCTTTAGGCACATCAAACAGGCCTGCGTCTGGCAGGGGCAGGGCTTGAACTACAGGGCAGCTCGGGCAGGCCGCGCAGGGGGCGGGAAGGGAGAGGGGAGCAGGGTTGTTTCTCCCACGCTGCCTCTCTCCCGCCACCCTAGGGCGCGCCGCGCACCCGGGCGCCGCCGGCCGGGCTGGGAGGCGAGGCGGGGGCGGCGCTGTGCCCGCTCCCCGCCCCCGGGCGTCCCTGCCGGCCGGGCTGCCGGAGCGCCGGGGGCGGCTCGGGCCGGCCGCCTTCCCCCTGCCGGGCCCGGGCAGCTCCCCCTGGCGGCGCGCAGCGGCCGCGGCAATCTCGGCGGGGAGCGGAGCCTGCAGCTGCTGCTGCCCCCGCCAGCCCCGCGCGCGCCGCCCGCCGCCCCTCTGCGGCGCCCGCGGCCCGGGCCGCTCGCCGCCCGCCCTGCGCCGCCGCCGCCGCCGCCCCGCTCCGGACAGAGGATGCTGCGCGGGGGGCGGGGGGCTCTGAGCAGGGGACCGCCCGCGTCTTCCGCTCCGGGCGCTGCTGCTGCAGCCGCCGCCGCCGCCGCCGCCGCCTTCTCCGGGCAGCGATGACTTCCAAGCATCAGGCGGACTGGATCCCTTACAGGTAAGCACCCGGCCGCCCCTCTCGCCTGTGGGGGCTCGGGGGGGCGAGCACCCCCGGCCGGGCACCGGGAAAGTTTGCGAGGTGGTGCAGGGGGCAGGAGAAGCGGGAAGTTGCTCTGCGCGGAGCCGCCCCCCGGAGATGGCACCCCGGGGGGCACCTCGCTGCCCCCCTGCTGCCGCCCGGCAGCCGGCTCTGCGGCCCCTCAGGCCAGGGACATGGCCCCCCCCCGCCCCCGGCCTCCTCTGTCAGCGCCCGCCTGGTCCTCCTGGCTCCTCTTCTAGGCTTCAGCCCGGCTCATCGCAGCCTTTTTTGTACCAGGACCCATTTGGATGTCAATGGCCAGTCCTGACCCACTGCCTCCCAGTGTGCAGGGCACGGGGAGGCTCCAAGCAGCCCCCCGCAAGCTGGCCCTGCCTGCAAGGGACAAGCCACAGTTTCCCCCATTTTTCTCCTTGAAAGGAGAATCTGTTGGGGGTTTTTTTTTTAAAGTTTGTTGCTCCCTTTTTAAAGTTTTCAACAACCCTTTCTTCTGTTCCCGCAACCCGCTTTTGGGTCATGGGCCGCAGGGTGAGAAATGCTGCTGTAGGGCAGCGGTTCTCTGCCTGGCTGCCCTGGGGTGAGAGGCCTTCAGATCCTTCAGTAGGGTCAGCCCCGGGGCTAGTGGGCAAGCCGGGCTTGCAAGAGCAACCCGGTGACTTCCCCTCGGCATCCCAGGACATGGGAAGCTGCCTGCCTTGTTGCGGGCTCTCTTGAGTTCTCAGCCGAAGACGAACGGCCCCGTTGAATTTCCTGCGCTCCAGCCACGTGAGGAAAGGAAGAGCTGGTGTTTTCCCAGGGGTGCCTCGAGGCTAAACAAGCTTGAAGATTCAGGATAAGGATCGGACACGTCACAGAGGCAAGGGGCATCAGCAGCTGTTGAGCACAGGATTTGGGGGCACAGCCTCAGAAACAGAGCTTCCTAGAGTGCTGGAGGCTGCAAATGAGAGCGAAGCCATAGGGGGGAAATGCCCTGGTCAGACCCAGTTCACCCTCCCTCTCAGCACCCTCTCCCTGCCACTGTGGGACACAGGCCTATTTGTTACTTTCAGGGGATTGTGAGCCAAGAAGAATGATGCACCTCTCTTAGAGCGGCCTCTGAGAAAGTAACAGCTCCTTTTTTGGGACAAAAAAAAGGCAAAACAGGGATGGGAGTGAGGGCCAGAGGTTCAGAACAAGTGTACCAAGGGGGAACACTGAGCAGAGCACACCGGGCAGTGCCCCTGAATTGAGTCCAAGGAGCCAGTGGACACTGCCCAGTGAAACTCTGCCCGGAGATGTGACTGGACAAGGGGCAGGAAAACCACCTGACAGTCACTGGGGGTTCTCCACTGTGTGACACAGGCCTGTTTGACACCTGCTGGGAGCATGGGTCTTAGGCTCAGAGCAAGAGTTAGTTCCCCTGTTAATAGAGGGATGGATATATGTCACCTGATTACTTGGGGACAACAAAAGAACAAAGCGGGGGTGGGACTGAAGTTTAAAAGTGAGTTCACTGAGGGGATACGGAGTAGATCACATTGGACGGTGCCGACTGGCACCCTGAATGAGTCTAAAGAGCCGGTGGGCACTGCTTAGTGAATGGACACGGGGAAAGGAAAATGGCTCTGCAGTCCCTGGGGGTCCTGCCCGGTGGACACAGGCAACTGGGCAAGATGGACCTATAATCTGACCCAGTTAATGGCTATTTGTATGTTCTTATGGAGCCAGCATGGACTTGAGTGAGTTCACAAACTTTGGGCCGTGTCCCCTAAGTTGAGCATTGTGGCAGGTTTATTATCATTGACTTCTGTTGGTTCAGGCTCAGTGCCTGTGGTCCCTGAATGTTTCTGGCTGCTAGCAGTACGTCCCTGACTGAAACCTGCTTTGCTCTGCAGCCGCTCAGCTTTGCAATTTTTATGCATGTGCATGTGCAGTGTTTTGCCTGCTGCTGTAACAGCTGTAGTCTTTAGGGTGTGTTGGTGTTTAGGCAAAGCCAGGTTCAGATATCATCCCTGAGGTGCTTTGCATTTTTAGAATGGTTTGCAACACGTGCTTCATGTTGCATTCAGGGCTCACATGTTTCCTTTCTAGAGGGGGTGACTTCTAGATAAAAGGGACACTCATTTGGGGAATAAAGGGAGTTTAGAAATACAGAGGGGCACCTGACAGAACGTCTTGATTTTGATTTTGTGTGTATGGGACATGGGGGCTGGTAAGCAAGTGCCTTTTAGGAAACCTTTTGTTAAGATGACTGAAAGGGAGGGTCCTTCACCTCTTGACTTATTCTCCTACCATCCTATACAACACGGACACATCATGGGCCATGCAGCAGCCTGGCAATCAGTATTAGCTGCACTCCCAAATCCTGCTGCTGCTGCTGCCATGGAGAAGAGCTGGGATCGCCATGGCAGCGTACACTACCACTCTCTGTCATTGGCTCTTTGGTTGCCATAAGCTACCGAAGTCTCTGTCTGCTGGTTCTCTTTCTGGAGAAGTGTGTGCGTCAAAAGTGCGGTGGGCAACGTCTGTCACTTTGAACAGGGTCCCCTCATCCCAGCCGGTCTGCTGAGGAGAGAGAACTGCAAAACTTGTGTGCAGATCAGTTCAGGGCTTGCAGCCCAGCTACACCTTAAGGGGAGTTTTCTGATTCTTGTTTATTGCTGTACTCGCACTGTGACTGAAGTCAGTAAGAGTTTAGGTGCTCGAGGAATGCAGGACCAGGATTTCAGGGCACGTTATTTGGCTTGAGAATATTTTACATTATGTATTTCACAAGGCTTTTAATTGTATCACCTTGGTGTTGAGTGGGAGCATTTATAGCTATGCTGTGACTAATGTTCTGTTTCAAACTTTTCAAGAAATATTGGCATGTGAGGTTTGAGGAGAAAACCATACTACAGTGCTGAAACATGATATTGCCAGAGGGGCACAAGTAAATACTTTAAAAGGCTGATATCAGGACTTATTTTTGATAGTTTGTTGAACGGATTTTTTTTCAATATATTTGTGTTGTGTTTAAATTAAGGTTGCAAAAGGGGGATGAGAGAGACTTATTTAACATTTGTTTCATTTTATTAAATCAGATCTTGTGTATAGTTAGCTGTACAGGAAGAGTTATTTGATTATAGAGGGAAACTTTATTTTTTTCAAAATCTTATCTTTTCACAACATCATATTGTTGCATTTCCAGACTTCCTTCTGCTCCATCAGATTCCATGTATATAAAACAGTGCAATATAGATAAAGTGCTAAACGTCCTCCTTTTTTTTTGTGGGAAAGCCTAATTTGTAAATAATTCCTTACAAAGCACATTTTTAAAATAAGCAGAGGTATTTAAAATGTCTGGTGGGAAAATTGTGCTTTGCCCCATTGTACATTATAGCCACCCACCAGACAGACATCACAGTAATGGGAACAATATAAATACAAAAAGTGCACACACATGTTCCCAATGTAGAATAGAGTGGCGAATGATACCCATAAAAGTTGTAATGTGTTGTGGGGGGCGGGGATTTTGGGGAGAGGTTCCATGTGAATTATAGACCTAACCCACTGAAGTATTAAAAAAAATTAGAGTTTAAAATGGGTTACAAAGAATCTACAAATACTGTGATTGACTCCTGCACAAGGCTTTCTCAGCACATGTGCCAGTGAGCGAATACAAGACCAGGTGAAACACAGCCCCAAGATTCACTAGCTAAGTCTTTGAAGCCAAGTAATAAAGCATACCATGAGAACAGCTAATCTATGCCTAGGAACAGGCATTTCATTTGTCCCTGGATAAATTGTGCCCGTGTTTATCCCAGAACAAAAATATCTTGGACTTGGCATATACACACATCACTTTTCTAATCGGGCTTTAATGAACAGCTAAATACAGTGCTTTTTTTTTGCCATTGATTCAGTCCCAGGATAACTGTACGGACATACTTTGCAGTATGCCAGGGTATCGATACTCCCTCTTATCTAGAAACGTGTTTTAGGATTTATACCAGGACAACAAAGGTAGATGTCTGTACCATTGCACTTTGTCAGAGGATAAAATGGTTTATCCTCAGATAAATGCAACATCTGTTTGCATCCTTTGATTCTCCTACAGCAGCCTGGCTGTGTCCATTTCCCTGTATTGTAGGCAGGCCAAGCTAAAACTTTGCAGAGGGGTTGGTGTTGGTCCCAGAGATGGCAATGCTATGTTCTTTGAAGCTGCAATCTCTTCTCCTGTGCTGTCTAGGTCATCTTTGTACTGTGTAATTCTGAGAAACATGGAACCTGAGCAATGGTTTTTCATATTTGCATCTCTTTGATACATCTCACAAAGTTTTTATCTTCATTTTTTTAATGCATGCTTGCTTTTCAATATGAACAAGAGCTGTTAAAAAATGAAGTAATTTAAATTCCTTTTGCTGAGAAGGATATGCTTTTATTTAGATTTATGGAATGATTTTAATACTCTCGTATGAAATTTGAGCTACTTTGAAAAAGAGCTGCTTTCTCAGTAGGTGCAAGCATCTGAGAATCCTATGAATACAGTAGTTTTCATCAGCATGGAGGATCCAGCTCAGAATGTACTTATCCAGAAACAGAAGTCTCTGAAGTGTAGGTTCTATTTCAGGGTCTGAGATTATGTATTAAAAGGGCTTAGAAAAGGAGGGCAAAAATTGATCTTTTCAGAGATCAATGCATACACTGTAAGAGAAAAGCCTACAGTCCATGTACATCTCAGACTACTTTCTCTTACATTAATGATCAAGACACAGAGTGGTTGATTTGCTCAGAGTTGTGGCCTCTTATGTGTTGTCCTGGTTTCAGTGGTTGCTAGCTGTTAAAGCTCAAAGGCTTGTTGCACACCTGCTGTTGGCTGTCACATGTAAGCCATGCCATACAATGTCACTGCTAGCCTGGGGATGGAGCACAGGACAGTTGGCATGCTGTACTCCGTAAAGAAGTGTCAACTTTACTGACATACATACAACATGCTGCAAATGCTGCAGCTTCACTTCAGAATTAGAAAAGCAGTTTTGACTTCGGGAAGGGGTCTAAAATGGTGTGACATGAATTTTAAACTTACATTGCTTATCCTAGCAATCTCATTATGCAAGTGGGCAGACGTATATCTGAATTTATCTGAGCTTAGAAGTACTACTTAATTTTATAAAATGTCAGATGGCTCATCTGAGAGTAATGGATATACTTTTCCTTTAAAGAAGGACGAGCCAGATGGCATCAGATTGGTGTGTATCTTACACTAATTAAACAATCTATAAGTGTGTCCAAAATTCACAGAATGGATTTTAGTTTAATTACTAGTAGCTAAAAATGTAAGACACGTCTTCCAGGGGTGGTGCTAGGTTTTATTTTCCCAAACAGATGGAAATTCATATTATTTGCGGGGTAGAACTTGGAGTATTTTAGCATTTTGCCCCTAGCACCTTCTGTCTGTCTTTTTGGTTTCTTCTTTTTTTTGAGCCTTTACTTTGTTTGGTAGGCTTATTGAGCCACCGGCAGGTGGGGATCAGGGCTAATTGTTGAGTCAGCTGACCCAGGGGGCTGGCAGGTGTGGCTAGGCATGATCAAAGGAGTCACCTGGGTGAAGGGAGTCTTCTGGCTGGAGGAGGGCTGGGTGTAGACTAGGTAAAAGTCCAGATCCTGAGAGCAGGGCTGAGAGTAACATCTTGCGAGCTGGTGTAGGAACATCACCTGGTAGGAAGGTTGCTACTTCTGAATGGAGGAGGTTCCTGGGGACCTGGTGTGGAGTCCAGAGGCCTGAGAAGGGAGCAAGAGTTTGTGGGCCTGTTGAGGGGCAAGGAGATCACTGGGAGAAGAGCTAAGTGCCTTGGCCCAGTTGAAAGGCCAGACAAGCCCAGAGAGGGTCTGAGTGAGAGATCAGATGAGCCCTGGGAGAGGGGCTGAAAGTCTAGGGGCATATTGAGGAGCCAGGTGGGCCATGAAAGTGGGTCTTTGTGTCTGGGCCCTGCTGAGAGGCCAGACAATTGCAGAGAGAGAGAGAGGCCAAGTGCACAGGGGTCTGATGAGAAACCAGCAAGTCCTGGGAGATGGGCTGAGAGTTGGTGGGCCTATTGAGGGGCCAGGTTGTGTCCAGAGAGAGAAGGGGCTGTGTAGGAAGACCTGTGGAGGAGTCTGAGCCCACAGAGAGAGTGATCCATGGAGGGGCCCAAGAGGGCAGACTGATAGAGATGAGAGGGCTGACAGCTGGAGGACTGATCCTAGAAACCTTGACTGGCCTGTGTGGGGGCCCAAGGCCCAGAAGGGGCCAAAGAGTGAAACGGATCACAGTGGAGAGTGCCAGAACTGGGCAGGCCTGGAGTTCTCTACTGGCTTGAGGCAGGGACAGGGCCTGGGAGAGGCCAAAGTTCCCTGGGGGACCACAGCCACAAGTGGAATGGGTTAAGGGGCTTGCAGCCTGAGATGATGATGGCCAGTGGGTCTGAGTGTGAGCTGGGGCCGTTATGGAGGACTCAGAGTAGGAGATGGAGTCAGGACCAGGGGGCTGAGTGGTAGCAGCCCAGGCAGGGTGTAGGACATGTAAGATCAGGTAGGCCTGAAGACCAGTTCTGGGTAAGACCTAAAACTGCACCCTACTGCCATTGGTTGGTGTGGTAGGGTTTCCTGTGGCACAGCAGCCTCCATGAAATTCCACACCTGGGACACTCCAGGGAAAGGAGATGATGGATCATTTGAAAGTGTCAGCTCCCACTGCTTTGTGGGTGACGCCATGGAGGGGGAAAGTTAGAGGAGCACACCCTAAGAAAAGCACTTGATATGGGTCCAGAGGCCCAGTGAGGAATCGGGGAAGACCGGGATCATGTGGATCCAGTGGCCCAGCAAGGGGCCAGGATTAGAGCACAGGAGTGTGGTGGGGCCAGAAGGCTGCAGTGGCCCAGTGAGGGGCTGGGAATAGAACACAGGGTCAAATGGGGCCGAGGGCGTGAAGAGCAGCCAGGGAAGTACAGAAGAGCTGACACCCTGGAGAGGTGCTGGCAGAGAGTCTGAAGGGCCTGGTAGCCCAGAGAATGAGAGGTGTGAGACTCCAGAGAGGGGCTGGAGGAGAGACCGAGAGGTCTGAGGTCTGGACTGGGGTTGAGAGAGGTCAAGGGGTCAGAAGGCCTAGGTATGGAGAGGTAAGGAGCTATATAATTGGCCTACAAATCCATGACCGCAATCCAGGTGGTCATTATAGTAAGACTAGGACAGCCGCCTGCACTTGTATCATTTTATTTCCATCAAGGTATGGCAGGAGAGATAGGAACATGCCCTAGAAGTGAAGTGGGCATGGTTGTGGAGCCACCATGAGGTGTCACGGCCACCCTAGGACCCCCGACCTTGTAACAGTTTCAGATGGATAGTGGTAAAAGACAGGCAAAGGGGAAAAGAAGAAAAATAAAAAAAACTTTCAGTCCTTACAAAGAAGTAAACACAAGTCTAGAGTTCCTAGAGCCCATTTAAAAAAAGGGAATTTCGGATCACTTGCAAAAAAAAACCTGTGGCTCATTCTAGATTGCAATAAGCTATGATGTGCTTTAGTTCATGCAGATATCTCATGTATGAGGTAAATATCTTTAAACAGTGTCCTTTGGCAGTCTTCACTTAGAATCAAGCACATGAGTAAAGTTGCATATGTAATGGTAACATCTAAATATCCGGATATCCATAGTGTCTATTGGACAACATTTATAAGCATGTAAGCAGGGATCTACCCAAGTTATGGCAAGCGAAAGGGATTTTCATGGTCTGCTCACAGCATGTGGAGCTGATTTCTCAGCCTTTTTGCAGTAAGCTCACCCCTTGCTGCTAATCAGCTGAGGGGCCCCAGTGTCCCTGCCCCTTGCTGCTAATAGGCCATCTTGGCTGTTCTCCTTCATGCCAGTGACTCCCTTCTCCCCTCCTGTGGTGGGATGCAAGGCCAGGCTGTAGCAGCTATGAGGACCGCTAGCTCCCAGTGCAGAACCAGCATTTTATTTTCAGTAAGTATTTTTTTTTTCTGATTTCAAGGATTTCATAGACAATGTCCAATTACACGGTATCTGTGAAATAACGAAGTAGGTCTGTACATATAAGATACTAAAGGTAGCAAATTCTGACCCCCCCCCCCACTGTCCCAGCCCCTGCATTGCTGTCCTGCCCGCCCCAGCTCTGACCCTTTAAGAAAAAACAAAAAACTCTAGATTAACTGGTTCCTGCCCAGTGGGGGGTGATCCCCGCTGCTCCCCATGCCATGTGGGGGGGCTCTTCCATGAGCCCCCCAAGGCTGCTGCAGGAGTTGGTGAGTACGGGGGTTTTTTTCGTTAAAGGGCCAGAGCTGGGGCAGGTGGGGGCGGGGGTTGTGGGGCTTGTGGCAGAGCTCTCCATGCAGCATGCGGCAGTGGGGGGCAGCAGGGATTGCTCCCCTGCCGGCCAGCACCTGGTGAGTAGGCGCTTTTTTTTTTTTTTTTTTTTTTTAAAGCACAGGGAGATGGGGCCAGGCTGGGCAGCCATGGGGGTGCTGGGGGAGCAGGCAGGGGATGGGGCCTGGCGGGGCTCCCCTATGACCCCTTCCCTTTCTTTCAGCCCCTCCTTCCCCGCCCCTACTTACCAGCTCCAAGTCTGGCTCCAGCTCCCTGCTGCAGTGTGTGGTGACTACCCAAATCATCAAAGCTCTCTGAATCTTTTCTGAAGATTCGGAGAGCTTCGAATGGATTTGGACCTTTTTACTGGTCTCCTGATTCAATTCAGATTTGGAGATTCGGCCACCCGATCGGGCTGAATCTCCTCTGAATCAAATCAGCACCTGAAGCTTTGCACAACCCTAATATTTAGCACTGAGTCTATTGTTCATGCATAGGTTCTCTGAAATGCACATATTAGTGCTGTTTAATGCTATGCCAGTGAAGATGCTTTGGATGAAAACATGTATCTTGTACATTGTGCCTGTGGAATTCTGTTATTGCTCAGGAAACAATAGGAAAGGATAACTTCCTCTATGGTGTTATAATGCTTCAATGGCACATAGCTCTTTCAGTTGACTGACTGTTCAGGGATTGAAATTCTTAGCTGACTTTTTAAATAAATATCATCAATGTACAACATTTAAAATAAAAGCATAAAAATATATTTTTTTTTATACCAGAAATAGATTGTACTGTCAGCTGAAAAGTATGGTGAATTTAGGAAAACTTGTGGCTCTAGTTTCCTTAGCTCTCCATAAAGCATCCATGAGCTTTGGGTAACTACTGAAACTCTACACAGGTGTGCAGATAATCCCACAAAGCTCAACAGTGTCTTGCAAATAGCATAGCAGGGAATTTAGCTGTTTTTGTGCAGAGTGCTATATAACATGAAAAAGATAAGAAATGTGTTGGCAATAAAAATATATATATTTATATCCCTGGGGAAAAAAATTTACATTTTTGAGTTTTATCTTGCTTTAGGTTGTCCTTAGAAATCATAACTTCAGACTCTAGTAACAGTATTACTTTTACTATGATTTCATGACAGTTGTGTTACAGAAGTGCTGCCTTGTGAATTTACAAATATTTGTCACGGGAGTGGTTAAGAAGGTTGTTAAAGTGGTACATAAGCAAGTTTTATAACAGAGGAGGTGTTGAAGACAAAACATTCCAAAAGCTATTTCTGCTCAATTAAGATGGGGAAAGTCATTTATTTTAAGTGTATTTGCAGTCTGGTAGCCTCTACATTAAGGGTTGTAGATTCTCAGCTGGGCTGGTTTGCGGTTGTGAGTGTATGTCAAAATATATAGGTTGTTATTCAGCATGTCTGATATGAGTTAGGTTAGGTTATTGATGCTTTGGAAGAGAACTGTTGATGAAGTCAAAGGTGCAAAAACCACAAGTCTGTGGCACACAAAGTCAGACTGACAAGTCAAAGCTGAAGATTTTTAATGTATTAAAATTTAACATGGTCACATGCTGTTTAAACACTGCAGATACAAGTGTGCCTGAGGGGTAGACCTATCCTCCTTATACAGGATGGTAGTGTTGTAGCACACAGACTCCAACTGAGATCAAAGCCCTGTTGCCTAGGTATCAGTGACATTGAACTGTACAAACACACAACAGACAGTCCTCATCCTGGGGGTTCTTAACAATCTGAATCAGCAAGACAGACAAAAGGTAGAAGAAAGGGAGTATTAACCCAGTTTTATAGATGAACACAGGTGCAAAGGATCAGATCAATTGAAATTGATGGAAAACAAATTAAAAAAGAGTGAAAGAAGACTCAAGAAGAACTGTGAATGTGTCCAGGGAAAGAGGAGAAGGTAGTGGTAAAACTGAAATTCTGGATCCTTTGTGCTCTAGTTGAATACTGTAACCACAAGACCATCCTTACAATGTCAAGGTAGTGATTGAGACCAGGACCTAACTTGGCAGAAGGCCAAGTAGGTATCAGGCAGTGCCAGTTAGTCCCTACCAAGCAGTGCCTGCTTTGAACCAGAGATGGAAAGGCTGTGCTTCCTGCTAAAAATCCTCAAGTCAGCAACTTTCCCTCCTTTATACATGCAGATTTTCTCTCTCTGTGCTTCTTTTTCACTTGCCAATGCATAATCTGGCTTTTCTGGGAGGCAGTAGTTTCTTTCTGTGATTGAGTGAAAATTGCAGTTCTGGAGGGGATGGGTTTTTTTCCATTCTCCCCCCACCCCCATGGCCCTTATTTTCATTTAATTATGACTCCTGTTTTTATTGTTGTTTCAGTTCTTTTCTCTTGCCACATATACACTGTTTATTATTGCCACTTAGATTTCATAGATTTCATAGACATTAGGGCTGGAAGGGACCTCGGGAGATCATCGAGTCCAGCCCCCTGCCCAAAGGGCAGGAAGTCAGCTGGGGTCATAGCGTCTATAACTTTTGTTGCCTTGGCCATTTTTGCCTCTCTTTCTTGGTTTATTTCTCTGTTTTTCTGCATAACTTATTTTTCCTTCTGCTTTCTTATCCCATCCCATTGCTTTATAGATTGCCTTTTGTTTGCAGTGTACCAGTGTACCAAATCTACTTCAGTGTTATAAAATGAGGAAGCACTGAAGAGAACCAAAGGCAAAGAATGAATGGTGTTTAATTTTTGCAGGCAAAAGAAACACAGAAGACTTAAAATAACAAGGTTGGAGATTGTGAAATGCAGACTCAGCCACATTGTTGCAGTTTGAAAATTACTGTAGCAAAAAAGAAAAAAATAACCCTTAGTATTAGTTTTTACAAAATTAATAAAAACTGGCTCTCCTCTATTGGAGTACACCAGTAAATCAAATAACAAACCCCACCTCAAGTCTGCCTCCACTTTGGGATTCATTTGCATTTTTTATAAGGATTTTTTTACTTGTTTCTGAAACTAGAAAGGTGTGTCTAAAGTCAGTCTGTTTCCCTGTTACCTTTAATTGGGATTTTATCACATGTAACTCTTAAGTAATGGTGTCCTGGTTTATGTATCGCTTTAACAATTCCATAGGCAAAAACCTTTAAAATGTAAATTATCCATTCCACATATTGTCAGATATTAATTTCCATTGTTGCTGCAGATTATGTAAATATATCTTTACACGAATAGTCTCTTAAAAGTACTGTTTGTTTTACTTTTCATTCCTTACTAACATGCCATCCCTGTAGTATGTAGCTGCCAATTAAAAGGATTAGTAGGTGGATCCTTGTTGTGTCTCTAGGACATTGTTGCTCCCAGTGATAAAATGTGTTATGCAAAGATTACTTTTGAAAATGGATGACGGTGGGGAGCAGAAAAACACCTCCTTATGGCTTTGCAGCTATTTTTGCTAGGCAAAACAGTAAGAATGCCTTGCTCTAGATGCCCAGGAATTTTGCCATTGGCTCTGTTATCATTAATTATTTATATTACAGTAATGCTCTGCAGACATAGACAAGTCCCTGCCCTGAAGTGCTTACAGTATAAAAGCTGGAAAGTTGGCAGGCAAGGGCAAACAAGGGCATGCATCTTGCTACTTCCATTTTTATTTCTTTTATAGATAAATGATCATCAGCTGCCCTTTAGTATTCCTCAGTTCCTTAACTGAGTTTTTTTAGGTGTTAGGGAATGACAGGATCTTACAAAGGCAGGAAAAGTGTGGAGTACAAGTTGTCAGTTTCCACTGGGTGAGGAAATGGAGGGAAGTACAGAGAGGACTCCAGAAGAATATGAAAACAAGGTAACCATTTTAGCTAAACTGGGGTTAAGAGTGACTCAGCAAAGAAAAACTTAGATTTCTTACTGTGGTCACAGAAGATTTTTATGAACCAATGCAGCTCAGGAGCTAAGCCAGCAGATTATACTAAAATTAATGGGGTGTATAGAGAGGTATGATCGAATGCTTTTCGTATGTTGTCACAAAGCTGGAGACTATAGAAAAGTGAAAAAAAAGTCTTTCACATGTTTGATATTGAATTAAATTGTGTATAAGCAAAACAAAAAATGTCTGTTTTTCTTTTTTCCCCGGTTAATTGGAAACTGAAATATTTCTTTTCTTGTTAGTTTTCCCTGCAATTATTAAAGGATAAATTGAGTTTTCATAATAGAATTGTTAAAATAGTACCATATTGTGGCTTTTTTCCCTTTGTTTTATGTTTTAGGAGGCAGGGGAATGGTTCAGTTTGAAACATTTCCTTTGGGGAGACTTAACTGGGTCTTCCGTAGCAGAAATTATTAGTGGCTTTCCTATCCATGCAAGCTGGATTCTAGGGCAAACAAATATCTCAGTCCATAGCTAAGCTCAGCCTGTTACTGAATGGATGTCCTTTTTCCCCTCCATACTCTGGTTGTATGCTGAATGATTGGGAAGTTGCTTACAAGGAGGAGTCAGTAAGGATACGCATTGAGAGTCTTTCCATGGATTTTACTGGGAGATTTTTGAAGGCCTCTTGTACTTTCATGTTATAGGTAAATGCATAACAAAAAACAGTCTTGTAATACTGATATGAATTTGAGAGGGAATTGCATGATTATATCCGTAGCAGTGCCATGTTCACTGTCTGAGCATTTGAGTGCTCAAGATTTCTTTCATGATAGCGAGTTTTAGTCTGAGTTCACAGATTTTCCTCAAAGCTATGTACTATGTTTAAAGGTTACAGTTCTTGATGAGGTGCAGGTTAGCACAAATCTGTGACTGTTATAATTCATAACTTAATGATAAAACCCAGCTGATGAAGGTAACAAAGTCACAGTGTGAGTTTGTAGTGGTATGCTTGATTGTAATCACAATTTAACTACCTACAAGTTGGGAATTATAGGTTGAGATTCTGTGATTGATCTCAAGCAGTAAATATTTCTGAGGATGCTTATGAGTAAGACTGAGGGTGGGATAGACCAAATGCATCAGTGTTTGATCCCTGGTTAAGGGTAGAATCAAGATAATTATCTAGTCTGATGCTATCACTTCAAAAGACTAAATTAGAGGTGCACTGATGCGTCGGTCCCAGGCCCCCACTGGGAAGAGCCCAGCGTAGCCCTGGCCCCAGCGCACAGTGGCAGCTCACCCTGCCCTGTGCACAGATATGGGGGCACATGCTACCCATGCCCTCCTGGGATGCGTACAGTGGACAAGGGCCTCAATCTTCCTAGCTCCCCTCCCCACATACATTCCTTCCCCCCTTCCCCTACAACAGACTTACCAGCCAGGTGCTGGTCTCCATGCTGCGGGGCTACATATCAGAATCGGATCAGTATTGGCCAATATGGTTCGTTAAAAATTGGCCATTGGTATTGGCCCAAAAATCTCTATCAGTGCACCTGTAGTCTGAATGGATCTCAAGTTCAAGGTTAGGTACAAGTACATTGAATAAAAATTAAGCCAAAGCGCATGTTGAAGGAAAAGCAATTACATTTCTTTCAAAGGTAGATTGTAGTTAGCTAGATTTGATACAGGCATCTTTGCATTGGTGTGCCAGGACAGGCAGATAGTAGCTCTCCCTAGATTCAACAATGCTAATAAAACAATTTTGAGCATTTAATTTCTATGGTATATATTAATTTTATCTTTCACGTCATAGTCGGATTGGAATGTTGTTGTAGGCATGATGGTCCAGGAGATGTATAAGAAGTAAGGATATTTTGTGGTATCTTACTTTGGACCAACTATATGGTTGGGAGTGCTGTTGGACAAGATTTTGTGTATTAAGGCTGCTTACAGACTTAAAAAAACTAAAATTGTGCTTTCCTTTAAATTTGGTGTGCTTTGAATCAGCTTTAGATTGAATTGGTTTTAGATTAAAACACTGCTAAAATTCCCTGCTGAAACACCCAATTTATACAGATTGCGGAGCTGGGTCAAACTAATATGCTGCTGCTTCCAGTAAAGTGCAGTTTGTTTGGGGGTTTTTTTTTAATGTCTGTAAGCAGCCTAAGTGCTTTTTCTTAGGTCACTTGTCTGAAAGCTTGATGCCCTAAAGCTTATCCAACAACTCTCCAAGCTATACAGTTGGTCCAGTATAAAAGTCATCACAAAAAAATCCTTGCCTCATAGAAATTAAAACGGATGTTTTGTCAAATGTGTGATGACTTAGAACAACTACTCAGGCTAGTACTACTGGAAACTAAGGCCACGTATAGGAATTCATTTTCTCATGGGAGAGTCACTGCTCTCCTGGGAGAAACCATGAGTGGATAGATGTTCAGGATTTTTGTCCCAGTGCAAAAGTGGCCTCTTCAGGAGAAAAATAACCCAGCAACAACCAGGGTTAAATTGTTTCTGGGAGTGTTGTTCCCGAGAGCGTGAATGTCTGAGAGAAGCTACAGCACAGATCTCCAGCATCCCAGGATGCTTTTCTAGATCTTCCCTTACCACCTACCCAGGATACAGTGTGTTGCTTGGGCTGGACCCTGCCGCTCCAGCCTAGGAGGGAGCAGAACATGCTTCCTTCACAATTCTCATATTGTGCTGGAGGGAGACACAGTCCAGTCCTGAGTAGTCTGGGTCAGCAAATCAGGGTTGCCCTGTGCAGTGCTGCCATTTGTTGCCAGACAGACTGAGGGAGCCTGCTGAGGTGTGTGTATAGGGGCCCCCTGACTACACAGGATGAGTAATGCAAGCTTTGCTCTCCAGGGACTCAGCATTTGCTCAGGCCTGGTGTCTGCTCAGGCATCTCTGGATACATTTTTCTACCAGGAGAATAAATGCAGAAGATTTGTCCCAGTCATTTGAATACATATATACAGCTGAAACAACTGAAAGACTTGCTGCATAGTGGAAAGCATCCCATTATTTTTGTCAGATACAAATCTTGAAAATCCAGTAAGGAAGAGGAATTTATTTTCCAATAAAAAGTTTTTGCAGACTTTGGAGTAGCATGAACTCTTATACTTAAACTGCAGGTTAGATATATTGGAGATAATTCACCTTTTGGGACACTAACTTTACATAGCACCAATAAAATAAGATTCAAGTGGTCTCTGCACACCAGTGAATCACTCTGCTTATTGATTTGTCCAAGTTACTGAATTTTAAATCACTTCTTCTGCTGTTGCAGGTTTTAGGAAGGAAGTAATATATAAAATTGTAGGGAAAGTTTTTCATACTTACGTTAGGATAATACTAACATTGCTTTATTACATTTCCTTATATTAGAACTGAGGTCTCTGATACTTGGTATGGGACTAAACCTATCCTAAACAAAAAAGGAGAGCCTACTTCCTTTTTATTATTTGGGATTGCTTAAGTATCTTTTATATTATTTGCTTTCCTCCTCTGAAATTGCTTGCATAGGTTCTGTGATCAATGATCATTATTTCTCTGCTGTTCAGCTATAAAGTACCGTAGCACAAGCCACGTATTGTTAGGCCTTTGACCTTCTAGAAGTAGGATCATTATTTCCAAATTGGTAAGAAAGAAATCCAAAGCACTCTACTTATTCTGGAAGACCTGGAATAATTTACTGGGAAAGTAAGTAATCTTTTTCAGTCAGAAAGGTGATATGGCACTTGATTTTTTTTAGTATAATCTCAATTTGAAATCATTTGGTTTTTTTATGATTTGTATTAAAAACACGACAAAAACTGTATTATTCCTCTGAAGGGTTTCCTCCCTTCTGAATAACGGTTATGTATATTTAGAGCTGTAGTTCTGGATTAACAGAGTTTTTTTTTTATGTGACAGTATGCAGTCAGACAACTTCGCTATTTCATTTCAAGTGTTAGGCATTCTGGAAACATATTCAGTTTCTATAAGCTGTATCTATTATAGCACAAGATGAAATTCTGCTCTTATTGAAGTACATAGCAAAACTCCCATTTACTTCAAAGGGGATGAATTTTATCTGCGTTAGTTTAAAATAGAGTAATTCAAACCTTAAAGAAATTTTAAATAAACAGAAAGGTACCCTGTTTTCTGTCTGGAAGTTACAACCTGTAAGGTATCCATTGGTTGTTAGCTGTTTAATATTCATTGGGTGCGTATACATGAGATGCTACATTGCTGTAGTGACGAGCTATGGTGGTGTAGCGTTGGTGGGCACTAACTTTGACACTGCCACTACTATATAGTAGCAATAAGCTACTACACAGTAGGGTTGGAAATGACTCCTACACCTCCAGGACTGCTCAGTACCAAGTACAAACCTAGTACTTTAGCAAGTACTAAATGATTGTACAGTACCAGCTACACAGTGGGGTACATGTAGACGCGCCCACTGGGTTCATCTTCATGTTCATTGATGCCCTGTAATAACAGCCACTAACTTAATGCACCATAATCAGCACTACTGTGCATTAGCGCAGATGAATGCTTTGTGTGTGATGCTAAGTACACGTTGAATTAAATCTACTGTGTGTTATGCGTTAATGTGGTTTTTTGCCAGCTGCACTAATGCACAGTAGAATTAGTCCAATGCTCGTTGTCTCATGTAGACATACTCTCTGTGCGCAGTCCTGATTAGAGCTTGAAGTATTCCCAGACTGTAAAACTTTGCAGAGTTTCAAAATGTTTTCCTTTCTCTTACGATAAAACCAAGCCTTTCTGAGTTTGTTCTGGAAAATGATGGAGAGAGCGCCCACAATATCATGGTTTGCCTGGGATGTAAGAGAGCCAGATTCCAACTCGTGGTATGACTCAGGCAAACCTGGGACATAAACCTGGGTGTCTCTCATCTCAGGTAAGTGTTCTGACCCCAAAGCTATTTGTTTTTGCCTGGGTCTCTGATTTTGACAGAAATTTAATCACGGACTTGTTGAATTAAAGACATTTCTATGCAATACTCAGTTATGACAAATGGGTGTTTTCTGCCAGGCAAAAGAGCAGCATTTTTATTTTAGTCTAACATAAACCTACATGAAATAAATATTATGGCATATTTAAACTTTGTGGAGAATGCAGTTAGGATTTGTACAGAAGTACTTAGAATTGGTTTCAATCTCTACTCTCCATATTAATTTAATTTTCCACCATTTTGAAAACCTTACCCTGTAACTACTGCTTAAAATACCAATGTGGAGGTCAGAGAGGAAGGATGAATAATCATTATACTTGTCCAAAATGACAGGCAACATATGTATAGGGGCATATGCAATTTTTGTACATGGTTTGGCAAGAACAACTCGCTCTCCACCTTAAAGGATTGTTAACAGGGGCATTGTGCAATACATCAGAGGCATACAAGTAGTACGTTTTCACTGCATCATAAGATGAATTATACAGATACCCAATTAAAAATACTGTGGGTTCTGAAAGAAACTCCTTGTGCATAGTGATGAAGATTCAATCTAAAGCGCCTTGTCAATTTATAACTAGCTTTGTAATTTTCATTTTACTGTGAACAAGCATTTGGTTTAATAATGCTATGCATGACTGCACGTGCAATAAGCAGTAATTAGAAAGACGGTCTTGTATGTGCCCTTGCTTTTTATTCTAAGAAGTGCACTTGACTAGTAACGTTGTGTAGCATCTTGAGCAAAACCATTATGATATTGCCTCCTTCTGTTTTGTTTCTTTAACTCTGTCAGTATTAGTTAATATGTAGCAACAATTCCTATATTCATTGCAGTTTATTTTATTAATTGGAATTTATTTATTCATTTTCCTTCCTTCCTTTCCCTGCATAAGAATTATGTTCATTTTGTCATTGCGTTTACTTGGCTTACCTTTGTTGGTAATTTTTAAAAGAATTGTTCACATCAGGAAAGCTATAGTGTAGTCTTTGGGGGGTTTTAAAGGTCCCTTAGAACAGGAGTGGGGGGCATTGATCAGTTTTCTGTTCGGGCAATTGCATTCTGAAAGTACTCTTTCAGGTTTGCTTATTTGGCTGTTTATTTTACTCTGTGTGCCTACTGCTCTCTCCATATCTTGAATTACTTTTAACTTGTTAAGTCAAGGGCAGCATAAACAGTCATCCTCTGCGTAATACTTCTGCTATCCATAACTGACTTACAAATGGACCTAAAACAAACATGCTTGACCAAGGAGTTTTCATGCCGTCACTTCCTTTTTGAACCTTTCTATGCAAGTCATCCTGAAATAGATTTTATATACACACAAGGCTTTGCTATTAGAAATAACACCTTTGCTTCTTCCACATCCACGTAAGTCTTTATAATTAGAATCAACACCTTCACTTCTGCCTAGAAACAGATGGGCAGCGGGTGCATTCCATGTAGACCAAGTTTAATTTTCACATACCAGCATATTTCATTAAGCCGGCAGCCTATCGCATATTGCTGTAATCCAATATGAAGATGACCAAAGTAGTGAAGATTGCTGTGGGTTTTGCATAATCAAGAAATAGCTGCTCAGTCATAGCTAACCAGAGATGAAGGTAAACTAGGGAACAGCTGGCAGTACAGAAATTAACCCAGGAGTGAAGTGCTAAGGGATAAACGTATAAGGGATAAATGGTGAGATAATCACAAATTTCATTGGTGCCTAAAACTGCTTATGTGTGCCAACCGGCCTCTTCTTCCTAATTCCTGGATTGAATTTGTTGTCATTCATGTTCCAGTTTGGGTCGGGCATCCAAAAAGCAAGGCAGCTGCAGCACTGTAGTTAGGTAAGTGGAATGGAATTGTGTGTCATTCACGGACTGATAGTACTGCAGCCCCAAAACGTTTCACTGTGTATATCCCACCTTAAATACGTGTGATGGAGCAGAACTGTTAAAAGGACTTCTGAGTTAGAGCCATAGCTACTATCAGATGTTGAGACTTTAAGACAAAGAAGCATTAGTACCTTATCTATATTTGATAAGACTGGTTGATCATACTCAGTGATTTCAGCTTCTGGCTGTAACCCACTATCCCTGAAGTTGGAGCCATGTCAGTAGCTGTTTAAGTGATTCTTCTGTATTGGTTACAGGCTGTTCAGTCAGTTGGCTCAGTGCTTGGGGAATCACTGAATGAAAGGCCCTATAAGATGCAAGATTCTTACTTTCATAACAAAGTCATGATTTGACTGAGTGTTGATTGGAAAACCTTTTTCTGTCAAGCTGATCTGGATGTTAAGTGTACTTTGTTGTTGAGGTTTTACAGTTTTCTACAAGTCAAATATAACTCTTTCAGAATGAGTGCAAAGAAAATGAAGACATACACCAAAGAGTAAGATGAACACCTTCTAGCAAATGGGGATCTGAAAGGTGACTATGACTTCAAATTAAATAGCCATAAAAGGCACATATATTCCATAGGCCCTGTTTTGGGATGGGTCTTCAGCTGGTTCATTAAGAAACCTGGAAATATGCAGTTACATCTAATTATTTGCGGAGTCTGGCTAAACATATGCTGACTTTCAGATTTCAGTTATAAGTAGAAGGAAGTCTTATTTTAACTATATAAACAGTACCATTTTGGAAGCAACATATACCACCTTACTCATCAGAAATAGCTTCCGACTGTGCCAAAAACAGCTTGGCTGCATCTGCGAGAGGCAAGGATTTTTGTGGGTCATATATTTTACTAGCAAATTGCCTGTTGAGAATGACGGTGGTGGGGGGTAGACAGAGATGGAGTGCAGCCACCCACCACCCTGTGCCACCCATTGCTGCCTCCCAGGAGCAGGGATGGAGTTTGCACGTGAAGGCCATGTGCCACTCCCCGCCCCTGCTCTACATCTGGCCCTGTGCCCCCCCCGCCCTCCCCTCTGCACCCCCATCCAGCCCTGCACCCCACCCCCCTCAGCTCTGCATCTGGCCCTGTGCCACCCCCCCCCCGGCTCCACATCCACCTGGCCCGGTCTGTCTGGCCCAGCTGGAGCCACGCTCTGCTTGTCATTCTTGATAGAGCACTGGCTGGAGCCCCGCCCCACCGGGAGCCACACCCCCAAGAGCAGTAGGGACAGACAGACGCACAGACAGAAGGACTAAGCCTTTCATAGATTTCATAGATTTTATAGACGTTAGGGCTGGAAGGGACCTCGGGAGATCATCGAGTCCAGCCCCCCGCCCAAAGGGCAGGAAGTCAGCTGGGGTCATAGGATCCCAGCAAGATAAGCATCCAATCTACTCTTGAAGGTGTTCAGTGTAGGTGCTTGAACCACCTCCGCTGGCAGACTGTTCCAGACCTTGGGGGCTCGGACAGTAAAGAAATTCTTCCTTATGTCCAGCCTGAAACGGTCTTGCAGGAGTTTGTGACCGTTCGACCTCGTCATCCCTTGGGGCGCTCTGGTGTTGTGTGTGTGTGTAGAATTAGATCAACTACATAGTTGGGATCAACAAGCTTGCAAATGCAGTGCATTCTTTGTCAGGTCACATCTGCTAGAGGGCTTTCGCATTACTTCTTGGTGTACCTCTTCATTTTCTCTGTTTTCATTCTGCAGTAGTTATGCTTAGGATCATAGGAAAGTAGATCTGGAAGGGACATCATGAGGTCATCCAGTCCAGACTTGATTTATAGAAAATTAATTGCATCTGATATTATTCAGAAAGCAGGGCAAGGTGGCACCTTAAGTACTAATTCATGCAGGAAGGTATAACTTTTTGTAGACAACAGCCTCCTTTGTCAGTTGCTATGAATGGACTTGCAGAGAGCAATGATTCTAAATAGGAATAAAGTAATTTAAATACAAAGGACAGGGGTAGGGGGAATGGACAATGCTGAGAGAGGCAAAGCTTGGTTGAAGAGTTTGAAAGGAAAAAACAAAGCAATTCGCTCACTGAGAAACCCGAGCATTATGAAAACTTGTCCAGGTAATGGGATAAGAATCCAGGGTCTCTACTGAGACCATGCTTAGCACAGTCCAGTCTATGGATGATTTCTTGTTCTCTAGTTTCTCATTCACATTGTTTTTTTAAAGTTTTCTTGTTTAAGAACAGCTACTCCAATGTCAATGATGGACTGTCCAGGGAGTTTAAAGTGTTTTGCCATGGACTTTCGTGTCTTTCAAGAAATGTTGTGAAACTGGTGTCAGTTCATTCTTTCATGTAGGATGCCCATTCATTCTTTCACCCTGTCTATCCAATGTAAGCAGGTGATGACATATGATATTGGTAAAGGAATAGGTGAGTGTCTCCTGGATGTTAAAGGAATAGGTGAGTGACTCCGTGTTATTTGGCGTAGCAATGACATGGTCAGTGTTGATGAGCAGGCCTGGTGGCTTGATGGAATTGGAGTCTGGTGCTGGAGAGGTGTTTGTAGTTGGGGGGTTGCCTGTGACCCAGGAAAGATGGTCTTGTCCCCCAAGGCTAACTTGAGATGGTCAAACTACCTCCCATCTGATGTTATTGTAAGGGCACCTCTACCTGTGCAGGTAAAGGTGTGCAGTAGGCTCTAATGTGTGATCCACACAATTGTACCTCCTGCCATGCCATATGTGTATAGCAGAAGGTGCAGTTGTGCGACTGCACAATAGATCCCATTGCTCCTTATCACTGGTGCAGGGGGAGCCCTAGATCATGATTCTGGGCTTCCCCTCTACTGGCTCCTGCAAAGTTCACAGGAGGAGCGGCATTTTCCCTGCTGCATGACCTGCAGCTGACAAGGCTCAGAGCCAGGTCAGCACCAGGAAAGCTACCACCACTGAAAGCCTTGTCAGCTGCAGGGCTGGCAGAAGGTGATGCGCCCCTGTGGGTGGGAGCCCCTTTGTTGATGGGGCTCCCAGCTACAGGGAAGCACTTGGCCATAAGTTCAATTAATAGCATGATTAGAACAAGCTACAAAGTTATTACACACTTCTTTGTGAAATAACTTTGTAGCTTATTGTTTGTTTTGTCACACCATTAATATCAGCTGGGTCACAACTTAATGCATGATTAACTAGTTAATCATGCCTTAAGTGTAATGTGTAGAGGGGGCCTAAGGGATCTCCAGATTTGTCTAAGTCAGAGTCTTCCATCTAAGAGCAATGCTGTGACTTCAGTTCCTGTATTGAACTTATAGAACATCCATAGTGATTTATGCCATCACCATAGTATGAGAGATCCATATGAAAACTGCTTCAGTAGTTTAGAGGAAACATCTAACTTGAGATCAGTTTGTTCGATGCATTCCCTTACTAGGTCACTAAACACTGTAATAGCTTGCCTTGATATGATACTTTTCATTTGAGGATATTAGAGTATATTACAGAAGAGGGGAAATATATTAATATTCCTGGGCAGGGCATTAGAGACACAAAGGAAGTGTGACTTGTATAGGCTTGTATGGCAGACCTTAAATGTTTTGGTCCCTATTCTCTCAATACTATATTTCTACTTTTCCAACCACTAAATTGTGATGTCCTTTTGAGTTTTTGTATACTTGGATAAAGCTCCAAGCATGTGTGTTCAAAGAAAAAGACCCTAACTTAAGCCAGTGCAGAAATCTAAAGTGCAAGTGCCCCAACCAAGTTCTTTCTAGAACCACTGGTGAATAGTCACATAAACAAGGGAAGCTCTTTTTAGCTGTGCAAAGTCTAAACATGATATTGGAAACATATTTCACCATGACTTTCTGTTGTGTATTGAAATGCAGAATAGTTCTCAAATATACCACGACAAAGGCAGAATAAAAAGATATTTCTACTTGACTGATTCTTTTTTTCTAGAAAGCAAACCATATATGCTTTTTTCTCTGTTTTTGTATCATGGGGGATATACTTTCTGTCGTAAAATTGTCAGTCATAGCCTAACATCCTACCTTTGTAAAATTTTCACCCCCCATATTTTAATTGAAAGTGTTCCATAGGAGGGAGTTAACAGGCTTACATGTGAGTTTTCTGATGGAAATGTATGTAGAGATTTCATCCCCATTGAAGAAAGAACTGCTTTTACTGTAATTGTTGCTGACAGGCATTATGGCAGACTGAGTGGAATGATTAAAATGGCAACTGTAGTCCTATATTAATAAAATATGAAAGTGATTGTTCAGAAGCTCTTTTTGTAGTGGCATGCTGCTATTGGCATAGCATCTATTTAGGTTTTTTTATTTGGCTCTTTAAGAAAGTTACTCTACAGATCTCACTCTTCTACACACTGTTAACAGCAGTGTAAATGTAAATCCATCAGGGCATAGCACCATATTTGCTTTTTGGTATCCACCAAGGAAATGTGTTAAACTTTTTGTAAACTGTTTGTGAATACCAGTCTTCCCTTGTCCATGAGTAATGAGGTTCAGATTAATTTATTTCAGTTGTGACCTTACATTAAGTGAACCCAAACTACTTCCTCGATGTAAAGTGTAGCACATTAAGACACTTGAAGCGCTTCTTGTTCTTTAGGTAAGAGGAAACAAAAATCCCTGGAATGTCTTGTATGATCTCAGGGTCTGTTTCTGTGCACTGTTCAGCCCGGATCTGCTTACATGGTTGTAATGACATCCCTTTCAGGCTATGTTGCTTTTGGGAGACTCTAAGATTATAGAATTAGACAGACATGCATGACTTTTGAGCTAGCTTTGTATTGGTTTTAAAAATATATATCCATATTTGTTGTAGGGAAACATAAATATTTTTATATATTGTATTTACTCAAATACAAAATGGGGCTTTTTCCCCCATTTAACATGTTGGGGAGGGGCTCATCCTGGATTTGAGTACCTGGGCTAGGGCAGGAGCTGCTGCTACTGTTACTGCTGCCTGGCTGGGCTAGGGTAACTTGAGGTAACTCGTGCAGCAGGGGAGCAGGCATATGGTGGGGAAGCATGGGGGGGACCATGTGGTGTAGGGGAGAGCCCCAGGGAGACTGTGCAGTGTAAGGGAGGGGGGAAAAGCAGGGGAAACTGTGCAGTGTAGTGGGGTTGAGGAATGCAGAGGAAAGTGCAATGTAGGCTGGGGAGTACTGCATGGTGTAGGTGAGGGGGGAATGTAGGAGAGACTGCATGGTGCAGGGAGGGGGGAAACATAAGGGACACTGCACAGTGGCAGGGCAGTGACTCTGGCTTGGCAAGGGGCCAGAGCTGCCGCTACTGCTACTACCACCACCACTGCTACATGCATTAAATGTCAGCAGCAAGCCGGTGGGGGGGGTGCACTTGCAGTGGGAGCAAGGGACAGGGGTCAGACCTCCTGCCTCCCCACTGCTGTTTTCCCCACTGTGTAGGGGACAAATTTAAGACAATCCTCCAAAAATTAGGTTTTGTACATGGAAATTTATAACAAATATATACTTTTACATATCTAAAATCTATTTCTTGAGGGGTTGTATTAAATTCAAAGTCATCTTAGATTTGGGTAAATATGGTAGTTTCTGGTTTTTGTGACTATATCAAGGGTGATGACATAATTTTTCTCTCTCAAAAACTGTTCTCTATACTCTTCCTGTCTTGACTATCTTACTGGTTAAGGGGAAGGAAACACTTGAGAAATGTCACTTTGTGTGGAAATTGAATCTAAATTTAAGATAGATTGCATTCCTACCCCATACTATCATGGGCTCAAGTTCAAACAAGGAAGCTTTTGCACCTTCATCTTCGGTTTTATGCAGCTTCTTTGAACCATTCTTTTGGAGGGGACCTTAAAAATGGAAGTCTTGCTTAGCCTGTGTGGTGAGTGACATTCCCCTGATGCTTCTGGAGAAGAGGTAGATTTTTCCCTAGTACTCATTAGTGTTATGTTATATGTTATACACTTAACACAAATGAAAAAAAAAAAGAGGAAAAACTTTGATTAAGTAAGTATCTTTAAAAGCATGAGAAATGTAGAATTTGCAAGCCTGTATAATTAAAACATTATTCTAAAAATATATATATTTCCATATCCAGAATTTGAGAGAGATTTTCATTGCCCCAGTATACAGGGAATTTGCAACATAATTTTAATGAAAACCATGCTGCCATTTTTTTTTCAGTGCACTGCTATTATATTGCCTGTTATCGATTTATAAGCATCCAAATTATGCTGGAAGTAAACAGTATTTTATGGCTAGCAGACTACTTGAGCAATTTCTAAGATAGCTATAATTTAATTTATAACACGACACCCTATTTGACTAGCTGTTTCCAAATGATGAAGAAATAGAAGAGTAATGGCTAAGTCATTTACAAATAGCTTTAAAGACATCAGACATGTCAAATATTAATTGAGTAAACCTTTCATTATTCTAAAACACTTGGTATATATATATTACTGTTTTAGGGTTGATGATTATTTTGATATTGAAATAATGTCCATATAATGTCCAAGAAGGCCAATGTGGTGCCGATCTTCAAGAAAGGGAGGAGAGTGGATCCGGCTAACTACAGGCCCATTAGCCTGACTTCTATCCTGGGGAAGATCTTAGAAAAGTTTATTAAGAAGGCCATCCTTGATGGACTGGCCCAGGCTAACATCCTAAGGGATAGCCAGCACGGGTTTGTTGCGGGTAGGTCTTGTCTGACCAATCTCATTTCCTTCTACGACCAGGTGACCTATCACCTGGATGAGGGAGAAGAGATTGATGTCATATATCTTGACTTCAAAAAAGCTTTTGATCTGGTATCCCATGATCACCTCTTGGCCAAACTGGCCAGTTGTGGCCTTGGCTCCACCACGATCTGCTGGCTGGGAAATTGGCTCCATGGTCGGACCCAGAGGGTTGTAATTGATGGCAGTCACTCATCGTGGTGCCCTGTGACCAGTGGGGTCCCTCAAGGCTCTGTCCTTGGACCCATACTGTTCAACATCTTCATTAATGATGTGGACATTGGAGTCAGGAGTGGGCTGGCCAAGTTCGCCGATGACACCAAACTTTGGGGCAAAGCATCCACGCCAGAAGATAGGCGGGTGATCCAGGCTGACCTGGACAAGCTCAGCAAATGGGCAGACGAGAACCTGATGGTGTTTAACACTGAAAAATGCAAGGTTCTCCACCTTGGGAGGAAAAACCTGCAACATCCTTATAGGCTCGTCAGTGCTATGTTGGATAGCACTACAGAAGAAAGAGACTTGGGGGTCATCATTGACCACAAGATGAACATGAGCCTGCAATGCAATGCTGCGGCTAATAAAGTGACCAAAATGCTGGCTTGCATCCATAGATGCTTCTCGAGCAAATCCCGGGACGTCATTGTCCCCTTGTACTCGGCCTTGGTGAGGCCGCAGCTGGAGTGCTGCGTCCAGTTTTGGGCTCCACAATTCAAAAAGGATGTGGAGAAGCTTGAGAAAGTCCAGAGGAGAGCCACGCGCATGATCAGAGGTCAGGAAAACAGATCTTACGATGATAGGCTGAGAGACATGGGACTCTTTAGCCTGGAAAAGCGTAGGCTCGGGGTGATCTGATGGCCACCTATAAATTTATCAGGGTTGACCACCAGGATCTGGGGGAACGTTTGTTCACCAGAGCGCCCCGAGGGATGACGAGGTCAAACGGTCACAAACTCCTGCAAGACTGTTTCAGGCTGGATGTAAGGAAGAATTTCTTTACTGTCCGAGCCCCCAAGGTCTGGAACAGTCTGCCAGTGGAGGTGGTTCAAGCACCTACATTGAACACCTTCAAGAGTAAATTGGATGCTTATCTTGCTGGGATCCTATGACCCCAGCTGACTTCCTGCCCTTTGGGCAGGGGGTTGGACTCGATGATCTCCCAAGGTCCCTTCCAGCCCTGATGTCCATGAAATCTATGAAATATAAAGTAGGGATTTTTAAAATCTATTTTTTGACTCATTTGTCTTTAAGAAAAGCTTAATATTTTTCTGTTAAATATTTGGGTTATTTTATAGCAGTTTGTGGATCTTTTAGAATAGTCATTTTGTCTTTGTCCTTCCCCTCTGTATGTTAAGCTACTGAGTTTTTAAGATGTACAGGTGACAGTAGCAATGACATATATTAGCCTTTTCCCTTGATAGCATCAATTTCATATGTGGAGTGGTAATGCAACTTGCAAGCAACTACTCACTTGAATATTCTCATTGAGGCTAATGGGACTATTCTTGTAAGTACAATCACACTCATAAATCTTTGCAGGATCAAGTCCATGATTTTTATGTAGTGATGGTCTCTTACACCCCTTTATCGATCAACTCTATCATCTTTGAAAAAAAGAAATGTCCAGTAGCCTGTTTGTTCTAAACTGAAAGGCAGTTTAGAGAAGGCTTGATGCAATTCCCATAGGACTTTGTGTGGAAAGTATTTTTGAGGACTGAAATACAGCACTGATTTTGAGAGGAGTATTGTAATTAGAGATAGGAAAGGAATTGGGTTATCTAGTCTATTTACAATCATGCTATTGACTGTAAGATAACTGATAATTATTTGTAACAGCCATACCCTCTCAGGATATTGCACATATTAAAAGTAGTAACTTCAAAATGGAGGAAAATATTTAAAGATCCTGTTTGTGGAGTTCCGTCAAGTGCTTCTTACAGTAGAGAAGGATTTGTTTTGGCATAGGGGGACATTGATTAGAAGTAAGCGTTTTCTAGTGTCCTGGAATTAAAAACCTATTCACTGTTTTGCCTTCTCTTCTACATGACTTCTCTTCTACATCTCCCTCCCAATAGACAGCACATCTTGCATGGGCTGCACACGTGTGTGTATGTGTATGTGTTTGAAGTGGCTTTGCATCTTCAAATGAAAGCTTGGTGTAATTTACTGCCAAAGACCCTGAAAAACACTCAAACAGTTAGTTGAGTCATGCAAGTAGGTGGTGATAGAGTTCCAAATTTCACTTAAAAGGGTAGATTTCCAGATTTTCCTTTCCAGTCTGCCGGGTTTCTTTTTATGTTTATTTAAAGAGATGATAGAATAATTGAAACTTCATGCCATAACCTTTTAGGGCAGGGGCAGGCAAGTATTTTGGCTGGAGGGCTGCTTAATGATTTTTGGTGAGCTGTGGAGGGCTGCGAGAGTAGTCCCACCCTTTGATGGGTGTCCTGCCCCCTGGTCACTATCTTGGGACTTGAAGTCCCTCCCCTTTGCCCCCTGGAAATACTCCTTTTGGGAGGGAGGGTGCTACCATCTTGAAACTAGCAGAAAAAAAAGTGTATACTAAAACAAACATCTACTATAACAGATTTTTATTTTATTTGAAAAATATTTTTGTTGTAATTTGTGAGTTTACGTAGTATATCTAGAAGCAATTGCATAATAGCTCAAAATACAGTCTTATGTTGTGTGTGAGGGTTAAGGGGGTGTATGTGGGTGGGTGTGGGGTATGTGGTGGTGTGGGTGTGTTTGGTGGTATGGTGGCGGGGGGGGGATCTTCAGAGTCCCTGGAGTGTGCCAGCGTCTGACTGCACATGGTGGCAAGCCCCACCTGGCCTTGTAACACACAGCTTCTACACAAGTCCCTGGCTGCACATGGTGGCAGCATGCAGGGTCAGCCCCACCTGGCCCCATAGCGCATGGCTCCTTGCACTCCCAGTCCTTTCCTGCAGCAGAAGTCCCTGGCCCCAGCCCGGTGGGACTCTTACCTGCATTTCCAGGCTTGCAGGCAAGGAAGCTGGGAACAGCCATGGGGTGGCCAGGCTCAAGCTTTGCCAGGTGCTTGTCCCCAGCACCTCCTGGCTCGGGGCTGGGGTGGGTCAGGCCAGACTGGCATGGTGGGTGGTTGCTTACAACCAGAGCTGTACCTCCTGCATGGAGGAGCAGCGAGGGCCAGGGCTTCCAGAGGGATCACGGAGGGGCCCCACAGGCCAGATGGAATTGCCTGGTGGGCTGCATGCAGCTTGCCAGCCATATTTTGCCTGCCCCTGTTTTAGGGGGTGCCTTGCCCAGTTGTCTTCAGAAACTGTCCCCAGGCCAGGCAGAATGATGTGTATTGCTTACCTCAAGCCTATAAATATCTTTAGCCATTAAAGTCTGTGTGTCTGCTTTCAGGGGCAGATCTGGGGGGAAGGGGAAGTGGCACAGTCATACTCCGTTTGACTGTGCAGTGTGTGCAGAGTGAGCTTTCTCAGCTCACCAGCATGTCAGCGCTGCTCTAGCCAGAGCTCCACGTGTGCCCTGAATCCTAAGCTCACCAGCTGATTGGGGTAGGGTCTGACTGGAGCCCTTGCTTTTGTATGGCTCTGGAGAGCAGGGGGTGAGCACTGCTGCTCTTTGCCTTCCCTCAGCCCCCCCCCCCCCGAATTCAGTGACAGGGAAGAAGAGAGGGTGACTCAGAGGAGTGGTGGTACTCAGCCCCTGGGCTCTGGAGCTGCATGAAAACAGGAGCTAAGTACTGCTACTGTTCATCCCCTCCTTTCCCCTGCTGCTAAATTCAGCTGGGAGCTCTCTGAGCTCACTGGCATCCAGGTTTGCAGCAAGGGGGTTGCCGCCACATTGCCTTTGGCTGTGGTGCATTCGCAGTGTGCTGTCCTCACCTGCATGTGCACCGCACTGCCAAAGGGGCTGTGGCCTCACCCCTCTCATCATAACCCTGGATCTGGCCATTATGCTTTCATTTGTATTTTGCTTCAGCTAGGTGGTGACTGGAAGGTATTCCTGCCTCCGCATGGTTACATATAGCTGTTTTCTCCAGACAGAACATGAGAAAGCAGCGGAAGAATGAATAATTATTAGAACAAAGTATTATTTCTCACTTGATTCATTGGAGGCATTTTGAGAGAACCAGAGACAATTTAGCAATAAGGTAGATAACATATTCCATTTCTGTGTTTGTTCTTGTCTTCTTGCTTGGCAAAGAATTAAAAGGAGACTTTTTTAGAATGACAGCAATCCATATTCAATAGCTTGTAAAGCACAGGGAAAAAAAATCACCGGGGAAAACCGTCTTTATTAAATGAAGCATGTTTACAAAGATTGCATGCTGTCATTTCCCCTAATTTTCAATTTGAGATGCACATGCTCTCAAAAACTGTTCTTGAGAACCCAGCATGTTTCATAGCAGATGCAAGAGAACTGAGACTTGGAAGTGATTGGAAGAGTTCATGGTTTAGCATAATTGCAAGTCAGCCTTGAAATGGAGAGGTTACCTCACATTCTACCTTGTGTAGATCTTAAGTGTGGTCTAAGGCTCTTCTTACATAAAGAAAGATCTTTGTTAGCCTTGAAAGACAACCGGCTTTGTGAGGCAGGTATCATAGTTGATTTCTGTTAGAAGCAATCTAAGTGATTAGCCTGGGATATGTGTATCTCTCAGCTCTGTGTTTTCCTGCTTGGCTAAAGCATGGCTTCAGCTAGTATTAGGCAGTGTTATCAGGTGGCATTTTTTAAACCTTTTTTTTTTTTTTGCAGTAGAGCATGGGTTAGATGACCTTTCTCAGGTTTGAATTTTAGATAATCAGCAGAAGAGCAGAAATCACTTCCATTGTGATCATGTGTATGCTTGTTTGTGGGGGTACTTTGTGATGCAGTGTGAGATGCATTTATTTCTTATGTCTTGGCTTTTAATTGGTACATTGCTTTGAAGAATTTGGAGTGCACATGGCTTTCATTAAAAACAGAATCAAAATTGTCACATGGAAGTTAATTACAGGACTGTCCCTATTCATAATGAAGGAAATAAAATGTGAATGATACAAACACCCAAATTTCAAAGCATTGAAACAGAGGTTAAACTGGATATTAAAAAGCTCATACTCATTAGGATTAAATACGATATTCAAATTATGGAAGTTAAATTAAAAATTATAAAAATTGCAGGGTGTAATTAAAACTTACACAACATATATATTTTAGCAAGCAAGGAAAAAATGGTATGTTGCATAGCAATGCTTAGACTTAGTTGTATGTGCCACTTTCAAGTAATTATGGAACAAAATTGAAGTATTATTTTGAATGAGGCTATTTTTTGCTAGATTGAAATACAAAAATACATGACAGTGTATTTTAGATACTAGAGATTAAACTTAATTATGTCAGGATCTGATAACATATGGTCCTGATGCTATATGGTTACATTCTAAAGTGGGTTTCAAATGCAATTGTAATTTCATGGGGGGTCGTTTTGTAAAATAGGAGTGAAATTCTACTCAGTATTAGTTTTTATGCCCTTTCAATATTCTCTGATTTTTTTTTTTTTTTCCTTTTTCTTTATAGGTAGTTAATTGGTTTTGAAACTGGATTGTGGCTGAAATTTGTCTTGGGCTGTCTTTTAAATCTTTTAAATAACACTGTCTATATGTACATAACTGGGTGACATAAACCTCCAAAAGGAAGAAAATGAAAAGTTAAGCCACTTAACAGGGCATAACCTCACTCCCTTCTCCTATAGGTGCAGAATTTAACATTACCCTAAAAGTACAGACTATGCCCATAATTTAAAACCTCTTCTAGAGATGCTAGGTTTTTGTCTCTCTTTTCTCCTTCCTTCCAACACAGCACCAAGCATCCACAAGAAATATTGTTGGAAGTGGGGCAGTTTAGTATAGGGTTGTGAAGGGAAAGAAACGCTGAGGAGGCCAGAGTTACGGTTGTGGTGTTTGGTCTCTGATAATGTATAGGAAAAGGTGTCTTATACCAACAAGGGCATTTTTGCTTCCTTGTTTTTGTGGATTTTTGTCGAATATGTTGTGTATGTAAGCAATGGGATTTGACTTGACACTGACCATTCCAGATGCATGTTAGTATAGCTGAGTGCTGGCTTGGACCATGGAGACTAGATCAGGCTCCTGTCATGCAGGATCTGGAGTAGAGCTTTTCACATAGACGACTTCAAATCAGGCAGAGTAGGGACTTGAACTCTGACATCCCCCAACCAAGGCCAGTATCGAGACAAGTGGTGTCCAAATGTTGGGGGTTGTGTACCCCTTATTCAATTTGTTACATTCTGGTGGGCTTTATGCCTCCATGTTATCTATAACAGTTAGTCACTACAACCACACAGTGACTTCAGCAACATGAGAGATTGCAGAGCTCAGTAGCATGAGCAAGGGTAGGCTAGTGTCACACCCAGGCACTGTTTTAAAAGGGGCACCCAAATTACAGGCCTCCGGATATAGTCTTTGCTATATCCCAAGCCGTGGCAGTAACAACCAGGTGCTGAGACATCATGCTGCTGTAGCATCTGAGGTCTTTGAGTCCTTGGGGCAGGTAAGACTGTCCCCACCCCCAAGTTTCCAGTGCTTGGCATGCTGTTCCCCCCACCCCACAATCGCCTCCCATCTCAGTCCCCAGCAGGGCTTTGCCCAATATGCACACGTTGTTACTTATGCCTCTGGTAGAGTTGTTCTTTGTTAGTTTTTTTTTCTCTTTTCCTTCCATTCTTCCCTTTTATATTTCCCTTTGGCCTTCCTTTGTTTCTTGTTCCTCCCTCTCGCATGCCTTCTAGATGTGCATTGTATACCGCATGGATATAGATGCCTTAATATGAGATACCCCTGAATGCCTAAAGTAGTATATAGTGCCTCTTTCTTTCCACTTCACATTTAAAAAAAAAATCCTGATGAAAAGCTTTGTGGACGGATCTATGTTATGCATTTTGGCAAATGTTCTAACCATCTCTAACAGTAATCCTAACTACTTTGCACGTTAAGGTTTGGTTGTATTTTGTTTTATAGGCACCACAGATAGTGATGTCGTAATTAAAGCTGCCTGACATCTTCCGTTTAAAGAGCCTGTCTCCAGTTGCTTATAACTTAGGCATCTTTAACCTGTTCAGAGTGACATTTTTACAAGTCTGTCTTGGGCTGATTTTTTTTTTTGGCCTATATTAACCAAAGTGTATTGTATTATTAATTCCTCAGAGTACGATTAAGGAAAACGTGCATTACTTGGAAATGCTAGAATTAGTCTAGGCAATTTTTAATTCAGTCTTCTTTTGAATATGCATCATAATATAGTCTTTGCTTGTATCGTCACATATATATTCTCTATGTTATTACCGCTGTCATTGCAGGTCACTCATAGTTTCCGCCTCCTTTTCAAAAGCATGTAGCACAAATATATGGCACTATTTAAGTACACTGACATCTCTCTAGATCTGGGTGAGCAAGGAATAGTTTGCTGAAATGGGCAAAAAATGAATAGGCCAGACTGGACAGATGCTTAGCAGGTATGGAGATTTCATTAGTGCGCAGTAGCGGTTTTCTTAGGGGTAGTTTTTTTTTTTTTTAATTGGCATCTTGTACGTTGTCTGGATTTCCTGTGTACTTGTTTTAACAACACTTTTTCATCATGATTTTCTGATTGATTGACAGTTAAATGTTTTACAGAGACAATTCATTTTTGGTGACATTCTGACAGAGCTCTTCCTCTTGGATGCTTTTCCAGCAGAAACTGTCCTGGTTTGCAGGGTTTGCCCACTTGGCTGAGCAGCCTGCCTAATGAACTGTTATGGAGTTGGGAGCCTGGAGCCCTATAAAACTCCTGCTTTCACAATGCTTCAGGAGCCTTGGGCTTCTAAGGTTGTTGGTTCTATAGCAGCTTGCCAGGTAGACTGCCTTGGCCTTGGGGTCCCTGGTTGTGGTGCCTGCATTCCCATTCTCAAAGAGTTGTGGCTGTGAAGTTTTCATTGTAAAACAGAATAAAATAAAAAATAGGAATATTAAGATTCTCTGCATATTCATGCAGCACCCTTTCTTGTGTACATGCTCAGGACCCTGCCACAGCATTCCAGTGCTCTCCTGAAATGTAATGTTATTGTTTAAATCATTCGGTGATTCATGTCTGACATGTTGCTTTTATGACATACAGTGCTTTGCAATCACCTCCATGGCTGCACTGACTAAGGCTCCCAAATGGTGGCTGACTGCCAGGAAATTAGTAAGGAAGCCCACTTGCAGAAAACAGTAGCTATATTTTAATGGGTGAGCAGAGCTCTCCTGTGTTCAGCTTGCAAGAGTGAAAAATCTCTGTCCTCACTGTGACATTCTGTAGCCAAGTGTCCTTTTCTTAGGTTTTGAGAACTTGCTTGGTCCCACTCATGTGTGGTTGCTCTTTTTTTAATACATCAGATAAAAGCACAGGAAGGAAAGATGTCCAATATCTAAAAATTGCTCTGTGAAACATTTTAAAATCACCAAAGCACCCTTCCTCAAGGATCTTGACATGAAAGCTGGAGAAAAGCCCCAAATACTTACTTGAAATGTCACTACGTACTGTTACAGATTACAGTATTTATGAGATTGTAATGGCTCATACTTACCACAATGGAAAGGGGAGGTTACTATGTCACCAGCTGCTGTCCTTCCCTCATTTCTCCTCTGCAGGGGGAGCAGAGCTCTGTAGGATGCTGGGAGACCCTTTTAGCACTATATGCAACTAACAGATGTTCTTGTGGCGCTACGCTTTGTAGCATCATTTGGAAGTTCCTGTTTCAAGCAAATGCTTTTTTGTAGCGGTTGAGCCACTTTTGTGGCACTTCCAATGCTTGCGTGTCTGTGTAGTTACAGTGTGTAGCACTGCAAGGGCATTTGTTGTGTAACAAGCATAACATCTGTCCATACACTGAGACTGCTAGGGGAAGAGAGTCCCAGGAGCAAGATCCAGTGAGAGCACTGAGGATACATAGCAGCTTTTGACACTGTCTCTCACCCCGTTCTCATTAAGAAACTGGGGGGCTGTGGTGTAGACACCCACACAGTCAAATGGGTCGCCAACTGGCTGGAGGGCCGCACCCAGAGGGTGGTAGTGGATGGGTCCTTCTCATCCTGGAAGGACGTTGGCAGTGGGGTTCCACAGGGCTTGGTCCTCAGGCCCGCGCTGTTCAACATCTTCATCAGTGATTTGGATGAGGGGGTAAAAAGCACCTTGTTCAAATTTGCTGATGACACTAAGATGTGGGGGGATGTGGGCACACTGGAAGGATGCAACAGGCTACAATCAGTCCTAGACAGGTTACAAGGGTGGGTGGGTGAGAATAGGATGGGTTTCAACACGGACAAGTGCAAGGTGATGCACCTGGGGAGGAGCAACCGGCACCATACCTACAGGTTAGGGAACTCCCCTCTTGTCAGCACGGAGGCGGAAAGGGATCTGGGGGTCATCATTGACTCCAAGATGAACATGGGCCGGCAGTGTGGAGAGGCAGTTAGGAAGGCCAACCGCACCTTGGCATGCATCCCCAGATGCATCTCAAGCAGGTCCAAAGAGGTGATCCTCCCCCTCTATGCGGCACTGGTCAGGCCGCAGCTGGAGTACTGCGTCCAGTTCTGGGCGCCACACTTCAAGAGGGATGTTGACAGCATGGAGAGGGTCCAGAGGAGGGCCACTCGTATGATCAGGGGACAACAGGGCAGGCCCTATGAGGAGAGGCTACGGGACCTGAACCTGTTCAGCCTCCAAAAGAGAAGGCTGAGGTGGGATCTAGTGGCCTGTTACAAACTAGTCAGAGGGGACCAGCAGGCATTGGGGGAGTGAGTCCCTGTTCCCCCGAGCACTGCCAGGAGTGACCAGGAATAACAGTCACAAGCTGGCAGAGGGTAGGTTTAGGTTAGATATCAGGAGGCGCTACTTCACGGTCAGGGCGGCTAGGGTCTGGAACCAGCTTCCAAGAGAAGTGATGCAGGTTCCTACCTTGGGGTTGTTTAAGAGGAGGCTAGATGAACATCTTGCTGGGGTCATTTGACCCCAGTACTCTTTCCTGCCATGGCAGGGGGGTCGGACTAGATGATCTGCTCAGGTCCCTTCCGACCCTAGAAACTATGAAACTATGAAATAGGGAGAAGGACCTGGAGCCCCAGGATCACCCCAAGACCAGACCCAGATCTCTCACAACTAATGCACACATAATGAAAAGAGTGTGGGCTTCACAGTCAAGTGTGACAGTACTGCAAAGGACTTGTGAATGTACAGAGTTTTCTGTCATATGATCAGTCCTAATCAAGTTAATGGGAGTACTCCCAGGCAAGAAAATTAAGTGTGTGTGTAAAAAATTTGCAAGATTGTGGCCCAGTGGGCAAAACGGTATACAATATTTATGCATTTTCTATAGATGATATTACACACTTTGTACTTGCAGTTTGCTGAATGAAATAATAACTCTTTTAATAATATAAACAAAATTTGTTACAGTGAATCCTTGAAACTTGCAAAAAAAGAAAATTCTATTTGAAATAAGTATTTTGTTCTCCAGGAGAAAGAGTAGGTAGTCTAGAGGTTTGTCTACCAAAAGTGCTCTCAACATTTCTATTTCTGTGGAAGATAAACATGAAAAATACTGCTTTCTTCAGTCCCAGCCACACAAAATATTTTATTATAGGCGCCGTTTAAGTGGAACAAGTGACAGAATATGTCATTTTCATGCTCTAATACTAACCTGAAACAACAAATGTTCCCTTGGAGACTGTATTCTAAAATGAGACTGTAAACCTACTTTTAAAAAATTAAATAGGAGCTAGGCTGTATCACTTTACTAATGCCACATGGTAGAGCAGGAATTCTTACTATATTTCTGTTTAGCTTTGCTAATGAAAGCAGCTCAGAGGTTCTAGCCAGCATTTCCTTTTCCTCATTTTTAGTGAACAAGTCTGTTTTCACATAATTCAAATACTTTAGACAAAAAAATTTGGAACTAGTTCTAAATTAGAAAGGAACACTATTTTTTCTGTTAACCAGTGGCCATGCTCCTCCTTGGACACGGTGGCTTTTTACCAGCAGATGATGTCATCTGGATATTTGGATCAAACCCTCTGTGTGCAAAACTGTCACTGAAATTGCCTGGGCTGCGAGAGTTCAGCACTTAAAAGATCAGCATCATGCTTTGTATGGGTATTTGATTTGGGAAGCACTCCGGGACTTTTGGGATGAAAAAGTATATAAAATCAAACTATTATTTTAAAGGGCAGCATTCACAACTTCCTACAGCTACCATTTCATTTGTACTGCTGTGCATCTGTAGTAAATGTACCATAGATTTTCCTTTCAGATAATAATACTTGGAACTTTGCATTGGTATATATGAAAGCCCATTAAAAACGAAGTTATGTGTTATTAACCCCATTTCATAGACACACTGGGCACGTCTACATGAGACTCTAATTGTGCAATAGCCTGATAACACTGTGCAGTAGTACGTCACAGCACGGACAGTGCTAATACGCTATTGCGCCATATTATTAGGCTACTGTGCATCACTAAAAAGACATCAACATTGTAGTTGGTTATACAAGTACTAAATAAATGTGCACTAACCACTGCAGATTAATGTACATGTAGACGCGCCAACTGAGAAGATAAATTAACACTCAACAGCATAGGACATAGAATGCGTCCAGTGAGCTTTCCATCGGACCATGCCACATTCCCTAATACAGTTAAGAGCAGAGAGAGGTAGTTAGCTGTGTTAGTCTGAAGTTAGGCAAAAGGCAGGGAAGGATAGCATCTTTGTAGATTAATTTGTTCAAAGAGCAAATGGCATAGCATCTGATGACGTAGGCTCTAGCCCATGAAAGCTCAGGCCTATCTGAATGAGTTAGCCTATAAGGTGCTTCCCTGCTCTGCCTTCTGCTTACAGGTAAGAATGTGAAAGGCTGCACAGGAGAAGGGACAGCAGCAGCTCTGTCAAGCAAACTTTTCTATATCCAGATCATCCAAGGCTTCATTATCCCTAGGAAGTCTGTCCCCTTTAGTAGTTTTGGGATGCTGGAGTTATCGTGATTCCCGGACTCCCAGGCTGTGACCCCCTGTATTCATCATACCCATTTTTCTTTATTTTCACTCCCACCTGGATCACTAAAATGTACTAGTTCCATGCTGGGCTTTTTATATATCTGTGTAGAAATAATATCCAGGAGGTTCTTTTTTAAATGCATTTCATGGGGCCAGTGGTTAATTAGGGAGCTGAACTATTTCACCCATCCGGCTGAGGAACTGAACAATAGGACCTCTTCCAGGGGAAGGCTGATTAGTATTGCTGATGTTGTGATGTTACATTCCTGGGGCTCATGCCAATCATCATGGCTACATACATAAAGTACTCAGCTTTTTTTTGAAGGTACAGGACCTCCAGTTCAGATTTTACTTGTTCCGAGTTTCATTTATATACCTCTTCATTGACTATTTAACATTTCTTTTGCACATGTCCACACTTAATGTTACAGAAAGTCTGTTCTGTACTTGGGCTCAGTTACTACACATTTAATGGATTTACCTTCCTTTTTTGGAACATATTTTTCACCTTTCCACTCTTTCATTCTACGTAGGGTTAAAAATAGCCCAAGCATCTACTTTCCTCTGACTGCTGTGTACTATCTCATTCACCTCTGTTAACTGTACAGAGTGAATCCATATAAATATTAGATCAGTGAATCTGTATAGGGAGGTAGTGGCAGCCTCATTGTTTGGTTATTTAAAACACTAAATGTGTTATGGGAAACAATCCCACTTCACCCACTAGACCATTAATTTGTTTCTTGCAATCTTAATTGAAAGTCACCAATCCAAATATTGTGTGAAGGCTGGAAAATCAGGTCTACTTTGAGATGACTTTCTTGGGGCTCATTCCTACTGAGGCTCATCCCTTCTCCTTTACCATTGACCTCATTTTTATTGTTTGAGGACACGCAGCACTTTACAAGATAGGGCTGTTAATGTCAGGTTGGGCTGTTAAAGTTGGTGTCCCTGCGAGCATATAAGTTCTGTGTCTGCAGTTCTTTACATGTTAATACGAAGATTGCTTTCCTAATCAAATGCTAATGCTACATGGCTATACATCCCATAATATTCTACTCTTGGAGCTTAGTTTTAATTGAGCTTCACTCTTTCTAGTTCTTAAATTTGCACTGAGTGTAATTAAAAAAAAAAAAATGCATTTCTAAAATTCCTGCCAGTTTCATCTGCCCCTAAAGTCATACTGCTGCAGATGTATTTTGATGAATAATGCTAATTAAAATTAAACACAACTATGAGTTGCATAGAGTAACTATGGTTGTCATCCTTGGGGATTCAGTTGAGGTTTAGTTTAATAATTATCTACTTGAAATTGAGAAAATAATTGTATACATATATTCTTGTTGTGATAGAATTACATTTTCTTTAGTTAATTCCATTGGCTATGTAATCTGCAGTATAGCTGAGCTGAGATGTTGACATTTCTGTTACCCATTTTCTGTGCGACTTCCAGAAGGAAATGTTGCTCTAGGCTAATATTATTGCTTGTTCAGTTGTAAATACCAAGAGCAGTGGTGCGGCGGGAGGAGGCTCAACAGTAAGTAAGTACCCAGTGTCTACACATACCACTATGGTGCTGTTGTTACTGAACTGTCATTTAGTACTTCCTCATGGTAGTACCAAAAGATGGCACAATAACAGCCAGTAGTGTGCCATGCACACTGTGCACTGTTACTTTTAGGCACTACATCGCTGTAGCTACATGCTGTAACCAGGGTATGTGTCACTGTGGCATCACAGCTGTGACATCACAGGTTTTCTCCGTGGATGCTACGCTGCTGTCACACATGGCTATGGTGATGTAGCACCATGTGTAGATGTGCCCAGTGTTCCTGAACTTAAAATGCAAGACACCAGAAGTTTTCCTGATCCACAAAAACTGAAATGTTGGAGTTATTCAATTTGTGACTTGGGTATTAGCTGACTGCAGTGACTGTTCAGAATAAACCACTCTGAGACTAGCTCTTCAAATAGTAAATTAATTAAACTTTCCTGGATTGGCCATTCATATCATTGAGTTTTAAATTATTGCATTTAACAGTTTTTCAAGAAAAAAAGAGAGTACTTTGTTTTAATTATTGATATCACTGCAAATCTAGTCTGCTCTCAGCCTTTCTGCTCTGCAGGAATTACTTTTGCTGTTATTTTGACCACTACTGTACTGTGTTTTGGACTTATACATTTTCTTGTATTTACCAGCTGAATCTCTGCTGATAATTCTGACACAAATATTATATACACAGAATGGCTGTGTGTATATTTCTGCCTGTCTCTCTTTATTCCCTTTCCGCTTCATCACTGTTGAGTCTCTTTAGGGGTCTATCGAGCAGCTGCACCAAAAGTGGAATAATGCTGTGTCTCTATACAGAAGCACTCTTATTTGCTGTATGAATTACACAGTGAACTCACTAGCTGCAGAGCAACTGCAATCCTAATCACTTTGACTGTACAGGAGGTGCTATGAGTTTAAAAAAAAAAATCACAGGAAGGAATGCAATCCTTCATTTCAGCAGCAGTTCCTGGCAGTAGGAGTTTGCTGCATAGAGTGGGGTGAGAAGGATGACTAGACTTCTCTTCTTGGAGGCTTAAGGAGAGACGATGTCTGTTGATTACAAAGGATAGTTAAGTCTCCTTTAAATCAAAGGGTTGAGCAGTTCATTTTGGGTCAGGGTATCCTGGGAAATATTCCAGCTTGTGTGGAACACTCTAGTTCCTGCCATACTTTAACCAGCTAATTGGATAATATATTTAAAGTGTAATCAGACAATAAATTCAGACCAGCCACACGTGCAAAGTAAATATTATATCATAAAAATGTCCGTCCAGCTATAGAAAAGCCAACCAGCAACAAAGTTAGGGCTTGAAAATGGGTAACAACTTTATAGCTGGTTTTTATCCAGCTTTAATTTGAATGGGTGGAAGGGCCCTCTCAGACTTTAAAGGTAATTAAAGAGACTTCTAATCAGGGAAGTTATTTAATTTAGTAACCAAAAGTGCAAATGTTCTACCAAGTAACTTCTAGTGGACTACAATATAAGGCTTTCATAGGAGCGCGGTAGGTATATTTTCTGGGGAATTTCCAATATGTCGACTTTTTACAGATTATTAGCATGACTGGTTTGGGAACACATTTAATTAAAGTTGTTTTAAGGAGCTAATTATGTGCCATTCCCTGTGGGGCATAACTTCCATCTGGGACTTCCTTGAGCCTGTCAGTGGACTTTTGTAAGGGAATGAATAGCATTTCAGGTCTACTATTGGAAAGCTTTCTGCTATGTATGTAGAAGTGTTTGGTTGTAGTGAAGTAAAGAGATTGTCAGCAGAATATGAAAATGCAGTTGGGTCATTCATTTCATGTCTATCATTCCAAAGTCGTGTTGGTTGCAATGGTGGTGTAGGAACTGCAGATTACAAGTAGGATGATGTAGAACCTGCAGTAAATATGCGGCCTTCATGGGTCCCACAGAGGGAGACTAAGTGACTTGTCCACGGTCATACAGGCTGTTCGTGGCAACACAGAGAATTGAACCTGCTTCTCAGGTTCCAGGCTAGCACTTTACAATCCTTTCTGTCCCAGTGCAGTTGGGTGGATATCTTAGGAAAAGTACTCAGTACCATTTGATAGTATGTTTTGTTTGTTTATTTTGTCGGTTTTGATAGAGAAAGAAGTCTGAACTATTGATGTGTCAGATAAGCCTTTGAACATTTGAAGCAGAGGTTTACATTCCCATTCACTCCATCGCTTAAAGTCAGCCTTGATCTAAGATGATCCAAACATAATCTGCTTCTTCCAGGTGTAGGCATGCACAGTTTTTTTCCAAAGAAAAAATAACGTTTTCAAAAAATAGAGTTTTTAATGCTAACTTTTTTATTTCCACTCTAATGTGATTCTTCATGTGTTCAAATTGCTCATTGTAAATTCTTTTAAACAGCAAAATGTGTCCTTTGGTTTCTCACTGCTTCAATCTCCTTCTGGAAAATGGGGATAATATTGCCTGTTCCAAATGCTGGTCTCTTTAGGTCATAAATTGTTAGGTTCAGGGATTGTCATTTCTGCCTTGTGTCTAGACAGCAGAGCCCTGATTTCATCCTGGTTGCTGTGGGTGCTACTCTGGTATAAGTAAAATCATAACATGACAGATAAGGGACATTTGCAAGGGTGATTCTTTGAAATAACATGCAAAGAAGTAATAGGATGTGCATTTGGTTTTCTAACTGGAGCATTTCTCATTATAATTAGTGTCATGATTGTCATCTAGACAGTATATAGGGAAGCTAGATAACAATTTTGCACCTTGGTCCTTGTGAACTAGTCACAGGTAATATTCCTTTTTAGAAGCAAAGCCTGCAGGAGCCGTGAACACAAGCATATTTCTCAGGTAGGCATAACAGTTGTGTTTTTTGAAAGGCCCTTTTCATTACAAAAATAGTGAATATGTGCATTTTCTCCTACGAAAATGTCTCTTATTTGTGTTTTTTCTGAAAGGTTTGTTGAAATGTGAACATTTTGCACATTTAAAGAGGCATTTGAGAGACCACTTGTGTTAACTGCTGAGAAATGCATTGTTTGCATCAGGAGCTTCCAATTTTACACTATATTGAAATCCACCTGTGTGAAATGAAAATAAGTGTTGTATGAGAGGATGATTTACTGAAATTCCTGCCTTTTGGACCCTGAAAGGGAAGTTAAGGGGTTCTGTGTAATTTATGTTCTAGCTTCCATCAAGTGTCAGCTTAAAAAATGCATCTTTCTGTAGCATTTTCCAAATGTTAAAATATAGTTTATGAACAAGACTCTAGACTATTAAGATAATTATTATTGTTTTAACTTTTATTATGATAGAGAATTTTTTAAAGGTCATGGTGAATCTTATCTAGTTTTCACTGAATATTGAAGCATCTACATAATATGTTTCATGCATTGCTTAAAAAGTAGTACTAGCCACAATATTCTGATAAAAGAATTGTAGTGAAAAATGTATTAAATCAAGCATGGTGAATGAGAGAGGAAAATACATGAATGGAAATGCACATTTAAAAAAAGGAAATAATCCATATTTTAAAACTTTCTGATTCCAAGTGGGCTTTGAATAGGCTCTTACTGTGCATCTCTTAGAATATGTAGTTATGGAAATGACTCCTATTCAAGCCAGTCAACCTGAGTTCAGGAGCTTTTCCTGAGCTAGGTGTATGGACAGGTACTGTACAGATAATGAGTTGTTGATGTGCACAAGCTCTGAATCTTTAAAACTAATTTGAACGAGAAGTGTAGCAAAACTGAACTACATCTTACAATATTTTACACAATACATAATTATCTTTCCTTTTAGAATTGCATTAGGATTTTATTATTGTGTGGTATTTGTTCAAACACTAGAAAAGTAGATTGTATTCTCACTTCTATTTTGCCTTAAAATTCACCATAGTTAGTTAACATGCTCAATTTAATTAGTTACAGATTATATAGGAAGACCTGTTAAATGGATGTGTTTTGGAGCAAGCACACTGACAGGGATTTTCTGACTTGCACATCAAGGATTCAGTCAGGCTCCTGCCATACACTCACGTTCCCTCTCTCTCTCACTCTCACTCTCACTTCCCCCCCCCTCCAAAACTCACTATCCAGCTATAAAAGAGCAAAATAGCTACAATCAGTGCTTGAAAATGTGTAACAACTCTATCACTGGTTTCAATTCAGCTTTAATTTGAACGTTTGTCAGGGCCCTCACAATTGCACCTAACAGACTTATTCCAAGTGCCCCATGGTCTGCTTCTCAGTGGGCACATCTACATGCGTGCCTGACTGTGAAGTTGTTACTGTGCAGTCACTTAGTACTGTGCTTTAGCAAATACAAAATGACTGCACAGTAACCACCAGTACTGCGCAGTCCTAGCATCGCATGGGTTGCTTCTGACCCGACTGCACAGTAGCAATGAACTACTGAGCAACAGCTTGTTGCTACTGTGCATTAGTGGCAGTGTCATGGTTCGTGCCCACCAGTGCTATGTCGCCATAGCAACAAGCTATGTCTCCGTAGCTCGTCACTTTGGCGATGTAGCATCTCGTGTACACACACGACTGGGTGCATCTATATGTACAAATGCTGATTGATGGGTTTACTCCGCTGTAATTTACTCTGGAGTAAACCCACCCTAGATAGGCATCTGAACATGTGCTCATTTGGGAGCAGATTTGCTGTTCCTGGCAGCAGTCTGCTCCCAGCCCTACACAGCCTTGGGGAAGTTTGGAAATATAAAATAGCAGTCAGTACCCATTAGCTCCAGGGGTAGCTGTTGTCCCACAGAAAATAATATTATAACATTAGGTTCAAAGCTGATGGTGACCTACTAAAATAACAGAAAAACACATACTGCTAAATTCTATCCTCATTATTGACTTAAATGGGATTAGACAGGCATTAAGTGAAGGTAGACCTTTATGCTTACACACTGATGTTGCTATTCTGCAATTAGGAAGAAACAAAACCCTGTGAAAGTTATGATCTCTGTGAAGCAGGAGGTATTCTAATCTCATCCCAATGAACGGGGGGGCTCAGGATGAGGCTGGGATATTCACATTCTGCTGAAACTCAGCTTCAGTGAACTAGTCTGGTGTTCATTTTGTCACAATTTACAGTCTGCATAATCCAAGAGACAAGGCTTAGGGTTTACGTAAGGAAAACAACCCAAAGGTTTATAAAGTAGCTATCAGGCCACATTAAGAGGTTGGCAAGAAGCGGAAGAGATTTGTAAGTGTGTCGGCAGTCTGCTGTCAGCCCTGTCTATGGCTGCGTGTACTTACAAAGTCTAAAAATAATCACCTTCCATGGGAAGAAAATGTAGAGACATGTTTTAAAATCATGGCATTACAGCATGTGGATGGAGAGTCATTACTTTGGGTCCCCTTGTGGTCCTATAGAAAATCTAAAGATAGATCCTGAGCACTAAGTTATCATATCTAGAGTACAGATAATTCAGCATATACCTGGAATACAGTGATTTACAGCAACAACAGTTTTTCTGGTGTGGAGTTGGTGGTTTTCATGAGGTCTGTTAAGTTTATAATTCATTTACTGTATCACCTTAGAGGCAGTTACACAGCAGACATTAAACATAGTCTGCTGTGTAAAATGAAGCAGGAGATCAGGGTTCTTATCCAGCCCTGCGTGGAGACATAACATATTGCAAGCACTCTGCCATTCTGGGATTCTGTGGCAGGTTGCCTGTGCAGCTCTAAAACTCTGCTCTGCTACCTCACTTTCAGAGCTGTGTCATTTTAAGAAGTTTGTGGGTTATTTTAGTTCTATACACAATGATTGGTACTTAGACACATTTTGCTACAGTCATTTGCCCAAAACTATATTTTGGGAGTGGAGCTTCCTGAGTAGTCAGTGCACATACCGTATAATCCCAAGTATCACATTCTCGCTGTAAAAGGCAGACGGTCCATAATGTGAGGATAGTGTTTCCCAACCTTTCACAGTATGTTTGAGTTTCAAGTGGAAGATGCTAAGGATAAACTAATATCCACTTTGGATACTTTATTTAAAACCACCTACATGGTGGTGCAGTATACCTCCAGAGAAACTTGTATTGCTTAGCTCATCCAAGAACAGCATTGGATCATAGGCCTCCTGAGGACAAGGACTGTATTGCTTCATCTCTGCAGCGATGACTGTATATGTCTGCACAGTGTGAATGCTCTGCACTTAGGCTGTAAATATCCTGTGGCCAACCAGAAAATAAGTCCCCAGCTAGCATATGCACTGTATGGGAGGTTAGCAAGGTTATCAAGTACATGTTATCATAGGTTATCAAGTCCATGTCCTGGTAGAGGGGGAATTATTAGGAACACGTCAGAAGTAGGAGGGTGCTGTCTGCTGTGCCACCACGCTATAGAAATTCCTGGTGATGTCGTGAAGTGGGAGGGTGTGTGTGGTTCAAAACCATCAGTGTCTTTCCTTTTCCAGGGCTACAGGGTTTATACTGAAACTTAAGTGGCCTACCAGAGAACCTCTCCTGAAGTTCTTCTATATCTTATCCTATTGTGGCCACGTTGTGTGGGCGTTTCACAAATGAATAAGAAATTAGTGCATGCAACGTAATGCATCTCAGTAGCTAATCTTTTTGTGGGTGTTCGATGTTTATTTTCTCTGGAAAATAAAGCGGAGTTAACAGTTTTATGCAAACACAATTTTTCTTGTTTTATTTCCATTGGTTCTCAACACGTAATTAATGAGAGTATGTGGCATGAGTTAATCCACTGTCAACAGCAATGAGCAGTCACCTAAAAATAGGAGAAATGATAGCAGGGTAGCCCAAAATACTTGGTTGTTCCTTGCAAATCTCTGGCCATTAGGGCTCACAAAAGTAAATTAGGATTCCTGGTAAGAGTAATTCTTCATATTTGTAGAAAGAAACCATTTCTGGTTCTTCATGTGAAGTTTACACTGTTAATTTTCCAAAGCTAATTTTGAGTACCATTGATTTGCTAAATAGCTGCCTAGATGCTTTACCCTTTTATGTGCTTTATATACAAATTTACAATCAATTCCCTGCTGTACTTGTCAGCATCTCCATTTAAAAGGTGGCGGAGAACAAAGCATAGTTGTAGGAGCCTTGCAAGGTACTGTGTATTTTCTTTTCTGTTCTGGCAAAATCTACATTTTGAACCGCACAAACTTCACACAGAGGAATTTATTTATATTTCATAGGTCACACTTCACTCTTTTAAGCCAAATTTTGCAGCTTTAGTCAGGCAACATTTCCTTGGATTTCAGTAGAAGTTCTGTCTTGAGTAAGTCCTGCCAGACTGTAATTGTAACTTGGCACTGTATTGACTGCATATATTTTCTAATGAATTCTCTTTGCCTTTGCAGTGTTTTAGATGATGAGGGCAGCAGTCTGCGTCAACAAAAGCTTGATAGACAGGTAAGATTTTGAAGCCTGCTCTGGACCCATTTCCTTTTTTAATAAGTAGAGCATTCTCAATTGGATTACTATGGAAACCTTTACTTATTGACACACACACAGCTGATAACTGATAGAATTATTGTGCCAGAAAATTATGTTTTGGAATTTCAGGTTCCTGGCCTTCCAGACTGTGCTGCTTATGCTTATGTGATGGGAAGGGAAAGATTTGTGTTGAGATTTTACTTCTTAGTACTGTCATTTGAGTGATTCTTGCTTTTTTCTAAATTAGCATTGTATCATGCGGCTAAGAATATGTTATTCCTTTTGGTGGACCATGAAAGAATTGGAGCAAAGCACAAAATACAAGTAGGGGGTGGCAGCCAGTTGCAAAATTTTCAGAAATTTGTGGTAATTTTCATCTTCATCTCATTTCCAGAAACATAGGCTTAAGGTTGTTTGATAATCTGTAATGACTGTTGAGTAACCAGTATGCTCCTGTATTTCTATTGCATTCCTAAATGGCTAACATAAAGCACTCATTCTGAAGATCTTTGGTGAGATCCTGTGCCTGCTGAAATCAATAAGAAACTTCCGTTGGCTTTGACATCGTTAGTAGGGCTGTGTGAAGCTTTGGTCCATGATTCAATGCAGAGGAGATTTGGCCTGATTTGGTGCCTGAATCTCTGAATCCGAATAGAATCAGGAGACCCTTTAGTCTCTCTGAATCATATCAGAGCCCTCCAGATCGATTCGAAGAGATTCAAAAATATTCGGCTATTTTGACATAGACACAGCTTTAAATGCTTTTTTTCTACATACCTCTAGGTACCAGTTGGCTCATGAGTGCTGCGATGCTGGGGCACATAGAGTGTCCCACAGCAGTGTGGGGGGCTCCCCAGTGCGCTTGGTAGCAGACCCAGAAGTGGATCAGAAGTACTTTTGGACCACTTCCGGGTCCCCTGGGGAGCGCTCGGCGATTGGTGACTCCTGGGTCTGGGGGGGCACACCTGGGGTCCCCCTGCAGCTGATCGCCAACCAAGGAGTGCACGGGGCGGCCCCTCGCGTGCTCCCCGTGTTTGCCACCGAGCACATGGAGAGCCCCTCTGCACTTATGTGGGACTCTGCATCCTTCCCAAGCATTGCAGTGTTCATGAGCTGCTCTGGTACCTCAAGGTATGTAGAAAAAACATTTAAAGCTGTGTCTATGTCCGAATCGCTGATTCTCCAAATCAGCATTGAACCTTCAGATTTGGATTCAGTTGAATAAAATTGGGGACAGTGATCTGAATCAACAAATTGAATTCCTGTCCCTGATTCAGGCTCAATCCAGATTGAATAGGACCCAGATTCTGAGCTCTCCACCATGTTGAGTGGCAGCAAACTCCCTGTGGACTGAAGTATTACTCAGCACAGCAAAGTATACCTTCCATGTACTTTCCACTAAGTAAACACACCACTTTTGCTATTTATAATAGCATTGAATGCCCTTTTTAATCTTTATGTGAGTGAAGTCAAGAAAACACCCCCTGTACAAGCAAACCACGCAGGGAGCAAGTGAGACGATGGAGTGCTAACATTAGCTCTTGGTAGACCTGCAGTTCCACATGGACATGCAAGTAGAATTCAGCAGAGTGGTGCTTCATGATATGTTGCCTGCCATCATGTTCTTAATCTAGAAGTGCCTGGAGGAAGGGATTGGATGGTTTTTAAATCAATCCCCAGCCTCTTAGTGTTAATACCTAATTTTTCAACTGGGGTGGAGGGGCTGCAGATGGAGGAGAATGTGTTTAATTAGTATTCAGAGCATAGAATATAATGCTGAACTTACGTTTGGTTTTATTGCTTGATTTACAGATTATTGGTTCTTGATTTTTCAGAAAAAATCAGCCTTTTCATGCCTTGTGGTTCTGGTCCTCATTTTATTGGTTCACAGCTTGTGCTTTCCCTGCTGGCCTCCCAAAGGATGTTGTTTCTAAGCAGGCTTTGACAGTTGCTAGACTGCTTAGAAACATCTATTTTAACTATCTGACGCTTTCAGCCGAGTGTTTTAGAAAAGCTTTCTATAGTGTAGTATCACAATCAAAATCCCAATAGATTGTGGTCCTGCCACTTGAAAAATAGTACACTTCCAGGGAAGTAGCTGTAAAGGTGTTGTGATTCTTAAGGAAGTGTTATTGTCCAAAGTCAAATAACATGCATTTAACTACAGCTTGCAGAGCTTCAGATTCCTGTATATGACTAGCGTTTACTCTAATAGTAAAGTACTTTTCTTTGTATTTTCCCCAGCGAGCATTGTTAGAACAGAAGCAGAAAAAAAAGCGCCAGGAGCCACTAATGGTTCAGTCCAATGTGGACAGCCGTACTAGAACACGCAGAACGAAACATTCAGAGGAACAAGCGCCGTTGGTTGAATCCTATCTTAACAGCAACAGCAGCACCATTTACCATGGTATATTAACATAACCTATTGCATGCATGTTTACTAGACGTAGTACAATATTGTCAAAAAATTGAAGTAAACTTGTGGGAACAAGAATGTAATTTTTTTTTAATGAAAGCTTTTATTTGGCTATAGGAATGAAAATAACAATAAAAACCTAGAACTCCAAGGGATAGATTCACAATCCCAACTGCTTTTTAGGTGTCAAGTTCAATAGTTAGGTGCCACTGGAATTCCTAAAACCTATGCCCAGCTGCCCCCTACCATAGAGGTGGGTAAGTTTCTGCTGGTAAAGTCACATAGGATGTATAAAATAAATGCCAAACAGCTTAGGTCTTGAGAGACCTATACAGCTTGGCATCTGTTTGTCTGGGCCCTAGCAGGGCTAACAAACTAGCTGGTCCCCCCTCATGGTCCTTATCCATGGGGTGCCAACTGATAGACATTCTCAAAGCACATCTGACTCCATGGCAATGTTAGGAGACAGGACAAGGGGGTGGTGGTGGGTGGTGCTCTTTTGCCCAGTAACCAAGACAGAGGATATCTCCACTCATCTGCCTGCAGGGATCTGAACCCATGTCTTCCACCTCCTACCAGAAAAGTCTAACCAGCAGACCATACAATATTCTGAGCTTGGGTTCCTTCAGTATCTTAAGGACTCTATGGTCCAGTGTTTAGTGCTTCAATCCTTGCTGCAATGGCTATTTACATATTTTAAATGAAGCAGAACACCTCCAAAAGGTGTAATTGAGAGAGATCCACTCCAGGACATCCTTAGTAGGTGGGATACTTTCCCAAGACAGGGGTTTCATTCCTAAGAAGCAGTATCTCTATTAGTAATTTAGGAAAACAAGGGTGCAGGGCTTCCTTCTCTGTTGCCTGCAAAAGAGGGGGTTGACTTGGGCACCTAATTCCAGGGTTTATGACTGTGAATCCCAGCTAGTCGCACCCCTCACCCACATTTCTGAGTAGCAGCTACCTATTCTGCATTGTGGCTTCTGTAAATCCTGTTTATAGTCACCTAACTGCATACGTGGTACAGGGAGAAGTAATCTAATGGGGGACACGGACCCAGGCACCTTCTCAAGCACCCATTTAGAGGAGGTGCAGAAATGGCAGCTGCTGCTGCAGCTGACCTGATTTCTGCTGTCATCTGTGCTGCCATCAATGCTACTACTGCTGCCCAGGTTGATGCACCTCTGAAAGGGGGGATAGCCACCTAATTTGGAGTTGTGAATTCAAGTGGGAAACAAGGCACCCACAAATCTCGCTCCCAAATACTCATTATCCTAGCTTTAATATTTTTTTTGACTGAACACTTTCATTGTTGTTTTACAGTTGCTTGGATTCCAGCTCTCCTTTTAATAAACTTCATTTGCCATACATTATATTCACCTTTGTCATCTGATTTCAGTATTTCATAAAAGATTGTTGTTTTTTTGTGCAGTAAGAAAATATGCTTACTAAAAGCATCTGAGGGACTGTGAGAAATGTACAGTTGAATGGGAATATTTTTCCCTTCTGTGGAATTGATTCATTGAAGATTCAGAATACACAGGCTATGAACAAAAGGGGTTTGAAGTGTGAACCTCTTTTTAACATGTTTCTAAAAACTACATAAGCCACAGCAAATTATCTCTGGACTAGAACACATTATTTTCTCACACAGTTGGAGAGAAGAGCATGTCAAAATTGAACCTAATTTTTTTTTTTTATCCCAGCTGTCTAAGAAGCGGATCTTGCACAGAATTTTAGGGAAATATTTTCTTTAGCATTTCTTTAGCTGCAGAAAATAGAAAGTTTCTTTTCATCCTCTTCCCACCATCACAGGTTATCAGAAGTGCAAAGCCTTAGACTGAGAGAAGCTGTTTTATGATACCCAGGAACAATTGTATTCAGAGTCTTCTTTATATAAAGTGCGAAAACAAGGTTTTAACTCAGCTACAGGCCAGAGAAACCAGACATTATCCTCTCACCATCAAAAGTGAAATCCTTATTTACAAAATCTGGACTGAGTTCTGTAACAGCTTGTACCCTGGGCAGTCCTCTGATGTCAGCAAAGCTCCCCAAGGTGTCAGAATTTGGCCCTTCATATCACATCACATCACATCATTTCACTTCTTCCAGGTGCTTCTTTGCAATGATTATTCACTTCTTATCCTCAGAGCACTTCATTATAAATTCTCTTACAAACTCAGCCACCAAAGAGTGTCAGTGGGTAGCACAAACTTTGAGATGACTTCCTTTTTAATTTATTTTTTTACAAGTTTCTTTAAGCCATTAAATGAGATATGGTTCTTCCTACATCTGACACGCACAGGATAAGTAAGTAAGGTAGATGAAATGTCGTAGAACTGAAAAGAGATATGTTTGTTTCTCATATTTGGTCCATGGTTTGTTAAGCTTTGGAGGACAGCTACCCTTGTAATAAACTGCTTGTTCAGTTATCAAAAGCTTCAACTAAGCCGTATTTAATTACCCAATAAAGTATTTTATTTCCTTATAAAATCTTCTGTAAGGAGCATCATTTTTGAAAACTTTAAAAGAACTCCAAACTCTCCTTTTTTGGGGTGGTTATATTTCATACTGTGCATGATACTTGAGGGGACGCTAATTACTTGGTGTGGGTTTAGGTCTTGCTGGCCATTTTAAATTACTGGATTCAGTTCTAGTTTTTTGCCTTTTTTTCCCTTCTTCCTTAATGAAAACATTTATATGTGGGAGTATTAGCTGTATGAGACAGCTGGGTTGTATATAAAGAAGAGTTCTGCTCTTTTCCATTCATTTGGTTTTTTAATGGGCAAGCATAAAAATGACTCTTTTGATGGGAATTGGCAGTCTAGTGAATAAACTGTATTGACTGTGTGAGCACACAGGCAAGATCCGTTCCTGTACAGGAAGCACTGCAAACAACTTTTTTCCCATATCTACCACCCCCTAATATTTTCCTGTGTAATTTCTGGCCATTAGGTTTGGCAGGAAGGTATGACCCATGAATGCTTGTTGAATTTGATGAGGAAAATGAAGCTTGTTTCTCATGGGAGGGTGCATGAATAAATTATGGGACCTTTACGTAATACTTTGAGCAAAAGGGGTCAGGGACAGGCCAGCAGGATTTCTCTTATTTCCACCGTGTTAGAGCTTGTCTACACAGGGAAGTTGAATGCTACAGTGAAATAAATGAACATTATTCCAGAATAGAAGTCACTTTGTGAGCAGTTATGCTGGAATAAAGTCAATTTTGTGCTGGAACAGAGTGTCCATGCAGGAAGCTATTCCAAAATAGTTATAGGAGAATAACTTTCTGCTCTGGTTATGCTGGTCTGCAGTTTCCCCATGTACAGAGGGCCTTGGTTGCTGTTAGAAACCTGCAGTGTATTTTAGGCTGATTGTTGCTAATCTGTTGATTACAGGTCCTGCATTCAGGATGGAATCTATGGGAGGCGAGAGTAGGTCAGAGACTAGAAGGGAGCCAATTAAAGACTGAGGCTGAATTAAGCTTGGTAGCAGAGATAAGCAAAAGAAGCTTTACTGCATTTTGGCGCTGGTCTGTATCAGGCCTCTGAGGCCATTTGTGTGTGCTGGAGCCAGTGTGCAAGCCAGTCTGGTAGGGTGCTGCCTGCAGTGTGCGCCCTATGCTGGTTATGAGCACCAACCACAGCACTGTAAGCCCTGGAGTGGGATTGGTGTGTGCTGCACATGACATGAGGGTGCTCATTGGTCCTGTTGTATACTGGACTGTCCTGTTTTTAAAACCCACTATCCCCTGTCCACTTCTAAATGAGGAAATGACTGCAAAAAGTCCTGTTTTTCAGTTTGTTGGTAGAAATACATGTCAGTCATTTGTCCTCAGGATTCTATTGGCTGCATCTAGAAGCAGGGCAGTGCATAGCCAGGATGAGCAGGGTTTTAAGCCAGGTAGGGAGGGAGGAAGGTAGTCTTTGTGGTGGCCTCACCTCTTGCTGCTGACTGGCCAAGAAGGCAGTGACCCCATCGGTGATTGGCTGAGGGGGCTAGTGGTTCTCTCCCCGAAGGGGATGTCCTGTATTCTGGGGATGTGTCAGTGGCCACCCTACATGACATAGCTTTGATCCAGCACTGTAGCACTGCATGTGGCATGGGGCCAACACTACATGTGGTGCCCCACTAGGGCAGCTCTGGAGCCAGTGCATAGGGTCAGTCCAATGGCTCTGGCACAGGAAGTGTATGCCTTGGAGTAAGCCCCTGTGCTGTGAGCAGTGCCTATGGCACTGGGTCCGGCCCACGTACCAGATTGACTCCTTACGTCACATCTGGTGTGAGAGGTTAGTCAGGATCCACAGCCTGGATCATACGACTCCAAATCTGGCCCATGGATCTTATGTTGCACCCTTCCTGCCCTAGGATTTTCTCCCTGTCACTTACCTGTCACATCTTGATGAAATCTGGATCTCTTGGGAGGTAGTTTGGAGGTTCCTGGCGGGAAGTGAATCTGGTGCCACTAGACCAGGGGTAGGCAATTATTTTGGTTGGAGAGCTTAACGAGTTTTGTTGAGCTGTTGAGGGCTGCAAAAATAGCCCCGCCCCTTGACAAGTGTCCCACCCCCTGGTTGCCATCCTGGGACTGGAAGTCTTATCCCTAACCCCTAACCTTTGCCACTGGAAGTCCCTTGCCTTGCCCCAGAAGTACTCCTTTTGGAGGGGGGGAGGCCACTATCTTGAACCCAGAAAAAAAACAAATCATATACTAAAAAAATCAAACATCTACTATGACTTACTTTAATTTTATTTAAAAAAAAAATTGTCCTGATTTATGTGCATTTGCATAGTGTATCTAGAGGTGATTGCTGATAGCTCAAAATGCAATCTTACTTTTGTATAGTGTGTGTGGGGGGTAAGAGGTTGTATGTAGTTGGGGGTTGGAAAGTGGGTATGATGGGAGGGGGGTGGGTGTGGAGTATTTGGTGGGGGTGGGAGGGTGTGGGTATGGTGGAGGGGTGGGAGTGTATGTGGGTGTGTGTGTGTGTGTATGGGGGGCATCACAGTCCCTGGATTGTACGAGTCCTTGGAACTGTATATGGTGGTAGCAAGTGGGGCAAGCCCTGCCCAGCCCCATAGCGCGCAGCTCCCTGCATTCCTACCCCAGCCCCTACCCACAGGTGGCAGCAGTGGGTGGGGCCAGCCCTACCTGGTCCTGTAACACATAGCTTCCGCCCAAGTCCCTGGCTGCATGTGGCAGCAGCACACAGGGCCAGCCCCACCTGGCCCAATGACACTCCTGCCCAAGTCCCTAGCCATACATGGTGGCAGTGTGTGAGGTCAGCCTCACCCAGCCCCATAGCTGCAGCTCCTGTGCTCCTACCCCAATCCCCAGCTGCACGTGATGGCAGTGGGCAGGGTCAGCCCCATCCAGCCCCACAGTGTGCAGCTCCCACCTGAGTTCCTGACTGTATGTCGTTGCAGTGCGCGGAGCCAGCCTGACCCAGCCGGATAGCGCACAGCTACTGCAGTGTGCAGGACCAGCCCAGCCAGGCCCCATAGCACATGGCTTCCTGCACTCCTGGTCCTTTCCTGCAGCGGGAGTCCCTGGCCCGGGCCTGGTATGACTCTTACCTGCATTTCCAAGCTCTCAGGCAGGGAAGCTGGGAACAGCCACGGGGCAGCCTGGGACAAGCTTTGCCAGTCAGAAGCTTGTCTCCAGTGCCCCTGGTTTGGAGCTGGGGTGGGAAATTAGCACCCAGAGCCGCACCTCCTGCATGGAGGCGCCGGCTTATAGAGGGGCAGGAGGGCTCATGGAGGGGCCCCATGGGTTGGATGGAATTGCTTGGCAGGCCATATTAGACTCTAACCTGGTTCTGGGGTTAGGTTGTTTTGTCAATTATCTCTGCCTCAAGGGTGTCATTCACTCTGCAGCTTCTTGGCCTGATCAGTAAGTTCTACCTCTCAGTTGCTAACCCTTCTGTCTGGGTTTCAGTGCTGGTCTCGGCCCTTTTTCTTCTAATTAAAGCTTTCAGCCATGGCCCACTGTTTCGGGCCTCAGGTCAGCTTGTGCCTTTGCCCTGTGCAGGGGCTCAGGCCACAGAGAATGATTGTGGCCCTCCCGTGGCCTCCAAACTGCCCCTTTACAGCCACTCCCAGACTGCTGATAAGAAACAGAAACACCAGCAAACCACCTGAAATATCTGAACCCCCCCATGCTGGGTCACTGCTAGGGTGGCCATCATAGAAGACATTCCAGTTTTCTACTACTCTGTCCTCTATTGATACGAAACCCAACGCCTTTATGTCTTCTATTTTTCTCTTCATGAGAAAAATAAAGCATGTAAAGGCATCAGGTTTCATATCAATAGAGGACAACAGGACTGTCCTCTGTGGTGGCCACCTTAGTCACTACATTGCTGCAAAAGCCTTGTCACAGTCTGCTGGCCTCCTCCCAGTATTTAAGGTACCTTTTCCAGCCTTCAGTTCCTTGCTAGCAACTTGGGCTGGCAGGAGGTCTTCTCAATCCAAAGGTCTGGGTCCCTCTGCCTTCTGTGGCTCAGGAACTAGGGTCAAAACCCCTGAACACTGGTCTTTCTGGTTAGGTGTATCCCTGACCAGCTAGGAGTGTGTCTCCCCAAGCTCACTGATCCGTCTGCTCTCATGCCCTGCTGTTAGCCTAGCTAGGTTTTATTTGCTTCCTGCTGAGCTGCCCTGGACTCTATTGGCATATTACCATGCAGGCAGCTTGTAAGTAGTTAGCTGCAGTGCTGTGGTCCCCCTACCCAGCTTCTCCTGGATGCTTATTCCCCTGTAGATAGCCCTTGCTCCACTGCTTGCATCTGATTTTAGGTTATGCCCTGCTGCACTTTCCTGTTATAGTAACTGAGTCCTCTGACTGCTGTTCCAGGTGGAAAGTCAGATAGTTTGTTATGCCCATTCTTTCTTGGTTCAGTGCTAATGTTGCCAGTGAAAGTCCCCAGTAGCATTCTCAGTGACTGTGATGAGATAGACACCTCTCCACTAAGGAAATGGAATTGAGACCAAAAAACTTGTCTAATGTATGCCACCAAACAGCCACTATGTGAGAATCACTTTTCAGTCCCTAATAACTTGACAGTGGCAGGATTCGCATTCCAATATCAATACAGAGGCTGTATGAAAATGTGAACTTTTGTATCTATTGATAAATTAGTGTGGAAGTTAATTAACCAGTAATTACATATTAAGGCTGAGGATTCTATGAGTTAACTACAGAAAATGACATCAATTAGGAAGAAAAGTTTAAATTGAGGTCTTCTAGTGTCAGTGGGCATTTGTACACGTGCATGAACCGCAAATGCTGTGGCACATGCATTTGTATAAACAGCAAAATGCCCATCAGTGCTGACAAAATGGCAGCGGTGAGCTTTTGAACTAAAACGCATCGAAGGAGTTTTAGTTGAAAAGTGCACCACTGCCATTTTCACAGCCCTGATGTGCATTTCGCTGTTAATACAAATGCATGTGATGCCTCAGCTCAGCAGTTGATCTCCAGATGCTGATACATGTGACACTGGAGCACAGTTATTACCATGCTCCAGCAGACTCAATTAATTGAACCTACTCCAATGTGCTGTAATTAAAGTGCATTGGAGCAGCCTCCCTGCACATGTATAGGAGCCCAGTGACAATGTCTCACAGACCATTTTTCCATAAGAATTGACTTAAGATGCAGTTTTTCTTCATTAAGAAACTGTTGTTTCCCACAATAGGTAATGGTTATTCTCACGACTAACTGGCCATTGTTCATATCTTATAAATGTTTGAAATATAAAATTTACATTTAATGGTGATTAGACTCATGATCTTTTATCAAGTGGGGCCTTTGTGTGAAAGGTTTTTTTGCATTACTTGGAAGAAATTGTAATACTACTTTTTCTCCAAGAAATGTTGCACAGGCATTTGGTATTGTATAACCTGTTCTTTTGTCTTCTCTTCTAAATGCATATGGAATATGTGCAGAAAGAGAAGAAATAAAGAGAGATTCTTGGTAAGACGATGAGTATAGGGGGAAAATGACTAGGTAAATAGGAGAGAAAATTTTCATCCAAAAGGTGAATGAGGTGTCAAGGTGATGCCTTTTTGGCACCAGAATCTTAAATTTTAATAGTAGTTTATGAATAGTATTTTCTCAGCAGATGAACAAAACATTTAGGGCCTGATCTTTATATCATATATGTCAATGGGAATCTTTCTATTGACTTCAATGAGCTTCAGTTCCAGGCCTTAGTCTTATGAATAATGCTGCTGTTTTCCATAATATCAGACAAAATGTCATAGTCTGTCATCCTAACCAGCTGATTAGCAGTATACAGCAATATGAGTATTTTCATCAAGTTTTTCATATTAATAGGAGAATATTGAAACCATTTATTCATAAGAACAAATGATTAATTTGTCTGCCCAGAAAAGGGAATTTATAAACTACTATTTTTTTCTCTGTGTTTCTTTCCACTTGTAAAACATACTATTAGTATAGTGTATTAAAATGTTTACTAATTCATACTCTAATATCTGGGTCACATCTGCTGATTTATTTTCATGCCTCTCTTAGTCCTCATTTCTTCAGATTTGCTGAAGATCTGGAGAAAAGTTTCAGCTCTTACATACGAGATAGCAGGATGAAAAGAACAAGCATACTGAGGAATTCTGCTAATGTCTTGCAAAGGGATAATGAGTGATAATTCCTGGGATATTGCCACTGATGTAAGCAATACTACTTTAATGGCACCCTTAACATATACTTCCTTAAAGATTTTATCTCTATTGCAATATTTGATTTTAATATATGACACTACAACATGTTAGATGTGTGAGGGATTTTTTTTTTATATTCTCATTAAGAGCCCAGTCTTGCTCATACCAAAGTCCATATGAGCTTGCCACCGGTACAGAATTGGGTACTGTTACCTATGCTAAAGTATAGCAACAGACATTTTTTAACATCTTTATGTAGTCCCCAGATCTGTTACCAGCTAGATCTATGCTAATATAAAAATATTTTTTGCAGAAATTTATAAAAAGTGATATAAAAGCCAGGCTTTTTGACCAAGAAGCTGCATTTTTTTCCCTGTGGAAACAGTGAGTTTCCATTGGGAACAAATTATTTTTTAACAGTGTTAAGTGAATTTGAACAAGAGCCAGGTCAGCTTTTATCCATCTTACTTTGTTGCAGAGACGGCTTTTTTTCAAGTTTGGAATAAGCACCGTCTTCAATTAAGAACAGATTAAACCTCTCAAAGTAATGCTCACAACAAGTTCTAAATTAGCAATTTAGATTAACCATGTGTAAAGTAGCAAAATTACTTTCCTGCTTTCTTTTTGACATTTGGAAGCATGGCTAAATGAGATGTCTGTATTTTGTGCCAAGATTTCCAATGACAAGTCATAGCTCTGAATTGTTAAATATGACATGCCATTCTATTCTGGCACTGTAAATGGGGAAAGAGAAAATGAGTAGCAAACTGTCAAATTATAAGGTGACAGATAATCATTCATTTAAAAAAAATGTTTGTGTATATTCTTCATATACTTGGATTTTAAAAATGCCTTTGACTTGGTCTCCCACGATGTCGTCATGGTAAAATAGGGAAATTGTGGCCTCTACAACTTAACGGTCCAGTGACTAGGAAACTGGCTCCAAGGTTGGACCCAGAGAGTGTTAATAGATGAAACTGAGTCCCCCCCAGGGTTCAGTCCTCGGACCAATGCTTTTCAACATATATGTCAGTGATTTGGATATGGGTGTGAAAAGCGTACTGGCAAAGTTTGCGGACAACACCAAGTTATGGGGGAGTGTGCTCACAGTAGAGGACAGGCTGAAGATACAGGCTGACTTGGACAGGTTTGTAAGGTGGGAGGATCAAAACCTAATGATGTTTAACACTGAAAAATGTAACATGCTCCATCTGGGGAGAAATAATCTGCAACATACGTACAGGTTCAGCGGTGCTACATTAGCTAGCACCACAACTGAAAGAGACCTAGGGGTCATGATCAACAACAGAATGAACGTGAACTACCAGTGCAATGCTATAGCCGGCAGAGCAAACAATACACTGGCATGCATCTCAAGCAAGACTAAGGTTGTCATCCTCTTGCTGTACTCAGCATTGGTGAGGCTGCAGCTGTAGTACTGCATTCAGTTGTGGGTGCTGCACTTCAAAAAGGATGTGGAGAAGCTTGAAAGAGTCCAAAGGAGGACCACATGAATTATTAGAGGTCTGAAGAACAGGCCATATGAGGAGAGGCTGAAGGACATGGGACTGTTCAGCCTGAAGAAGAGAAGATTTAGGGGGGACTTGGTGGCAGTCTATAAGTATATAAGGGGCAAACATCATGGGCTGGGAGAGCATTTGTTCACCAAGGCACCCCAGGGGAAGACAAGGAATAATGGACCACTTCAGATTGTATATAAGAAAAACTTTATGGTTTGATTGTCCAGAGTCTGGAACAGACTCCTCGCAGAGGTGGTACAGACACCTACCCTGGAGATCTTCAAAAGACGACTGGTTGCACACTTTGCTGGGGTCATCTGACCCCAGCAGTCTTTCCTGCCTAAGAGCAGGGGGGCTGGACCTGATGGTCTTGTGAGGTCCCTTCCAGCCCCTAACTTCTATAAAACTATGAACTAGTGGCAAGTATGCCTGTTTTCCATTCAGCATGATAAGGTGTTGGTTCTTTTGTGGGAGATGGTTTGGAATATGTTCCTCATATTAAATTATACTCTAGACACTTAGGGTGCCTGCAGACATGCTGGGAGGCTGCTCTGCTGGAGCATGCTAACTAGCACACTCCAGTCAACCTCCACATCTTGTGTATCAGTGTCCCTATGCTTCAGAATGATGGTGGGGTACTTGAACTAAAGCTCATTTGAAGAGCTTCAGTTCAAGAGCTCCTGCCACCATTTTGAAGCGCAGGGATACTGATGCATGAGGTGCTGCGGTGCTTTAATTAGAATGGCTCTCGGAGCTGCTCTAATTAAAGTGCCCCACCCCCAGAGCAAATGTAAAAATGCTGTTAGAGTGTTGCCTGACCTTACAATAAGGTATAGAGCTAATGGTATGTTCTCAACAGACGCATATTCTGGTGTCTCCATTTGAGTCATCGGCTCTTCATATTCCCTCTTTTAAGAACTCATTTTGATTTACAGGCAATCCTGATTTGTGCTTTTGTTTTGTTGTTTGTTTTTTTTAAAGACCCCACAACAATAACCACAAAGAGCACTCACTGTAGCATGTTTTAGATTTATCTGTGATTTTCAGATTAGCATCTGGCCCATTGATTTCACTCCACATATTAGGCATGTCAGTAGACATAAGGTGCATCTACATTTGCATCTTAATGTGCAGCACTAAACTCTGACATTTATTGCATTGGGGTTTATTGCTCCCAGGCACCATGTTAACACATGCATCTGGGACAGCAGCATGCTGAGCTGGGTCGGAGCAGCCCCAGCTGGCAGGGCCAGGCAGCCCCCCACACTGAAGTACCCTTGTACCCCAGCTAGCCCTGTCAGCATCTACACATGTATTGCTGAAAAGTGAAAAACTCTGCCTCAGGATAGTATGTGTATTTATAGTGAAGTTATGTGGCCTAATAGCACTGCATGTGTAAGATGCTAAGACGTTTACTGTGGAGCTAATTAAGCAAATGGCTCCTGCAGACGCGTCCATAGGCATCTAAGTATGATATTATTCCACTCTGTTCAATCAAAACTATGGCCAGAAAGGTTTAAATGCCCATACTTCAGAAGAGATGTTGAAAAGCGGGAGAGTGTTTAGAAAAGAGCTATAGGAAGGATTTGTGATCTGGACATTACTTACAGTGAGAAACTTAAGCACCTCAGTTTATGAAAAAGAAGGCTTAAGTGGGTCCTTAATCACAGTATATGAGTATTTACAATGCAAAGAAGTTTCTCATAGCAGATAGATTTGTAATATCGAAGAATAGTTATAACGGATCCAGTAGTTGGAAAGTGAAACTAGACTAAATCAGATTAGAATTAAAATGCAGCTCTTTAATGTGAAAGGTAATTAATATACACAAGGGATGTAATGTGGTGGTGATGATGAAGACGAGGTCTTTTTTGCAAGATTTCTATAAGACTGATGCAAATTGCTGGTTATTTTTATGAAGCATAACCTTTTCTCCATCTTTGCCTCACTAAATAATTATTTTAACTAGGAAGGAATATCCTGGGCCTTGTAAACTATTTTTAAAATTACAGTTTAAAGACAGTGTAAAACTAGATCAAATAAAATTATAGTGGTGGGCTGTTCAAAAGAGCAGCAATATTCTTTCATGCCAAGAAATTATGAAAGGTGCTAAGCCATTTTTATGGTGCTATGTGACAGCACGTTAGAAAAGGGTATGCAAAACCAATGGATTTGCATTGATTGTTAAATAGTATTTTATTAAATTGTAGGTTAACTTTCTTTGCTCAGTGGTCATTCTGGGTTTTACTCATTATGAAATAGAAAATGTAAGAACAGTAACAAATGGCCTGAGTTATCGCTTAGTAGAATTTATACAATAATTTGCAATAAATAATTTATCTAACTGGCTTAGCTTCTTTCTCTGTGGTGGATTATCACACAGATTACATTTTTAAAAATTATTTAAATCAATAAAAAAATCCTTAGCTCTGTGTATTTACCTAGAATAAGGGTGCTCAACCTTTTGGCCCTGCAAGCTAGATGAGTGGAGCAGGACCCATTTGCTGGCCAGATTGGGCCCTTTGGCCTGCCACCACCCACTTCTTGCCCCATGTGATGGAATTGGATCCTGGGGGCCCAGCATCATCCCCTCCCACCACCCACATGTTGGGATTGGGTCCTGGGAAGCTGGCACCATCCCTTCCTGCCCCCTGAACATTGGGATTGGGTCTCAGAGAGCTGGCACTGCTCCCTCCCACTCTATACACTGGAGTTGGGTCCCAGGGAACTAGCATCACCCCCTTCTGGCCCTGTGCTTTGGGATCAAGCACTGGATTCAGGACTTACAGATTGAGGATCCCTATGGGTCTGGAGATTTGGCAGCAGTGGAGCAGTGCCACTGCTTCCTGCACCACATTTCTGAACCCGTGGGGAGCACTGTGGATGGCTCCATGCTGGATAGCATGGCGCCATGGGCTGGATCTGGCCCATGGGCATAGGTTGAGCATCCCTGACCTATAACAGTTCTTTTGGGTATTTAATATCACTATTTTATGTGGACTGACTAGTTGTGACCAATTGCATAAAGATAAGTGGTATTATTCTTTCCTGCTCTGAGAACAGATGTATGGGTAAGCATTTGTCTCTGAGTTAAGGTTAGACACGAGAGGAACAGGGGTGATGTGTTGAGTGTCTGCTATAGACCACCAGACCAGGAGGATGAAGTAGATGACGCTTTCTTCTGACAACTAGTGGAAGTTTCCAGATCACAGGCCCTGGTTCTTATGTGGGACTTCAATCACCCTGACATCTGCTTGGAGGACAATACAGTGGTGCATAGGCAGTCCGGGAAGTTTTTGGAGAGCATTGGAGATAACTTCCTGGCATAAGTGTTGGAGCGGCCAACTAGGTAGGGTCCATGTTCTTCTTGACCTACTGCTCATAAACATGGAAGATTTGGTGGGGGGATGTAGAAATAGATGGCAAGTTGAGCAGCAGTGACCATGAGATCATTGATTTCACTCTTTGGTGAGGTTAAACACAAAAATGAAGTTTACAAGAAGTGCAAGCTGAGACAAACAACTTGGGAGGAGCATAAGAGTATTGCTTGGGCATGCAGGGATGAAGTTAGGAAGGCCAAAGTGCAACTGGAGTTGCAACTAGCAAGGAACATGAAGGGTAACAAGAAGGGTTTCAATAAGTATATTAGCAACAAGAGGAAGGTCAGGAAAAGTGTGGGTTGTTTACTGCAGGGGTTTTCAACCTTGTTGGATCAGTGTACCCCTGGCGGCCAGACATGGAGTGGGAGGGGGAGAAGGGTGTGTGGCCAGACATGGGGGTGGAGGGGAATGCACAGCTGAATGTGAAGTGGTGGTGGCAGCCCCCATGTGTGAGCTTCCCCTGGGTGGGTGGCACCTGTGTGGCAGCACGGGATGGTATGTGGTGGCGCTCCATCCCTGCCTGCCCATGCATAACCTTCTCAAGTACCCCCCCAGGGGTTCATGTACTCCTGGTTGACAACCCTGCCTTACTGAATGGGGGAGGCAACCTAGCGATAGATGATGAGAAAAAGGCAGAAGTATTCAATGCCTTTTTTACCTTGGTCTTCACAGGCAAGGTCAGCTCTCAGACTACTGCACCTGGCAGTACAGTTTGGGGGGAAGGTGTGCAGCCTTCAGTAGTGAAAGAACAGGTTGGGGACTATTTAGAAAAGTTGGACATGTACAAGTCCTTGGGGCTGGCTGAAATGCATCCAAGGTTGCTGTGGGAGTTGGCTGATGTGATTGCAGTGCCACTAGTCATTATCCGTGAAGATTTGTAGCAATTGGGGGAGGCCCCAGATGATTAGAAAAGGGGAAATACGGTGCCCATCTTTAAGAAAGGAAAGGAGGAAGATCTGGGGAATTATAGACCAGTCAGCCTTGCTTCAGTCCCTGGAAAAATCGTAGAACAGGTCCTCAATTTATTTCTAAGCACTTGGAGGAGAAGAAGGTGATTAGGAACAGTCAGCATGGATTCACCAAGGGCACGTCATGCCTGACCAACCTGATTGCCTTCTATGATGAGATAACTGGCTCAGTGGATGCATGGAAAGCAGTGGATGTACGACATACCTTGACTTAAGCTAGGCTTTTGATACCATCTCTCACAGCATTCTTGCAAGCAAGCTGTGGAAGTATGGGTTGGATGAATGGACTGTAAGGTGGATAGAAAGCTGGCTGGATTGTCAGGCTCAACAGATAGTAATCAATGGCTCAATGTCTAGCTGGCAGCCAGTATCAAGTAGAGTGCCCCAGGGGTTGGTCCTGGGGCTGGTTTTCTTCAATATCTTCATTAACGATCTGGAAGACGGGATTATGTACACCCTCAGCAAGTTTGCAGGTGACACCAAGCTGTAGGGTGTAGTAGACACACTGGAGGGTAGGGCTAGGATTCAGGGTGACCTAGACAAATTGGAGGATTGGGCCAAAAGAAATTTCCTGAGGTTCAACAGGACAAATGCAAAGTCCTACACTTAGGATGGAAGAATCTCATGCATTGCTACAAGTTTGGGACTGACTGGCTAAGCAGCAACTGTGCAGAAAAGGACCTGGGGGTTACAGTGGACAGTAAGCTGGATTTGAGTCAGCAGTGTGCCCTTGCTGCCAGGAAGGCTAATGGCATATTGGGCTGCATTAGTATGTTGTCAGCAGATTGAAAGAAGTAATTATTCCTCTCTATTCAGCACTGGTGAAGCCACATCTGGAGTACTGTGTCCGGTTTTGGGCCCCCCACTATAGAAAGGATGTGGACAAGTTGGAGAGAGTATAGTAGAGAGCAACGAAAATGGTTTGGGAGGTGGAGCACATGACTTATGATGAGAGGCTGAGGGAACTGGGTTTATTTAGTAGGGCTGTGCGAAGCTTCAGTCTCTGATTTGATTTGGTGTAGATTTGGCCTGATTTGGTGGCCAAATCTCTGAATCCGAATTAAATCGGAGGACTCTTTAATCTCTCCGAATCAAATTGGAACCCTCTGAATCAATTTGGAGAGATCCGGAGATTTGGACATTAACACAGCTTTAAATAGATTTTCTACATACCCCTAGATACCAGGCAGCTCATGAATGCTGCAATGCTGGGGCACATGGGGAGTCCCACAGGAGTGCGGAGGGCTTCCCAGCGCACTCGGCAGCAGACCCAGAAGTGGATCAGAACCACTTCCGGTCCACTTCTGGGCCTGCTGGGGACCGCCAGGGGCTTGACAACTGGTGCCTTCTGGGTCTGGGCAGCACCCAGGGTCTCTCTGCAGCCAATCATCGAGCCAGAGGGGTGGGGTGGGGGGGCCCTGTGCACTTCCTCGTGGGCCCAGAATTGGACCAGAAATACTTCTGGGCTCACCGTTGAGCACGCTGGAGAGCTCGCTCCCCCCCCCCCCCCCATCCTGTGGGACACTCCATCTGCCCCAGCATCGCAGCGTTCACAAGCCATGCCTGGTACCTTGAGGTACATAGAAAAAACATTTAAAGCTGTGTCTGTGTCCTAATCGCTGATTCTCTGAATCAGTATCAAATTTTCAGATTCGGATTCAGCTGAATCAAATCGGGGACAATGATCTGAGTCAACGAATCAAATCCCAAATCTGAATTGAATACGGGCTGCTTCACACACCCATATTATTTAGTCTGCAGAAGAGAAGACTGAGGGGGGATAGCAGTCATCAACTACCTGAAGGGTGGTTCCAAAGAGGGTGGAGCTAGACTTTTCTCAGTGATGACAGAACAAGGAGCAGCAAGATGCAGCAAGGAAGGTTTAAGTTGGATATTAGGAAAAAACTCTCTCACTAGGAGGGTGGTGAAGCACTGGAACAGGTTACCTAGAGGGGTGGTAGAATCTCCATCCTTGGAGGTTTTTAAGGCCTGGCTTGACAGACCCCTGGCTGGGATGATCTAATTGGGGATGGTCCTGCTTTGAGCAGGGGGTTGCTCTTCTGAGTGCCCTCCCAACCCTAATTTTCTATGATTCCATGATTTCTAGGAAGGACAATTGTGCTTACAAACGTAAAACTCGTTTTTGAAAAACATTCAGTGCCTGCTGCTAGGAAACTGACTTCTGCTGTTATTATTTCCAGCATAAGCATTTGATCATTAAGAACAAATATGGAGCAGAAGTAGTGGTAAATATTTATGGGCAGTGTTTTTTTTAAATATTTGCCTACTTTTTAGTATTTGCCTATTCTGCTCTCATTTTTGCACTGTAGCTTATTTAGTTAGATTACAAAGTGCATCCAGATGTTTTGCATCCTGACTTACAAATTCTATTGGTACAGCACAAGGTGATTCAATACCCTCACAAAATGACAAGAGAGCAATTTTTTCTCTTTGTAACAATGAAAGAACATTGGTGTCACAAGGCTGTTAGGGCATTGCCCCTTTCTTGAACAACAATAACAAGTCTGATGTTCAGATCCCTGTGACATGAAAAGAGTACTACAGTTTTTTATTTGCCATTAAATCAAAATTCTGAGCTAATACAGAGAGATTATTTCCTGGTGTGTCTCCCCAAAAACATAGTATTTTTCCATATTGAAATCAATAGAAAGTAGACAGCTAATCTATTGTTTCATTTAATGAACATAGAGAAGTAATTTTAAAATGAATGATTAACTTATGCCATCCTATTATCTGAAAGTATGCTCGTCACTGGAAAACTTTCTGTTATCATTTGTGACACTAGAAAAGAATAACATGATAGATGTGACAGTATGGAGTCATACATCTGTTCCACTTCAAACGTATCTTGTTTGCATTTCAGGGTTATCTAAAAGCAGAACTACTATTCTTAGCCCTTAATTCTTATGGGAGAAAAATATTCGAAAAGAATTACTTGAAGTGCATGAGCATGTTTTGAGAGCTCTATAGCAGCTCTCTGCTCATCTGCCCCAACTCTTGCAGCTTCCTGGCAGGTCACCTGCTACCCCTCGCACCCACAGTGCAGCTCCCTGTATATCCAGGGCTGCCCAGCTTTGAGATGTTCAGAGGGCACTTATTTTAATAGATGGGCACTCCCTTCTTTAGAGGATTTAACGCATGGGAAAGATAACGTCTAACAAGAGCCTTAGGGTGCATGTAGATGAAACAGGGAGGCCCTAAATTGAAGCAGTGGGTTTTTAAAAATCCTGCTTCAATTTAGGGCCAAGTACACTCCTGTGTCATGCACATACCTGTGCACTTACCTACCTCTCCAGCAGCAGGGAGGGGAGGGCAAGCTGCCAGCTGGCACAGCAGTCTTGGGGGGTTGCAGGGAGGGGTACTTCCCTCCACAGCAGCAGCGGTCCCTCCCCAGGCAGCACCCGCCTGTAGGCACCCAGCTTGGGTGATCCCGGGGGCACCACTGCAGCTGCAGAGGGAAGCACTCGGCCCCCGCGCAGCTCAGGCAGGTAGGCAGGCTCCAGGAAAGAAAAAAAAAAATCACCCTTTTTTTTCCTGGGCAGAGCCTGCCTTCCTGGGCTGCTGCCACGCTGCTTGCATGGGCTTCCTGCAGAGCTGTGGAGCTACACGGGGCACAGTGCTTCGCTCCACGGCTGTAGGGCAGCAAACTAGAACTCCTTGGAGGAGTTTTAGTTTGCTGTGCCCCAAGTCATTTAAGGTGCATTATGCCACCAAATTTGCTACAGTGGCTGGAATTACTGCACAGTATGCTGCTGACACGTGCAGATGACAACACCATTAAAATCATGCAAAAGCATTTAACCCGCTTTAAAGTGTCATGCAATTATTTCATCTACACATGGCCAACATGCCTTGACATTAGGTGGTGGGGGAATGTGTAGTAGCTTGTTTCCATTGAACATGTGGCTAGCCCAAAATAACTGTGGACATGACATGCCTATTAGTGTAACTAACATCAGCGTATTTTTTCCTACTGTTTTTCCACAGGGTAACTATTATCAAATTATAGTAACTTGCTCTAGCAAACACTATGTTTTGTGTCTGCTCCTATTTTACACTTGTGTAAATGCAGATTATGCTGTTGTAAATGTGCTATATGTCCAGTGCCCAATTGGTTTTTTTTGAAAATATGGCCCCTTAGCTGCCTGTCAAATGTCTTTTATGTTATTGTTACTATTGCCACAACTGTTTTTATTTTTCATCCCACTGAATGGACAGTTGTGTTTATTGCCTGCTGGGGACCAGTTTAACATATATATCTCTCATTCAGGGCCACTTCTGTGGAGCAACCTATTGTTGCATTGCCTCAAAAACAGCCCCTAAAAACAGATTGCGACTGGTCATTATTTGCCTCTTGGTTCTCATCCTGCTTGGGAGGAAAGCATACACTGCCAACTTTCTCTCTGTCCATTCATCACTCTTGGCAAATTGTGTGTGAGGTTGGAGGAACAGAGAGGCTATGCCAACATGACTTTTCCTCCCCTTTAGTTTCTCGTAGTGGGACAGAGGTAGGTCAGCCCAGGGCAGTATGGGCTGTGGCAGCGAGGTTTGGGGATGTGGGGCGGGGGAGCATTCCCCTGGGGCTGAAACCCTCCTTGGGCTCTTTGTGACAGCTGCTGCCTTCCAGCAGCTGCCAACTGCAACTTGACAGCTTGCCCCTTCCCAGGCAATTAAATACACCCCTAAGGGAGCAGCCCTCTAGTGTCCACTGGCTGGAGAGCTTGCCTGTGAAACTCTCCAACCCCCGGGATTTGAATACATGTATGCTCCAGCTCCCAGGCTAGTTTTCTACCAGTAAAAAATTAAGACATTCTTACTGGTAGAAATGAGTGCCTCTCTGTGGCCATAGTAAATGCAGGAAGGCATGATATTTCTTCTGTGGTCCACAGTCTATGAGAAAAGTAGAAGTTGCTATCCAGTCCATGGTCCACAAGAATTATGGTATTCACACTATCAGCTTAAAGGACAGAAAACTGGAGAAATGTTGCCATGCTTCTCATTGCAAAGATAATCTTTGAGGACTGGGGTCAGGTCCGAAGTCCATCCTTTTTTTCAGGCAAGCTCATACACACATGCTAAACTTTGACTGTAATGTTAAGGCCCTTTGAAACTAATGCTTTCCTGAATAGAGGTCCTAGAGCTAGAAATGTATATTGTTTAAACTTTTTATTTTTTCAAATAGTATAAAAAGTGGTCACTCAGTAAGGAAAGCACTAGTGAGGGGGGTTTCATACAAAATATATAGAAAACAATACCAGAGGATTCTGGGCAAGATTTGACTTTGTTTTAGAAGCTGTCCTTTAAAAGTTAATTTTACAACTAAGAAAAAAATCTACCAACTCCTCTTCACTCCCCAAGTGTAGTTAGTGGGAAGTGATGCATCTTAAGCATTAGTTTTCTACCTCTGCCACTTGCCCTGTATTTGGCATTTTCAGTATTAATGCTGTGTATTCAAAATGGCCCTAAACATAATGTGTTGTAATGTTTCAAACCACACCTCTCGCAAGATTTAGACATCTATGGCTGGCAGTTCTGCACGGGCTTTCAAATCTAATTCATGCAGCTGCAAGCTTCAGAAATAGCAATGTAGCTTCAGGCTCTTACTCCTTAGATCAAAGGAAAGTTGATGTGATGGTGGGCAGTTGGTCCTTTAAAAGTTTTGTATACTTAGTTTTTTAGTTCATAATACCACAATGTTGTATCCTGTTCTGATTAATCCACATTTTAGTTTCAGTAAATGGTGCTTGATCTGAATGCATGAGCATTATTAAAAATGTTTAGAATGGCTTTAGAGAACTGGCTAGTCATTGAATGTAGGTCATTTGATAAGCTGATAGCAAACCACTGAATTCTAATTACAAGCTGGATCGTCATCATAAAAAAAAACCTCTAATTTTTTTTTAAAAAGACACAGCTGCAAATATAGGACAGAGTTGCTGGGCTTGCAAATTAACTATTTAAAGGGCTTTTTCCTCCCAGCAGGGACTCTGCTGTCTGGGTTAAACATAGAATGCTTAAAGATGGTGGAAACAGGGATTAATGTGCTGCCTTTCACCTGAGTCTTGCTCTTCTCCCTCAGGGAGTGAGTGGTCACTGCCTCCATTATTTCTAATGTCTTATTCACAATGTTCTGTAATGCTTGGCAAATGGATTGCTGCCAGTGAATGTATGACTAGCACTAGTCACTTGATAAAGACTGTAAGTTGATCCAGGAGTTGGAACAAAATAGATCTTATTGTCCCATCTGATCATACACACTTCTAAAACATTTCTGTATAACTTTAATACTGGAGCTCTCCAGAGTTAAGGAAAGAAAGCAGTTAATGAGCTCCTCAGACACTTGGTGTGTTGTAAATTTGACACTATTTATAGATTCCTATGCTGTGGAAGAGGAGATGTGGGTTTGCAAATTACATTTTAAGCTAGTAGAGCTGAATTCTTCCTGCCTTATTTAGTCATAGTGTCTCATTGAGGTCAATAGAGCTGCTACATGTATAAGGGGGGAAGAACTTTCCCTATAGCTTAGGGGTTTGGAGTGTATTTATATCTTGTATGATAGGGGTTCCTGGGATGTCAGGAGTGTAATTGGGCTTCATCTCTTTTATGGATTTTGGGAGTTTACCCAGGACGTTAAATCAATCTTATGGACAAGCCAGATTTCTTGTAGGCTCCATGCAATGTGTATCTTTTCCAAAAGGAGAAGCTTCTTTTTGTTTCTCATTTAGCAAAGATGAAGAGCTGGATAGAGTCAGATATGTCCTACAGGATGGTCTCTTGGGAGCTCTAGCAAAAGCAGCCAACTATTCTGAATTTCAGGATGATGTCCTGGCATTCCAAAAGCATCCCCGAAATAGGACTTTTGGCCAAAACTTGGAAAATTGGTCTAAAATGAGCCCAACTGCCCCCCTCCCTCCCCCACAGTTTCTGTGTCCTGAAATCTGCCAAAAGACCAAACTAATTCACCCAGGTGAAGCTCTACATGAACGTGGCTGTGCTGCTTCTAGTTTGGTGTTAGCTGTGAATTTGATGCCCAGAGTTGCTTGTTTTAGTTGTAGGACCATATTTAGGTGTAAACCATCTCATAGCTTCAATGACTTAAATGGGGCTATGATATTTTGCAAAATTTGAAGATTTGATCCTTAAAGATCTTGCTGTACCGCTCACAGGAGGGCTGTTTCTTTGAATATAGTTCATAAAGACAATTTCTTTTAATATGTTAAAACCAAGGAAAGTGTCACTGAATTTCTATATTTCACTTAAGAGCTTATGATGGCTAGAAGAATAAATTGTTGTATATGTAGATTTAACAGATTACAGTCCTCAGATGCTATCAGGCAACAGTTTATTATAAGTGGTGAACCTTTTTACTGGGAAAGTCACTGTAATAGTATGAATTATGTTGCCATTCATAATGACAACTGTCTTGCACTGGAATTTCTATAGAATGATTTAATATGTAAGCTTTAAAAAGAGAGGATTTTTTTACTTTAACTGGATATATACATCTACATAAAACAAGGAGCCAAATTTGATAGCACTACATAGGTAAGTTTAGGTAAGTTTTCTGAAGTTAAATTTTCAGACGATGCCCTGCATTTAGTTTTATACTGGGGCAGTAGAAAATTTGAAGGAAACAGTTATAAATTATCTTACATTGTTAAGATAGATCAAGTGGCATGAACTATGATCAGCACTGACACAGGCTTCATTACAAGGAAATGTGCTTACAGATGCTTAATAGTATTTTGGTTGTATTTTTGGCCTTGTGCATAGCAACTGAAACACTTTAGGAGTGGAAGAAAACAGAGAAGATGAAAATAAAGTTTAAAAAACTTCCTAACCTTAGCAAATCTTCCATTTGAGCAGTCTCTTATTTAATTTCTTTTCTTCATGAACTCTCTGAGATATCAACCAAGCCTTAAACTCTGCTGTGTCTGCTTTTTCCTACATGGCTTCATAGAGTTCTCATTTCTCTCTCTCTCTCTCTCTCATTTTTTGGTCTGTTTCTCCTTTTGGTGTGGGGTGCCCTGACTTTCTCAAGCAGTTCAGGAGGCCGAGCAGGAAGATGTAAAGGTGGTAGCAGATGCTCAAGCTCCAAAATCGACTAAAAAAACCAAGGCAGCAGCTGCAAGCTGTCAAACTGGCAGCACCAGAAAGGAGAAAAAGGGGAAACACAAAGGTTAGCTGCATGATACCAAATATCAAATGTTGAATTTAATGGCAAGATGCTTCTGTATGTTCAAAGTTTCTTTAAATTATTTTAACCTTGTGACAGCTGAATATTGTTTAAATGCATATTGTAAAAATGCATGCATTGGATTGGAAAATTTGCTTGGCTTGTTTCTAGCTCAGCACATTGCACACATGAAAGTGGAGGGGGGGACGAGACTTGTTAACCAGATCTTCTCGCAGAGCCACATAGAATATTACCAGTGACAAATAGGGGAGGAGAATATATTAATGCAGCATTTTGCATAGAAGTTCTAGGCAATTATCTGCTGAGAGCAATTATTTTTCATATGTTCTTATATCGTCTGTATTTATGGTGCCTCAGAGCAGCCATGCTTCAAATGAACAAATATGTATCCAAACTGACCCTGAGTTTTAAAAATTACACTAACTCAGGCTGAAATCCTGGCCCCATTGAAGTTAATAGAAGTTTTGCTGTTAGCTTTGGTGTGGTTCTAAAATTACAGCTTCAGAGGCACCAGATCAATGTGTAAATAAAAATCTTTATGACATGATTTTGGGTGCTAGTAAGTAGACGCATACAGTCTCTATTCTGAAAATAAATACTCATCATAGTGACAAAAGAATTACGAGAAATGGAATTACTGCCAGTGTTAGATGTAATAGCTGAACTACAAGAAGATAGATGGAGCAAGTGGGATGAAGTAATTGAATGCTCTCTAAGTGATTTGTTTTTATACCAGAATGAATATACCTTTACTCTGAAGGCAGATCCAAAGCCCGCTCAAATCAATAAGTGTCTTTCCATTGATTTCAGTGGACTTCAGGTCAGGTCATTATGGCTGCCTATAGACATACTCGGCGGTAGGAGGGAGGGGGTTTTAATTGGAACAATTCTGGAACGGTCGCTCTAATTAAAATTTCACCATCACATGTATTAAGCTCCTGTGCATTTAAAAATGGCCACAGGATGCTTTATCTAAATCTCTTCCAACTAGGTTTAGCTAAAGCTCCCCTGCGGCTATTTTAAGACATGATGGAGGTGACGCTGGAGCGTTCTAATTAGCATGCAGAGCAGATGATTAATCTGACTAGAACGCTCTGACGTTCTAATTAGAACACAAACAAGCACATGTTGAGGCAGCCGAAATCCCTATTTATCTGGACTCTGTGCTGTTCTCTCATACATGTAACTTTCTGTCCTTTACAGTTAGGTAAAATGTGTGTGTTTGCGTGGTCAAGAATGCTGTTTATATATTATACGATTAGAACCTGGACAGATGTAACATTTGAAATGCTTCAAAGAGCAAGTAGACAGGCATGCAGACTTAAGGCATGTTCTAAAAATGGCCAAAGCACTCCCTGAATCAAAAAGCAACTTCTTTGAAGCACTTCATTTCACTTATAGGAGATTACTTGGTCCTCCTGTATCCCATAGTGCTCTGCTCTCCCATTCCTTTCCATTCTCAGAGGGAGGGAAGGGGACAGCAGAGCATGCAGCCAGTGTGAGATCTGTGTACATGGCTGTCCTCGTAATCCCTTGACCCCAAGAGCCACGTAAGGAAATGTATGGAATCTGGAACCAGGCGACCAGAGGCTGAGCACACAGGAGAGCGCTCACTGACTGTCTGTCCCTATCTCTTCCCTTCCCCATCTCCTTCTGCCTTCCCACTCTGAACCCTGGAGAAGAGGAGTAGAGCTAAAGAACTGAATAATCTATTGTTTCTTCTGGCTGGAGAGCATGTTGCTTCATACTGTTACAGAAATTCTGTAGCATTTTGGTTTGTGACAGAGGGCAATTGGGAGCTATACATCTGTCCATGGTCTAAAGTTCTCTGAATTTGAAGTGCCCCAAACTGAAGTGGTATTTGAAGCACTTCATATGAATGTTTGTCCAGGGCCTGAGTTAAGATCATGATACTGGGGCTCCTTCCCCTGTACAGACCTTACAGCATCAGAGCCTGCAGTAACAAATGATATTTAATCATGGCTGCTTACAGACATGGGGGCAGAAAACAGTGCTTTATTTTAAGTTTGGTGAGCCCCAGCACCGTGCGCAGTGCATGTCTATAAGAGGCATCATATTAGTTGAACCTGACTCACCCAACATCTGTATAGGTCAGGCATGTTTAAGGGCTTTTTGGTACCTTTATCTAATAGCTGATTGAATCAGTTTTAGATAAAGGCATCAAAAAGCTCTGCTGACGTGCCCAATCTATACAGACACTGCATAGCTGGGTCAAACTAATACGCTGCCTCTTCTGGTAAAGTGCTGTTTTGTTTTGTTTTTCATGTCTGTCAGTGCCCTAAGGGCCTACTTCTGCAGCTGTTCTGTTTGTGTCAGTAGCTTTGACTCCAAAGGAACACCTGGGTTGGAATGGCTGTGGAGTCTGCCCCCTAGCTAATTACATTTTTTTGTAAAAATTACTGTTAAGCATATGTGCTTTAAAGAAGAGCATCCTTAAGCTGATCTGAATTTAAAACTATTGGATATTAAAAAAGAAAACTGGGAACATGGATTTCAGATGAAAAAAAAAAACAATTTAAAGGTAGAAATCTGGATACCAAGTCTTACCTTGAAGCAAATTTTACTGGTGAGTAAAACTAAAAAAAAAAAATTGATGTTTGTAATAGAAGTGCTGACACAGGCGGTACCCAAGCATTGCACATGGTAGTACTTAAATCATTTTTACCATATAATCACATAAATTCTGTTTAAACTCTCTTTAGACTGAATACAATAGCCATTTTATCTTGTATGGGACTTCATACTATATTGTGAACAAAAGGTAAAATATCGCTTTAATTTTAACAAATTTACATGTAGTTGGGATTTGTATAGCACTCGAGTACATATACGTGGCTGCATTATACATTCATCTGTGCTGTCTTACTCGACTGTTTTGGCTGTCTGAGTGAAATCCTAGCACCACTAAAGTCCATGACAGTTTGGATGTTGACTTCACTAGGGACACCTGTCACAATGAGGGGCCAAGCCTGGTTGAGGTTCTTGGGCCTTATTGCATTGCAAATAATTTGTTTAATTTGTGGTTTAAAGTGTGCCCTGTAAATCTTGCAGTACGTTGTATTGGTGAATATGTCCACTGGGGTCCTATTTTCTGGCTAGATGTCTCAGTCAGCAAACATTTTTGGGTGGCACAGTTGCATCCTGATCTCTATATGCCGAGTAAGGAGGGATTTATCATATTTAACCTTTTATTATCTCAGTATTGGCTAGACAGTAATGTTATTTTTTCATTCTAAGGATCCTGCTGCTTTGTTTTAAAGAAAGACTTTTAAAGAGCGACATTCCCAAATAGGCTCTTTGACACATTTTAGCAGAGATTCAAATTGTTATTGACTGATTAATAATAATCATGTTTAACTAAGTATATTACTTTAAATTGGATTATAATGTGAATGTGACTGTGTAGGAACGGCATCCTCCTACTCTTTTGAACTATTCCTTATATGTTTTGTTAATTATATCAAAGAACACGTTTTGTTTGATAAAATATTACCTATCTTTCATCTCATAGAACCAGTGCATTTAAAAAAGAGTCAACTGGACTTTAATTTGGTTCTGCATCATTTTTTAAAATTGTTAGCTGAATTCTGATTGAAGACTCTTTCATTGTTGTTGAACCTGTGTGAAACATAAGGATCTAACATGACTTTTAGATCCTATACTGATATTACAGGGCTGACTGATAGAAACAACAAACAAACATGTAAATGAAGCAAATGTGAGGGATCACTTGGTATCTCATGGTAACATTTTTGTAAAGGTGTGATAATTTTATAATTACTTTTAAGCTTTGTAGAATAATGCTCGGTTGCTAGTTATTTCAAAAAGCTGAAGGTGAAAATGTGTCTTTAGAGTGACATTAAGCACATCAATTGGCAGCAAATTCTAAAAATCACAATAAGTGAGTTATCTTCATACTAAAGGTGAAGCAAGATTATCATCTTAGGGCTGATTTTCACAAACGCCTGCTTTGATATATTGGGCACTAATTATATATATGATCATATATATGATCATATATATATATTTTACCACCCGTGAAAGTAGACGGTCCTTAGGTGCAAGGACTTTTTATAACAAGAGGCATGATTCAGTGGTTAGGGCAGAAGCTTGGGTAAAGGCCGTTCTAGGTTCTATTCCCAGTATTGTTGCTGTGGGTATATCTATACCGTCTTCATGCTGTACCTGGATGCTGTTGTTTTAAACAATCCTGAGCATATAACCAAGCTGGAACACTCTCAGGGCTCCTCTAAGCAAGCTATGTTGCCTTATTTCTGGGACTGGTATAAGCAAGCTGATGTGTGTGCTTCTTTTCAGTGTCCCTTAGGGTCTGAATATGCTACCACTGGGTTATCCCAGTGACGTAGTCACTTGTGTCCCTTCTCTAACTAAAAAAATGAGGATATTTCATTGGAGTTGTTGTAAGGCCAAGTTTATGTTTGTATTGGGCTCAGAGATCTTCAGATGAAAACTGTTATGAACCTGTCAGTTGTTGTTTTATCCTGATAGTTTGTTAAATTATTTTGCTTCAATTTAATATATCCAGCATCAATACATTTGGTAAACTGCTGTATTCACAATTGTCCTAGGAGTTGCTGGTAGTTTTTGCATAGCCTGGTTTGTTTTGTAGGGGATGTCACTATTATGGCCTGAAGTGTGTGCTTACTAAAAAGTTAAATAATAGTTGTGGAAATCAGCAGTTGCCAAAAACATTTCTCTGTGTTAGTATGACTTTTAACCCAGATGCTGTAAAACTCTGCTAGTGCATGAGAACCAGAAACTGAAACTAGCTGGTATGACTGTCCAAACTATGCAAGTGGGACTTGATCATGTAAACAGCTAACAGCTCCTAGAATTTGTTTTTAGTCCTCCTAATGCCTGCCAGAGCTGGGAGTACTGATTCCAGGGTTTGATTGGTTTCTTTTGGGATTGACCCCATAATAAACAAAAAGCTCATAGGTGAAGAAAACCAAAAAAGTATCTTTCCCCCACCCAAGCAGGGAGCGCTGGCTGAGGGGGTGCACCAGCTCTCTCAGGCGGGGTGCACATGCACCCCCTATATGTTGCCACTGGGGTCTGGGGCAGACATTGCATAAACCAGTTTGACCCAAATCAGTTAAGTCTGAACAGAATGGTCCTTTTCCACTGCAAGATTTGCTTCTTGTTAGCTCACTCACCTCAAGTCACCTCCACTGGGACTTGAACCTAAATTGCCCACATGGTAGGCAGGAACACTGCCACACAGCCACTACTGGTGGCTACTACAGTCAACCAGGGTCATCTCAAACCGGTTTCAGCCAATTTCAAACTGGTTTTATGTGCACTGAACATCTGTTCTGTTACAGGTTTAAACCAGTTTCTGAACACTTAAACTGGTTTGTGTAATGTCTGTCCCTAGCCAGGGAGAGAGTCTCCACAGCAGCTCGGAGTAAACTGTTCTTGCAGGCAAGTAGAGGTCACGTTATATGGAAAAGCACTGAATCTACAGTTGTGTTGAGCTAATATCCAGGAACAGGTCGGGCAAGAATTTGAGTCGTCTATGGCCAGTATTCAAATCCCTGGATAGAGTTGTAGGACCGGAAAGGGTTTCAGAGTGTGAGTCTGCCTGAAGGTTAGGGACATGGATTGTAGTTCCTACAATTAGGTCCCTATAAGAAGTCTTCAGAATCTGGCTTTGTGGAGGGTGGGGTGGGTTGTGGAAGTTAATTACATTTTAAAATTTCTTTCTTCTGTTATCTCAAGTGATGTTAGATTGGAAAAAAAGATGTTTTTTTCTTTTTAGGCTGTTATTCCAGGAGTCAGCTTTTGGAGTTGGTTACACTTGACTTGTCTTATTCATTTCTTGGGAATTAATTTGCCTCACAAATTGTAACCCCACTGTGTCCCTTTAGTCAGTGGGATGCATGCTGGAAAAGGTGCGAGTTTACATTTATACTCTAAAATAACATATTTAAAAAGGTTTCCCCTGGTGTTTAACTGAAGTAAAGATTAAGTTTCTGAGCATGGCTGTGTTCTTTGTACTAAAAATAAATAAATAAATAAAAAGCAGACTAGATTTTATGAATAATCAGCTAATTCAGAACTAAAACCTTTGCATTATACATGAGCATCTCTTGAAGCTTTGTTGTAATGATTGTACTTTGGGTCTTAGATGTGTAATGCTTTTCTAAGTGGCTCCACAGATGATGAAGCTATGATCAGAACAATGAGATAAAAATGAGCATGAGGGAAATATTATGCTTAATGAGCTTGCACTGACACAAAGAAAGAGAAGCAGCCATAGGATTTGGATAATTGCTCATGTATGGCTGATTGTCATTCCCAAGTTCAGGGGCAACAAATTTGTACTAGTGCCCCATTCAGGGAGGTCTGATTAGTGTGCCTTATACTGTAGCTGTTAGGGTCTTCTTACTGACCTGTATTACTTAACAGGTATCAAGTCCTTTAAAAAAAAAAAAAAAGCAAATTCACTGCTTGCATTTAGCAGTAACATAGCTGTCTGGTTAGCCTGACAAGTTTGGTAGTTTGGCATCTGAATACAAGCTTCTGAGTCAGCAGTTAACTATTGTACATAAAGTAGAGTTTGAAAAAAATTATAATTTATGGCCCTTTAAAATTGCCTTACGCTGTATTTCCAGTTAAAACACCGAATCACGTTCTGGCTTTCTTTATGTCTTGAGCAATCTACATGCTGCCAACGGCATATGGATTGGGGTAGAATTTGTCTCAGTATGTGCATTTCATCTTCAGTATTGCTTAGGTAGTCACACATGGAAGAATAATCAGAATAAGCATGTCAAATACACCAGTTAGCCATGAAAAAATCATATTATACAATATAATCACACCTGTAAATATAGGAACAAAGCAAATTGTAGCTTGTGCAAGCCTCTATCAGATACATCTATTACCATATTTTTCAGAACTGAGATTTCTGGAAGTATACATACACATTGTGTGTCTTTTCAAATAGAAGCTACCATGGCAAGTGGTTGAAATAAGCCAGGTAAGATGTTTGTTTTTTCTAGGAGAAACCAAGCTAGGAGAAAAATGAACAACTGACCCCTGGCCTAACTCTAAGAAAAGCTCTTACGGAGTAAGTGGGCTTTGTGATTTGACACCCACAAATCCTAGGATTTTTATAAAGATTTTGCAAATTAAATTTACAATGTGGAGGTGTTTCATTGCCAAAATAAACAACACCCTTCTTATTTTCCTGTTGTCTTTTATGTTCAGAGTATTTAGCATATTGCAGCATTATCTGCTGCTTTTGTAACAGCCCCTGAGCAGAGGAATGAGTTTTTTCCAGGTATAATTCTGTCTGTGCACGTCTGATTCAACGCCTTTCTATTAGGGTCATTATTTTGCTTCTTGGCTTGACTTGTTTTATTTTTGCTGCTTCCCTTTCTTTCCTTTTTATTCATATATTTGGAATAGCCCATCCTGCCCCTCTTTTGTCCATAACAAAGCATGCCTTAAAGCAGGTTGATTAGGAAGGCCCTGGAATTTGTTGCAGAAGTAGCACAAGTTTTCAACATAGCATATCCTTGTTTAAGAGGAGAAGCTGAGTTAATTTTGAGCTGCTTTAAGTTGGCTCCATTCTACATAACAGCTGGGGCAGTAGGAGGAACAAATGAACATTAAGAAAAATCCTTTTATTTCTGAGTACTAGAACCCTCTCTAAATTGCCCTTTGGCCACCTATGAACATGACTGTAAGGAGGTCATTAATGGTCTCTGTTACCATTCCAAAGACTCCTTAGCATATAGATTATGAAACGACAGGCACTGTTGCAGAAGTCCTAATCTTGTCAAAAGCAAATCACTGAAGCACCAGAAGATGGTATTCCTAAACTCATTTTAGTGGAATTTTTCTAAGCCAAATATTGTGCTCATTGGATGAAAAAAGGCCTAGTAAAATAGGCGAATTTTGAATCAATGGTTCAGAAAATTCTGGCCCTAGAATATATTTTCAAATGTTACAGCGAGCCTAAAAATTAACCAACACTTTGTTTTACTCTTAGTTGATTTTTGAAAGTCCCCCTTAGCTGAACTCTTCCATATACAAGGTTTTATCTCACTGCCATTTTTTTTTTTAACAACTGAATTATAAATTCCTAAAAGACATGTTCTAAAGCAAGACCCTTTGATATAACTTATTAGTATATCTTAGTGAATAGTTACTCTGAATTGGAGCAGTTTTTAAATATTGATTTTTATATAGATATGTACATTGGTAAAATCTTCAACATTATTTTATAACAGCACCAGAAGTAAATTTTATTCTAAATGGAGCATCTCCTTGACAAACGGGATTCAAGAAAGATACGATTGTTATCTGGTCTGTTTAACTTAAAATGTGGATCACTTGAGATAAATGCAGAGCTGTGGTTTGTGAATGAAATCCTTTAAGGCCTGAGGATTCTTTTTGTTCTGATTTGAGTTTAATAAAAGTAGATTTTTTTTTCTTAAGGATACACTCAAAATGGTCTCTTTGATTTTTGAAACAGGCCAGCATTCCTTTGTAGTATTATGCTGCCATTTTCAAGTCAGAGAGAGCAAGCTGCTTTCTAGTGCTCCAGAATAGTAATATGCAGCTGCAGTGCCAGTACTAACCTCCTGAATCTTGTACATGCTGATGAGATTTCCAGATCCAACCATCTCCTTTCTGAAGCCTGCTTTTAAAAAAAAAAGTCCCACCCTTTTAAAGCACTGTTTCAACATCATTGCTGTCAGCAGTTTTCTAAAAGAAGGATGATTTTGTTGTTAAATGCACTAGGCTGGAACTTGATAAATCTGTGTTTAGTTATCTACTCTATCACAGACTTCTTGCCTGACCTTGGGCATGTTCTCAGACTTTATTCAGCAAAGTGCTTAAGCATGTGCTTAAAGTTTAGTAAATGAATAGTCCCATTGATTTAAATGAAACAGCTCACATGCTGATTTGTAAGCCCATGCCTGTGTGCTTTTCTAGAGCAGGACCTGAATTTCTTTAAGGTGCTTCAATGTCCCATCTGTTAGCAGATCCAGGATTTGGTAAAGAGGGGTTTGGGAATAGATAAACTGCCAAGGTGGCTGTATCCCCATTTCCAGCCTGTTCCCCCCATCCCTCTTATGTGGGTAGACCACACCATGGGAACCTCTGGGGACTTTTTAAAGTTCCAAAATCAGCTAAGCATCCCTGCCCTCCCTTCTATGGGCAGAGGTATACCTTCCCTTCCATCCTCTCCTCTTCCAGTTGCTGCTGCTTTCTCTGCTGTCCTGGGGGAAGCTTCTGAGCTTCTCCTGCCTACTTTAGCTGGGCCAGGGCCTGGGCTCAGGTGGGAACAGTGGCAGCTGCAATGTGGAAGGGGTGGGCTCCACCACACTGTCTTGTTCCCCACCAGAAGCAGGTGTGGGAAGCTGTTGCTGCTGTCACTGCTGTAGGTGAGCCCAGCCCCCCTTGCAGCCCAGCTGGAGCATGCAGGAGCAGCTTTGATGATTCCCCTGCCCCTGGGACAGCAGGCAAAGCAGCCATGGAAGTCAGGGATTGGAGGAAAGGGAGGGGAAGGGATATGCCTCTGAGCATGGAAGGGAAGGGGGTATGTTCTTCCATTTGGGGGACGTTTTAAAATCCCCAGAGGCTCCAGCAGCACAGGTCAGTTTGAAAGAGGGGTGCAGTTATGTCAATGCTACCCCTCTGGATCCACCCTGACGATAATATTGCCTCCCCCCCACATGCCCTTGTTTGTACTGAATTTCATCTGCCAACATACTGCCCAATCACTTAGTTTGGTTAATTCCCTCTGTAGTGCCCTACAGCCTGCTTTAGATTTGCTTCCTGAGTTAGTTCATGAACATCCTATGAAGAAATTACTTTAGTAAAACCAATTCTTTTATGCTAATTGAGAGACAGTGTGGGGGGGGGAGGAGTTCCAGTTGTTTGATTAACCTTTTCTTGCATTTAGTAAAATAATTTCTGCATCTTTCTTTTCCATAGTGCTGTACTATTTTTTGTACATCTAAGAGACAAGAGTGCACAATATTCACTTGAAGCTTTTTTGCAACAAAATACTTAAGTACATAAACACACATTTGATTCTGTTGTACACAAAACCCCAGGATATGGATCTTTGTATAATTTATAGTAAGCAAGTACTAGAGCGATCATTTTGGAAAATTGATTTATTGTGCTTATATCCCTGATATGCTTCTGCCTAGTCATTCACATCCTATGGTATCTGACAACATATTAAGTAGTTTGCTAGTTGCTATCACATGTTGAGTTGCAATTTATTCAGGTTTAATTAGCACAATATGTGGGATAGTTTTCCTGTATGCTATTGTCAGATAGCTATCCATCTCCATATTTCCGTTAGTACTTGTGAACATTTTTACCAGCTGGCTTAACGTTGCTTGGTTGTGGACATTTTGCTTTTTTTAACTATGGTTTTGATAAGAACATTAAGTGCCATACTGGGTCAAACTAATGGTCCATCTAGGCCAGTGTCTTGTCTCTGACAGTGGCAGAAGTGGATGCTATCCAGGGGGAGCACTGAACTGGATGTCTCTAGACTGATCCATCCTCTGTTTCGTAACTTCCCTGGCATCCATCATTTATTGGATTAGAGATGCCAAAAGAAACATCTCCAAACACAGTTCAATAGCCATTAATAGGCCACAGAATCTTAGCAAATTAGGGTTGGCAGGGACTGCAGAAGATCATCTAGTCCAACCCTCTGCTCAAAGCAGGACCAGCCCCAACTAGATCATTCCAACCAAGGCTTTGTCTGGTCGGGTGTAACAGGAACCCTTGCCCTGTTACTGGAGAGTGGCATGTACCCTCTTTGTAGCACAGGCACAGACAACCAGCAGCCCTGTGGTCAAGTCAGCTGGCAGGAGAGTCATGTGACCAGAAGGGGGCAGGGCTTTAGGTATATACAAGTCAGAGCCAGAGCCAGAACAGGGAGTCATCTGGGAAGCAGCAAGGGGAGGAAGCTATGCTGTGAGCTGGCTGCTACTGATGACTGCTGGGCAGGAAGCCTTGGGAAAGCAACCCAAGGGGTCTGACACAAGCATAGTAGGAAGCTGGTGGGCTGGGGGATATGTGTTGCTGTCAGATGGCATAACTTTGTGTGTGGGTTTTAACAGATGATTTGTGGAAGGGACAAAGGGTGGCTTGGAAATGCTATTAGTGCCTGAGGCACATGTGTCAGGGGTCAAGCTCAAGGTGCAGACTTGGGCCAGAGCATCCAGAGCCCAGTGAAGGGCAGAGCTTGGGGCTCAAAATGTCTGGGGTCTGAGAAGGGTGGAGATTGCTCATGATGGGGGCCCAGACAGCTGAAGCAGGATCAGAAATCAGAGATGAGCAGGTCTGGAGTCCAGAAGCCAGATCCAGAACAGTGAGTCTTAGCTAAGGACTCAGAGAAAGTAGATGTGCAGAAGCTGAAGCCCCAACAAGGGGAGGAGTCTAACAGGGATGAGGGAGCCTCTATGGGGCATCACAATGTCCCTCAGGCACCTAATCTGTTACACCAGGTCTTAAAAACCTCCAATGATAGAGATTCCATAGTCTGGGTAATCTGTTCCAGGGCTTTACTACCCTCCTTGTGAGTCTTTCCCAATATCTAACCTAAAACTTCTCTTGCTACAACTTGAGACCATTCCTCCTTGTTCTGTCATCTGCCACCACTAGGAATAGACTAGTGCTATCCTCTTTGGAACCACTTTTCAGGTAGTTGAAGACTGCCACCAAATCTTCCCTCAGTCTTCTCTTCTGCAGACCAAATAAACCCAGTTCCCTCAGCCTCTCCTCAAGTCATGTCCCCAGCCCCACCCCCAAAACCATTTTTGTTGCCCTCTGCTAGACTCTCTCCAATTTGTCCATACCCTTTCTGGGGGGGCCCCAAAACTGAACACAGTACTCCAGATATGGCCTCACCAGTGCAGAATAGAGGGGAATAATTACTTGCTTCAGTATGCTGGCAACACTCCTACTAATGCAGCCCAATATACAATTTGCCTTCTTTACAAGAAGAGCACACTGTTGGCTCATATTTAGCTTGTTGTCTACTGTAACCCGCAGGTCCTTTTCTGCAGAGCTGCTGCTTAGTCAGTTGGTGCGCAAGCTGTACTGGTGCATGGGATTGTTCTGTCCCAAGTGCAGGACTTTATTCATGTCTTTATTGAACTGCATGAGGTTTCTTTTGATCCAGTTTGTCTAGGTGTTTCCAAATCCTAGCCCTATCCTCCAGCATATTCACTACTCTCCCCCCTCCCTCCACACTCCCTCACCCCACTTGGTGTCATCTGCGAACTGCACTCCTTCCTATATCCCAGGTTGCTGGTGAAGATATTGAACAAAATCAGACCCAAGCCCAACCCTGGAGCACTCTACTTGATAGCAGCTGTCAACTTGACATTGAATCTTTGGATTACTACCCTTTGAACTCAACAATCCAGCCAGTTTTCTATCCACCTTACAGTCCATTCATCCAACCCAGACTTCTTAGGAATGGATTCCTCAAGGATCTGCTCTGTGATTTTTCCAGGGACTGAGGTGAGACTGACTGGTCTGTAGTTCCCCAGACCCTCCTCCTTCCCTTTCTTAAAAAGATGGGTACTATATTTGGCCTTTTCCAATCATCTGGGACCTCCCCCAATCTCCCGTGAGTTTTCAAAGATGATGGCCAGTGGCTCTGCAGTCAACACCCTTGGATGCATCCTGTCTGGCCCCATGGATTTGTACATGTTCAGGTTTTCTAAATAGTTCCTAACCTATTCTTTTGCCACTGTCAGCTGCTCACATCCTCCCCAAACTGTGCTGCCATGTAGTCCAAGAGCTGACCTTGCCTGTAAAGACTGAGGTAAAAAGGGCATCAAGTACTTCAGCCTTTTCTGCATCCTCTGTCACAAGGTTGCCTCCCCCATTCAGTAGAAGGATCCACACTTTGCTTGATCTTTGCCTTGTTGCCAACATATTTGTAGAAAGCCCTCATGTTACCTTTCATGTCCCTTGCTAGCTGCAACTCCAGTTGTGCTTTGGCTTCCTCAATTTCATCCCTTCAAACCTGATTAATACTCTTACATTCCTCCCTAGTCATTTGTCTAAGTTTCCACTTATGACCTTTTTGTGTTTTAGCTCATTGTAGCTCATTGCTAAGCCAAGCTCATATTCTGCCATGCTTGCCAGTCTTCCTGCATATCAGGATGGTTGGTAAGATCCCTCAGTAAGGTTTCCTTAAACTAAAACTAGCTCTCCTGGACTCCTTTCATCCCTTGGACTGGCCTCTCAGGGCAACCTGCCCACCAGTTCCCTTAGTGAGTCAAAGTCTGCTTTTCTGAAGTAAAGGGTCCTTACTCTGCTGCTCTCCTTCCTTCCTTTCCTCAGGATCCTGGACTAAATCATCTCACAGTCATTGGTGTCCAGGCTCCCATCCACTTCTACATCCACCACCAGTTCTTCCCAGTTTGAGAGCAGTAGGTCAAGAAGAGCATGGCCCCTAGTTAGCTTCGCCAGCATTTGCACCAGAAGTCATCCCCAGTACTGTCCAAAAGAGTTCCTGGGTTGCCTGTGCACTGCTGTACAGCAGAAGTCAGGGTGATTGAAATCCTCCATGAGAACCAAGGGCCTGTGACCAGGAAACTTCTGCTAGCTGTTTGAAAAAAAGCCTCATTCACCTCATCCTCCTGGTCTGGTGGTCTATAGCAGACCCCCTCCATGATCTCACCCCTATTGCTTTTCCCTCAGGCCTCTTGAGGATCTGTGGATCAAGGTCAATCTCCAGTTTCATACCGGAGCTCTGAGCAATCACGCAGCTATTTTACTTAATGAGCAGCTCCTCCTCTTCTCCCCTGCCTGTCCTTCCTGAACAGTTTGTAGCCATCCATAACAGTGCTCCAGTCATGCAATCCCACCAAGTTTCTGTTATTCCCATCGCATCATAGTTCTATAACTGTGCAAGGACTTCCAATTCTTTCTGCTTGTTTCCCAGGCTCCATGCATTAGTGTACAGGCACCTAAAGTAAGTAGCAGATTGCCCTACTTTTTCAGGAAGGATGTGAAAGCCTCCCCTGTTGCCCCATCCTATTTGTGCTTCCTTCAGGTCACCCACTTCCCTCAAGGCTTTGGTCTCCATCCCTCCCCCCACCCTGTGAACCTAGTTTAATGTCCTCATCGCTAGGTTATCGAGCCCAGCTGCAAAGATGCTTTTTCTTCACTTATTCAGGTAGACCTCCTCTCTTCCTAGCAGTTTGTCTTAAAACATCCCATGGTCAAACAACCAAAGCCCTGCAGGCAGCACTATCTGCACAGATAGATCTGCCATCCATGAATTTGTCCAGTCCCTTTTTAACCTGGCTATGCTAGCTGCTTTATCATGTCCTACAGCAGTGAATTCCACAAGTTAACAATATGTTACACAAAGAATACTTTCTCTGGTTCGTTTTAAACCTGTCAACTACTAGTTTCAGCCGAAGACCCCTAGTTCTAGTGTTGCCTGGCTCTTTCTTGGTTATCTCATGAACAAAGATACAAGCAGTAAAGCGGCCTCTTACTGTGCCATTCTTCCTGAAATTCCCTTTCTGCCAGAACATTGATGTCTCAACTGGCTAAAATAAAGCCTTTTGTTGGTATTTCTAAAATGTTCATCAGGATGATATTCAAGTGCTGTCAAATCTGACAGCAAACCCAAATCTGACCTGCTGTGAATTCATTCTCTCATTCTTGTTCACAAAGCCCACCTGATTCTTCCCCAAAATAAATGCATTGTATTATTTAATTACAATAATTAAATGACATCATTTAATATTACTATAGCTCTATAGTAATTTGAATATTCAAAATGCACACCAGCAATAACTTAGTATTTCAATGTCTTGGGCAGAGTGGAGGGGGAGAGGAGAGATGTATTGGGAAGAGGGTGCAGTTTTTTCAAACAAGCCTTCTCTATCCTCAAGATCGTGGCTTCAGCAGTTGATGTGATAGGGGTGCAGGGCCACTGCTGCTGATCCACTACAGCACACACTCCTCACACAGCAGCTTCAGCAACTGCTGTGGCATAGGGTCTTGGAGGCAACCATTCTGGTGCCTCCTCCAAGTCTGCAACCAGGGCAGGTGCTTTCCTCCCCCACTCATAGATATGCTAGTGCCAGCAATCTTACAAAAAGCAGTCTGTGTGCAGCCAGCTGTGTGCAAATAAACCTAGAATAGCCAGCTAGTGTTTTTAGCCATTCTGGCTAGTGTCCTCTATTCTGCGAGGAGGAAGCTGGGGAAGTACTAACTGCCATGATATTGTGACCCTTTCCAGCTGGCATCCACTTCATCACTTTCTGTCTGTCCCAATGGGAAGAGGTCAGAAAACAAATAAGCAGGACAGTGTGGTCTCAGCAGGAGAGGCAGGATGATCCAGTGATTAGGGCAAGTGCTTGAGACCCCAGTTCAGTTCATCGCTCTGTTGCAGACCTACCACATGACCCCAAGGTATAAGTTCCCACTCTGTATATAGGGATAATAAACATGACTCTACTTTGCAGAAGTGTTTTGATGCTCAAAACAATCAATACTCAAGTTCAAATAATACAGCAATGCGGCTCTTATAAATACAGTATCTTGACAGATAGGTACCAGAGCTGCACCTGAAGGGCACTATGAATGCCATGCAGGAGATCTTTCTAAGACCTGCAGAGTCAGAGCTAATATATCCTTGGGGATCTAAAGTCCCCTATCCAGCTGACACAGGGGAAGGTCCCTAGAGAGCTTCTATGATCATCTCTCAAGAGGCTGAGATGGGTCCTCATTTATCCATTTTATGTCTCTATAGGGTCATGACGAAAGTATTGGAAACTTTTTTCCGAATAAAATTTTGATGAGCACAAGGAATATGAACATTTGTCAGCAAATACAGGCTGACCTATACAATTCTGCCTTTTCTATAAGGGAACTTCCTCTAGTTGTAATATTACAACTGTAGGGAAAAAAAGTCTCAGTAATAAGCTTCCAAAGGTACGTTGTCATTGCACAATCAGACAAGACAAATAAATTTTAAAAATTAGGAAAAATACGTTGGAAACACCTCCTGAAGTGAATTTAAGTATTTGCAACACAACATCATATCAAAGCTTAAATGAGAAAAAAAACACCTCATTTGCTTCTCATTCATTAGGTAGAATTTCTTTACTTCCTTTCCAGGGTTTGCAGGAGCAACTCTTTCTTGTTTTAATTATGCATTTCATCATTTTATCTCATCCTCTGGCAGAGAATCTGTGATTCAATCTCTGCTTTCAGTCTGGGTCTATAAAGTTAGTCGTGCGTTTGCATTAAATAAATAAATACAAATGCAGGGTTTCCCCCCCACCCCAAAAGTTTTGCAGCCAAGCTAAAAGAATCCCCGACAGTAGGTATCATTATTTATTTCAACTACTTCAGGATAAGTGGGGATCCTGGTATTCTGTTTAAAAAACAAATTCTCCAATTTAAAACCCAAATTCCACAATTAAATAAATAAATAGTCAAACACCACTATATATCTATTGAACACAATGTTTCATGGATATATTTACAGTTTTTAAGCAATTTGGAAGCCTACCAGTGTCTTAACCATTATATTAAAATAAATTCTAAGTACCTATAAATTTTGGTATATGATTTGGGGTTATCATGAAAAAAAAATCTTAGCTCCTCCTGCCCCCTTCACTCAGTAGAATGTAGGTCCAGGCCCCTCACTCTCAAGCCATAGCCCCCAACCTCCCCAGCCATGCTGGAGAGGCCCCCCAGCTGCCAGGGCTACATGGCCAGGGACCTAGGTCCACAGCCCCCTGCCTCCTGCAGCAGCACCTGAGCCCCAGCTGCCCCACTCATAGGAGGTGGCGATTACTGGCAGAGCAGAGCCTGCTGTGGGTGTGGATACAGGTTGGGGAATGGGGCTGGGTGGGGAAGCTTGCTCCCACCACTGTGAGCCCCACACTGCCATGGCAAGGCACCCCCTGGCAGCAGCAAAGGGCACAACTCTGCTCTACCACATCCACTGCTGCTGGGTGGGCAGGAGGCACCTCACCAGGGCAGTGCAAGGCTTGCAGTGGCAAGGAGCTCCCCCACCTGGCCCTGCATTGCCCTGCCATGCTGGGTCTCGCCCATTGGGCTAGAGGCCCTGTGGGGAGAGCAGCAGGGTGAGAAGCCTAATGCCACAGCCAGCAGCCTGCCCTTCCCATGAACTGCAGCTCCATCCCACTCCCTGCCAGGGCTCTGTGGCGATGCATTTGGGTCCTGGGTCCCAATCCCCACACACTACCCTGGCTGGGCAGCAGCCTCAGCCCCAGCCAACTCCCTCCCTCCATACCTATGGGGGCCTCAATCCCTCTCCTCGCCCCCTCCCCCCCCCCCCGACTTATCTGCAAGAGCGGCTCTCCAGGCTGCCTGGCAGCTGTGTGTATGTGTGAGCATGTACATGATGCCCCCTGCCTGACCACTCCTCCCACTCCCCCAGCCCCTTGCATGCTGCAACTCTGTCCACCTGCAGAGAGGTCTTTACAAACGTGGAAAATCTGCATGTTTCTCTGTTAAAATGAAAAACCTGCATTTTTCTCAGTTAAAGGGAAAATCTGCAGTTTTTTCCATGGGAAACAGAAGACCCAGACCCCCGGTAATCAGGGACCACTTAGATTATAAACGTCTTAGACAAGAGCTATGTATGTATATGTATATGAACAGAACACCAAGTACTATCAAAACGCACATACTGGTAAACAAGAATGAATCCTCATGGGCTGGAAATGGTAAGGAAATATCTTTTTCTTACCATCTCTTTTTCTCAGTTTCTAGCCTTGTTGAAACTAAGAGGTACAAAGGCATGAAACTATTTTACCAAATTTCACATGCTCAGAGGTAGGTTGGCCTTTGGGCCAGAGGATATTTTCTTCTACATCAGTTCATCCACTCCCAATAAAGAAGTCAACATTTTCACAGGCTTCTGCACCAGCACTGCCTTATTCTGTACTTGAAAGAAGCAATGGAAAATCCTGAACTCTGGTAGTAAAGAGTTTATGTTCCCCCTTCTCACAGCCTACTCACTGGCTTTTGTCACCTTTGGACCCTGTTCTCAAAACCCTTAAGTTACAGGAAACCAGTAACTATAAATATTTTGTTCTGCACAATAAGCTGTTCTTCTGGTCTATGGAGGAAGAAGCCAGAGATACACAAAGCATGGAAAGGGAGGAAGGGATCTAGCATGAATCCGTGCTCCACACGTTTTGAAATGCTTTTAGATATCTGGTGGTAATGCTAAAGCTGTTGATTGCTGTAGGACTTCTGTGCCTTATACAGACACATGAATGCCTTGTTTATAACTGTATGGTATACATTGTGTATATACATGTGTGGGTTTGTGTAAAAATATACTATACATACACAGAAGAGTATGGATAGAGAAAGAGGTAATCCTAACTGAAGACAAGTGCTTCTTGAACACTTCCTTTCCTGTTAGCCACAAAATGTTGGTCATCTTAAATTGTTTTTACATCATACCATATTTATTTGCATACCACATACACCCAAATAAAATACACACTGTGACAAGTGAGAACTCTCCGACCAGTCAGTACTGGCCACCCACAGGTCTTTGGGCAGCACCGCCCTCCTGCTCTTCTGCTACACCTTGATCGTAAATAGTTGGTAATTAGGCAGGAGCTGCCCTTCAACTGCCCTGTTCACAAGGGCCAAACGTACATGCTCCAACTATCCCTGCACATTTCCCATGCCTCACAGATGTTGCTAACAGCTGTGCTAAGCTCTAGTCTGAGGCTAGGCCCAAGTAGTCACAGTACTGAGCCTCTCACTTTCTGCCCTGCTACTCGCCACATTCATACCACCTCCCTCTCCTCAAGGCCTCATGCTCCACCAGTTCTCACCCGGTCTCTTTCATCCTGCCTTTCCTGGGCCTCACTCATACCACCCCTTCTCTCCTGGGAACAACATTCAGCCTGCCCTATCCCAAAGGGTCCTCAGGCTTGATACTCTTCACTCCCCAGCCAGCAACCATTCAGCCTTTTGGGCATCTCCTGCTACCCTCATCTGAAGGAGCACTGAGCAGTTCACAAAATACTGTGCCAACTCTGCCCCAGGTCTCATAGCCAGGCAACTCCCCCAGCTTCCCTCCCTAAAGGGGTTGATGGCTTAGCCCATGTTCTCCTCACAGCTCCTCCTCTGCCGCCCCTCCAATTGGCCTTTGTCCCACCTGCAGCCTCCGGCACCTGAAGGCTTACCGGGACCTACTTCAGGCCCCCATGCTAGCAGGGCCTCAACTCAAGCCCCTGCCCACAAGGCCCCCACTCATGCCCCTCACTCACAAGGCTTCACAACTGCCACTCCTGTGCAGCCCTTCAGGTGCCCCTCTGCACCCAACTCTGCAGCACCGCCTCCACTGGGGCATCTACTCCACCCCATACTCTGGGGCCTGGGGTCAAACACCCCTGCAGGCTCAGGTGCTGCTTGTTGGCATGCCTGGCCCACAACGTGCTTCCTCTCACCAGGGCCTTAACTGCTTTTATGGGGGTCTTTCCCCTTCCCCCTTCAGGCTCAGGTGCTTCTCAAAGCTAACCTAGCCTCCATTGCACCCCTTCAGGGTCTTGCACCCTAATGGGTGCAGGTGTCCCCTATGGATGTCCCTAGCCCCACAACTCCCTCCAAAGTTAATCCTGTAACCCACTGGGTGGTGGGGGCAGGGGTTTAGGCACCCCAACCCACCTAATACCAGGGAGATCCTCAGTCCTGGCATTTGCTGGCCCTACCCCACTGCAGGCAGGACCACCAGGCCTCCCTATCCCAGCAGGGCACAGTTTTAGGTCATGCCAAGGACCAATGAGGCCGCCTCCTTCCCCATAGCCTCAGCCTCCAAGCTGTTCTCAGAACAGCAGCTCTTCTAGGAGATGTTGCTTCCTTGGTGCCTGAAAGCAAACTGCTGCCTCCAGCCTTGCTGGCCTGGGACTTAAAATGGCCACTTGTCAGGGCATTGGCCACACCTGCCTGCTGCCTGATCCAGGTCTTATAGTGGAAGACCACTTAAGGTGCTCCTGCACCCACCTTCCCCCTTACAATGTTTAGCAGGGAAGGCTTTTACCTCCCCAGAGCCTGTGATAGCCCTAAAGTGGCAAGCACCCCACTGGTATGCACCTTTTTTGAGGAAGACACAATAAAGAAAAAAAATGCTTTTTCCTTTTAGCCAAGCGGTTCAGAACCATATTCCTTGTTTAAGACCTGGAACATAATCTTCAATTGCTAATTTTGGAAGCAAAGGTGAGTGGTATATGTAAATAAATAAGATATTTCCCCTTTTCATACAGGAAAGGTTTTTCTTTCAGATTTTTCTTTTTTTCCTGGTTGCATCCTCTGTCTCCTAAATGGGGTCAGCTCCAGAGACAGTTCATAATGTGTAATAACACACTCTACTAGCAATGCATCCCTCCAAATGCAGGAATTGATTTTCTTCCTCTTAATCTGTGACCTGCCAATGCAACCTTTGTCCAATGTCTAATAAGAAGTGATGGTCCTGACAAACTGTTTTGTGGCTTCCAGAAATAGCAACTTCAGCATGATTGGACTCTATTTTATAATGTTGGTGGTGGCATTTAATTCGCCATAGACCAAAGTCTGCTTGATATAGATGCCAACCTTTTTAAAAATTGTGTGTTCAGAGTTAGGTTCTTAAATTCCAAAGTAGGGGGGGCAAATTAATGGGCCCATAACTCAAAGTGATGAGCACTTCCATTAATTCTAGTGGTACTTGGTAGTAAGCACTTTTCAAAACCAGAGGACTGGTTTAGAAGCTTAACTTTTGGAACCACTTTCCCTGAAGAGGACAATTATAAAATAATTTTCTTAGAGGAAAATGTTCTTAGGATTTATATGTCTAGAACGTATTTGTTGTCTTTATTAGTGTACTGTCACCTGTGGATGTTCTTATTATCTATATATATGTCATAATCATTTTTTTGGCTTCAACAAAGCTCCAGACTTCATTGTTATCTTGTGTCTCACAGTTCTGCAGGTTGATTAAACATTATATTATAATAATTTCTTATATTTGTGGCTTTTAAATTTAATTAAATGTCTCCTTATTTTTGTTTTATGAGAGAGGGTAAATTGAAGTGCCTGATTTACCTTTCCTGTGCCCCTCATTATTTTCTTTTTTAGCTTCTATATTCTATGCATTCATTATTTCCTTGTATTTGACTTAGTACTGCATGACAATCTAATTAAAAATTGATATATGCAATATCAATGTAAAGCATTAAATATATTTAAATATGATTAATTTCTAGATCTTAAAAAATAATAGGAAATTAATCATTCATCCAATGATGCTTTTTCTAGTAGGATTCCATACTGATCTGTCCTTGGCCCAGTGCTGTCTAGTATCTTTTATAAATGATTTTGAAGCAAATATTAAATCTTTTCTAGTAAAGTCTGCAGGTTATACAAAAATTGAGAGTGTAATAAATAAGATGGCTATTTTTACACAACAATTTGGATACTGGCTAAACATAGTTCATTCAAATATCATGCAGTTTAATGAAGCCAAATGCAGGATTGCACACCTAGAAACAAAGGTTGTAGGTCAGACTTTCAGTATGGGGGACTGTATCCTAGAAAACTGTGATTCTGAGAAAAACATAGAGGTCATGGGTCATAAACAATTGGATATGAGCTTCTAATGTGATGTGGCTACAAGAGCTAATGCAGTTCTAGGCTGTATGTAGAGTGGGAGTAGAGTGGTGGTACTGCTTTGCAAAATGCTGAGGCCCTATCTCTAATGACCTTACTTGATAGGTCTAATGACCAATAAGAACACTTTGAACTTAGAAGGAATTCAGAAAAGAGCTGTTAGATAGATCTCAGGAGCGGAAAGAAGTGAGGCTTAAAGATCAGTTTTAGTTTATCAAAGAGAATGTGGTTTGATAAGGAGTACCACAGACAGGGCACGTCTACACAAGATGCTACTGTGCAGTGGTTACTGCTCATTTATTTACTAATAGTATAAGCACATACTAAATAAATGTTCAGTAACTGGAGTTCCTGTGCAGTAGTGCTGGTGAACATCTTATAAGTGACGCTACTGTGCAGTAGCCATATACTACTGTGCAGTAGCATATTAGCACTGTTGGTGCTGTGACGTGCTACTGCACAGTAAGCATCTCATGTCGATGCGCCCACAGAGAAGATTTCTAATAGTAGAAAGTGAAATTAGTCAGTAGCAAAATTTCCCTGAAGTTCAATGGGTCCTAGATGTAGGAATTACTAGGTGATTCTGGCTTTTGCTATGCAGATAAATGACCATAATTAATTCCTTTTGGCCTAACATCTATGAATCTCCAAAGCCTCTGTTATTTTATTTCTGTCTTTCTTCCAATACAAGCATTTTCAAAACTTTTTTGTGGTGTGGACCGCATCTTAATTGCATTTTATCTCATGGATATATCTGCTGCCATTCACAATTGTGCAGACTTCCCTTTTTTAGTTGTGACTCGTATCACTATGGCAGCAGAGTTGTAAGCATGGAAAGTTAAGATGAAAAAATATGGAGTATATTTCCATTTCTAATGCAATTTGGGAGCTGCCAACAAGGAGAGCAAAAATTACTGCATTAGACAGCTCTGGACAGACACTAGTGATATGCAGAATATAGTTCAGGGCATTCATTCATTCTTTGGGGCATTCATTCAGCTCTATTTGGCTGTAATTGACCAGTTTTTACATTCTAAGTTATGAAAGAGCTGATGTTCATCTTACAAATACCAGTTACTAATAATGGTCACCCGTGTTCTTCTACATTGCTAATTAAAGGGTGTTATGGAACAGCAAATGTGTATAGGTTTTTATTAGTTACTGTAACTATCAATGATAATGCTACAACTTGTATTAGTGGAAGTACATTTTTAAATGGCTGACAGTAACACACAGCAGCACTAAATCTAGCTAAGAGTTGAAATACATTTGCAGACTGATGTTGATAATCTGCTATGCTGGCAAAAATGAAATTGGCTTACTGTAAGAGAGCCATTATCTCCACTGTTTGGTCATAACGTATTTGTAGTTTTATATATAGCTATGCAGAGGAAAATATCCCCATTCTAATGTTCTCTTTCTAGCCAAGGAGTATATTTTCCTCCTCCTCTGTGTTGTATTTTCATTGATGTCTTGCACTGTGATTTGCTAAACAACTAACAACACGTTATGGCTTGTCTGCATGTTTGAGCCTTTTAAGCACAATCATCCTTCTCTTGTAGATTTCTGGTTCTAACTGGGAGTTTTCCAGGTTTCTGTCACTTGTAGACATTGCTTGACAATAACAGTACATCTGTGTACAGTCTAAGGGACAGGGCACCTTGGGCTTGGAATCAGAAGGACCTCAGCTTTATTTCTGAACCGGGGGGGTGGGTGTGGGTGGGTGTGTGTGTGTGTGTGTAATATGCAGAGCCCAGCACAATGGGGCCAAGCTCTTGGTTGGGATCTCTAGACATCACTGTAATATGAATAATGCATTATAATAAAGCTCTGTTTATAAACATTAGCACATCTAGCTGAGTAACTGCGTCTTCATTTATGTGCCTAACTCCTCATTTTAGGCAACTAGGAGCTGAATAAAGTGCCTAAATATAGCACCAAATTATATAAGTATAATATAAGTATATAAGACTGCCCCTTTTGAAGGAGTGAGATGCTCACTGGACATTGGGGTTCTGGTAGCATATTAAACCTCCAGAGAAGAAACAAGGCTCATAATAATTTAAGTGAAAAACTCTGTAAGTGTGAATTTCTCTGCATCTTTCCTGTTTGACGTGCCGTTTTTATGTGAAATTCAGCTTGTCACTTTTTATATTTAGCATTTTTATATGCAAAAATCTCTGCAATAGCTGATCTGTTTTACATCCCCAGAATACAATGAAAACAAGGTCCTTATTTCTCATGGAAACAGTTATGGTAAATTAAAAGTCTGCAGGCTAGAAGTGAAAAACTCATCTCGTTATTGTCTCTCACTGTCCTCAGACCCATAGATATACACACATTCCAGTTGCTTCCACAACTCAGCTAACCAAAAGAAATGTTTGACATTTGTTGGTCCAATAAAATCTAAACCGGATTTAATGAGGGTGTTTGTTGCGGAAGTGTCAGACAGTAGCATTTGGAAGCTAAGTAGGTTTGTTCTATGAACTCTCATGTGTGCCAAAACTCAGAACGCTTGATTTTGGGTCACAGCTCTCTCATAGCAGAGATAATGTCTGAGCTCTGGGAACAAGCTAAAAGGCTTGGGAGTGCTTGTGGAAGTGAGTTATTTGCCTTGAAGGCTATTTTAGTCATGAAAATATAATTTCAGATGTACTGCTGAGTTTGCCTTTCTTAGATAAGTACTTCTCAGTACTTCTGAGTGAACTGTTAGTTTTTCAGTAATTCTTTTATACAACAACAACTAGAATTTTGCTGTTGTCTGACAGGAATTGATGGCCCGGCTGCTTTTCAAGATGAGGTTAAGGAGATAGGAAGCCAAATTCAGATTCTTACGGTTGGACAATCTAACCACGATGAGGATGATGGAGAGATGACGGCTAGTGGCCAGCAACAAAGCAAGCAGGACCTTAGAGCAACAATGCAGAAAAAAGGTAAGTAACCAAAACTATCTGCTTGTATTACTTATTCTGATCTGTATCTTGACACTTTGCTCCATTCTCAAACTAAGAGACTTTATGATCCTTCATAGTTTCCCTTTAAGTCTCTACTGCCAGAAGAAAGCATCATTCTTTCCTCAGTACTCAATGTTTTCTCCATAACAGTAATGAAGTTCTCCATTAGCCTGGGGAGCAAGAGACTTCTATACAGTCTGAGACCTGGCTTTGCCATACCGCAGTGCAGCACTGCTGTCGAGAGAGGAGGCAGATGTTAAAGCTCATGCCCATGAGTTAACAGTCTGAATTGTAAGGCACTGGAGCATGTGTTAATGCTGAAAAAAAGGATTTCAAGCAATTGAACTTGAAGGCAAACTAAGTTTTGGTTTATCAATCCTGTTCCGCTAAAACATTCCTATTGTAGGTTCATGTTCATCAAGGTGACAATGACAGCTGTTTTCTGTGTACTACTGTACCACATTACGCTTTGTGCCTGTTCTTGGCAGCAATCCTCTCAACTGTTCAGGAGTTTTTTTTCAAGGACAGCTGCAGTTTGGAATGAAATGACTGTGTGCGTGCATGCATATGTGTGCACATGCATGTGCATGCATGTTTGTGTGTGTGTGCGTGCTCTTTTTCTGTAGCAGCATTACCTGTCATCAAACACTGGCATCAGGAGGAAAGTCATCTTAAAAATTTTCACAATGCTTTTTTTTTTTTTTAATCTGAAGCCATCTGCTTTAAGGGCTTGGCTTCTGCAGTGTGCAGCCTTTGAAGTTAAGATGGTTTGAGCCAGAACTGTTCTGCAGACACAAACCAGGGCTTTAAAAATATACTTAGATTCAACAAAGAGCAAAATGTGTGTGGAAACTTGATTGATGCAGAATAGACTATTCTTACCTAAATGCTAGTTTCTTTTCATTCAGCAGTCTCACTGAGATTCATTTTCTCAAAAGCTTCACACTGCAGATATGAACAACTCTGCCTGCAATGAGCAGGTTTTCTCCAAATGTGGAATTTCCTGAGTATTTTGATCCAGAGGACATCAAGATGACTAACAAATTCTGACCCATATGGTAATTGTCACTTAAAGTAAGGCTCAGAATATTTATTTTCCCAGTATGTGACTCACTAAAGCTGGTTGCTGTAAAAATTATAAGTAGACTTTTCAGTTTGGTCAAACCAATGGGTGTGATTTTTGGGGGGAAGTCTATTTTCTTTTGGCTTCCCAGGTAAAATAAATGTATAAAATGCATTTTTGCTTTCACCAAACCTGAGTGAATTTTCCTAATTTGATTTTAGGGTGGTGTCTGAATTGTAAACTCCTTAAATGTATTTCTCATGCGAATGTACTCATGATCAGAATAGTAACCCTGCTCAAACAGGCACACTTGGAGCACAGTACCAGTTTGTGTGAGTGTATGTATTTGAATGAGAATGCTCTGGGGTTTAGTTACTCTTGTGCTATCAGTGCAATGTGCTAAGGAGGATATTAGGAAGGGTCTCAACAAATGGAGGTATATAGGGTATACCTGTTAGAAGGTGGTATGAGGCACTGTGAAGTAAGTTAGCAGCTTTGCAGGCAGTTTTTCCAACCCATGGGTGTCCCTAAATCCCTGGCAACATTTATTTAGGGTTGAAGCTTTCATGCAGAGGCCCAGTGCTTTTGCATTGCTTCCAGGACACCTTTGTTGTCATGTCACCATAGGTTTACAAAACCATACCGCTGTGGGTATTTTGAGAACAATTATTCACATACCATCTTCATTCTGTACAAGTTTGGGTAGGGGAAAGGCGTGCTTAAGGGAATGCTGATGGATGGGCCTGGAAGGAAAAGCTATGCTGATTGTTGCTAAAATTGCTTGGCCCTGATTTGAACCCGTCTGCTGTTTGACATAACTGTGTGGTAAGAGTCCCCTATTAACAGATGCATATCTGCTCCCAAGCAAGTCTGTTTCAATTATGATATGATAGGTTTTAGAATACATTAGTGTACAGAGAATAATCTCCTTGTAAGAAAATGCCAAATGTTATATTTGATTTCCCCATATTCCACAAGGTGCCAGAACTAGAATCATTCTCTTCCTGTGGGAAATATTCTGCCATTTGATTTCAGCAGCCGTAATGTATAGAATTCCTTCTTGGCGAGTGAGTCACTTGAACAAAGACACGCTTCCTCCTGTTGTAGAAAAAAAAAAGATCTGGAAAGCTAACACCTTTGTTCTTTCCCTTGCCAGATTCATTAATGTCATTGGAACAATTTGGAATGTAGCAGTCTGAAAAGTCTTAACTCTTCACTGCTGGGTAGGAATAAATTTGCGGCTATTTTGAGATTTAGGACACCAGTAGATTTTGTTCTCTGAGGCCAAAACTGAAACAGGAGTTATTTAATCACTCCTTATAGAAGATGCTTAGAGCCAGCTTCTCAGACAGTGGCACAAATTACACCAGCAAAATTTGAAGAGTGTACCAAACAGGTATAAATACAGAATACAATTCTTTATGCTTATGTATTTTTAATGTACTTCAATACATGCTTTTATGCACAATCACCAATTTGGGATGTGGAAAGTGTTCTGAACACATAAAGCTGTGATATAATTTGGATGCCAGCATTTGAAAAATTGGCTCAGGTTAAGTAGTTTTTAATGTTTGTAATGGGAATCAAAGAGGGCCTGTTAACAATACTCTGTGTGGGTCAGTCCCTGTTCATGATTGGTGAAAGGTAATGGGTCTAGATCTTCAAGCTTTGAGTAGTCACTTTGGTTCCCCTACATACAGCATAGTGCTGGAGGCTCTTTGACTCCATCTTGTATTGTTTGTTTTCCAAGCAGGGGAGTTGAAGCAGTGGGTTGAGGGAACCACACCTGTTGTACATCCTTACACATTGTTTAGTATTTTTTAGGAATACTTCAGCCATATACACCCACTTTTATCTCTGTGCGTTATTTCTTTGTCCAGCTTAACCCTGGCATCAACGTTAACTAAAGGCATTTTAATAAGGATGTCACAATAAAATAAAGAAATTAAATACATTAAAAAGGCTCTCTGGCATGCCATATTACTGTGTGTCAAAATTCAAATGCAAGAAAATTACCAGGAGTTGTTCAGTTTGTAATATATGTCTGCTTGGTTTGGGTTTGGTTTGGTTTGGTTTGGATTGGTTTGATTTCATTCAGTTCAGTCTTTGACTGTTGTAAACTAAGTATTTTTTTTAAGTGTAAATGAATAAACATTCCCATCAAATTAGTGTGCATCTATAAATTACATCTGTGCATGCCAACACTCAGAAGTAGGCCAAAGACTCACTGTGAAGGACATGCACAAAATGTTCAGGAAGTTTTACAACCCAGCTATTTGGCATGAATAATGCATTCTGGAACCTTAGTTTCACAATTCATCTCCTCCTGATTTAATTCAAAATACTAAGAGGGAAATGACAACGGGCTTCAGCCGATGTAAGTCATTTTTTTTCAAAGTGTGCTGTTTCTTTCTTTATAAAAACTAGTTGAGAGTTATGGCAGCATAAATGTGGCCCCATCCAGCAAGCCCTTAGTCATGTGATGAATCTGGTTGATATGTAAGAATGATTCACATGATTATGGGTTTGCAGAATGAAGCCCATGGATTTTTTCCTTTCCCAGATCCCCATGCAAATACATCCTGGTCCACTTCCACCTCCCAATCCAGTCTTGTGGCCCTGGATCATGTTCCAGGTAAGTACAAAAGGAAATAGTTCACTTTGCCCCTACTTCTCAGCTACAAGGACTTAAGTTACCATTTGTCCCGTTTATGCTTCTGTATTTGATTTAACATTACTGGAAAGTCTGAATCAAAACTAGGAAGGAAAAAATACAGCACATTGTCATCTATCTAACAACTGTAACTTATGACTTGGACAAAAAGAGAAAAACAGCTTTATCTTCATAAAACTCTATTGGAAAACTAGGTCTGGTAGACTTCCCAGCAACTACTTAGCAATACCTCCTACTTCCAAACCCAACTTGGTCTTCAAGTTCCATAATCTCATTGGTCTGGTGGTTGGGCCATCCCAGAACTAATTCAGACTATTAACACGACATAAATAAATGCTAAGAAGGAACCCCTCTGTCCTGGGCTTATTTCTTTATTTTTGCCAAAAGCAAACATGGATGACTACAGAGCCTGATTTTATAGAGGTCATAATTTACTTATATAATATAATAATGTCATCTCTGTAGACATAGTGTGTGTGTGTGTGTGTGTGTGTGTGTGTGTGTGTGTATACAAATATATAATTGTATATGTATGTGTGTATACACACACACACACATATATAATATATAGACATATTATACATAATATATGTAATACATACACATATTATATATCTAATATGTACAGAGATTTTTAAGTTTTGCATGTAGTTGAAAGGAGCTGCACACAGGTCCAGTTGCAAAAGTAGGGATGTGTGGCATGTTTAAGACATGAGATTGGACTTGAGAGATATGGATTAAATTCCTGGCTTCTTGTATGACCTTGGGTAAATCACGTCAGCTCTCTAGAACAGAGATAATGATACTTCGTTTCTATCCATGACTTTGTGTTTTGTGTATTTAGATTGTCAGCTGCTTATGCCAGATTGTGTCTCATACCATGTGTTGGTAAAGTGTCTAGAATGCTGGGGTCCTGCCTCTGCCTGCAGCAATAGCATATATAACAAGAGTTTGTACTGTGTACTTGAGGAGGCAGTTTTAATACATTTCTGTTTTATATAGATTTGGCTCCTTGCTCCTCAGGTATTTCCAGCAGCATGAATTTTGATGAAGAAGAAGATGAAGAGGATGAAGACAGTTCAAGTTCCTCCCAGTTAAACAGTAACACCCGGCCTGGTTCTGCAACAAGCAAAAAATCGAACAAGGTGAGGAGACTGTGATACAGTAGCAGTGTTGCCTATTGATTACTAGGGATGGCCTGGTTTCCAGGTCAGAAAGCCAGGGTTGCTAACATGGACAAAAGCCTCTTGAGGGTGATTTGATGCAGTGCATCACAGGGCTTATGGAAGTTACAAGGAAAGGATGAATGAGAAAGGGGCTTCTGAAAGCAAGAAATAGGAATGAATAAAAAAGTTCAGCCTAAAAGTAAGAGCTAATTTAATTGACAAGTCAAGTCAGGTATTTTCAGAAATAGAAATATTGCTAATATTGCTGAACTTGAATGAAGAAGCAGAAAAATAGGTAAATATCAAATTGTTCAAATATAGATATCTATATCTATAGATATAGATAGATATATGGCTGCATTGTTTTCTTGCTCTGTAGTTGTCACTGCTCGTGTTATTGATACACAAAGGTAAGTTACAAGTTTAAAAAGTTTACACCTTATAAATCAAAAACATTGGCCAAACCCTCAGACACTTCTGACAGTTGCTGAAACTGCTTTCTGCTCTCTGTTCTTCGATAAGCAAAGGGTAGAGTATTATCATATCTCTGCTGGCATTCACAGTCTTTCCTCCAGTGTATTCCATGCCTATACAGAATTCCCTTTTCCTTCCACCAACCTAAAAACATCCGCTATCGTCAAATACAAATCGGAGGGAGTTTGGATCTAGGGATTTGGATCGGAGTTTGTTTAGTGCTGGTTATGACTCAAAGGCCAGGTACAGACATTACACTTTTACTGGGATAAGTGATCAGAAACTGGTAACAGAACAGAAGTTTGGTGCACACAGACTGGTTTAAAAATGGCAGAACCCAGCTCTCGCCCATGGAACAAGTGGAGATTTCTATCTGAGCAGCTGTATCGAATCCCACCCATTTGTGGCTGGGCAGGAGACAGTGTGGCCTGTTTTTGTTTGAAGTGACTTCTACCCTCTTTTCTTTCTTTCTTTCTTCCTTTCTTTCTTTTTTTTCTTTTTTTTCTTTTTTTTTACATTTTTTCCTATTTTCAGTCTTTCTTTTGTAACTGTGAAGGAAACATGAGGAAACCTCAAGGTAAACTCTGTTACTCTTTCAGGAAGCAGCCTCAGCACCAAGCCCTTCCACAAATGAAGCTGTCATAGATGTTGATGATCTGGAAGAATTTGCTGTCAGACCCGCTCCACAGGGCGTCACAGTCAAATGCAGAATCACAAGAGACAAGAAGGGAATGGATCGAGGAATGTACCCCACTTATTACCTCCACTTGGAAAGGGAGGACGGTAAAAAGGTCATAGAATATATTTAAATGGCATACCAGTTGCACCTGAATTTAATATGATAAAATGTGCTTTCAGGACTTGTACCCAGAAAGTATAATTATAGACCTCCTTTGACTAAAAGCTTGGTCCTTTGCAGTGTAAATCAAACTAAACAATGTTATCACCACAATCCACTTACTTTCCTCTTCTTTATCTTACTACGTGGCCATAAAAGAGCCCTTTCTTGGCAGCTTAACATAATAGTTGACAATTGGGTTCTTTGCCCTGTATGACCTGAAGGGCATCTGTTTTCAGTTCTCTTGGAGAAACCAGTACAAGCTAGAATTAAACATTTAACAAAGTGTACTGGGTTTAATTATTTAAGCCATAAATAATGGATTGAGGAGCTGAGCAGTCAGTGTCCCTTTCTGGTTTTTACCCATTTTTGCTAATCCTCTGGTGACCTTCTGTATCTTTGGTGACAATGCTGAACCACAGAAGCATTGCCCATGGTTTCTTTTACTGGGGACAGAGTGGTGTGGGTCAGGCTGTCTTTGATATTCCAGAATGTGACATTTTATAACTTCCTTAGGTATTTCTATTAGCTGGAAGGAAACGAAAGAAGAGCAAAACCTCTAATTACCTCATCTCCATAGACCCAACTGACCTGTCTCGTGGTGGAGAGAGTTTCATTGGAAAACTAAGGTAAACATATAAGCACCCAAAATACATGGCCAGAAGATGAAATTTATTTTCTTAGCAGAATAGTCAGGTTATCTGAAACTAAATTTCCTTCAAATTACTTAAACCTCCTAATTACAGTTTTGGTGTACCATGTGACTCCAGTCTGTGCATAACATTTTCAAATTATGTTAGTGACTTATCAACATAAGACCTGTGTTCAAAGGTGATTTTAGGCACTGAAGGCCAGAGTGTCAAAGGTATTTTAGCACCTAATAATGTACAGAAATGCCTAATGCATTAATTCTCAATCAGGGTGCCATGGGACCATGGGCTGTTGCAAGAACCTTTTAAAGGCGCCGTGAGGTGCCTCTCAATATTAGAATTAAATGTGCAAACACCTACACATTATTCCTAAGATAAATCCATAGCATTTTGTAAAGGAAGTCTGGAATGTAATGAGGCTCAGAACTATTGGCCTAGTGGGATTTTCAAAAATGCCTAAGCATGGTAAAGGTTTGATTCCTACTGATTTAAATGCATTTGAAAGTCTGCCCTTACACACTTTTGAGTTCTCTTGTCTTTTTCCCTTTAGTAAAGATACTAAGTAGTGTTATTTATAAGAGGAAGTGTATATACTTTTCTTCTCCACTCCCCCACAACTGACACTCAGACTGTAAGTTCCTTGGCACAGTGACCATAGTATTCTTTACTATATGCTTGTACGGTGCTTAGCACACCAGAACCCAAGTTTCTGTAAGTGTTTTGTGTTTAGAACCCAAGCGTCTAAGACCGTCACAAAACACGTACAGAATAATATGATGATAAGTTCAAAGTTTATTGCCAGGCACATTTTATGACCTCCATTTAAAGAAAAATGGAGGAAAATTAATGTTATTAAAATCTTTTCACATATATGCAAATATATATAGAAAATTTGCCTATATATAAAAGTTGTTGTCTGATAGCACTAGTGGCTAAAAAAAAGTAACTATGGCTTTATTATATATGATGAGTTTTTATTGTGCTCTTGTACTTTGATTAAGAGACTTCATGACAGTTCTGCAAGCTTAGTGTGATAATATGGACCTTCACTATACTACATTTTTTTTGCTATCGCTTACCTCCCAAGGCATAGTCACCAACTTTTATTTTTTCCGGGAGGGGCCTAAGATGATGGACACATGGAAAGTTTACACATTTCAGGTGACAACCCTCTTCCCGAGGTGGGCAAGGGCCATTGGGCCCCCACATACTCAGCACCTCTGTCCCAAGAGTACATGATTATTTGGGAATTCAGATTACCTCTTTACTTGCAGTTAAAATGTTTGTTTTTTCATGGTTTTATGACCATTTGGAACTTTGATATGATAATGAATTGGATAGGTTGGACTGTGTTGTTGACAAAGGTAATATATCTTCCTGTTTTTTTGATAGATCAAATCTTATGGGAACTAAGTTTACAGTATATGACAGTGGTGTAAATCCAATGAAAACAACATCAAGCCTAGAAGCAAGTAACCTGCGTCAGGAGCTAGCTGCTATTTGTTATGTAAGTACTGCTCATAGGCAAATATGCAAGAAGGAAATTAGTTTTCAAAATAATTCTCTCCCTTACGTTAAACTGGTACAAGATAGCATATACAGGCTACTCCTGTTTAATGCTCTTTTGCTTAGCACTATTTCTCTATAACACCCATTTTAAGTTGATACCTGATTTTCATAGATTTCATAGACATTAGGGCTGGAAGGGACCTCAGAAGATCATCGAGTCCAGCCCCCTGCCCGAAGGGCAGGAAGTCAGCTGGGGTCATAGGATCCCAGCAAGATAAGCATCCAGTTTGCTCTTGAAGGTGTTCAGTGTAGGTGCTTGAACCACCTCCGATGGCAGGCTGTTCCAGACCTTGGGGGCTCGGACAGTAAAGAAATTCTTCCTTATGTCCAGCCTGAAACGGTCTTGTAGTAGTTTATGACCGTTGGACCTCGTCATCCCTTAGGGTGCTCTGGTGAACAAACGTTCCCCCAGATACTGGTGGTCACCCCTGATAAACTGGCCATCAGATCACCCCTGAGCCTGTGCTTTTCCAAGCTAAAGAGCCCCATGGCTCTCAGCCTGTCATCATCTGCTTTCCTGACCTCTGATCATGCGCATGGATCATGCACGTGCAGGTTTTTTTCCCAAGGTGGAGAACCTTGCATTTTTTGGTGTTAAATACCATCAGGTTCTCATCTGCCCATTTGCTGAGCCTGTCCAGGTCAGCCTGCATCACCCGCCTGTCTTCTGGCATGGATGCTTTGGATGCATCCACGCCAGAAGACAGGTGGGTGATTCAGGATTTCACTTAGTGTTCAGTGAGTTCCATTATTACACTCACAGTTGCCATCTTGGGTCATTAAAAACACTTGCAGTCACCATCTTGGATCATCAGATACTTTCGGTTTTACTTAACACTTGTTTTGCTTAATGCTTGGTATTTCAAGAACCAATTAAGAGTGCTAAGCAGGGGTTGCCTGTAATCTCTGAGCTATTCCGTCTCCCAGTTTCAAACTGCCTCTCGGGGAAGCCATGAGGAAACAAAAGAAAGATACTTTCTGCACATGCATGCCACATCTCCAGTCAAGTTGCCTGATGTCTTAACCTGACCTCTGGTCAGGTGACCTCAGAGTTCTTATATGGTGGGATGGGGGTGGAGAGAAGGGTAGAATGCTTAAAAAGCTTCAAAAAATGCAGCATAGACACAAGGCAAAGTACAGTTTTAAAGTATTCAAATTGAGACCTTACACCATTTACATAAAGTCACAGGCTATTTAAACGTCATCATTAAGCCCATGAATACTACACTGTAGACTTTGGAGTTATCTTCTGCATGTGTAAAACTAGTGCAATTGAGTTCAAGCAGTGGATATGATTCTGGAGAATGGGGCTTAAACAAATTGGCAAATTGCTCACATGCCTATATCTGGAGTAGTGTATTTAAAACAGTCATACAAGAAAAAATGTTGTTCAATTGATCTTTCTGTATTCAGAAAGAATGTGTAGATCTGCAAGTGTTCTATTTCACCCAGGGCAAAAGGAAATTTTGTTTTTATTTATTAATGACCATGCCTGTTAAAGTGAAGATTGTCAATAGCAGCTGCAGCATAAACGCAGGATAGTAAAACACCACACAGCATGTTCCCCAAATGTCTTTTTCTTGAAGTGACATTTTTCATTTCAGTCTTATGCAAAATGTGGACTAAACATCTGGTCTAAGATGTGAAAAGCACCCCTGTGCACTCAGCTCCCTCTAGGCTCATCTGATCAAGTACCCATCTGGAGACATTTGTACTGAATCATCTCTGCAGGTCTTGTTATACAAATGAAGTCAAAAGCTGGCAACAGCTTGTTAATTGTGGGGTAAATGTGCTGAAATCCCTTGTGAAACTCCTCACCAGGGTAGGACCCAGGGCTAAAGTAAAAGCAAGGACTGAGTTTATCTGAGCACACTTATGCAGTTGTATTCTCATCTGAGAGAACCATAGCATGACGGCAGAATACTTGATTAATAAATCTGCAGCAGCACCCAATGGCCAATTTCAGAATAGCTGTGCTTTTGCAAGAGTATCTGAAGTACAACAAGAATGAGACGTAGGGTGGGTCATTAGCTATATTCTTTGCTACAAGGCAGTAGCACACAGGTTGTAGCACATAGTTTAGTCTGCAGCAGATTCTGTAAACTGATAGCATAGTTAATAAGAAATGGTTTTATCCAGCCTTGTTCAATGGCTCTTGCCAAGACAGCATTCCTCAGGCCCTGAATCCCGCGTACAGAGAGGTAGCTACTATAACTTCATGTTTAATTTTAGGGAAAGTTTGGGCTTTGTATGTAAATCAAAAACAAATCTTATTCTACACACTATATGTGAGGAAGTCACTGTTGTGTGGATAATGTCCAGAAAGGAAGAGAGTGAAACCATGAAAATCTAGTAGATACTGTCTGTCTCCTGAATCAGAGTTTGTATGCAAGCATCTAGGGCATGTAGTAAGTGGATTTTATGATGGTTGTTATTACAATGCAGTACTTGTGATATAATTAATATATTGTGTTTTAAAACCAGGGTTAAGAACAAGTTTCCTGTATGAGTCACCATTACAGTATCTCCCAGGAGTAGTTTAGTGGTTGGGCAAAGGGCAGATGATCTGTCACACAGAGGGGGCCATATTCTCACCTGATGAAAATCATGATAGCTCTGTACTAGTCAATGAAGCTATGGCAGTCTGTGCAAACTGAGTGCCTGGCTCAGATCCTTAATTTGAGCTCCTGTGCATGAGTATAAATCAGCATTGTGTTAAAGCGTTGAGGTACACTGATGTGAAATCAAAATTTTACCAAGTTCCCCAGGTATTGCTGTCCACAGCCCTACATTTCTGCAAGAAAATATTTAATATGCAGAAAACATTTGCATGTGCACAAAAATTGTGTGTGTTTGTGGGGGGTGGCTGTGGTAGTGATAGAGCAGATAAGGAAAATTCAGTTTAGGTAAAGCTTGTTCTGCCTTTATTTAAGTACTTTTGCCTCCCTATTTTCTGTATTCATATATGCTGTATTTATGTAGGACAGAATTTTCATGTGGCAGCTTGATTTTTGGCAAAATGATGACATCCAATTGATAAACACTTTCATAAATCCTTTAATGGTATAATCATTGAGTGGTATAATTTACCCTGCAAAATCAATTCATTCCTCCCCTTCTATTCCCTTTCCATTTAGCAGACACATTAATTTATTTTTTTATAACTAATTCTAAACAATATATATCTGAAATTTTAGAGAGATAATACTGCTTGTTAGGAGTGAAATGATGAAGAACGGGTATTAACTGGCAGCTTTAACGAAGTCTCTAACCAAAGCAATGTCTCAATGGTTTGCATATAAATATAAAGCAACTGTAACTTGCTGAGAAATGCTCAAGAGAACCACAACTGTCAATAATTAGTGAAATAAGCATGAGTTTCTTCCCAAAAGTTGGCGCTTGTCTGCTATTTGAGTTCTCTCTTGCTCACATATCCTGTCAACAATCGCTGTAATCTGGGTCTCAATCTAAATATTGGGTGTAAATTGGCAGTTGCAAAGATGCCATTGGTTTTCTGGCAAAAACAATGTCATAGATATTTTAAATAATTAAAAAGTTTTCCATGACTAAATGTTTTCTTGGAGACATAACTCTCAACTGCTTCTGTACAGGATTTCAATGGGAGTCATTTTGCATAGCTGAAACATTTTTGAAGGCCTGTTGAAACTGTAGGTCAAATTCCATGGACTGTTTCTAGCAATACTTGGAGGTTTAGAGAATGACATAGACATTATCTGCACAAGGAAATTGTATGCTAAACTGTCAAAAATATCTAGTGATAGGGCATGCCATAGTTTTTTACGCCCAATTAGACACACCTTACATGTTTTTGGGTTATGGTCAGAAAATCTTGCCTCTTCCAAGTGCCTCCAATTAGATACTCCAACATAGCTCTCTGTGGGGAGTGCCTTTGGAAGGAATTCCCCCCCCCTAATATTCTCTGGTATGGTGACATGACCAAAACACTTCCTGTCCCATAGATAGACTTCATTTTGCTTATTACCTGAGGAAAAAAACCACATGCATGGGGTAGGATTATTAGGTGTGCCCAACATTTGATCTTAAGGTAGCACTTGCCATTGACGTAGATGGGAGCAGTGATATGCCAACACGGAGTACTAGGCCAACATCTTTCTTACAGTTCTTTCAGTAGCATTGGGCATTAAAGTGGACAAATAACATTTCATCAATTGACTGTTCAAATATCAGTCAAAAATTGTTATACCAAGGGAACCAAATAATACACAGAAAAAGTACAAATTTTCTGTTAAGGAATGTGTTAAAAACTATTTAAAATCACTTTTCTGTCAAGAAAACTATAAAAAAATGTAGGTTTTTTTGTAAAATTGCTATAATCTTTCATCAGTCAAAATATACAATAAATTGAGTGGTCAGTTGACAATATTTGACCAGTCAATTGGTTAGCTTGCCAACCCTACCTTTCAGTGAAGGCAGAAGAAGGTGATAAGAGAGGGAGAAGAAAATTAGACTTCTTTGGCGTATCCCATTTATTAGGTACATAAGGGTTCTAAGGCCCTTGGCAGACATTATATTTATCATGAAATTAACATGTTCATTGCATGAAAAAAATGCTGTATGCCACACATGCAAGAAATGTATTGTGCAATAACACCTTTAATGGAATTCTTCTTTGTGCCTTGTTTGTAGCCTGTTTTAATTTTGAAGTGTGTAGCCTGTTTTAATTTGAGCTATAGGTGGTGAGGAGCCTGAGATCAAGGAGCCGTTCCGCATCTCATGCTCCCCACATGCCAGCATGTTGTTCCAGACAGAAGACTGCTCCCTGCATATTCTCAAGCAGCATGTAGCTGTGTCCTGGACTTGGGGGCTGCCTCCTCTCCCATCTTACCAGTCAGGGGCACAGCTGGGACATAGCCACTCTTTGCCTGTTGAAAGGTGTGTCATGCAGCATGATATTAGGAAACTGGTTCCCTGATGCTGAGGTGTGTAGTGCACCTTTAAAAGTTCAGATGCCAGCAGTTGTGCAATTGGGTCCTGACAAGTTTTACCCCAGAGCCCAAAAATCTCACAGTCATGCAATTAAATTAACATTGGCCAGGGCCCTAGTGTGATCATGTTCTACCCTGCTCAAATTCCCGCATAGCTGGAGGATGGGTCATCTTCCTCTTTGTTACTTTTTTGTAACTCAGTCTTAAGGGTAAGATCCACTTCTGTTACAAAAGTAGATGCATTAATGGATATTAAAGGACATGAACAAGGTGGAATAAAATCACTCTTAGGTGCCTAAGTCCACATAGACACTTGATAGGTGGAGAAGAATCTGGACCCTGGGCTTCCTGGTTTTGGTGGTAATTGAGAGAGTACTGTGGTAGTGGACACTTACAAGAACCTGGTTAGATAGCAAAATTACATTTTGTAGAAGAACTTACCCATATTTTCCAGCATAGAACATGTCACCAAATAAGACAACTTGTTTTTGAAAGGGAGAATGAAGAAAAAAAAAATCCTTGAACATACCAGTATGTATGGTATTTTTACAAGAAAATGCAGGCAGCTGCAGTTGGATGGAAGGAAAAATCTGTGGCTGCTCTGTTAACCGTCTGGCTATAAGACAGGGCAGGTGCTGATGACTGAGCCAAACTAGCTGGCCCCTCTTCTGGACCACAGCTGAATGGGCAGCCAGCAGTACCTGCCAGATTAGCTGAAGGCTCTCCCAGCTCATGTGGAAGGCCTGGGCAATTCAGCTCCAGCAGGATTGGGCCCTCAGCTGACCTGGCAGGCCGTGTTAGCTGCTCACCTGGCTCAAAGAGTGATTGAGCAGTTTGGCTTCTGCAGAATCAGGCTCTTTGCTCCCTGCATTTCCTCACTTAAGACATCCAACGCAATTTTCAGTAGCTAAATTTTGGGAAAGGGGTATTGTGTGTCATATTTGAGTTAGCATGGTATGCATTGCATGGGCATTTAATTGGTGCCAGTGTGCTTTTTCTCTTCCTGCAGTCCCTGCCTTTGATTTCATGGTAGCATATTTGTTTATTTTAGCATTCTCATTTCTAAGCCTGACATTTCTGAGAACTTTACAAATCAAAGCAATACTGACAGATGCTTACATTGGCAGCTCTTCCTCTTTTGCTTTTGTGCTGGCTGTAGACTAAAATGAGTCTGGGTGGCTGTTGCATCTTTCATTCTCATTAAAATATGTGACTGAATGTAGTGAGTATGAAGTTATAACTAATTTTACTGTGGTACATAACAGTATTCAAGCAGTCTGGTTATTTTACATCCATCTGTAACCATCAGTTTTTTTTACCTGCATTAATGTACTTGGTAAGCGCTTCTAGAAGCTTCTTCACAAAGGGCTTTATATTGCAAACTGTTCACTTTCTATTTTTTTCTGTTGCCAGAACTTTAAAACAAAGATACTGTGTTTTACAGCCCTGCTTCACGCAGAAAATTCATCTAATTTTTGAGTGACTTAACATATGAATTTTGTGGGCTGCTGCTTTGGCAAAGAAGGTAGTTCCCAAGGCCAAACATGCATTGAGCATTACAAATATTTTTGTAATATACTTTTTAGGAAACAAATGTCTTGGGCTTCAAAGGACCTCGCAAAATGAGTGTGATCATACCAGGCATGAATATGGACCATGAAAGAGTTTCTATCAGGCCACGAAATGTAAGTCCCAGTGTCTGTCAATAATAATAGTTATTTGAAGGAATCCTCTGTGACTGGGTTTCTCACGGAGAGTACTAAACAGCAGTATGTATGTGTGATATGTACAGGAACATGAAACACTTCTCTCAAGATGGCAGAACAAAAATACAGAGAGCGTCATTGAACTGCACAACAAGACTCCAGTCTGGAATGATGACACCCAGTCTTATGTTTTAAATTTCCACGGTCGAGTCACACAGGCCTCAGTGAAAAACTTCCAAATTATTCATGATAATGATCGTAAGTATAGATCATCAAGTTGGAACCTTAGTTATATCACTTGTTTTGTCTGCAAACTGTCAGTGATCTTGTCCAGACCCTTATTACCTAAGTGAATCATGGAAGAGTCAGTAAGTCTTTATTTGTTTGTTTGTTTGTTTTTAATTGTGGGCTCTCGTTCACTGCTCCTCTGTCTTTTCTTCATCTATACTGGTGCAAAGTAGGGTAAAACACTCCTATGGAAATCTGATAGTTTCTTACAGATCTGTTAGTGCAGCATCTGAAGTGCAAAAGAAGCTTTAATATACCTTTCTACCCTCTAGATTGTAAACTGCTGTGGAAGCTAATTTGATCTCGCAGTAGCACTGTAGCAGCGCTGTGGGCTGCACTAAGGTATGCTAAGGACCTGTTGGAGTAGTATGGGGATGAGACTTTCATTCTTATACAGGCAAATTGCTAGCAGCCTACTATGTTGTTTCTCTTTACAGATCCCATTAGTTATCCATGTAAAATTGTAAAGGAAATCCCACTTGAGCCTCAGTGTTTCAGTCCTCACTCCAGCTGCCTTCATATGAGCTGAAGCCACTGCAGTCAATTCAACTACTTCCATGAGTTACTGCTGCATTATTTGCTCCAAAGCCACATTTTGCTTTAGTATTTGGGCTGCAGGATGGCATTGAGCACATATTTATTTAGGAGTGGCTGTAGCAAAAGTTAACGTTTTGTCAATTTTTATGACTTTTATTACAGCTGACTATATAGTCATGCAGTTTGGCCGTGTGGCTGAGGATGTATTCACCATGGACTACAACTATCCAATGTGTGCACTACAAGCATTTGCCATTGCTCTCTCCAGCTTTGACAGCAAACTGGCTTGTGAATAAACAAGAGTGGTAAAGTATTCACACAGCTGAAGCAGTATGCCACAAAGGGAAAACAGGATTCCAACTACTTGCTGGTGACATTTGGGGTTCATGCTAAACAGGCCAGAGAAAAGTACATTTTTGGAAGGACCATGGGATTGTTGTGGAGAAAAATTATGTGAATCTTTTAAAAATTCAGGACATTCAGGAAATATTGGGGTTTTTTCTGTTTATATATTTTTCTGGAAGTGGCATCAAGTTTCTGTAAATAGAAGTCCATTCTAACATTCTCAGTTATGTTACGGAGATGTGCCATGATGTACTACTATACCTTGGCTCATGTAGCACCATTAGAAGTGGTCTGTCATTTTCTAAATCCAGAAAGTTATCTTAAAAAAAGCAAAAAAAATCGTTTTTACATTTAAGAAGCATTTGGAGGCTGTAATCATACCTCAAGATTAATTTATTCCATTGAATACTTTGAGCTTCACATCACCCAACATAGAAGAAAGATCACCAAAAAAGATGCACTTTTTGAATTTGCAAGGATCTCATGTAGTACAAAGCCAAGGCTGAGAGTAGAAAACCTGTACTGGACTGAACTTGATTTGTTACTATTTATGTAAAGGGGCATGGTGAATTTTAATTACAGTAGGGGAAAAAAGGGAAGTAGAAAGCACAAAATAATGTTGCACAAGTCACTTGAATTTTAAGGAATCATTTCATGTTTTAACATCTTCATGCTTTTAATTTCTGTCTCAAATATAAATGTATTGGAATGACAGAAAATGAGTATAAGCCTGAATACCAGCAGAACACAACTTTAAACTCAATTTGGCATGTTGAAAACTATATTCTTGTATCACTGTAGCAGTTCAGATGCATATTTTGTGTCAAGTGATATACATAGTTGGATAAAGGTCTCTTCCCAGAGATTCATCATTTTAAACCAGTTGTTCATTTGGCAGAGGAAGCAAGTGCAGATATTATATTAAATCTGTTTGGCCTTTTGTGATTTTAACTTTTGCTGGTTGAGTTTTGTCAAACGTTCGGTGACAACCAATCTCCATATTTATTTCCCTTTGTAAGAATGCTTGAAACCTATTGAAACTGTATGTCACTTTATAATGTCAAAGTGCCAGCTACTGAGCGACATGCTTCTAGGCAGATATTGTGTACATTATGTACAAAATAGATACACGCAGGGTATTCAACTAGCTTAAAATAGCATTTTCTTCTGTTTCACCTTTTCTAATGGGTCTGGAATATATAAGCAGATTTTGTTCCAAAACATAAGCTCTGTGCACACGATTTTCTGGTATTTTAAACATTTCAAATTTCATCCAGGCAGAGACTTTAACTGTGAGCAATGCATAAACCCCCTTAAGAGTAATGGAGATTGAGTCTCTCCCGTCCTTTGTGCCATTCAAAAAACAGTACCCCAAACTGACACATAACTAATATGATTTATATACAGTTCATCAAAAGAACGTTAAAAATGTGAATAACATGTAAAAGGAACAGCCACATTTTATACTATGCTTATTACAATCCCTTTTCCTATCCTGTATAGGATCTCTACATTGCACAACCAAAGATTATGTAATGAGAAAATGTGATCAAATCTGCTTGTCTCACAGCCTGCAGTCCTTTTATAACTTCAAGAGACAGGCCGGGAAGACAGGTTGTGCCATTTGGACGGTATGATTTCAACTAATAAAAGAAATGTGTTTGATTCTGTGCATTTGCCTCCAGGTCTCCAAAAGTGGGGGGCAAAAAAATTTCAGCAGACAAATGTACTTGCTGTGGGATTATTATATCTTGATACTCAGCTTTGTTTGAAAGCCTCAGCTTTGTTTTTTGGGAGGTAGGGGAGGGAAAGCAATGAAAAAAAATATATCAGCAACCCTTTTTAAATGTCAGTGAAGTTAATGGAAAAAAGCCTCCTGGTTTTTACAGCTGTTTGCTTGATGGGTCCAACTATCGGATACTTTGTTTAAATGGCAGTTTTCCCTTTATCTTTGTTTTTTTGGCCAAACCCCCCATTTCTTATTATAGTGTAAAATACGAAACTATTCCCTAATTTAAGAGGAATGTACTGTCCATTCCCACAGTGGATGATAACGAGCCATTTCTTGCAGTTTTCATTATTCAGCACTTTGCTCATGTAAGACTACAGCAAGTGGGTGCCTTATTCTCTGCATTTGTCAGTGAGTTCTATACCACCTGCCTCTCTCTCAGCCGCTGTCCATTATGTGACTCTGAATTTTAACAAATAAACGGCTTTTATGTCTGACTATGTCTAATGTTTACTTACTAGTTCTAGTGATAACTAGAGTCTGTGTCCAGCCCATTGCAAAGGTAGATTTCACTTTTGTAGAACTTGGACTGACTTAGGCTTTGAAAACACTGGGCATGCCTACACATTCATTAATGTGCCGTAGTTACTGTGCATTAAGTTTAGTACTTGGTTAACCAAGTGCTAAATCAATACGCAGTAACTTGTGCTATTCCATAGTAGCACCAGTGCATGGGTTTTCGTGATGCTTACTGCACATTAGCCTAATACTACTGTGCAGTAGCGTATTTGCATGTTTTTTGCCCGCCACACTACTGCACAGTGTTATTAAACTATGCACAGTTAGTGTCTCGTGTAGACACGCCCATTGAATATTGGGAAATGTTGGAATTTAGGGCTTTAATCCTGTCCATCCTAGTGAGTTGTATAGTTTTAGGAAATGGCATTTAGCACTCTTTTACCTCTGTCTGCAAATCCAGGTAGAAGAACATCCTCTCGTACAGTAGCATAATTAGTCATGCCAGTTCTAGGAGCCTACTAAGAGGAGGTGAGCAAAGAGCTGCTGCAGCCAGCGCACCCCTGCTGGCGCTGCCACCCAGGATACAGATGCTGGCTGTTATGCCTATGCTGTTGTATTCCATGTTTTTAGCATACCAGGTTCGTTGAGTTACGCTGGAAAAAAAAACACATCACACTTAAAGACCCATATAGGAATAATACCAAACTTTGAAGGGCCAGAATTTTAAGGGAGACATTGTTTACCAGAAGAAGAATGCCTTCTATATCCAAGATTTTTATCATCCTGGGCACCTCAGCTAAGAAAGTAAAATTGCAAATATTAGGGGAAAAATGTTGAGACAACTACAGCCATAAGCACCACCACAGCCGTTGACTGAATACTAGAGTAGTATAGTATAATAGAGTGAGGGTTACGTGCTAAGACCTTTCTGCTCTGTATAAACATTTAAACTAGGATTGTCAAAGGAGCCCAGGGGAGTGACGTGCCAATATCTCATTGAAATGTGGTGTCACTTTTTTTGTAAGAATTTCCTCTGCTGTCCTTATACAAAGTCTTGGCTCTTCACTGTTGACAAGCGAAGCACTATATTTTGTTCATCCTCCTGACTGTCAGCTTCTGCCCTTGGGGTGAATGCATATTTGTATGGTTTTAGTCATGGCATATTTTTGTAGTTTGTGAAGTGTTTTGCAACATTTTCAGGGTGAAAGACTACTCTATATGAAGATATTATGGCTCAACCTTTTCTCCCCAAATCTTGTCATCTCATTAAGTAGGCAGAATCTTTTGAAGCAAAGCTCAATCTGGGGACTTCACAGGCTTTGAGATACTAAGTCATGCGATGCACAATTAAAATACATTTTTACATGAGTAAATATTTTCAAAAAATCTTCCTCCCAAAATATCCTGTAGCACAGGTCTCTGCATTAGAATTGCTAATGCAAGAATGCTATTACTAGCAGCCTCTGGAATACCATCCTATCAACTTTTAACAAAGACTAAACCTTGTCTTTTCAGTACAAAAATAAAAACTATATCAAGTCATATACTTCCTCTACTTGCTCCAGTGACTATTTGGTTGGAGGTTGATTTTATGTTGTTTTAAATTTTAAATATCGATGACTTTGTCTTCTGCTGTGGACTTTGGCAGGGATATATATATAGAGAGAGAGATACACAAAGTGAAAAGCTAAATTAAAAGGTCACATTAAAGTGTAAAATATTTGTCTACAAGCAGTACAGGGAAGAGAGATGCATACATACACACGCACACACACGTGTGTGCATGTGCATATCCCTTTCCTGTTACAGTCCTATTGTGGATCCAAATTACAATGCCAAGTTTTCTCTGTATAATACTGAACCAAAGCCCTGGATCCCATCCTCCTAGCCCATTACTAGCTTTTGATGGGTGAATTGGCGGAGAGCTTCAACCAGCATAGACATTGGGGGTAAGATTTAGGGAAGCATTTGGTGTTGACTCAATTCTGCTCTTGGTAAGAATCTTACCCTGTACATTCACTGCAAACTGAGGAGTTTGTAAGAAGTTTAACTATTTGGCACAGAAAAGTTTGCTTAAATATTTCCACTATGTTCTCCTCCATCTAAACATTTTTTTTGTGATGTTTGTTTGTTAGCCGTTATTTGTTTTATCGAAGAGTCCAGGTTCCCCAATGAGGATGGGACTCCACTGAACTAGAGATATACATAGGCATAGAAAGAGACAATCCCTGTCCTGAAGAAGTAACAATCTAGATTAATATCAATGCATTTAGTTTCTGATTTAGTTTATGTTAACAGGATGGAGTAGTCTTGCTTCCTGATCCTGGGAAGTATTGATGGGCACAAGTAGTACCAATGACATTTGAGGTTATCAGAAAGAGGGTTTGAATTTGCTGCATCCAGACAAGCACAGAGATTTGGTTCCCCAGGGACAACTAGCAGTGGTAGAAGGTGTGCCACTTTGGCAGACGGCAAGTTGCTGCGGGTGGGGTATGCTGACCCCAGCAGTCTTACCTTAGGTCCTGGGGGCCGGGGAAGCTTCAGCCACAGTGCTTCTGCAGCTAGGAGTTTGGCTGGCAGCCAGAGTGTGGCTTCAGCCAGGCAGGCTCTGGTTTTGGGCAGCATACACTGCCTTCACATGTACCGCCCCTTTTTTTCCACGCAGCTTATTTTGACCCTGGAGATCCCAGGGTCCTGCGTGGAAAAAAAGTGGCGGTACGTGTGAAGGCAGTGCACGCTGCCCAAAACCAGAGCCTGCCTGGCTGGAGCCACAACCCCCCCCCCGCGCTGCAAGGTAGTAGCATGGGAAACACCTGAATGTGCAGTGTGTGGCACCACAGATGGGTCTGCACCACCACATACCATGTGGGCACACTAGTTTGGATGCAACCAGTGGAACTCTACAAAGGCGTCCGCCTCTGCTATCCCTTTGTACTGCCAAGGCCTGAAATCTATATGGGTTTCTGTCTTGCTAAGAAAATACTTTGGATATTTTTAAATGGAAGTGAGTACCTTCCAGTAAAATATACCTCTTCTGACTATTTTGGATACCACACTTAGGAGAACAGAATGCACTGGATACTAATAGAAGGGGCTGATTCTCAACTTCTCATCAAGTATCCATGTAGGACACCTTTCTAGTTTTTAGGGGGAAAAAATTGTTCACCATTCTCCTATACATCTCATTTTGGCCTTCACTTGAACTGCAAATTCTGAGTATGTGTGAGACACGGCGTGAATTTACCTCTAGCAAATCAGCATTAGTCAGCACAACCCTCTCCCATGCACTACTTAGGGAAGGTGCATTTTATCTATTTGCTTCTGCATGTATGAAAGCCCATTTTAGATTTCCTAAACTGTAGACACTTAAAAGAAACTTCTTTGTTGTCTTACTGACTGTCTTCATATCTTAGATAGCTGATAAACAGGAAGAAAAGAAAAGGTTTGCAAAATTACACATTTCACCAGAATTTCAAAATATTTTACTGTTTCCTATAAACTAAAGCTCAGTAGCTGATACTCAAAAATGCTCATATTTATTTGCATACTGTGCACCACAAAATAAAGTAGGCATTTTCCCTTGGGAAGGTAGAATGAAGAAAAAATTTTTTTTTCTTTTAATCAAATACTCAGAATCAGTTTCCTCGTGTAAGATATACACCCCAATTTTTGTTCGCTAATTTTTGGAGAAAAAGTGTCTGGTATGTAAATAATTAACGTACATATACATTGAAGGAACATGCATTAAAAAGTATTTCAGTTATTGTGTTCTATTTAACTATGTAGAGGACCTAAATACTTTTTTTTTAGATAAGTACATCTTTGGTGAGCCTACATCCAGGTCCCTGTTCATTAAATTATTTTATGTCAGTGTTGTAATTCAGAGGAATTTGATTAAATGTTGAGGAAAACTTTCTTCCTACTTTAGAATCTGGTTTACCAGTAACAAATGGAAAGGTGAGTTTATGTAAAACTACAGGTTTTGTTGTATATGTTAAGTGCTTGTGCCACTTGGAAAATGAATCCATAGGTCAAAATTCCTATGTAAAATGGCTCCATAGAGTGACCTACTGGTTAAGGCACAGGACTGGGACTATATTTTAGTCTCACTGTTACTCACTTTGTGATTTTGGAAAGATCTCTTAACTTCTTTGTACCTCAGTTTTACCACGTGTCAAACAGAGAAGATAGTTAATTGGACCTTCTGTCCAGTTCTGTTGTGAGGTTTGAGTGTCCTGTTACCCTCAGCCAAAAGATGTTATTGGTGTGTGAAGTATTATATTTCAGTTTATATTAGCAGAAACTTTAGAGAAATATAAATTACTATCTGACCTGGGCAGCTAAGGAATACCGAGTAGGTGATTCAGTCCTGGGTTTGAAGTTGAAATCAGTGGGAATTTGCCTCTAGTGGGATTGAAATTTCACACTCTGTGTAATGCAGCACTTAGTTGGAGCACTTGGACAAACAATTTGATGGATTTCCTTTTTCAAATTGAAGTATCATTGATTTTTTTAGTAAATCTATGGCTTTTTTAAAGGACACATTCGTAGATGTATTGCAGAGTCTAGATAAATTGTGGAGTTACCTATTTGTCCTTTTTTCCTGTGACAAATCAAATACTGGTGGTGCTTTGAAACTATCTTTTGTACAGTTTTATATAAGAATCAGCTACTGTTACTGCAGATGGTGGCTCTGTTGTGCATGTCAGCTATAAAAAGAATTGGTTTCTTATGCACTATGATGGATTAATCACCTGCGTGGGATGTTTACAACACACCTCACTTTTGACATATAGACGTGTAAATGTTGAATGTACATTTTAGTTGGATCATCATTTAGGAATGTTGCAGGTAACAGTGAATTGTATAATGAACTTTGTCAGGAAAAATACAAATGAAGACTTTAAATAGAGTGTATTTCTTAGAGTTAAAAAATCCAGCTGGTCATTATCTGTAGTTGTGCATATGAAGAAGGCATAAGGAAATTCTCTGCTGCATAGTTTTTCCTAGGAGCTTGTTTTGAGTTATAGGTTTCACTTAAGTCAAACAGATTGGTTATTTAAGCTGCAGGGACTTGCCTCTGAAGACAGTTGCAGGATCAGGACAAAAACATAAATGTACTAATGGGACTAAGGTTCCTAACTTCCCCAGGCACTTTAAACACTCCATTCTGAATCACTCACCCATCACCATTAACTACTGGCAAACACATAACTGTATGAACTACTCAGCTCCATTTGATTTCTCAGACAATGTTGCCCTGTCCTCAACACCAGTACTGTAAGATTATCATACATTTGACCATGAGCTATGGAAAAATTCTGAGTTATTGCACGTGACCAGTCACTTTTATAATGCAATATTTAAACACATTCGTGAGAAACAGGGGTAGCTTCTCCACCCTACAACAAGACTTTTTCACCCCAGTATGCATTAAGCAGAAGACATCTTAAGGCCTGACACCTTTTTCCCAAGAAAGAAAAAAATGCTTCTCACACTGGAAAAAATGAAATCCTATTACGAAAAGAGTTGATCCTCAACCGACTGCATATAAATGGTAGTTTAATTTAAAATATACCCAGAAGTAGTGTAGGCCTAAATGTATCTCTGATTTCTGAGCAGCTCTAGATATTTCATCTTGGGCCTTTTGAAAGAGTTGTTTTCTCCATAGGTAGTAGTCAGTAGCTACCTTACACTTATAAGTGGATGAACATCTTGCTGGGGTCGTTTGACCCCAGTATCATTTCCTGCCATGGCAGGGGGTCGGACTAGATGATCTGCTCAGGTCCCTTCTGACCCTAGAAACTATGAAACTATGAAAGTGGGGTTCAGTGATAAACATCTAGACTTTATCTCCCTAAAGGCTCATGGTACTGTTCTGATGCACTTCTAAGTGTGGTTCTGAATGTCAGTGGGCATGGCCACACGTTCATTAATGTGCTGTAATTACAACACATTAAATTTAGCACCTGTAATGACAGGTACTAGCTTAATGCGCTGTAATTGATGCTTCTGCACATTAACACAAACAAGCAGTCTTTTTGTGATGTTAATGTGCAGTAGACTAAATCTACCATGCATTAGTACAGGTTTTGCCTGCTAATCTAATTCACAGTACAATAGGTCTAGTACACTCAAAGTGTCTCATGTAGATGCACCCAGTATTTCCAGTGCTGGCTGCAAATGGGTTTGTAGTAGAACTTGTCAGAAAAGTGCAAAATCTTGATGTAAAACACATCTGTATTTTCCACTAGGTTAGAGTTCTCTTCACCTCCTCTCCCCCCATTTTCAACAAGTTCTATTTGGAATTCTTCATGGTCAGATTTATAACAGGTGAGAAGTGACAAAACATAGGCTATTCTCTCATTGGGCACCTATATATAAACAGCAAGGCTGCTCTAACACGCTGTAACTACAGTGCATCAGACCAAACTGATTAATCGGGTCTGCTGGAATGTGGTAATTACCGCGCTCCAGTAGACTCCAGCATCTCATGTATCAGCATTCCCGTACTGAAAAATGGCAGTGGGAGTGCTTTAACTAAATTCACTTGCCAACATAATTTTTTAGCATGGGGATGCTGATACATGAGACATTCCAGGTGTTTTAATTAAAGAGGCTTTCAGAGCTGCTCTAATTAAAGCCCCTTCCCCCCATCCCAGAGCATGTGTATTAGCTCCCATTGTCAACAGTAAGTCTGTGATATCAACAAGTTAAATGACTTTCATACTTAAGTAGCAAACAGAAGCTGACATATCAACCCTACTAGCAAATGGAAGTCATTTGCAGAGCTGGAACTAGGGGTGCTGACAGACGTGCAGGTCCCCCTCTAACTCATGGCACTTTGAGCACCATGAGTAGAGCAACCCCTCAACTTCACCTGTTGGGCTGGGTGGGGGGGGAGAAAATTGTGCCTGTCTGCCTGTCTCACAATCAGGCTGAGCTGATGTAGCCCCACCCTCCCCTTCCAGCTCCAGTGCTGTCTGCAGGAAGGAATGGGGGAGAGGGGAAGGGGAGTAAGCTGTGGGCTGGGGCTTGCCAGGCCTGAACTGAAGGAGGGGGAGAAGGGAGGGGCCACGAGGCAAGGGGACTCCAAGCCATCTGCCCCCCTCCAGCTCAGGCTGGGCAAACCCCAGCCCACAGCTCCCCCTCTTCCCTCCCCACTCCCTTCTTGCAGACAGTACTGGGCCCAGTCGTGTGACAGATTGACCCTAGGGAACAGAAGTTCCCTAAGGTGTCCAAAGTGGAGTGTCTTCATCTGAACCTCATTGAAGGTTAATTTTTCATGCAATTTGCTGCTTTTAAAGTGCTCTGTGCATATGTCACAGCACAGCTGTAGAGCACTTTCAGAGTTCTCAGTCCCTAGATCTGTGTTTTAACTGATAGACCATACATAATTGATTTGTGAATTGGTATACCCAGTGTTGAGCTTCCATGGTTAACAGTAAACTAATTCACTTTAACATTGAATGAGAGCAAATTTTAGCTGCTGAAGTCCTGAGATTTCTAATAATAGAAAAATAGATTGAAAATCCAGCATCACGTGATTAAACCCTTTTGGAAAATGTTTCTGTCCCAGCAGCAGCTTTTATTGGGGTGCTTTCCATAAATAAAATGAAGAGGGGAATGTATGTGAAATGATTTACATCGGGGAGTGGAGGGCAGATAGTGCGATGGACAAGCCCTGTTTGTGGCACTCAGCAGATCAGAGAGGGGACAGGCTGCACAGTGGCAAATAGAGCAGGGCGCAGAAAGTAGAGCAGCAGATTGGGCAGGAAGTACAGGCCAGGAGGAAGAAAGTAGAGATGCAGCTTGGTCAGGGAGCAGCAGATTTCCCAGAGAAACGGGAGCAGTTATAAATGTATGAGAAGAATGAGAAAATAATAATGCAGTTTACCAAACAGAATTTCTCCAGCTCATTCGCTATTGTGGAAAGTCTTCTACCTTGGCCCAGATCTTTTTTATCTGGTGCTTTATTATTGCCATAGAACAGGGGTTGTCAACCAGAGGTACACGTACTCCTGGGCGTACTTGGAAAGGGGCTAGGGGGTACGTGCAGGTGGGCAGGGATGGAGCACTGCCCCATGCCACCACTGCCCAGGAGCAGGGCTGGAGGGGGGCGAGGGCAGTGGTGCCCCTGGCCAGCTAGACGCGTGGGGTGGGGGGGAGGTCACAGGCAGCAGCCCCCCTTCTCTGTGTCCAGCCACCACTACCCCTCCTCCCCCCTGCTCAGTGTCTGGACACCACTATGCCTGCTCCGCCAGAAGTGTACCCAGAAGGGGTGCATTCCTTAAAAAAGGTTGAAAACCCCTGCCATAGAGGACACATTAGGGTTGCTTTTATGCAAATACCAGCGACATGAAAAGCTGCTTAGCAAATAAATCTGGCCAACCAAGTTTTGCTTAGTAAGAAAGACTGGAAATTATATTTAGTTTTATAACCCTTCCCTTTCTTTCCAGGATTTAATGTTGCAAGTATTAGCATGTGATATACTAGAGGGAAGGATTTTTGTGGGTGATATCTTTTATTGAATGAATTGTACAGTTGGGACAGACTTTGATAAGCTTTGGAATGCAGTGAATTTGCCTTCATGTGATTTACTAAAAGTCTTAACTTCTAGCTTAGTTTCAAATAGAGTCATGACATGAAGGCTGCTGTTTTGAAGATTTATCTCTGTCTTATGGAAGATCTAATTCCATGATGCAGATTCTCACCTTTTATGAAATGTCATAATACCATTGAATTCTAGGATATTATGACGGTTTACATCCACTGAGGGTCTGCCCCTCTAGCTAAGCCCATTAATACATGAAGCCAGTTTTCAACACCATAGATCACAATGCTTAGAGCAGACCGTGAGGAAGAACTTCTAATCAATCATTCTTCAGCTCACCTCTTACACACACGTGCCAGTCTTTTACTTATACATGCTGCTCTGATCTGCCAGCTTTGGTTTTGGAAACACTGCTTTTTATTCTTTAAGTCCCTCTTGCTGCAAACTGCCATGGAGTGTCTACAAAGGGCATGTCAAAACCTCAAGATGGATCAAGTAAAGCTGTGGAGCCAATGCATGTAAGATAATGGGAAGTATATCCCTTTATACAGATGCTTCTCATTCAGAAGTAAAGCATCCTGTTGCTTAGTCCTCCTTTATTAGCCTGATTGTGGAATTTGAGGTAGGTGATGAACTGTAAAGTCCTGGGTATTGTCTGAACAAGAGACTTGAGAAGCACTGTAAAATGGATTTGCTTTTCTTTATACTCAGTGAGGCAATGAAGATCTTCTAAGCCATTCATCTTGGTGTCTTGTGTTGTCCAGACTTCACAACAAGCCACTGGAGAGCCTCACAACTGGGGAATTCATTTTTAGGGGTTAGACAGAGGTAGGAAAAGCACAGAGTGAGGTGTCAACAGTGGTGGAATAGTCAGACTTTTAAATGACACCATCTTATCAGATGGTTTTCATTGGAAGGATGAACATTTCCTTTTCTTTCTTTTTCTTTTTTTTTTTTTGCCTCATGGATTTCAATGTTGGGAAAGGCCTTGATCCCATTTGTGGTGTAGCTTGCCATATAGGAAAAATATACAGGATATCACACCTGAAGGATATCTGTCACTGAAACATGCAGGTAACCTATCCTGAGTTCTCATTCTGCTATACAGTGGGCATGTTTGTTTCTATAGGTTTGCTTCCTGACCTGGGTAGAATAGTTCACTGTGTGCATCTGTGAGGCTGGAAATCATTGCTGAAAAGATGTGCTTGGAGTCTATAAAAACTGAATATTGCAACACCAAAGCCATCAAATACATATATTCAAGTGCTAAAGGAGTAGCACTTCAGGAGAGCCACTGTCTCAACTTACTATTCTTTAAATATTCTGGCATTTTCATCAGAATTCTGTCCTTATGTGCGCCTCACCACTGCATATCAGAACTTATAAGAACTGTAACTGCAGCTTTTCCATGTGGATTTCATTGTTCTTTCAAAAGCTCTTTATAATTTAATTGGTTTCAGCCACATAGCCATCTTTTCTGAGCAGTAGGTACACTGAACCAGGGGAGCATAGTTGCAGAGAACCTAGGAAATGAGCATTTACAAACACCCTGCAATTTCAGTTTGTGCAGGGATTAATGTGAAGGTCATAGACAATGAATAATTGACAGCCAGGGTAAGTTGATTTTTGTGTTGGGAGCTTGGCACACCATTTATTGGAAGCTTTTTCTAACAATAAAAGGCATCACATCTACTGGAGGGTACTAATGAGAAGCAGTGGAGTTTGATATTGCTTGATGTCATATAGTAAGTGCTGCTGGAATGATGTTGTGTAATGTGGATGAGGAAGCTGGTGAGGAATACCTCTCCTTGGACACATTTTTTTCTTTACCCTTTTAGTGAAGAAATAGGTTTTGGATCATGTTCAAATTTCACGTTTGTTTTTTTCTCCCTTGTGGATCATCAGAGTATAGAAGAGTTTCACCACTGACTTCAGTGGACTCTAGGCTTATCACCCTGTACTTGTTGCCACCAAAAGGATGTGCTCATGGGGGGAGGCGGGGAGCTTATTCTTGTAAACTGGGCTTCCTTGGACTTACAGGAATTGGGGACTGCTTCCACAAGTACTCTTCAGAATGAATCTGGACATAGGCCAAATTATGCATTTGTGTACATTCCATGAAACCTCACTGAGCCACAGGATCTAAGCAAAATTAAATCAGTGCAATATTTGGCTTGCTCTGTTAAATGTGCCTTAAAATCATGAAACATTATTATTGCAACCAAATATGGTGTGCAATAAAAATATACTGTAGGTAGTTGTGTATATTTAATGTACCTACGTCTCACAGAACAGGAGTAAAGAATTAAACCTATACAGCAATTGCTGAAGCATCTAGGTAAGTTTCTTTAATGGCTAAGAACAATATGCAATGTGTAACAAGCCATCTGACATAGCATATTCCAAAACAGGAGACAAAGACATTTTGGACTTTATATTTTTAAATCTCTACATAAAATATAAGCAAGGGGATTCTTTTTAAAAAGTTATGAAATCTCAGTTGCATGAACATAAGGTCACATGTGGTGTACTATGATGGGCATGTCTACATGAGACATTTACTCCACAGTAGATTAATTAGCTCTGCAGTAAATATCTTGGTGTCTACTTGTGCTCCCCATTAGGCTGGAGTAAACTAATTTACTCCACCAGCAGGGCAGTTCTTGTAAATGCAAGTACTATCCTGCTGCAGAGTAAAAAACTCTGCAGCAGTGCATGTGTAGATGCTGCCTTGGCTGATTGGGACATGAGGGTGCTTCAGTGGGAGGGCTGGCTCTTGGCTAGCCCCACACTGAAGCATCCTTGTGCCCCAGACAACCCCCCTGCAGCACGTTGAGCCAGGAAGAGCAGCCTGGGCTGGCAGACTGAGCCTCAGGGCCCCCTGCCAGCCAGGGTTGCTCCGACCCAGACTGGCATGCTGCAATCACAGGTGCACATGCAGACGTGCTCCTGGGAGCAATAAACACTGAAGCAATCAGCTTCAGAGTTTATTGCTGCTCCTTAATATGCATATGTAGTCTTTGTAAAGGAAAGATGCAGATATGCCTTACCTGGCCCAGGTTTTAAATGTTACAGTGAAATGGCTTAAACTTACTATTTTCCAACATTTCTCAATATTCTAGGTATAAAGTGCACAAGGAGTTTCCAGACGTGATACTTACAGTCTAATCATACTACTCGCCTGCTGTTCATTCTGAAAGGGTAAAGGGTGTTGGTAACTTGTCTGAGAGGTTAATTGTTGCAAAATATCCCTAGAGACTTTGTTGACTGGAAGAATACTTTTCTATCTAATAATTTTGTACTTTCTGTACAAATAGCATCTAAAGTGACTATGTCTGAAATACCATATTTACTCAAAAAAAAGACAAAGTTTTTTCTTCTCATAAGGGGGTGGGGGAGCTCTCACATTCAAACACGAGGAAACCTTGTTAAATACATTGGCTATCATTGAACTGCTTCCAAGAGCAGCATGTGGTCAGTAATAGAAACCAGCTATGAAGTTGATTAAATGCAGCCAACACTGAGCATGACTATAAAATACATGGCCCATATTGGGCAGACTTGCTAATTTTTTTCTGCAAAAATATTAATTTCTAGATAGATACATATAACTGTCTTGTGACAACCTGTCTAACAACCAGTCTTGTGACTGCTATGGTTCACTTGACAGTCCAAAACACACTTTTACAGGTATATCATTCTTAGACCCATTACAAACATGCTGGGGGTTTGTTTGCAAATATCTATAAAACTCCACCTCCAATACTTTGCCAAGTGGCCCTTGTGGTTCACTTGGCAGCTCAAAGCACAGTAAAAACCTATTGCACAGTTCACACCGCGTGCCCACACACCCATTTCCATACCTGTACCCCCACCCACTGCTCTCCTTACAATCACTTTTTTTTTTTTTTTTTCTGTTTTTTTGCACCGGTCCTGGAAGCACTGCAATACCAGATCAATGCATGGAGTGGATGGAGCACACTCCGGTTCCACCACCCAATACCAAAAAGAATCTGCTCAATATAGACTTCCTATGGAGGACATATCAGAGACAATTACCCTGGGGAGCTCGCCTTGTGGTCACGCTGCTTCCCCTGCCAGGTGTTTTTTTTGCACTGGTTCTGGAAGCACTGCAATACCAGGTCAATGCATGGAGTGGATGGAGCACGCTCCGGTTCCACCACCCAATACCAAAAACAATCTGTTCAATATAGACCTCCTATGGAGGACATATCAGAGACAATTACCCTGGGGAAGCTCGCCTACTGGTTACGCTGCTTCCTCTGCCAGGTGATGGGAACTTACCACAAGAATAGATTAATAGAACCCATATGAATAAGATATATGAGAAGTCCCCCTTAGCAGTGACTCTTTCAAGTCGTGGTAAGCCACTACATTGCATGCATTTTGACTTCCTCTTCACTCCCACAGATGAGTTGTGCCTTTCTCTCCCATTCCCAATGATTCCTGTTTCTTCACTAGCCTTCGCAAATTTCACCAAACAGGGCCCCAACCAGTTCACCCAGAATCCCTCTGTCTCTTTCTCTCTCAGCCTATGACATATGAGTAGTATGGCCCCACCCTCCAGAAGGTGAAGCCAGACCAAGTTGCCCTGCACCTCATCTGCATATAAATTTTTGGAGCATCCCAGGACTCGTGACAAGAACATCCAGTTGCAGTCATGAGTGGGGGGCTAATTAGCACATAGATCTGGAGTACACACACATACTGAGCACTGCTAAGCTGTGAGATCACCATCACTTGAAATCTTTGATTATAGCCAATGAGCTATATGGTAAATTACAAGCCTTTTGGCTTTGCATAGTTTGTATTTTATGCAAGTAGGTGCCAAAGTACTGCTCAAAAGTGTGTTTACGGAATTCCTGGGCTAAAGCTTGCAGCAGTTTCAAAAAAAGGTATCATGCATCACTTCTGAATGAACTGAAGTCTAAAGCCGTGTGTAGACAAAACAAGAGGTATGTGTGCATGACACTTTAAAGCAGGCTAAATGCTTTTGCACTGCTTTAATGGTGTTGGTGTTTGCACACCACAGTGGCATATTACGCATTAATTCCAGCTGCTGTAGAAAATTTGGTGTTGTAATGTGCCTTAAATGACTTGAGGCGCAGCCCTAGTTTGCTTAGTTTGCTGCCCTACAGCCATGGAGTGAAGCACTGGGCTCTGTGCAGCTCCACGGCTCTGCAGGAAGTCCTGCAGGCAGCCTGGCAGCAGCCCAGGAAAGCAGGCTGCACCCAAGAAAAGCAGCAAGCCTGATCTCCACCCCCTCCTTGCTCCCCCCAGAGCCTGCCTCCCTGCCTGAGCTGTGCTGGGGCCTGGTGCTTCCCTCCACGGCTGTGGTGTCCCCCAGGACAGCCTGAGCCGGGTGCCTGCGGGTGGGCACTGCCTAGGGGGCGGCCGATGCTGCCACAGAGGGAAGCACAAGCCCCGCCTAAAGCCCAGGGACCGCTCTGCCTGTCGGCAGCTCGCCCTCCCCTCCCTGCTGGAGAGGCAGGTAAGTCAGTGGGGTGTATGCATGATATGGGGGTTTAATCAGCCCTAAATTGAAGCAGTGTTTTTTAAAACCCACTGCTTCAATTTAGGGGCCCCATTTTATCTACACACACCCTCAGGGTACCATATGCAAATTGCTACAACTATGTTTAAGTCCAAGGTCATTTTTTCCAAAAATGTTCCTCACTTCCATGTGCCCAGGGAAAGCAGACAATAAGGAGAAGGGAGAAGGGGCTGCAGGGGGAAGCAGAGGGGCTGACCCCACAGATTTATTTTCCCTGATGTAGCAGTGGCAACAAATTCAAGGCAAACCCCCAAATAACTAGATTTTATACCTGGAAAATGATAACAAATTTATCAATTTTCTATGTATAACATCTAATTATTGGGTGTCATCTTATATTTGAGTAAATATGGTAGCACATTTGTTCTAGTTTTTCCCAGTTTGTACACTTGTGCATCTAATATTAACAATTATATAGTTAGCTTTGCCGTTACCCTTAAATATTCAATCAGTCATCGATCAATCCTGAAACTGGCTTTGGAGTAAGGCTCCTGACAAGTGCAGTGGTATATCTTTTGTCTATTGTAGGACTGGGCCTTCATTTCTCCCTTGTTGAACAGTTTCTTATACACCTGAATAAGACAACGGGGGGGGGAAACATAATTGTATGTGGGTATCTTTTTCTCTTTTTTTAACCTGGTACCTGCTTTTTAAAGTTGTATCTCAAAAAAGGGTGTTTTTTTTTGGGGGGGGGGCAGTTGTTTGTTTGTTTCCCTTTTTTGTTTTCCAAAACTTCAGGTTGATGTTGACCCTTTAAAGTAATACTTCCAAGCCCTATCGTTATCCAACTAATGAATCTCAACAAGCTGGTGTACAACATTGGGTGTTAACGAAGCTCTTTAGGATATGCTGGGACTAGTTGACTCTTAAGAAGAATACATCTTTGTTTCTGATTTCTTTTTACATCAAATTCTAGAAGATAGAAGCTGTAGGAGCTACATGTGTGTTTTTGTTCCCAGAAAGTCGACATGAAAGTTTACTAAACATGCTTTCTCCCACAGTAAACATTTTCTAATTCATCACTGTGCCTTTCTTAAAATAAACCAATGATTTACAGGAGAATTTGACTACAGTACTGTCTAGATTTCCTTTAAATTATATGGGGGTCAAAAAGGGGAAATTATCAGAATGGGATAAATTGTCTTAATCTTGAGAACAAATATTAACCATTCATACTTTTTTCATAATGCCTACAATGTGTTATGTCTGTTTGCACAAGACTGTCTTGTCCTGTTTTGAGTAGTCAGGCATCTTATTTTTGTTCAAAACGATATGGAGTTTTAGATAAATCAGCAAAAATATGCTTTTATGAAGTACATTTTTAAAGAAACTCTTTAGTATTCTGGAGCAAATGTATTTATTTATCAGTATGTGTAATAACTAATTTGGTATTTTCAGATAATTACATTGTGTATGTTGTAGAGATTATGGTGTTTGTTGATACAGAACATCTGTGCAGAAAAATTAAACTTGAATTGTTTCAAACAAGCATGTCTGTTTTTACTTTCCAAGGGGGATAAGGTCTTATGAAATGACCTCTATGGTTGCATCTAGTGTGGTACAACACAAAGGTGTCGTGTGGCGCAAACTCAGTATTTAAGTCAGGGGGTCAAAGATGCAGTCCATGGACCAGATCTAGTTGCAGAGCCATGTCATCTGGCCCACTAGGTTCCTAGAGGGGCTGGGAATTCAGTGAGGGGCAAGTAAGGGTGGGGCCTAGGGCGACCGCCTTTTCCAAACTGTAAGACCCACTGGAGGTGGGTCCACATCCATCCCATGTGGACCCCCACAGTAAAGATTTGGTCAGGAGTGGGGAGGAAGAAGGGAGCCTAATCAGTTTGACATACCTGATATAAGTGATAGAATTCTCTTGTTTAAAGCAAATATAACCACCAAGACCTAACCATGAATTGCAGCGGGACTAATACAGCCCAGGTGTCAACCTGCTGACTTAACTGGATACTGCCAGAACCATAAGTTTGTACTGACCTGTAGTTTATACAACAAAAACAAAATTGTTTATAGAACAAAAACAATTTTGAAAGCACAGGTTCTTCAATGAACCACAAATTTCTTGTGCTTGCATGGGCCTAGATATACCACATGGTAGCAATTTCTGTTGCTACTGTTAGTTGCTTGCTAAGACTTTCTCCTACAGGTCTAAATTGTTGAGAAGTAAAGAAAATTTCAGGGTTTACTTTATTTCACAGCTATAGCATTGTTGTGTGATTTAACGTTCAATTTAAAATACATGAGTTCTGAAACAACAATGTATACACCTGGACCAATTCTTATCTGGGTTCTGTTTTGCCACGTTGGTGGGAAAGATGAGGATGAACAAAAGATCTCTATTATCTTGTTAGATGAAGTGATATTCAATTAGACCATCATATTGCACTAAATTGGTCTATGGCCTGGGGATTAAGTGCGTGTTGTGCTTTTTACTATCTTCCCTTGAGCTGGGAAAGAAAGGAACACAACAAATGGAGCTTAACAAATGTGGATGGAAAATTACTTAAATGGTTAGCTCTTACCCAAATGCCATCTCCTCATCAGTAAACTTTTCTTTTTAGCATTCTTTGAACTTATTTTTTGTCAGGAAATCTAGACCTCTTTTCCTACACTCTTCCTGGCTTGATCTGCAGCCGTTGGGAAAAAAAAGACCTAGTTAAGCACGCGTGTGTGTGTGTGTGTGCAGTTATAAAAAATGTTCCATTTAAGTAATACATGTGCTACTTATTTTACTTTTAACGAAGTGTACATTGATTTTAATGGCAAATGGAACCGTGTTAATGCTCCTTTATTATTACAGTACAGTGATACATGCTTTCAGTACACCTCAGTGTTGGCAAATGGCAGTAAATTTGGCTTGAACAATGCCTACGCTACTCTAATTTTCTATGGATCCCATGCCTAAAAGGGTGTGGGTCTGTGGGTGCATCTACACATGCAATTAAGACATAGCAATAAACTCCAGCTTATTGTGCTGGAGTTTATTGCTTCCTGGGTGCCACAGTTACATATGTGCCTAGGACTGCAGCACATTGAGCCAGGTTGGAGCAGCCACAGCTGGCAAAGGGTCCAGGGGATTAGCCTGCCAGCCTGGGGTTGCTCTGATCCATCTTGACATGCCATGGAGGGGTTAGCTGAGGCACAAGGGTGCTTCAGTGCAGGGCTAGCCAGCAGGCAGTTGGTGCACTGAAGCACCTTTGTGCCCCAGCCAGTCCCCTCCAGCATCTGCATGTTGCTGTGGAGTAAAAAACTATTTACAAGTACTATCTTGCTGCAGAGTTAATTAGATTACTCTGCCTAATAGCCCTGAACATGTAGACATAAGATGTTTACTGCAAAGCTAATTAGTGAACTCCACAGTAAATGTCTTGTGTAGATGGGCCCTGTGACCGCATAACTGGCCTGCTAGAGAAGGAGGCCACTCTCCAGGATGCTATGATTGGGATCCAGATAAGCACTCCTCCTGAGTTTGGAAATGTCCCCACTAGGGATTAGAAGCAGCAAAGGTTGTGAAGGTTGCCTCTCAGTCTGTTAAAAAGGTCCTTTTTCAGATGCTTTTATAAACATACTTCTATCAGTCGATGTGCAGTCTCCCAGGTGATCAGTCTATGTGTTTTCACCTCTTGTTTTTCATGAGGAAGGACAGACCTGAGTGGGTCATCCAGTTTTAAGAAAGGCTTCCCAGATGTGTCTCAAGTGGAAACAAGCTCTTCCCTTTGCCCCAAACATCTTCATGCCACAAAGACCTACTTATAGGCTTATTCTAGCCTGTCATATTTGGTTCTGCAGCAAGATAGGTACCTGCATACTATAAAGGGATGGGGGCCTCTCCCTGTCATTTCCTCCTGGCTAGCTTACCTTGTTGGTTTCTGATGATCTCATTCTTAAATCCATGTGAAGATATGTCTAACATGAGATGCCCCATGCCCTGGGGCACCGAACACTGGGCTGTGAATACCATGAAGCTGTAGGGCACCTAAATGTTAGGTTTTGTAACATCCAAGTCTCTTTGTGGCTTCAAGCTGCAGCCCACAATGTCAGGGGCTTTAACAGGCAACCTAGCCAGGGCTGACTGCTTAGTTGGCCAAGCCTGCCTGAAGCTGCAACTGGCAGCCCCACCTGGGCTGATGAACAGCTGGCCATTGTTAGGGCCTCCTGTTTGGCTCCTGAGGGCAGCAGTCTCCTTATTTAAGTTCACCTGTGACTGGAGGCCAGCCAACCTGTAAGGATCAGGTCGTAGGTGGTCTGTCCTACTGGACAGGCCAACAGGGGAGCACGAGACAGGAGCTGAGGGACCCCAAACCACAAGGGTGAGTGAAGGGGGGGAGGGGCAGGAGCTTGCGTGTAAGCAGGGGAAGAAGCCAGAAAGCAAAGAGCAAAAGATCCAGAGAGACCATTCAGCAGTTCTGCCCAAGTGTTCTGCTTCTGGACTCTGGCTTTTGGGAGCTCTGCTCACCTTCAATAACTCAGTCCCTGAATCTAGAACCCTGACTTGGACTCCATCCCCAGCATTCCCCCATGGCTTTGGTAACTTGGACTCAAGCTCCTATCCGTGCCCCCTGTGTACCTCTGAGTTCTCCAGATCTTGTTTCTAGCTATCCCCAGTGGCCTACCCACCAAGCTAGGCTGCATATTAGGGGTGTGAAAAATGGGCCCTATTTGATTCATATTCCGCCTGTATCAGGGACGGTGATTTGATTTGTTGACTTGGATCAATGTCCCTGATTCGATTAGGCCAAATCCAAATCTGAAGATTTGATTCTGATTCAGAGAATCAGTGATTCAGCCATAGACACAGCTTTAAATGTTTTTTTTTTCTACATACCTTGAGATACCAGCACAGCTTGTGATCGCTGCAATGCTGAGGCACATGGAGCATCTCACAGGAGTGTGGGAGAGCCCTCCACGTGCTTGGCGGCATATACGGAAGTGGACCAGAATTACTTCCAGTCCTCTTCCAGGTCCACTGGGGAGCACACTGGGGGGCCCCCACACCACCCTGGCTCAGTGATCGGCTATGGGGGGACCCCAGGTGCCCCCCCTGACCCAGGAGGCACCAGTTGCTGAGCCAGAGGGGCATGGGGGGGCAGAGCTGGAAGTGGACCAGAAGTGCTTCTGAGTGCAGCAGGGACCCCCCTGTGCTTCTGTGGGATGTTCTACACACCCAGCATCGCAGCACTCACAAGCCCCTGCTACCTAGTAGGCCTGTGCAAAGTGGCTACTATTCACTTTGGATTCAGATTGGATCAATTCGGGGGAGAGTGATTCGATTCCGTGATTCAAATCACTGTCCTGATTCAGTTCAGCTGAATCTGATTCAGAGATTTAGCTCCTGTCAAATCTCTGAATCAGCCAAGCCCATCCCACGCCCACTCTCCCAGCCCTGGCAGTGGCTGCCCTGCACATCCCAGCTCCAGCACAAAATCCCTGGATTACCAGGTGCTGCCAGGCAGGGGGCAATTCCTTAACTTCCCCACGCTGCGTGGGGGGCTCTGCCATGAGCCCTCCATGCCCCCCCCACTCTCCCAGCCCTCCCATGGCTGCCCCGCCCACTCCAGTTCTGGCTCTTTAAGAAAAAAACCCCCTGCACTCACCATTTCTGCCTGGCGGGGATGATCCCCACTGCCCCGCGCCACACGGGGGGCTCTGTATGAGCCCCCTGAAGCCCTGAGGCTGCTGTAGGAGTGAGCCCTGGGTTTTTTTCTGGTTCTTATTCTTAAAGGGCCAGAGCTGGGGCTAACCACACCTTGTTGTGCATCTACAGATGCATCACAAGCAGGTCCAAGGAGGTGATACTCCCCCTCTATGCAACATTGGTCAGGCCACAGTTGGAGTACTGTATCCAGTTCTGGGTGCCGCACTTCACGAGGGATGTGGCTAGCATTAAGAGGGTCCACTCACATGGTCAAGGGGCAGCGGGCAGGCCCTACAAAGAGAGGCTAAAGGGCCTGAATCTATTCAGCCTCCACAAGAGCGCTGAGGTCCCAGAGGGGAGGGGAACCAGGTGTCCAAGGAGAGTGGTCGCTCCTTAAGGAGACGATCCTCCAAGCCCAAAGGAAGGTAATCCCAACGAGGATCAAAGGGAGCAGGAGAGCACACAAGCCTCCATGGCTCACCAAGAGCATCCGGGAATGTCTCTTTGCTAAAAGGGTGGCGTACACCCAATGGAAAGAAGGGGACATCACCAGGGACGACTATACTGCAGTCGCTCGGGGATGTAGGGGGGCAGTCAGGAAGGCCAAGGCAGAGATGGATTTAGGGCTAGCTTCCCAGATTAAGGACAATAAGAAGTCCTTCTTTAAATACATAGGGGTAAAAAGAAGGTTCTGGGTAATGTGGGGCCTCTGTAGGACACGTTGGGAAATTTGGTCATCACACCAGACGACAAAGCTAACACATTTAATGATTTCTTTGCCTCTGTCTTCCTAAGTAGAGACCAGAACAGTCACCTCCCTGCTGGGCCCCCCTCGGGCCCCAGGGGAGGCACACCTGGGCCAAGGGTTAGTGAGGAACTAGTTAGGGAACTTCTGGAGGGACTGGATGTATTCAACACGGGTTCATCAGTGGCAGGTCCTGTCAGACCAACCTGGTGGCCTTTTATGATCAGACCCCTCTTGTCAGCACAGAGGTGGAAAAGGATCTTGGAGTCATCATTGACTCCAAGATGAACATGGGCCAGCAGTGTGGAGAGGCAGTCAGGAAGGCCAACTGTACCTTGTCATGCATCCACAGATGCATCTCGAGCAGGTCCAAGGAGGTGATCCTCCTCCTCTATGGGGCACTGGCCAGGCCGCATTTGCAGTTAGATGAACACCTTGTTCATCCAACCTCCTCTTAAAAACCCCCAGGGTAGGAGCCAGCACCACTTTTCTTGGAAGTTGGTTCCAGACCCTAGCCGCCCTGACTGTGAAGTAGCGCCTCCTGATATCTAACCTAAACCTACCCTCTGCCAGCTTGTGACCGTTATTCCCGGTCACTCCTGGCGGTGCTCGGGGGAACAGTGACTCCCCCAATGCCTGCTGGTCCCCCGACCAGTTTATAACAGGCCACAAGATCCCCCCTCAGCCTTCTGTTTTGGAGGCTGAACAGGTTCAGGTCCTGTAGCCTCTCCTCATAGGGCCTGCCCTGTTGTCCCCTGATCATATGAGTGGCCCTCCTCTGGACCCTCTCCATGCTGTCCACATCCCTCTTGAAGTGTGGCACCCAGAACTAGATGCAGTACTCCAACTGCGGCCTGACCAGTGCCGCATAGAGGGGGAGGATCACCTCTTTGGACCTGCTCAAGATGCATCTGTGGATGCATGCCAAGGTGTGGTTGGCCTTCCTGCCTCCCCACACTGCCAGCCCATGTTCATCTTGGGGTCAATGATGACCCCAAGATCCTTTTCCGCCTCTGTGCTGACAACTTGTTCCCTAACTTGTAGGTATGGTGCCAGTTGTTCCTCCCGAGGTGCATCACCTTGCACTTGTCTGTGTTGAAACCCATCCCATTCTCATCCGCCCACCCTTGTAACCTGTCTAGGTCTGATTGTAGCCTGTTGCATCCTTCCAGTGTGCCCACATCCCCCCACATCTTAGTGTCATCAGCAAATTTGAACAGGGTGCTTTTTACCCCCTCATCCAAATCACTGATGAAGATGTTGAACAGTGTGGGCCTGAGGACCGAGCCCTGTGGAACCCCACTGCCCACGTCCTTCCAGGCTGAGAAGGACCCATCCACTACCACCCTCTGGGTGCAGCCCTCCAGCCCATTGGTGACCCATTTGACTGTGTGGGTGTCTACACCACAGCCCCCCAGTTTCTTAATGAGAACGGGGTGAGAGACAGTGTCAAAAGCCTTCCGGAAGTCCAGGAAGACTATATCCACTGCTACCCCTGCATCTAATGATCTACCATGTAGAAAGCTTTGATAAAGATAATCCACTAAAATGTAGCTGTAGGGTATTACACTAAATTATTTGAAAAGTTCTTTTCCATCATTTTGTGAATAGATTGGAATGTGTTTAAAACATGCTTTTTTGGAGATGTAATTTCAACCAAGTGCTATCATGTATTTACTGTTATCTCCTGAAGATGTTTGGTGAAATGAACTCACTAAAGTTTACTACATTTCCCACTGAGTGGGTATGCACATCTCTGCCCCTTTCTTGGTATCTTGTCTTGGCCTTTTCCATTGAGATATCAAGCACTGAATGTACACTGAGGTCTTCCACTCACTGCAGGATTAAAGCATGTTGGGACTGCTGCCACTACCTGGCTTTGTACCTAAAAACAAGTTCTCCAAGATTGTCAACATGGCACCAAGCAAAACCATTACTTTTCTTTTAATGCTATTGTACATTGTAATAAGCATGGGAGTGGACATTCTCCACTGGGTCATTATTATCAGCATATGTGAGACAACTTGTGTTTACTGTATTTCCAACCTGTAGATTCGTTACATGCCCAAGGAAGTACTTGCATGACCTTTTGCCAGGATGCTCATCTTCCTGTTGTCCATTTACCACGGCCTCCTGATTTGCCATTTCCCTTTCACTCTCCAGTCTATAACTGAAACTAAGAGTCAGACACCTAACCAGAATTCTCCAAACAGAACCGCTGGCTCCCTGAATGTGCCAACAACTGTCTCTAGCCATCCCCAACCAGCTCTATGATGCAGATACAGAACAGTTCCCCCCTTGCTGCTGCCAGTGCAGGGGGTAATGCTATTTGCTATTTGGTGCATAGTTGTGCAGGCATTTCTTCCAGGCAACTGGGGCCTGGATGCCGAGAGAATGAAGATAGGGCTGTCAGGAAAGATGAGGGCAGAATAGTTGACTGGTTCCCCCAGTGTCAGTGCCATTCGAGCTGCACTGCCCTGATAGTCAGCACTTCTCCTGCTTGGCATTCCTAATCAGCAGGAGGGACTCCCCGAGATCCTCCTGTAATACTTTAGGTCCTGTAATGAATAATGACAACTATGAATGAGGAAGAGAACAGACCTTTAATGATAGCACAGCATGGGGTTCCTCTAGCACAGACCACATGGCTGCCTCCATCTTGATTTCTCCTTACTCTCCAGGGATCATGTTCAAATTCCTCACGTGATAAGACATTCCCTTGTAAGGGACCATCTTCCAAATCTAACCCTTATCACTACATCTCCCCCCCCTTTAAAAAAAATAAAAATAACCATCATGATATAACAACAAAAACTTGACAACAACAACAACACAAGACAAAACCACCATGACACCAAGCAATCCATAACCTGCAGAGGAGAGGTTACCAGCACTTCCTCCTAGAGCAAGTCTTTACCACTCACTTCCCTATTCTTCAGGTCCCTTTAACTTATTCACAGACCTCTATGAGCCTTTCTGGCCATTTCACCTGTGTCCTGGATCTCTGGAGTATTGTCTTCTCATTGGAGGCTGGCTGTTGTATTATTAGTATCGTCACCTTCTGAAGAGGATGAGGATCTAGGAGCCCTTACCTGAGGCTGATCCAAGTCTGTATCTCTTGCCAATGTCTGAGAGCTAAGTGGAGGAACAAGTAGGTCTTGTTGATTACATCACAGCATGCCCCTTTGGTCTGTTTGAACTAGATAGGACCATGGGTGCCCTAGCTGTTTCACTGTACCCTGCTGGTCCCATGTTCTCAACAAGTAATTCCTCAGACAGACTCTATCACTTGGCTTTAGTAGTGAAAGTTCATGAGCTCTTGTATCAAAGTAGTATTTCTATTTCTTCTTCTGATCTTCTTTCATTCTCCTTATGGCTACTGTGTTAGGACTTTCCAATAAGGTATTAGTAATGGGCAGATTCGACTGTATCCGTTGGCCCATTAACAACTGTGCTGGAGATGAGGCATTGTCCAGAGGTGTGCTACAATAAGCCCATAATGCTTTATATAAATCCCCTCCACTGTCCAATGCTTTTTTTCATTATGTTTTTCACCATCTGAAGGGATCGGAGGCTCAGCAAGGCCATTTGATTAAGGATAATTGGGACTTGATGTGATGTGATGTGATGAAAATCCCAGTCCATGGCAAACTGCCTAAACTCTGCACTGGAGAACTGTAGCCCATTATCACTGAATACTTCACCTGGAATTCCATGCCTCACAAATACTGCCTTCAAGCAAGCTATCGCTGAGTGACTGCTGGTACATTGCAGTGTACAGATTTCCAGATACAAAGCGTAATAATCAGTAACTATTAAATACACTATGGATTTCCATGTAAAGAGTTTGGTGCCCACCTTCTCTTGGGCCCTGTGTGGAACAGGGTGAGGCTTCAGTGGTTCTGCCTGCTGGCAGGGTCTCAATTTCAAGCAGGTGGAACAGTTTTCAACTGTATTAGCAATGTCCTGATTGATCCTTGGCCAATACATCACCTCTCTTGCTCACTTCTTGCATTTCTCAATACCTGAGTGTCCCTCATGGATCTTCTGTAGCATTCCTGCTTGGAGGGTCCGTGGTATTATGACTTTATTGCTCTTGAAAATAACTCCTTCAATGGCTGAAAGTTCAGGTTGGCAATTCCAGTAGTCCTGCGTGCACAAGTCACAGCTACTCTTATCCTCTGGCCAACCGGAAATTATCTTTTCTTTCAGGATCCCTAACAAGTGGTCCGTCTCAGTTTCTTCTTTTATTTGTTGTAGCCTCCTGTCAGCGACTGGAAGTGAACTAACAATCAAGTTGACAGGCTTGCATCTCTGTCTCAGAGATCTTTTCTGCTTGTCCAGTAGAGACTATTGCCCTGGACAGCGCATCTGCTGTAAACAGAAACTTGCTGGGTGTGTAGTTCACAACTAAGTCATACTTCTGCAGATTAATCATCATTCTTTGAATCCTTAAGGTGCAGTCGTTCAGAGGCTTGTGAAACAGTGCTATCAAGGGCTTGTGGTCTGTTTCTACATTCACTTTCTGCCCATAAATATATGATTGAATCTCCGGCATGCAAACAAAATTCCTAACAACTCTTTCTCAATGTGTGCATACCTGCTTTCTGCCTCAGTTAGTGATTTAGACGCAGATGCAACAGGTTGCCATCGGTTGTCCAAATTCTGCAGTAGCACAGCACTTAATCCCAACTGCGAAGCATCTGTTGATATCTGTATTGGTTTCCTGGGGGTATAGAATTTTAAATCAGGTTCTTGTATTAATTGTTGCTGCAACACCTTCCATGCTTCCTCCTATTCTGGATTCCAGCACCATTCATTTTTACTCTCAAGAAGCATCCTTAGAGGTGCTGCTGTTGTAGACAGGTTTGGTATGAACCTTCCAAGATAATTTGCCATTCTCAAAAAGCATTGCAAGTCTTTTTCTGACTGGGGGCATGGCATCATTTCAAGCCTGAATTTTTTTCTTGTCCAGTTTCACCCCTCCTCTAGAAATAATGTCTTCCACAAATGTTAATTCTGTAGCTCCAAAAACACATTACTGACTATTAAGTTTCAAATTTGCAGCCCTAGTTGCCTCTAATACCTCTCGGAGCCTACGATCATACTCTTCCTTGGTGAAGCCCCAGATGATGATATCATCCATCGAGGTATCTACACATGGAATATGCTCATAAATCATACGTTATAGCTTTGTGATACACCTCTGGAGCTGAAGCTATACCAAAAGGTAAACACAGAAATCGATACCTTATAAATAGAGTATTGAATGTGCATAATTTAGATCTTTCCTCTGTTAACTTCAGCTGCCAGAATCCCGAAGAAGCACCTAATTTACTGAAGAGCTGTGCATTTGCAAACTGAGCCATAATCTCTTCTCTGGTGGGCAACTTAAAATGTTCTTTCTTTATGGCCTTATTGAGATCCCTTGGATCCAAGCATATCCGCAGCTGTCCATTATTCTTCTCCACAATAACTAGGGAGTTCACCCACTCTCTTGGTTCAATTTTCTGTATTACCTGGGCTTCCTCCATCTGTTTTAGCTCTGCCTTTAGTTTATCACAGAGGGCAAAAGGCACCTTTCTGCATTGGTGAGTACCTGGGGGGACCAGTTTATTTATCTGAATTGTATGTTCAGCAACCAAGGCCTTGAAACAAATCTTGATATTCCTCATAACCTGAGCCAAAGTGTTCTAATGCAAGCACTCATTTAACCAAATTGAGCTTTTCACAAGCTGCTAGGCCCAAAATAGGTGTCACTTCCTTAGGTACTACAATTCTCGATTCTACTATATCTATATAATACTCTCCCTCTGGAGTATCTTCAACTGTATGCACCTGGACTTTATGGGCTTGCACTTCGCAACATTTGGCAAAATGATTACTCCTACCACAATTAAAACAGAGCTTTCCTAATGCAGCACATCTTTTGGAGCCATGCTGCATTCCACACTGGTTGCATGCTTTCATCTGTCCTTGAGTAGTAGCTGTGGTAGCTGGGGCAACCTCCATTTGAAGAGGGCTTTTCTGTATGTCTTTACTACGTATCGCATGGACACTGCCCTCAGCTGCATTCTGCTCTTTGGCCTGCACCTTCAGTTTCAGCTGCTCTACAAATCTGTATAGGTTTTTCTAGGGATAGGTCTACTTCCTGTAGCAGCTTCTCTCTTAATTCATTGTCTATAATACCACAAATGATTCTATCCCTGACCAAAGAATCTTTTACATCCCCAAAAACACAGGTCTTGTTGAGCCTTTTTTACTCTGTGATATAATGCTCTATGCTTTCATCTGGTTTTTGCATGCACATAAAAAAATTATGTTTCAAAAGTCTCATTGCGTTTTGGCGCACAATATTTTTCAAATTTATTCAATATCTCATTTAACTTCAGGTTTTGGCCTGGAGCAAATGTAAAGTTTTCATAGACCTCAAGTGCTTCTTTCCCTACCACACGCAGGAAAATGGACAATGTAACTTAATCAGTTTTCTCCTCTGCTCCTATAGCAGTTAAATACAATTCAAACCTTTGTCTAAATTTTCTCCAATTCTCAGCTATATTGCCTGACAATGAAAGGCAAGAAGGAGCTTGTAACGCATCCATGTTTAACTGTCTCTGAGCTGGTTACACTTCTGCTTTGCAGAGAGGGTACTGTACTTGCAGAGGCCTTTGTTTCTTGCTGAGTGCAGCTTCCAGGCCCTGAATTACTAGCTTTCTGCTAGGGATAACACTGCAGATCCATCCAATCTTCCCCATTCACCACTTCTAACATCATGAAATGATTTAGGTCCTGCAGTGAATAACAACAACTATGAATGAGGAAGAGAACAGACCTTTAATAATACCACAGCACAGGGTTTCTCTAGCACAGAACATGTGGCTGCCGTCATCTTGATTTCTCCTTGCTCTCCAGGGATCAAATTTAAAATTCCTCACGTGATAAGACATTCCCTTGTAAAGGACCGTCTCCAAAGTCTAACCCTTATCACTACACCTCCCAGCGCTGGACTAGGTCTTGGCCTAGAATAGTCAGGGGAGCAACTTTCTTTTTGGCAGGAATGCCATAAATTAGCCCTGCACCCTCCCCGAGCACCCTTCTGATACCTCTCCCTTATACAAACTGCTGCTCTGCTTTCTGCTCTCTGCCTGCTTTGCCACTCTGCATTTTGCTTCCTGCCCTACCTGCTACTGTGCTGCCTGTCCCCTTCCCAATCTGCAATGTGCCATGCACAGAGGCTGTCCACAGCACTTGTGACACCTGTGCCAGAGGTAAGCAGCTTGCTTTTCTCTTGGTCCATGGCATGGTTGTCATCAGATAGTTCTAAGGCCTCCCCAGAGTCAGCAACAAATTATGTTTCAGTGGAGTAATCCCCAACACATGTATGGGTTAACTCCGTTTAGTAAATGCATATCACCCTTTGGGCACAAGAAACCCAAAGGTTTCCTGAAGGGCTAGGTCTTCAGGATCTTATGCTCTTGCCAGTCCCAATTGTGCCCCTGAGCTGCCATCTCTGACACAAGTCCATTCATTAACTGCCTGGGTTTGAAGCCCTCTGCTTGCTATCCTTTTCCTGGAGCTTTCTGCTGAATGAGATATTTTATGACACCACTTGATCATTTGGTGGGGGGGGTGGTCATAAAAAGGATTTGCAGCTCTCTCAAGAAGCTGGTCCAAAAAGCAGAACCTGGAGCGTTTGTCCAGCAAGTAATAGGAGCAGACCACCTTTGTTATTTGCTTTCAGAAGTTCAAGTCACACTCAGGGCTTCAGACCCCAGGGTAGTAGAGAGGGAGTCACAGAGAGGTCCTTCTAGGGATTTGGGAAGCTTGGGCACTGTAAAATGTTTCTGGGCTCACCAACTCCATTTTGCTTTGGTGAGAAGGATGTGCCTAACCCAACGCATTTCACTGTGAAGCACTTCAGTTATTCCTATTTCATTTAGGATCTTTTCTACTCGTTTGGGCTGGTTTGTTGTACTACAGCACTGTGCTTTATCTGTCCTCCCACTTCTTACAGTTTTTTAAAGCCACTTCAAATGCTATGACCATTTCAGCGGCTTTAGGCAGAAGTAGATATGAAAGCAGTGCCCACACCGTCTCTGAAATAATACAAATACGTGACATTCACTAAGAAGCAGGGCATAAAGTTTTATTTTACATTGTCTGAACTAAGCTGCATAACTCCCTAGTGCTGTCATCAGTCTGAAGGAAAGTAACCACAAAAAAGCTTAGGACAATTAAAACATTTATACTATGCAGCACCATATCGCATAATGGATATAACTGTACATGTGAAACCAAGGAAGTATTTAGTGTACACAAATAGCAGTAAGGCTCAAATCTAATGCCTGTGTAAGCCTGTAAGTAGCACTGAGAGCCAAAGCTGGCCATGTAAGTGGCCTTTTATGTTAGTTACCTGGATTTTAGATGCTCTGGCCACTTATACTCTGTTGTAATAATTTAGCACTTGACCCCTGCTAGCCCCATGCCCTGCACTCCCACTCTGGGCCCTGCCAGCGCTGGCCCTGGGACATTGGTGCAGACCCTGCGATCCTGCCAGCCACTCTGCACTACATGGCTCCTGGCTGTATGGCCGGACCATGGGATGCAGCAGGAGCTGGCCAGGCCCTGAGGACTGGGGCAGTCCCGCCCCCCCCCCACCCCCCCCTTACCTGAATTTCCCACTCATGCACCAGTGCAGGCATAAGCAGGCCCACAGTCTCAGGCCAGAAGCCTGCCATGATTTCCCCTGGGTCCTAATGGCCCTGGCTCCTGTCATCTTTGACAAGAGCCAGGGGCAGATGCATATTAATTTTCTAAATTATTTAGGGCCCTGCGGCCATACTTTGCTCACCCCCGCTCTAACACAAATAGAAGCCCAGTTGCGAAAAACCTTTTGGATGGAACAGCCAACTTCTTAAATCAGTACAGGTGGGAAAAGGTGATCCTGTGTAAATAGGCTTTCCCCCTGTATTAGGGACCCAGTTTCTCAGTGGGCACTAAACTGAAAAACTAGGTACTTGCTAAAATGATGAAGCCTTGTATAGAGAAGACTGGATTGAGGTTACCCTTAGTACTAGGATGGGAAGTAGGGGATACCGTACTGAAGGGCTGTATCAGTTAGTTCACAATCTACGGTAGATATGTGAAGCAGTTCCAATTTTTTGACTTTTGGCATCAATCTGGTACCAGCGGAGCCAAGGAGGGCCCAACCACAGTCAAGGCAGGTGCTCGGATCAGTGGACGATTTTGGTCCTGAAGCCCTGATTAAGTTCACCGTATGAGAGCTCTGGGTGCCCCAGTGGGCCCGATCTTCTCAGAATAGGAGGTAGCACAAAGGCAAGCAGTCCCAGGGCTTTATGAGCCACCTCTGGCTCTGTATGTATCAATTGTTAACACCAGTTTTATTGCGTGTGGTATGCTTCCAGTATGGCACAGATCCCCCAGGTGGTGGTGATGGTGAGCAGGGGGTGGGGGAAGCAGCAAGGCAAGAAAGTGTTGTGTGTGAAGAAGTCAGAGAGAGGAGCAGCACCTTGCTTTAATTGTAGATCTGAGTGGAAGGGAGTTGGGGTGCAGGGGGTGGGGGTGCATGGGTAGCGGCCTTGGTGTCAACCTGGAACCATACATTGGCGCTGGGGAGGAGAATGGGTACTAGCGCTGGTGACCTAATAATTTGGAGCTCGGATCCAAAGAGGAGCTGACAGAAAAGATGAAACATTGTCTTGTGTTCTTTTCTTTTGTTACTGGATTAAAGCAGGGGTTGACAATATTTTGCAATATTGTACTATTTTGCATTTCCAATCCAGCCTGTGTTACATCAGAGCCAGTGTTGCAGCTGGATCTGAAGCCAGAGGTCCACTCACTACCTACCCTGCCACCAATACTGCCTCTTCTTCCTGCCATATGGTTCCCCGACCCTTGAAGGGAATCCTTCAACCAAGTCATGGAGAAAAATAGCAAAAAGTAAAAGTGAAGATTGGAGCAAAGAAAAGGGAAAACAGGATTTCTGCCTTGAGCTACACAAAAAGAAAAGGGCATGGAGAAAGGGATTCTCCCCGCCACCCCAAAAGGTAAAGACAGAAAATGCAAAATATATTTTACAGTGATTTTTTGAGGACGAATGTGGGGCTGAGGTCACCAATACAGAATATGTCTGTGTGGACAATGACTTAGGGTTCTTTGCTTAGAAGTGGGAGTTCTTTAACTGCTTAGCAAAGTCCCTCCTTTCCCATCAAAACAGCGATGAGGGGGAAGCCAGAAGGAGAGGATGGTAGCAGGAGCCTATTCCTGTGGCTCACTGGGATAGAAAGGCACTACCTATAAGCACTGGGTTCTGACCTCTGCTTCTCTCTGTTTAATCAGTGATTATGAAAACCGTTTGCAGAAACCCTTTTGGTGACATGAGCAAGGGTGAGAACCCAGAATCACAACCAACAACACTCTGAGCCACAGACAGGCTCCCTTCCTCTTTGCACTTTCTTTCCTACAGACCCTGCATATCTTCCTCTCTTAGCTTCCCAGTGGGCCAGTAGAAGGGGTACATTTTCTTGATGTCTGTTCAGTCTTGGTAACCAGTATCTCTTACTTGCTGAACAAGTATCCTAACTGTTAGGCTGCTGACCAAAAGGCAGGCGAGCCTCTTCCTCCACCCACTGATTTACTTCTGGAAGAGAAGGCTATGTAAGTGCTGCTTGCCTACCTGTTGGTTGTATTAACAAGTTAAAAGCTGTTTATACTAGGATCCCAACATGCTACCTAAGTTTGTGATATGCTACTTACATACTTCACACAGTCTTTTGCAAACTTTCAGATTACATTTTTGTTTACCACTTGGACAGCAGTTTGACTTTATTATTCAAAAACAACTTGCTACATTTTAGTCTTATTAACTACAGCGTTAAGCTAGGTATCTAAGGCATCCGTATGCCTCTTACATTACATATAAAGTTATTTCCATATTGTTATGCTTTGAAATATGCTGCCAGTCTCAATCATAAATAATAAAAAAATACCCACAAAGGACATTTTGAATTTCACTGACAGACACTTATAAACAACAGGAACCCAAACTACATAAGCACAGCTTTGCAGAAACTTAGCATTCCAGAAGTCTGCACTTCCATGAACTGCTCCAAAACGTTGTTTGTGGTCAAGAACTGAGATGACGTCCTCATTCTTCATAAAGGTTAGATTCCTGGTCTCATTCTTAGAAGATTTAATTATACCATATCATTTACAGAGAGGAACAAACAATGCCAACTGGTGGTAATCCAGTTTCATAAAAAATATCTTTTGACAAATCACATACATAGTCTTAGCAAGCAGATCTTGATGCTTTTGCCAAATAGCCTATTTTAATACATATAAGTGGTCATCATCAGCTTCATTTGTCTCTCCAATAATTACCTGCAGGGGTAATACAGTATTTAATGAACACCATCATTGCACATAGGCGGAAAGGAAATGGCACTTGCATTAGGCTCAAGCTTTGGTATTAACATATTTCCGAAACAGAGTAGCACAATGTTTTATAAATAAAGATACTGACCTTGTCAGTTGGTTCGAAGGAAGCTAGGCAAGCAGAAAACAAACATGTGGTAGGACTATTTGACTGCAGGCATGTGACTGCTATGATGCAGAGAGTGTGAAACAGCTTCTGCTGTGATTGAGGTCATCTGCTATCACTGCTCTAGTTCAGAGATACTAAATATAGAGAAAGAGAAACCTGATTCTGGAACCACAAATGGGAAGACTCTGGGCCAGATCCTAATCATAAAGCAGCTAAAGGCTCCTCCCGTGAGGAAACTGATGAAGGGGAATCCTAAGGTGGAAAAAGGTTGGCTTTCTAGTGACCACTTCCACTACATAAGACATGTCATGGGTTGTGTAGGAGACAGGAATAGGTAGGGCTGACATGCCTCATTGCCCTCAGATCAGCAGACGTTTTAGTGAGCAAATTACTGTCAGAGTACCTTAGAGCAGTGGTCAGCAATATTTTCCAACAGAAAGCTGGAAAGGTGCAGCTTGGGTGTGAGGTAGGCTGGCACTAGGACCTGGCCACTGCTCTCCATCACCCACTACTCCCCTCAAAGCCCCAGGCGAAGCCCCACCTGCCCCACCCCCAAATGCTGCCAAGGTCTCCCACTGCCGAAGCCCCAGCTCTGTTGCCTGGTTTAATGGTTCCACAGGCTGGATCTAGCCTGTAGGCTGCTGCCCTCTGCCTTAGACTTGGCCTGCTGTAAGCTATGTTGAAGAAAAAGCCACCTTTCCTTGTTCTCCCTTGTGTGCCATGCCCAATGGCTTAATTATAGAAATGAATGTTGAAAGATCAGGAATTTCAAAAAGCTGTCATGTAAATAGGAGAAAGATATATTTTACTGCACAATGCTGCCTTCATGTAGTGGCATCACATCCCTGGTTGCAGTCACTCTGTTCCAGGAACAAGGTTTTATTTCCCCATGTTATATATTATCCTGAAAACAACCCAAATTGTTCCGGCAGACTTCAAAAGAAAACTGCTGTTACAATCCAGTAACATTCACTGGATTCTTGATGCCTGTCATACAAGACAGACTTCCATCCAATGTGTATATAAGTGACCCAGATGGTGTGGTGCCAGCAAGGAACACTGACAGACAAACTATTGAGGAAGGAAGTCCCAGCCCCATTAAAGTCAATGAATAAAAATCAGTCAAACTCATTATAACACAGTTTTTGGTTCCTTCAAGCCAAAGTTATGTTCTGATTGGCAAGAGGGTTGTTTGGGTATTGTTTGCACTGCTCACAAAGTATGGGCGTTACATCATTAAATTATTTAATTCACGTAAGGGCCATCCATTCAGCCACGCATTTACATGAATAGAAGGGAAAATTACAGTATAAAAATCATTTGGTCATATTTTTCATATTTTAATATAGAAAACATTCACCAGCAAGGCCTAATAATCCCTTCCCTTCCCTCCCCCTAATACTCTCTTTGTCTTCTCAGCTCAGCTGCTGTGAAGTTTAACGTTTATGTCTACAGTTCCCCTTCAATGCTCCCAATACGGATTCTTAATAAAATTTCAGCAGTAATGTAGGCCCTGAAGTAGCATTAAGTGCCCCATCTAGGCTGAAAGGAAACATGTTTATCACCTGAGAAATACTATTGTATACACTTGAAGGAGAAAAGCACTCATCACTAGCTTACCTGCCACCGCCAGCCCTTCTTCCAAGAATTTGTCTTGAAGGTTCATTTGCTGAAGTGGGAATGTTCAATATTTCCAATTCATTCTCTGAGGCAAGAGCAGAGCTGCATATAATTGGAGGAAATGACTGCAACTGGTTTGAGGAGGAAGACGCTTCACAGAGGACAAGATTAAAGTTTAAAGGGTCTTCAGTGCCTTTTGGGCCACTTTCAACCCTCATTTTCCATTATTAAAAGCCAGACTGAAACCCCTGACACCTATAATCCTGTTTGCAAAACAGCCTGCTAGGAATTGCTGGATTGCTGGGGCAAAAATAACTGCTACTGAGGGGACAAAAGGAGAAACTGTTTAATGTAAAACTGACTACAAATGTGTTTAGTGTCAAAATAATGATATTCTAAATAGAAAAGGGAAAGCATTCGATAGCGTCTCAGATATATGCTCTTTTTTTCCTATAATGAACTATTTTTCCACAGTAGAAAGCTTTCATAAATAGCAAGAATATCATCATATATTCAATGTAAACATCAGAATACATTTTTTCTGAAAAATTAGGGTTTTAAAATGAAAGAGACACATGATACCAGCACCTCAGATGCACTTAGGTATATGCAGGCATTCAGTAAAATAGGACCAAGACGTGCCCTAGTGGTCTAAGAATAAAATGCCTGCTGTGTCATATTTACTGATGAAACAGAAACAGTTATTCCTGCATCCACAGTAATAGTAAAGCAGTCGATAAAGCATCTTGTTGGCAATGCAGCTCATGCTGGATTCCTCGACAGTTAGGTGATTAGATGGACTGACAACTGCTACACAGGCACAACCTCAACGCTTTCCTCCCCATCAAAACACTAATACAAATGGCTTTGTTTTCATAACTAACCAGGAAGGCTGGACTCCAGGGCAGGAAGTCCTTCCCAGTGCTGACCATCAGGATCCTGTGGCAAAGCTAGTATTTTAGAGGAAAGGGTGTTATTAAGAGGCAGCAATCAGAAAGTAGAGAGAATGTGTGAATATCTGAAGAGAATAACTCTGCTCAAACACGTTGCAGTCTCTGGCAAGTAAGGAGCACGGGCTGCTGGCAGGTGAATAACAAGCAACCAAGACACTGAATGAAAGAAGTCATTACCTTCCAAGTCAGGCAGGTGCTGGGACAGTCATTAATAAACTGAAATTATTTTGAAGTGCTAAAAGTGGAAAGGGGAGAAAGTCTGGGTCATGAACAAAGAGCACACATGTGACAATGTGTAGGATGTTGTGGGATGTTACCATTACTATAATGACCACACATGGTTTCCATCATTCAAGTACTTTTGTGTTTCGCTTCCTCAGTGTACCAGCTTCACTTGACTCCCTGCCAGCTTGGATTTTTACTGCTGCATTTTCACTGTCAGATTCTACAGCCAGGCTCTCTTTGGTTGGCTCTTCTGCCTCGCTGCAGGTGTCAGAGTGGAACCCGGCATTCTCTGCTACGACAGCAGGATCATCCTCCTCACAGTGACAACAATAGCACGTCTCAAAGTCATGGCTAGGATGAAGGACACCACCCGTGTCGCTGAAGCTGGGTTGCTCATCCTCTTTCTGTCCTGTCTCATGACTGTCCCTCCCTGAAGTGAAATTGGACAATAAGGTTTCACTACCCAAATACTCCTCATCTCCCACACCTTCCATTCTTTCTGCTAGCTCTTCAGCAGAGGGCTGAGTGGGGCCAGGGTAATCTACAAGAATCGTGTCCTGTCTTCGCTTAATGCAATCAGAATGATCATAGACAGGATAGGTCTCTTCTGGATAACCTTTGGAACAAAAGTGATATGTGACTTAAAATATTAAATAATAAGGGTTGAAAAGAAACAGCAGCTCTAATGATGACACTGATAAAATGACTGTGTTGACAAATTGTTCCAAGAAGATTATTCTAAGTAGTTTGAAGTCATACTAGCGTAACTCTGAGCTTTCACTCTGCAAAAGCCCCCAGTGGTGCAGCTAACGCAAACTAACTCTATCCCAAACATTCAGGGGAAGGGACAAAACATAGCCTCTGAAACCAATCACCAAACTCAGACTGACAACAAGGGGTTAGGATTTCAACCCAGACTTTTATAAGTGTTTAATATCCATGGCTGGTGCCACACAGAGTAAGGGAAACTGCTGGGTTAACAGCCCCATATCTCTAAGTAAATGTGTTTACAAATTCCTCAGTTCCTCTCTCCAGATTCACTGAGATGTGTTTTGAAGAGTGCAGATATAGAATTAAATAGAATCATTTGTCAAGCTGGAAAACCAGATAAAACCAAATGCTTTTGTGCATTTCATTTCAGGAAATGCATCGAGAACTAAACCAAGAAAGCACAGCTTGAGGCTACTATTCATGATTTATATTTTGAACCTTTTGAAAGCTTCCTAAAGAGCAAGAAATTATAACTGCATAAAAAAAGCTTCAGAATTCTACAAGTTAGCAACACAAACATTGGTTATATAACACTAAAGCAACCAGAAAACAAAATAGCTTTGAAGTACAGAATTTTAGAAACCTAGAATTCCTGAAGTGAATGTCTCTAATTATCTTTACAATATGGGAGCAAACAAAGAACTACCAACTAAAACCAAACTCAAGTAATGCAAAACACATTGATTCCAATTTCCAGTTGTATTAAATTGAAGCAAATAAAATCCAGCCAAATGAAGAAAAGCAAACACATAAATCTATGTCAGCCAAGACAAAGTAGCAGATGGTGTGTGCTTAATCTCATATGCAATTCTGGCAACATATATCGTGTTATTCTCACAATGTGAAATGCTAGATATTTCAAAATCCTTTTGCTTGTTATTATAATTGGAAAAAAATGAGACCCCCTTGTGGCATTTTGGAAGCTACCATTCGAAAATGAAAGAAGCAAAGTGTACAGTATTCTAGTTTCTAGATTGGGAGAAATAATCCATTGCTGGAAATCTATTTATTTTTTACAAAAGAGGAAATAAAAATGCTCCTTTACCTTCCCAGTCTTCCATATAAGGAGCTTCTTCAGCTTCTTTCTCTGGGGAGATGCCATCAATGAGTTTGCCTTCTTTCATGACTCTAGTGATCTCTCGTAGTTGCTGAAGTAATCTTTTTTCCTGGTCTGTCGTAACATTTTGGGCCCCACTACAAAATATCAAACACCCCAATAGACACAAAACAGTGGGAAGTAACAAGAGATTCAAAGACTTTTTGTTGTCTTGGGTCATAGAGCAGAAGCCTGAAGGAGTGGAAAAGTATCATTATTTGACATCTGTATCTATACAAGTTGTAAGTCTCATCAGTGCATGGTGTTTGTGTACTGAGTAATGTCAGGATCTCTATCCAAACTTCTGCAATCTAGACTAAGACAAAAGAAACTGCCCAAGATGGTAACAAGCAGCAAGGGCTAGGAAGGAGGGGAAACTAAAGTTATGGAGTCACCTGGCTAGCACAGAATGCACTCTGGTAATTCTTAGGATCCTGCCATGATATATTACCCCAAAACTTCTCTGCCATTAGGGGGAATCTGTGCTCCCATCTCCTCTGCTTTACCCTGTAGCAAGTTAAAGGGTAGTTTGGTTTTGTGCCATGTAGTTGTGGTATTTGAGGGTAGGAGGTGGAATCTGTGGGTAGATAGTTGCCTGAGGGACTAGACTTGATGGCTCAGGAGATCTTTTACAGTGTTCTGTTCTTATGGTTCAAGGGCTTAAAGAATAAAAATAAAAATAAACCCTTACTGGGAATTAGAGTACCTTGTTTGAGGTTTGTAGGAAAATGAAATATTCTATTTTATTACTTCAGTCAGTATCTACATTAAATTTTACACAGTATATAGCACACATGTGGTGCCACTTAGAGACTCCTCACTGTTAGCATGGACTCGAGTGGCTCTTTAATTGTTGCTTTGAGGGTACAGGATCCTCACTGCTAGCTGAAAATCTTCTACTTGTGAGCCATCAATGACAGCTATAAATCAGTTGACTGTCCCCACAGTGCCATCACTGAACAGCACAGGTAGCCCTGCTGCCCAATTAGGGTATGATTAAAAATTGTGCAGGACTGTGGTTAATTTCTGTCCTTTGGATTTGTGGGAGGGAGGAGGGGCAGGGAGAGGGGAGGACTGATTTATTTTTAAATTAAATTAAAAGACTATTACTGATTTGATTTATTGTCCAAAAAATACAAGCTCTTAGCAGCCACAAAAAAGGCAGCAGCTATTCATTCCATTTTCAAATTTACTGAAAGAGCTGGATGCAGGAACAGAGTTAGGACCATGCACAAATTAAGTTAGACAGACATTTGGCTGGAATGGTCTAATCAGGGATCCTCCTGCCTTGTGAAGGGAGCTGGGTTTCCTGGTTACTTGCCTTCAGCTGGTCTATAGGAAATGCTAGGGCATAGTAATGTCCCTGAACTCATGTTCCTCCTTGCAGCTTAAGCATCTGAGGCATCCCTCACCTTGTCCAGAAAGAAGGCAAGACAAAGTGGCACACAGCTAATTACCTCTCCTATAGTTGGCCACCTGCAAAGGGAGAGACTCATAAGACATTTGCTGGAAGTCTGAACAATGCATAAGAGGAGGAAACAGAAGGCATGTGATGAAAGAAATTATCATTTCCAAGAGCTGCAGCAGTTCATTCTTGCTGGATACATGTGCAGCTCCAAAAGAGCCATTACAGTTTATTGTGGCAATGATGCACACACTGTATTGTGGAGTCCCAGAGTAGTCACTGGCAGGTACAGCAATGGTTTCATAAACTTATATTGAGGTCCCAACAGTTCCTAAGGAGCTATCACGGCTGCAATGAAAATCTATCACCAACCTTGGTGTCTCATACACTTCAGTTTGAAACTCGTTTTCTTTTTGGCTTCATTGTCTTAAAATGTCACCATTAAAGAGCAGTTGTAGCAGAAAAACAGTTCCACAGAGCTTTATATGTATCCCACCTCAAAACTGCTGCAGCCCATTTATACAGTTCATGGTAAAAAGCAAGTTTTTTTATAACTGTCAGCTCAGCAACATGATTTTGCATTGGCAATCAAGCTGAGTTAAGTCGGCCTCTTAACCAGTTAGCAGAAATAAAGATTTTGGAACAGTTTAAGTGAAAAACTCAGTTTAAGTGAAAAAGAACTATACTACCAGAGCTTAAGTGTAGTATAAGTTACCACAGTGCAGCTGACACATGTGATACACCCTTTTCTAACCTGCTCTAAGTTGTTTGTTTGTAGTCTAACTCCCCATGTATTGTATAGGCAGCCTAGGTACTAACCCAAAACTTCGGCTTCTCTTAGGCGATGTGTCCAAATTACTTTTTGGGTCCATCCTAAGGAATCTAATACTGAAAGCTGGGATTCACAGTCACTTGAGCATCATTTTTGTGAACTAATCTCTGTGGGATTCCCGCAATAAAATGAAGGATATACTGAAGTAGCAGGTAACAAGAACATGGATTGTTTTATTTAAAATTTCCCTTGCTAATATTTTCCTGTTTGACACACTAAAGAAAAAAAAAACATAAATGGGCTCCAAGCCAAACTGGATTCTGTAATAAATAATAAGTGTATGCTTATTATAGTTATGCTGTAACTGCTGAAGGATTGTAGTCTATTCAAGAGAAAAAATAGATGACTGAGATATTCACAAATGGATGACTGAGATATTCACAAAGCTTTATGTATCATGATACCTTATCCTGGTACCCTGTGTGGTCTATCTTGAAGTACTTATTCTGTAATTGATGTTACTGTCTGTTTCTTGGTTTGGATATTTTGGATACCATTCTAGCCTCCCTCCCTCCAAGATGTTTCTGTACCTGTCTCCTTGCTCATGTTAATAAATATAAATACTTACAACAATCCTTTTCCCCTTTTATTTCTGTGAGTGAGCATTTCCTATGATTAAGCTAAAGTCTTGGCAATTATGCAACTAATGCATTACTTGTGATGATCTCTAAGCTTAGATATGCAATAAATCAAAGTTCCCTTCTGTCTAACCTCCGTGCAAGACAGGACTGGATAATGAGAGAGATTTCATCTGATAGAACAACAAATAAGCTATTCTGGAATATTTCAATCTTGTATCATTATAGACAAAGAAATGTACAGGGAGAGGTGCAGCAAAAGAGGGCAAACTACGCACTAACTCATTATAGAAGAAAGTAAAAAGAATGATGGACTCATTTTATCAATCAGCATGAAAAACAAATTCTCTTTACTTAAAAAATCAGTATTTTACATGAAGCTACTAAACTCTGATCCCAAACTTATTTGAGGCCCATAAAAGAGGTTTTGGGTTTTTTCCCCTAGAACATGCATTTTTGCAGCATATAAAAACATTAGGTTCTCAGGAGAGTTTGACAGAAAGAAAAAGTTGAAAATCTCTAGTGATGGCTCTGGGGCCTTCATTAAGGGAAGAAGGACAGTTTCATAATGGAAGGGAATCGTTACAAGGCAATTCCTGGTTTTGCTACAGATTTCATGTGGGACGCTAGATAAAACACTTAGAATGCCTGTGCACAAGTCAGGAGGCCGCTCTGGTGCACTGTAATTACAGTGCATTGGAGCAGACTCAATCGAGTCTACTGGACCGTGCTAATTACCGTGTTTCAGCCAGCCTCCATGTCTCATGCATCAGTATCCCCATGCTTCAAAATGGCAGCTGGGGTGCTTGAACTAAAGCTCATTTGATGACCGGTTTGAAGCGCACGGATGCTGATACACAAGACGCGCTGAGTGCTTTCATTAGAGAGGCTCTCAGAGCCCCTGCAGCTCCTGGCACACACGTAAAAACGCCCTTAAGCCCTTTGGCCTCCAAACTCCCAACTGTAAAAGCAGGATAATATTTCCTTTGCTCTGCCTATTTAGACCATAAGTACTTTGGGCAATGATTCTGTCTTGCTATGTGTTTGCACAGTGTCTAGAATCAGTTCATGACTCTATAGACATTCCTATAATAGTAAAATTAATTCAACCTTTCTGGGACTTTTCTGTCAAATAATTTTCTTTATTACCTGTTCCTAGGAGGTGTGGGTCATTTTAATGGTGTTCTCATACTCTTTAATTTTAAATGCATCCTCTTTTAAGGTTAAAAAAAACTACAAGCTCTAATTTTATTTCCTAATTGCACGCATGTATTTTTCTTAAGGGCCTTGACTCCATAAAGTCAATGAGAAATTAAATTCAGATTTAGAAAGTCTTTCAGTTTGGGTGTGTTTGGAACCTGTGCTTGTATTTCTTCGTATTTGTTTTAAATGGGTACTATTTGCAAAATTTGTTTTTGCATTCAGATTTGGATCAGACTCTCAGACTGTTCATACCCAATACCACAAATCTAGATGGACTGACCAGTAAAAAGCAGATCTACTCATGGTAGGTCCTGATCGAACTCCATCAGCTTTAATGAAAGTTATTCCATGGATTTCAATTAATGCTAGATCAGTTCCTACATCTCCCCAGTGCCTAAAATTTGCCTTGTGCAGAGGGTTCCCGTGACAATTTAAGCCCATTTTTGAGACATCAAACAGGTCAGTTTAGGGATAAAGAAAAGTATTTAGACTGTCATCTTGATTTAGATGGCAAAAATTATTTTTTCTCTATAGAATTTCTAAGCATAAGAACTGGAATAGATGATATTGTGAGGTCCCTTCCAGCCCCACTTTCCTATGATTCCTTCCTATGAACTGCATTCTCTTCTGGCTCATGCTCCAAGAGATTTGCAAAATGATGTTCCAGTCATAAAAACCATGCATGTCCCCCAACTACCTTCTATACATGCCTTTTGTTAAGACTTGTGCAATTAGCGTGAAAGCAACAGGTGCAATGCGGACACAATTTAGAGATGTAATTTGGGTAAAGTTTATGGTGTGTACAAATAGGATATGCAGGTTATCCTAACTACAGTAATGTTCCTGCAGAAGCTTTCAGTACTGGCACTGATACAGGAACAGAAAGACTTTCAGATATACACTGAGCTTCCAAGACTGGCAATTGCAGCAGTCATCCTTTTACTTGCAAACTGAAGAAATACATTATGTAAACAGTAAGATGCACCTATGTCAACCCAGAGTTCTCCAGTGTGAGTTTTACAAAGTAGCTTGTCATTGCAGACATTAAAGCCTGATACTTTGCTCACTGAAAACAATAAGAGACTTTACCTTGAAATGTGTTGCATCTAAATTTTCAAATTCTGCAGCTTGAGCCCAGCTCTAGCGATCTGGCTTAGTTTTATTTGCTTTGTTATTGTATATACATGCAGCAGGCTATTTCATAACTATTAGATCTCCCAGGGAGGCTTAGGGCTTTAGAACTGTCCTGTAGTCCTTTAAAGTAATTTTTCCATTGTCAAATTCAGAACTAGTTCATCCCGCAAAACACTTTTCGCTTATACTTTAATTTCCCGAGGTTTCATTCTCATATTTCAGTCAAATACAAATCACAGTTCTTGGACAATTTTTTCCATAACAAAATATTTTTATGAAAGAAAATGCTACAGCTAATTCAAGTTTAGTTCAACTTACTAATGTCTATGTTTAAGGTTTAAACAGAGTATTGATGGCTACTCTGTATATTTCTTGCTTAAAAGAATATACATAATACTAGAAGCTAGCATACACTCAAGTCATTCTCTTTGGCAGAATTCAGAAAAATCATGGGGCTACAGTATGTTGTGGGGGGAGGGTTGCTCTGTGTTGCATTTTAAGTTTACTTTAGACATCTGCCATTAGCTCCCAAGCTACACAGTATAGTATGTAATTGGAACATTCCCTTTAAATAAGCTGAAACTGGAAAGAATAATTTAAGTATAGAACTACAAAGAAAAAAAAGAACACAGCAAAAATATATTATGACAAGTATAAATTCAACAGTAGACATTATAAAGTACTGAGAGTTACTTTTCATCCAAGGAATCTACATTTGATAATAAGCAGATATTTTTCTCCTTCAGTTTGATTTCTGGCTATAAAGAAATTTTTCACCTTTAAAATTCTGTGATTTGAAACATACCTGTCACAATTAGATCCTACTCTGTTGATTAATTTTTCCATGGCTTCCTCAGTTTCTCTCAATTTTTCTTGTAGTTGGGTGAGTTCATAATCAGCTGCAAAAGAAACAGGATCCCAAGAGCTATCACTGGAATCTTTGAAAACTTATTCCTGTTCTGTTAACAAAGCTGGCTTGTCTCAGCAAAGAGTATACCCAGACAAACTAATTTGGAGGCAGCTAAGAGGCACAAATAAGAGAGCCCCTAGGAATGTTCTCTTTCACTTCTCTAGGTATAACAGAAGGAGTAAAGAGAGTTCCCTGAGATACAGACAAGGAACCATCTCAGAATGTCTCACAAGCAACCACTGATATGCAGAGTGATTGGCTGATTATAAATGTCTTGGAGATTGAAATGATATGGCAAAAAATGTCTCCCAATCATATGTTCTAATGGAAATGTAGTAATAGTCTAACCTATTGTGAAGTTACCTGTTCTCACTAAATTTACCAAATAAATTCTTGTGAACAAAGATTCAAAGTTATTGTATTTAACAGATTTTCTATGGCAGGGAGCACAGGGCCAAGAGACAGCTGCTTCCTGGCGGGGGCTGGGAGATTGCTCCCTGCCCCTGGGAGCTGCCTGCTGCCAGGGCGGGCTCTAGTGGTGAAGCACAAGCAGGGACAATGTTCCCCTGCTCCGGCAGCAGGCAGCTCTAACCCTGGTTCCCAGTGGGGGTGGGAGGGGACAGGAGGCTTGGAAAGACCTGCGGGGAGAGGGGCAGGTCCCAGCCCCCTGTCCTGATGTGCTTGTGGGGCAGCTAGCAGCAAGCCCCCAGGTGGGCAGGGGTTCTCCACCCAACCGAGGCTGGCTGCTACCTGCCCCACTGGCATCCAGCAGCATTTACATGTGTAGACACTCCCAGTCACCATGCCCACATGAGTGAGGGACTACACAGTTGTTACTGCACAGTCATTTAGTACTTGCTTATCCAAGTACTAAATGACTGGGCAGTAAGTGGCGCTACCGTGCAGTACCATCCCTGCATGTTTTTTAGCCGCTACTGCATAGTAGCAACGAGCTTGTTATTACTGTTCAGTAGTGTCGCCATCATAGTTCATGCCCGGAGACGCTATGGCACCACAACAATGAGCTACGGTGCAGGTGCTCACTGCTACTGCGCTGTAGCATCTTGTATAGACATACACATTGATCCAGCCAAAGCCCAGACTGGGGTCTCATCAAGCAGCACACTGCTCAAACTCATATGGAAAAACAGCTGCTGCTTTGAGGCACTTACAAACTGATTCAGCAAAGAATGTGTTTAACTATATGCACCACTGACTTCAATTGTTTCATGACATCAGGCTAAACAGAAATAAGTTGGGAAGAGAATCTGAAGTGGAGAGAAGGGTAGTGACTTCTGAAAGGTTGCAAAGCATGTTAATATTAGAGAAAGAACAGAAGTCTCCTGATTCCCAGTCCAATAATCTATCCACTAACCCATACTGTCCGCACTTCCCAAGTGATAGATACTTAGGAGTACAGATAGAGGCATACAAACATAGTTGGCTGGTATCATTTGTTTTCCAGCACTAATTTTGTAATTCTATAAAATCCTGTAGTAAATCTTTGGCTCCTTGAAAACATAATTCTTTTAACCAAGTATTGTAAAAATTATTTTTATCTCTAATTTTTACCATTAGCTGTTATTTATTTCACAAAATTGCTGTGCATGTGTGTGTAGATCTGTGGTTCTCAACCTTTTTAGAGTCAAGGCATCCCTTGGAAAATGCCAGTTCTTACTTTTCACTCATTTTTTTGACTACAGAAAAGTACCAGAGCAACCATAAGAACTACTTCCCAGTTAGGGCGGCTAGGATCTGGAACCAACTTCCAAGGGAAGTGTGGCTGGCTCCTACCCTGGGGGTCTTTAAGAAGAGGCTTGATGCCTTCCTGGCTGGAGTCATTTGAGCCCAGTCTTTCTTCCTGCCCAGGCAGGGGGTCAGACTTGAAGATCTACAAGGTCCCTTCCGACCCGACTTCTGTGATTCTATGAATTCTTCTGTTGCAAAGAACTCAGGAAGACCACAGCAGGTCAGAAATGTTTCTAACACTATAAATTCCTGTTTGAAATCTTTGGGTTCATCTTGCAAATCATATTTACACACCTTGCAGTGATGACATTGTATGACACCCAGCAGCATTAATAAAAGTATCTCAAGGCACCCTAGCTGAGAATCAGTGATATAGATAATAAAATGTATAGTACTGTACATAAGACCTGTGTGATATTACCAGACATACATATTTATGTCAAAATTATTACACTTATGGTAAGGAAAACATGACATGACTCTACTGATGGTACTCTCTTTTAATACGCTAGTTATATTTTCTCTGAGAATCTAGACAACAAAACAATGCATTTAAATAGTGCTGTTATAATAATAACCATTTGTCTGAACTTTAAAACTAACAAATTGTGTAATTACAGCCTAGAAATAGACAGACTTATTATGTCATTGGTATAATTTCCATCGCTCATAGGAAAAAAAAGACAGTAATGAGCAAGAGAAAAAAAAGTTGCCCAATTTCTTTATAATGCAGATATCACCTTTTAGCAATCCAAAAGAGGTGAAAATGGGAGGAAAGAATGCAACAGAGAGCATAGTAACAGTTCAGTATATACAAATGCAGAAAAAGACCCCGTCTAAGGGCCCTTAAAAAGTATCATAATCAAAAATTTCCTATTGCAGCCACATCCCAAATTAATTTTTAATCATCTGATATTTTTGGCCTTTTGTTATTTAGTGAAGTTGATTCAGTGAAAGTCAACAGAAACACTTATCACTTTCAGTGGGCTTTGTTTCAGGCCCCTATTCTGCAGACTTGTTAGTTAAGGTTTGTCCAGTGCTTTGAAGGTATAAAGTGCTAATTATTATTATTGCTTACTGGAGATCTAAATCATACAGTTAGTTTCTTTATAGGTTTGACTGGATTCATAAGTGATGAATTTAAAGACCAATTAAATGATTATCTTGCCCTGGTGAAAAACCTTTTACCCTCCAATCCTGCAATTCATGGAGTCACACCTACATGCAATATATTGCAGGAGTGGAGCATTATATTCTATAGATCTACTTTAGCATTAGATAAGCTGAAGACTTTGTCCTTGTACAATCTGTATTGCATGCCTGTTTCTCTGTAGATGGAGTGTCCTTTGTACTAGTTATGAGTACTGGTGATATAATGGTGCTTTAAAAAAGTTTTTAAAAAATCAAATACTCTCAAAAAAGAGAGAAGTATAGGTTCTCCTTGTACTGTTTTATATTGTTCTCAAAGTGCACACACTTTACCTGTTACTGCAAAGAAATCAACCCACTAAATGGTTTTCTTATGCACATTCACTTAGACGGAAGGTGATGTCACAGTACCTGTTTTACCACAGAGTTGATTTATCCAACAGCAACAGAGAAGCTACTGCTTGCTGTCATATTACACAGAAAAGCAATTTTGGTGTGTCCAGAAGACAGAGAGACAGGTCTGAATATCTGAACAGTAAGCAGTGAGGTGGGTAATATCTAATCATCTTGGAAATAATACTTACTGATTTTCCTATTCATGTTTCCAGGTATAGTAGAAGGACATTTCCGCTCCCCTGTAGTGGTTTTTCCCTTGGAAGAGAGCTGATAAGTGGAAAAAATGGCTATTGTAGAAGGTATAGCAAGAGCAGTACAGAAGCCCCAAAGAGATTAAAGCAAAGAAAGAGACAGAAATTAAAATTATACTAGAAACCATCTACTGAAAAGCACGAGAGAAAAAAATAAAATATGACTGCAAAGAAACCTAGAAATCTAGATTATCAAAGCTACCATCAGATTTTCATAACAAAGGAAATTTTAATGAAAGATGAAAGATCACCTGATAAAATGTCATGTTTATATTTAAAATATTTGCCCTCTGTTTCAAGTGGCCTGAATTGTGTGCACATAGCGCACACAAAGGGTTTATGACTTGTGTAACTACAGGCCAGAGTAAAAAAGTATCTAGTCCATTTCTCTCTCTCTCTAGCAAAAATGTTCTGCTATTTATTTGCTTCTCTGCCTTTGCACTCTCACTCTGACAGACCCACACACAGATGCCAGGAGTTTCTACTAAAAAGCTCTAACCTCTCCATGTACTGCCTCTCCTCTGCATGCTCTGTAAACACAGTGGATGCTCTTTAACTGCTTAAGCAACCCAGCCAACATATCTTATTCCTGGCTGCAGCAACGCTTCTGCTTCTCCTGTCACAGGACTTTTCTGAGCACACACTGACAATCATTCAGAATCACAGTTTGGTGCCAGGTTCCATCGTTGCTCTAGGAGGAGAGGCAATCTACAAAAGCTGCCACAAACCAGCCTCCCTCCCCTGCTGCCTGGTACACTGAAGTATTGTAATCAAGGCAGCAAACACTCTGGATAGCATGCATAGCCCTGTCAGTACCCTCTCCCTCTCAGTCCATTCAGGAAGAACAGCAGCAGCTCTGAATGGCTGCTCTCCTATCCCCCTACACTAACAGGTGACGTATCCGCAATAAGATATGTAGCATGAGCCAAAATAAAACCCATCTGAAGTTTATGTGGGCAAATATTAGGTCTTTTTGAGACATGGATATCTATAACATGTTCTAATGGCTTAAACCATGTTTAAGCTGCCTTTTTAAACCTGAATTTCAAGCCAGATTCTTAGCTAAGGTGGCTCCATTGAAGTCAATGAAGCTTCACTGATTTATGCCACTAAAGTTGCGTTCCTTTAATTCTCAGAGGGATTTAATATTTTTCCTTAACCTCTGGGAAGGAGAAATGATGCGATCTACTCTCACACACTCTTTCTCCAAGCAAAAGGATGGCTCTTTTAAAAAAATATATTCTTCTGGAAATCTTTAAGTGAAAGAACTAAAACCAGATATTACACTGGGACGTATGCTACAGTCTTAATGACAGTGCCATTGCAACAACTACCAAATGCAACACAACCATCTTTTACTGTCCCATTAATTTACTCATTGAAGATGGGTTGAAATAAAAATATTTTTGCCAAAACAATTTTAAAGTCAGCTCCAAAGTTAATATTTTCTTGTGATTTAATTAGAGTCAACATCCTGAAAAATGGATCCATCCTTCTTACCTTAAACAGAATATACAAGATGTATAGAAAGATTCCAAATCCATAAATAGGTATGATCTGTCCCACAAGGCCTCTCCCGCTGCCGCCGCCACCTCCGCCTCCGCTGCCTCCTCCTCCACCCCCACTTGCCTTGGCCTTGGCAACTGCTTCTGCAAGATGAGACCTTGGAAAATGGCCTCCAGCCCTGCCATCTGGGGCTACCTGGTGAGGCATCATTGACGGAGACCGGCCTGTTTTCCCTGGAAAAAAACACCCCAAACCACAAAGTAGTGTTTGTTTTTTCTCCCATTCTGTAAGTATCATGAAATACTCAAGGCTGGACTCATTTGTATCATATTGTCCCCAAGGACCATAGTCCCCCCCCACCATTAAGGTGTGTTGACTGTGTTAAAATTGTGGATGCTATAATTTAGGATGAGCAGCTCCATCAAACAGTTGGGCAAATACCATTTCTCTTCTCATTTCACAGAAATGGAAAAGAAGGTAAGGAGGTTAAGACAGACTTGAGATTGTTTGCCCTAAGCAAGGCGGTCCAATTTTGGTGCAGCTGGGGGCTGCACATGAAATTGTACGGGATATACGCTGTGTGAGCAGGCTCCAGGGATCCCACCCCCCAACCTTCTAGTTTCCTTCTGCACCAGCAGTTCCCAAACTCTGGCAGATTGCGTGCCACCAGTTTAAAACGATACAAACTTAAGCACCGCCAGCAAATTTTCCAGTTGAACTGTCAGTACCACCAGCAATTTTTCTGTCATCTAAAGTGATTACATGGAGACTAGACAGTCACCTCACTGTGATCCCCCAGTTGTCTTTCCTGCTAGGTGCAGGGGGTTGGACCTGATGATCTTCCAAGGTCCCTTTGGGCCTCACAATCTATGAATAATAAATTGGTTAACACGTACCACGGACAGGTCGTCGGCCTACTGCTGGTGGTACTGTGCCACAGATTGGGAACTGCTGCCCTACAGCGCCGGGCGAACCACCTGCCCAGTGCGCAGGCCCCTCCATGCAGGCAGTGGGGGCAGCATGCGGCCCCCAGGCCTCCCCTGCCACACAGCAGCCTGTCGGCCACCGGCTGGTCCCTTGGGGCCTCCAGCTGAGCGCCCCAGAGCCCGTGACAGGATCACACCTCAACAGAGATGAGTTTTTTTTTCCTGTGCCCCGAAGAGCTGCGACCCGCGCCTGAGGCGGGCCTGAATCTTCACCACAATTTGGGCACGTTGGTCCAAGGCGCCAGTGTCCGCAGGGCGCCGCGCCGCTCTGTGCTCACACGCGCCTCGCACTAGCGGCGGCCCCGGCCCGGGCTGGCGGCGGGAAGGACGCGAGGCGACTCACCTGGTGGCGGGCCGGCGCCGACCTCCTCCCGGCGGGGCTGGGGGCAGCGACGGGCTCCGCGGGCCGGCCGTCGCCGCGCGGCGCCGCCTCTTCCGGGGCAGGGCTGCACGGGCTGTCTCCCAGCGGCTCGGAGGGGGCCCGCACCCGCCGGGAAGAAGCAGGGCCCCGAACTGAGTTTAAGATCGCACGTTGTTGCGTTGATTTTGCTTTGTAAAATGATTTCAGACGTAGCTTTTGCGCGCTCTCACGCCGGTTTGGACGGTTCAGAGTGTTTTGCTCTGTTGAACGGATTCATATGCACAGCTTTGGCTCGCTCTGCACATCCGTCCGACTGTTTTGCTGTTACCTCGATTCCCGTTCAGCTTTTCGCTCGCTCTCGAGCCACTTCGCCTTTATTTTGCTCGGTTATATTGATTCATATCCATAGATGTCATAGGCGTTAGGGCTGGAAAGGACCTCGCAGGATCATCAGGTCCAGCTCCCCCCCGCCCCAAGGGCCAGGAAGTGTGCTGGGCTCAAATGGCCCCAGCGAGATAAGCATCCAAGTGGTATCCAGGTTAGGTGCTTGCACCACTTCTGGGGGAGTCTCTTCCAGACTCCGGAGACTTGGACGGTAAAGAAGTTTTTTCCTATGTGCAGCCTAAAACGGGTTTGCAGGTGTTTGTGACCCCTTGGGGTGCCCTGGTGAACAGTTGCTCCCCCAGATCCTCATGCACACACACCCCTGATATACTTATAGGCTGCCACCAAGCCACCTCGCTTTCTCTTCTCCAGGCTGAAGTGTCCCATGCCGCTCATGCCTTTATTCAAGCTTTTGTTTTTTCTGCATATTAACCAGTTCATTTTGCTTTGCTATGCTGATTCATATTCAGCTGTTGCTCTCTCTGCACATTAACCAGTTTATTTTGCTTTAGTTTCTCAAAATTCCACCAAATTCACTGTTTTCCCCATGCAATTTGCTGTTTTGCTGTGTGGGGTACATTACACTTTGCGTTTTGTCTTCCAGCCCTGCTGGGAAAAGCTCAACGTAAATCGAGGTAACAGCAAAACAGTCGGACGGATGTGCAGAGCGAGCAAAAGCTGTGCACATGAATCCGTTCAACAGAGCAAAACGCTGAACAGTCCAAACCAGTGTGAGAGCGCGCAAAAGCTACATCTGAAATCATTTTACAAAGCTAAATCAATGGAACAACGTGCTATCTACATTTGCTCCTTGCTCTCCAGGTTTCTCCACAAGGAGAAATGAGTTGAATTACATTTCAGTCTCCTTGCACTGTGCCACGGAGTTAGGCAGAAGTGGGAAGTTCAGAGCTGGAGTCTACAGTATGGCCAGAGGAGAAGCCGGAAAGACAAGCAACCAAGGTGGGCTACCTGAAGAAGGGTGCTGCAGCCAAGCTTAGGTCCAGCTACAAACACCCCCTTCTTGGCACGTAGGGAAGGTAGCTGGTGCTGGACCAGACCACCTTTGACAGTATGACACCCACTGGAGGCAGGCCACACAGCAAGCACAAGCGCACACACACAGATGGACACAAAACCAAAATCATTGCTGAAATATTACTGAAAATAATCCTTGATTTAATTTTATATTCTCTGAGTCACAGTGTTGAACATTTTTACAGAGGGGGGTGATGAAATCCAATGAAAGGTATTTCATAGAGGCAGAATAAACTAACATTGCCATTGAATAAAAGGATTATATCACCAGTATGCCAGAGTCCTGAGCAGGAGTTATAAAATGCAGTATCAATACTGTCTTGGTAAGTTATATCAGTTTTAAAAAATCTGTTCAAACATTCTGTTAAAAAGTTTGTTTGGACCAAGAATTATGTATTTTTAAAGTCTTGTGGGAATGAGCAGCTCTGTCCAAATGCACGGTCTGACCCAAAACACTCTCAAGCCACTTCAGCCCTTGCCTTCATTCTCTTCAAAGTTATTATATAGTCTAATTTACTGAATTATTAAAAATGAACCATGCAAGACATATCTTATTTACAAGGAAGTCCTGTTGATACAGCAGGAATGGCTTATAACAACAGGTTGTTATGGAAACAATGATGATGTCATACAGAAAGCACTTGTTACTTCTGGTGGGGATTAAGCAGCGGGAGCAGATAAACTTTCAGGAATCATGTCATATTCATGAAAGTGTCCTTTAGAAAAGAGCAAAGTGAGCAGGGGATACAGAAAATAATTGACAGAGGAAACTGGACTTTTTTTTCTTACATTTTCCATTAAGCTAAAAACTTCCATGATCCACTCACTAAAAACTTAAATTCATACAAGTGGAATCAAGGCTAGAGGAAAACTGCCTTGGCCTTGTACACTCTAGACATTCTCAGAAAAACAATTAAATAGGTTCCAATTAAATAGGTTTCCCATTAGCTTTTCTGTTCTGGGTCTATTACAATGCTATTTTCTTATTTTTATTAAATGTTTCCTCTCTCTTTCCATTGTGAAAAACTTACATAAGATCTTTAAGACAATGAACTACATAGAACAAAGTGAAACTGTTCATTATGCTGTCAAATACACTGGAAATATGTGGGGGGGGGCATTTCTCTGATCTTCAATTCTACTCATCTTTGGTGCCAAGTATAAATGAAAATTCAGACAGGAGGGCACTTATTTTTATGTGGATGATGTTGCCATAAAGCCGGCACTCCACTCCCAGCCTACCTACTTTGATGGCTTATACAAATTGCAGGCAATACTAACAGCAACATGTGTATAACTACGCAGGACATATTATGTCATGCAGTAATACATACTACTCACAACACAAAATCTTACAACTGAAGATCTTACTGAAATCAGTGCGACAAATACTGCATGCCACAGAGCAATGACAAAAAGTCAGTAAAACTAATTTGGAAAGGCAGTTTATAAAATTATATAAAATATTAATCTATGCTGGATTTTAGCTGCTTTTTTTAAAGTGTATTTTTAAAACATGAGACAAAGGGAAACACCCCCATATATCCAATACTCATTAGCTATTATGTAGTTGTCAATCTTAATGTGACTAAGTGGTTTAAATAATATCTTAATTAAGAAACATCATCTTTGTGCCATAATCAGCTGTCATGAGATGTGCCCTCAGCACAGCTGACCCAATAAATGGGCAGACATCAATGTTGCCCAGGGGTGTCCTTCAGAAACAGGACCATGAAGCACCAAAAGCGCCTGCCTGGGGTGGCTGAAGAACATGTCTGTTGCAGATAAGGCAGCTAAAACTATCACTGGGAATTACTGATCTCACAATTTGGGGCATTTGTGGCACAAGAAAGGGCAAAGACATCTGTTTGCTCAGGTTTTATACCACTATAAAAATGTTTATGGCAGCCCAAAGGTGCTGTCTCTTTGTAGCCTTGGTGCGTGGGGCAGGTGTGAATTCCTGTGAATGTGGTGCTTAGGAAAGGTGTCTGATTGACATTCATCGTGCATGAAGTTTTCTATCCACAGAACGAATCCAGCTCAGCCAGTGACACTGCAAGCTTCCACCCATAGATGTGCCATCGTACCTCATTGCAGCCCAGGTAGGCTCCTTCTGAAGACATTTCAGTGCCTGTTTATTTACTCCTCAAACGCTCTGCTGAGACCAAGGCAGCAGTTACCAATCAAGGTAGATTTTACAACGTGGAAAGCTTTGTGGAGCACTGGACTGGTGCCAGGACATTTCACACAGGCTGACAACACTATCAACTTGAATCCACTACTAACATGGGCTCAAGACACCTTGGTGGTCACTAAAGTGTTCCAGATTGCATCGTTAATCCTTTGAGCTAACCAGTCCTTCCAGTGATACGGTTTTCAATGGCGGAAAAATGGAAAACACTGTAATATTTTTTCATGTAAATTTAATTTCTCCAAGTCCTTCAGTACCATCCAGGTCATTGGAGAATTATTTGCATGGCACCAACAGTCCACTAGGTGATTTACAGGCAACTACGGACACAGCACTGACTAATCCAAACAGGCGGAGGATAGAAGCAATGAGGCTTAATATAGAGCAGGCTAGAGGAAGGATGATGAGATACATAGCTTCCTGAATTGATTGGATCTTCTACTTTTTCCCCCACTTCCAGTAGCTAAGTCTCTAGTTTCTCATCTTTATGCCATTCGGTGTTGTAGACTTGGTCGTGTCTCCTCTCTATAGTATCCCAATTGTTTCATACTTTCTTTGCTTCAAATTATTGTGACTGGCTGTCTCTAAACCCTCCCACTTTTTGCTACAGCTGTTTTGAGGTGACTAGTACAGAACACCACAATCCAGAAGAGGACGATTTAATTTACAGTATTATTCTGTTTTCAGTATTTATTTTAATCTCATTTTGGGAATGGTATTTTGCTATCCAGTATTCTTAAACACTTCATTCTCAAGGAAGAGAGAATAAGCAACCACCTATCTTATATCAATAAAATGATGCCATACTTCCTATCAAACCATCAAAATACAAACTTTGTGTGTAAAATTCTCATTTCTGTTTTGTTCCATTTGCTGCCAAATAACATTGGAAGAAAAAGTCCCTCAATACTTGTACCAAATACTGTTTCTACAGGTCTCAAATATATTTTTCAGTCCTGGGTTAGAAGACAACTGCCTTTCATGAGGCTTTAGATACAGTAGTTCTCAACTTTTTTAGACTCAGGTCACTCCTTGGAAAATGCCAACTTTTAGTTTTCACTAGTTTTTTGACTAAAGGACAATAATAGAGCAACTTTTCTGTTGCAAAGAACTCAGAAATACCACAGCAGGTCAGAATTTTTTTAATGTTATGGATTGTTATTTGAAAACTCTGGGTTTATCTTGTGAAACCTGTGCACACCTAACAGTGCTAACATTGCGTGGTACCCATAGTACTTTTGAAGGATCTCAAGGAATCTCAGGGCACCGTGGTTTAAAATAATTGATTTTAAAGTATGCCATGGCCCTTTCAAAAGATTACCTGCCTTCTTTCTGACTGATTGAGATTATACAGCCCAACAGACCTGATAACAAGATGTGGTAACCTTATCTGTCACTCCTTGAATGTCTGTTGCAGCCCAATTAACCTAAATAAGGGTTTTAGTGATTCTTTAATAATACTTCAAATATCTGTAAAAGAAGTTAATATTAAATAATAAGTTTCTCCTAAAATTTATCTAAGGAAGTTTAAATCCAAATAATGGTGTTGAGTGTCCAACTGACACCTCTACTGTCTGCTTGTATAGGATAAAAGGTCAAGTTATCTCTAGGATGCAGGCTAAATCCTCCTCAAAACATGGGCAGCATGTCACAACCAGAGAGCTTATTCATCCTACACCAGGTTAATAGTCAGCTGAATAAAAATAAAAATCTATTCTGACTTAAACCTATTCAGTAAATGGATATGTGGAGCCTTTGAAAACCCAGCTGATTACATGTAGTTTCTTCTGTGAGGAAAGTGCATATCTTACAACTAGCAAGGCAGTTTTGAGGCATGTTACTGCACTATATTATGTATTAATATATCTAAACATCTTACTGGTATTGAAAAAAATTAAGCTCATAGAAGAACTGTATTTAAATGTGGACATTGCATGAATATACCTTGGCTGGCCAGCTGCAAAGTGCTGCATTTTGCCATCAGGTTGAATTACAAGTATATGTTCCCATTACCATCTTATAATTATACTCTATCTAGCTAGATACTTGCACAACTTGCTGCCCATAGTTTCAGAGTGTTTTCCATCTTTAATGAATTTGTCTTTGTAACATCCCTGTTAAGTACAGAAGTATGATTACTGCCCTGTTAGAGCCAAAGCAGTTATAAGCCCTCCACCCCAGCCCCCAGAAAAGACACAAAGCTACTATTAGACCCAAAAGTCTGTTTTTAAAATGCAGTTATGTTAAACGTGCAGCCATCCAACTTTAAAAAAAAGTTTCTCTGTTTCCCTTTGGAAATGCCTGCAGTTATTACAGCCTGACTTCTGCAGCACTGAGAAGCAAGGAGCCCTCACTCCAGCCCTTGCTAGCAGATAACATGGTAACGCAGTCGGGTAGGCTGCCACCTATGCAAGAGCACTCTTGGCTTCATGGAATATTTGACAGTTTTTGACTGTGGTAAAATAACTGATAGTAAGTTGATTGGCACAGATCAGAATTGCTCAATCAAGATTTGCATCACTTGAATTTATTTTTATAGAAAAGTAAATGTCGTTTGGCAGGTGGAATTAAACTGCTCCTATCAAATTGAAAAGTAGACCATATTTCTACAGTGAAATTGAGTATCTAATAGAGACTACATCTGCAGTTGGAAAGAAGCATCTAAAGTGCAGTGCTAGAAAGGGCTGAGTACTGTCCCCAAACTAGAGATTAACTCACAATTAGCTTTAAATATGCAGGTCCCACTACAGTCTAATGTTCCTGTGCTTTGCTGAATTTGGGCAGAACATTCAGCACTTTGTAGGGCCTTGCTCTGGATTTGCTACCTCAAAAACAAGCACTAATCCAGCAGCTCCTGATCTTTCTGGGCATATGACCTCCTTTTTCTAGCACAGTCTCTTCCAAGATAATTTATTTGGAGCTCATAAACCCACTCGAGTTTATGAGTCTTGGTTTAGGAATTGCTGCAAGAAAAGTATGTTCTCTTTTAGTTTTGTCACCTCAAAAATCAGCCCCAAGTAAAGGTTGTAAATACGACCATGTGTGCTGGCCTGCATGAATACAAGTCTTTAAGATTTTCCTAAGGATAAAGAGTGGTATTTTCTAATTGCAGGTCTAGCTTTAAGGTTATCCTAGGCGAAGTGGAATTTCTGTAGATAGGTAACTACACGGTCACGTCAAGCCACAGCACTAAAAGAGAAACCACAGCCTTATGCTTGGCTCCACCAGTGCTGGGTAGGTATAAGCAAGTCACTTCCCCTCTCTCTGTCCCACACTATTTCCACTTTACAGATGAACAAAAGTACACCCTCCTTTGTAAAGCTCTTTAAAATCTGCTGATGGAAAACATGGTGTAAGAGAGAAGTTAAGTTATATAAAAACTTCTCCACTCCTGTAATCAGATCCCTATTCCCATGGAGAGCTCTGTTAAAATGAGACTCTGAACTGACCCGGGTTCAAGAAAGCTTGTGCTTATCTAACCTGCCTTCTAACTCGCAAATTATGCAGCAGATTATGTTACAAATTCAGGATCTACAAGGGCTAGAAGGTAGGTAAATGTGTGCATTTTGTGTATTTTTCATTTCTTACCATACATGAAAAGTGAAGCTTGACTGTGTAATATGAAGAATGTATTTTGCTAAAACCAAACTAAAAAAAACCAAACCCATGCAGTAGGAAACTAAAAGACCATGGTTTAAATGAACTTTGGTTTTGTATACAACAACAAAAGCAAGACATACACAATGCAAACAAATAATAACATAAAATGTAAAAGCTTCAAATAAGGAATGGCAAAAGACCATGAACACAAGATGCCATAATTTAAAACTTCTTTTGCAATGTATGCCTGAGGTATATCAACAAAGATAGGAGTCAAATGAAGTTTGGGAGATTTGGTGAAGGTTTTGGGGAAAAGCAATGCAAATTGTGTCAGACATGGGAGCAATGAACTACTATGGGGTCTGAAGTTCCACGGCATGCAGAAAATCTCTGAAATGAAAACAAGAGCATGTGGCATCCAAAACTTTTTTTTGTGAACAACAGACATATAACACAGGAGAGGCATTAGCAGTGTTTGTCTAAAGTCAGGCAGAAGGCAGGGTAGATTTTGTCTCAGATTACGGGCATGTATAGTTTATGCTATGCACCTCTGATTTAGTTAGTCTATAAAGTACAAATTTACCCTATCTTCTGCCAGACATATAACACAGCATGTCAAATGTAAAAGTGCTTTACACAGCAGTGGGGAAATAAAAGCCACAAAATAAAAGTGCGGGTAAAAGGGCCACAACTAGAACAGCCACTACACTGCTGACCAGGGAAGTGGGGAGGGGAAGAGAAGTGGGAAATGTCTGGTCAAGCCCATGAACAACACATGCCCCTGGAGGTGGGGGGGACATAGCGACTGCCCACAGGCATGGTGGCAGTGGTGGGAGGGTGGCAGCAGTGAGTGGGGAGTTCCCGCAGGTGACCACAGCGGTGTTGATGGCAGGGATGGTGAGCATCAGCCGGTGGTCAGTGACCACCCACAAATGCTGCTGGCAGCAATGGTGGTGGCCAGTGGTGATTGGGGACTGCCCGCAGATGCCACTGCTGGTGTTGGTGGCGAGGGGGTGGTGGGTGGCAAGTGGCAACAGCCCAAGGGCACTGCTGGCAATGTCAGTGGCGTTTTTTGCAGGGGTGCACCGCCAATCTCAGGGGGTGCATGTGCACCCACATGTACCCCCTACGCCAATGGTCAAGTCCCATTCTTAAAAGATGAAGTTACATGTTTCATAGATTGTTAGGGGCTGGAAGGAACCTTGTAGATCACTGGGTCCAGTATCCCTGCACTAGGCAGGAAAGGACAAGTGGGGTCAAGTGACCCCAGCGAGGTGACTGTCCAGTCTCCTTTTGAAGATTTTCAGGGTAGGTGACTGCACCACCACTGGAGGGAGTTTATTCCTGGACTTGAGCCTGAAGTGGCCTTCCAGAAATTTGTATCCATTGTTCCTGGTCTTCCCCAGGGGTGCCCTGGTGAACAGCTGTTCACCAAGTTTTTGATGCACACCCCTGATATTGTGGCAAGCCACTACCAAGTGCCCTCTCAGCCTTCTCTTCTGTAGGCCAAAGAGGCCCAAGTCCCTCAGCCTCTCCTCGTATGGCTTATCTTGCAAATCCCTGATCATAGGGGTGGCTCTTCTCTGAACCCTCTCACATTTTTCCACATCCTTGTTGAAGTGCAGTGCCCAGAACTGGATGCAGTACTCCAGCTGTAGTCTCACCAGTGCAGAGTATAGTGGGAGTATCACTTCCTTAGTTTTGCATGAGATACAATGGTTAATGTGTGACAGGATGGAAACTCAGGGTCGCTGTGCTCCTCCCTTAGTTACCCTCTATATCACGCTAAGCTGCCTATCTGCACTTCGCAATCTTGCCCACCACGTCTTTGGTCTTATGTGAATTATAGGGAGGCTACCTTTAGTCTTCCTGGTCACAGTTCTCCTGTCCTATACTGGGCCCGTATTTCAGAATGGGGTTTGGGTGCACCCTAGCCTTATGGGCTATGCGTGGCTCCAACCACCCTTGTACCACGCCCCAAGCCTCGTGGATGTACCGGATGTTCTTTGGTCTTATTAGATGCCTTCTCGTGCTGCCCCCTCTCTCGGGGCTTCTCGCACTGCCCCATCTCTCAGGGCTTCTCTGGGGTCTCCACATGGCCGTGGCTCCCCTATGAGACCTCCTCCATCTCCTTATAGCCTCACCCGGTCCTCCGGTCTTACAACAACAACAAAACAATAACACAAGACCCTGGGCTATAACACAAAGCTAAACTGCTCGGCTAACCTCCTTTGAGTCGCCCTCTGTGGGTGCTCCAGCCTTCATTAGCATAACCGACTGCTCGCGTTCAGGCTTTTCCCCTTTGCTTAGTCAGGTAGCATCCCTTCTCCTTGACTGCCAGCCGAGAACCCCTCTCTCGGCCTCCAGCCTGTGCTTATAGAAGTCAGCCCTGCCCCTTCCGGTCTGCTGATTCAACAGGTGTGGGCCCCTAGCTCCTCCTGGTTGCCCTGGCAACCGGCACCTGGTGGCCATTCCTGCTCTTCAAGTAGCAGGCACCTTAGTGCCCTGCTACATAATGCATGCCAGTGTGTTGTTTGCCCTGCTGGCCACAGCATCGCATTGCCAGCTCATGTTCATGCGATGGTTGATCATTACCCCTAGGTCCCTTTTGGCCATGGTGCAAGTCAAATTGTCCCAACCAAGCCTATAGTGATATTGGGGATTTTTTGCCCCGAGATGGAGCACCTTACACTTCTGAGTGTTGAACTTCATCTGGTTCTGGTCTGACCAACTCTCCATCCTGTCCAGGTCCACCTGTATCTGTAACCTATCTTCTAGTATGGCCACATTCCCCCATAACTTGGTGTCATCTGCAAACTTGGCCAGCGAGCATATCACCCCCACATCGAAATCATTGATAAAGATGTTGAAAAGAACTGGTTCAAGCACAGACCCCTGATGGACACCACTGGCCACTTCTCACCAGGATAACACAGATCCATTCATGAGAACTCTTTGGGTCCTACCATGCAGCCAGTTTTTCACCCCATGAACTGTTGAGCAGTTAAGCCCACAATCTTCCAATTTTGCCACAAGAATATCATGGGACACTAGATCAAAAGGCTTTTAGAAGTCTAGGTATATAATGTTGATCTTCTCTCCTGTGTCCATGTGGCAAGAAATCTGTTCATAGAAGGAGATGAGATTCATAAGACAAGACCTATTCATGATAAAGCCATGCTCGCTGTTGTTCAGGACCTTACCCTCAATGGGCACATCCACACGAGCACACACGTGCCTCTTGCCCCACCTCAAACTCCTTTGAGGCGAGGCAACAGGCACATGCAGGAAGAAAAAAATGTTCCCCATGTTGCAAGTTTGCAGTGCGGGGAGAAAATTTGACCCCTGGATATTCAGGGGTCTAAAAAAAGCCAAGTATAAAAAAGCAGGGCAACTGGAGGCTGTGTCCTCCAAAGAGATGCTCTGGCTGCCAGAGTGTCTCTATGGTTGCCCCTCACCCTGGTGCTGGTGAGTAAGGGGTCAAGGCCCTGGAGGAGGGGGGAAGGGACTGTGGGGGGGACCTCTGCCCCCCCATAGCACCCCAACTTCTGCCAGCCCCCCCAGGCCCACCAACCACTGATGCAGCCAGCCCCTCCCCCTGCTGGCCCCCGCCCTGAGGCCCGCAACCCCTGCCAGGGCTGGCCCCTCCTGCTGCCAGCCCCCCCTGAGGTCCCCAATCCCTGCCTGGGCTAGCCCCTCCCCCTGTCAGCCCCCCCGAAACCCCTGACTCCTGTTGGGGCTGGCCCCTCCCTCTGCCAGCCCCCCGAGCCCCCTTCCCCCTGGCAGGGCCAGCCTCTCCCCCCACCAACCCCCCCGAGGCCCCTGAGTCCTGTTGGGGCTGGCTCCTCCCCCTGCCATCCCCCCCCGAGCGCCCCTCCCCCTACTGAGGCCAGCCCCTCCCCTCCCCTCGCCAGCCTCCCCGAGGCCCCTGAGTCCTGCCATGGCCAAATGGGGCCAGGAGGAGACGCTTTGACAGTTCAAAGCAGGCCACCACACCTGGTGATCCTCCCCCTCTATGCGGCACTGGTCAGGCCGCAGCTGGAGTACTGCGTCCAGTTCTGGGCGCCACACTTCAAGAGGGACGTGGACGATATGGAAAGAGTTCAGAGGAGGGCCACTCGTATGATCAGGGGTCAGCAGGGCAGGCCTTATGAGGAGAGGCTACGGGACCTGAACCTGTTTAGCCTCCACAAGAGAAGGTTAAGGGGGGACCTTGTGGCCTGCTACAAACTGGTCAGGGGGGATCAGCAGGTATTGGGGGAGTCCCTGTTCCCCCGTGCGCTGCCAGGAGTGACCAGGAATAACGGTCACAAGCTGGCGGAGGGTAAGTTTAGATTAGATATTAGGAGGCGCTACTTCACAGTCAGGGTGGCTAGGGCCTGGAACCGGCTTCCAGGGGAAGTGGTGCAGGCTCCTAGCCTGGGGATTTTTAAAAGGAAGTTAGATGAGCACCTTGCCGGGGTCATCTGACCCCGGTGCTCTTTCCTGCCAAGGCAGGGGGTCGGACTAGATGATCTACCTAGGTCCCTTCCGACTCTAGCTACTATGAAACTATGAAACTATGGAACATCCACACCTAAATGGCTGGGCAGGGGGCACAAATGGCAGTAGTGCCACACAAAGACCAACCCTGCAACCACAGTCCACTGACAACTGGCCCAGAGGGGCAGATGCCTCTACTGGCTCTGCAGTCCACATCTGAGTCTGGCAGGTGAACAGCAGGTCACAGCCAGACAGCAGCCCCCATTGCCAGACTGCTGCAGTGGGTAGAGGGTGCAGGGAACTCTCAGGGCTGCTTTAGCAGTCCAGCTGGCACAAGGTGTAGTGTACACAGGTACCAATTGGTTGGGCCCCAGAAGTCCAGAGAGCTAGTAGCCTTGAGCTACTTGCCAAGGCGGCTTTTTATACTGCTGGGGCCAAGACAGGGCAGCTTTTTATATTGCTAGGGACAGCACAGGTGCTGGCCCTGGGCTCTAGCACCACTCACTGAAGACCTGGGAGGAGCTAGGAAAGGTTATTTTGCCCCAAGTGGCATAATTTGCTCCACAACAAAGTGCATGTCCAAGCACGTGTGCTGAAGCAAAAAGCCCCAGCTCAAATTTGTATCACTTCTATTTGAGCTGCTGCAAGCACACATGCCTGCATGTGTAGACGCACCCTACGAGTGTATTGCACACAGATCCTTTAATGAGTTTTTCCAGGAGTTTCCTTGGGATGGAGGCTAGGCTGATTGGCCTACAATTGCCCGGGTCCTCCCTTTTCCCCTTCTTGAAGATGGGCACAATGTTGGGCCTCTTCCAGTCCTTATGGATCTCCCGTGTGTGCCATGATTTCTGAAAGAGTTTTGCCAGGGGTTCTGCAATGACCTCAGCCAGCTCCATCAGCACTCTTGGGTGAATCCATCTGGTCCTGCTGACTTATAAATATCTAGCTTTTCTAGTTGGTTTTGCACCAGCTCAGCATCCCCAGTGGGAAGGCTATTATTCCCACCATGCCCCCTATGATCTTTATCTCGCTTGTCTTTCCCGTTGGTCTGGTGAAATACCAAAGCAAAGTGGGCATTTAGGAGTTCAGTTTTTTTCCTGAGTGTCCATTACCAGATGTCCCAAGGTGCTAAGCAGGGGCCCCACACTTCCATTTGTTTTCCTTCTGCTCCCTACCTACCTAAAGAAGGATTTCTTATTGTCCTTGGCTCCCTTGGCTAACTTAAACTTAGTCGCCACCTTAGCTTTTCTAATCATTTCCCTACAAGTGCAGACCACTGTTCTATAGTCCTCCTTGAGGACTGTCCCTAGCTTCCACTGTATGCACGCCTCTTTTTTCTTTTTCAAAAGGACTGCAATGTCCCTATTGAGTTAGGAGGGCTTGCCAGCCCTTCTGCTACCTTTCTTCTTCATAGGAATGGGGGATTTTTGTGCTTTGAGGATCATGTCCTTGAGGAATGATCACTCTTTGCACACCCCATTCGCCTTCTGTCCCTGGTCCCGCATGTTATACTTAACCCACACTGAGGGCACTTAAAATGCAAACATCTACAGGTTAAAACTTTTTAACTCGTGCTAAGTGCCTTCTGAGTCTCTCAAAGTTATGCCACTTCAGGTGAGGGGTAACCCTGGACCATGCTACTAGCTCATGTAAGGGTAATTTCAGTCTTCTCCCCAGACCTAAATAAGCAATTTGTAGTCCCCCAGCATGCTGGGATGTACCACTCCCAGCTCCCCAAGCTCTACAAATGCAGACTAGGGGAGCAGGGATAGAACCCAGGTGTCCTGGCTTCTAGCCTCACTCCTTCTCACCAGCACTCCAGTGGCGAGTGAGAGCTGTGCAAGCAGGGTGGATAAAAATCAACAATTTTTAAATTTAAATCAGATGTTTTTAATTTAATCATATTTTTACTTATTTTTCATTAAGATGCTTTTTTTTTAATCCACCAATATAAAGATAGTTTTAATTTAAGATATCTTAAAGCTCAAAGATATCATCATAGAATAGAGAGTACAACTTCTAATTACATACTATTTGAGACAATATATTCATATAATCTTTTTAGAAAAGTTTTATAAATCAGTCACAACAGGTCACGGACTATATCAAGGGCCCAATTTTATGGGGTTCCCAGAGGCTCCTCTATAGATAAGATTAAAGAAAACCACTATACTCAATGAGATCCAGTTCTTAGTTTAGAAGATCTCATTAAGAATCTCTGTGATGCTTAGTTTCAGTTCTCAAACTGTGGATTTGTCTCTCCAGAGATAATATCCTTGTTAACCACAGTATATGGAGATGAGAGATAACAGACCTGATTACCTACCCATCAAACTTCTTGTCTCTCTGAAAGTTTGTGCACATTTTAACTTGTGTATTTTTAACTTTCTCTAAAAATGCAAAGTTTCAAAAAGTTAAAAAATACAGGATATCAAACAAGAGTGAACTTTTTGTAGAAAACAATGATTAAATCGAGGCTCCTGGCCAATGGTTTAAATCAATTTGATTTAAATCAAATCCACACTGTGTAAAGCAAGCAGTGGTATCAACTCAACTCAACTCTTCGCATGCAAATGCTCACAGCACATTCTAACTTTAACACTGATTAACACTGCATAAATTACGTATGGCCTAAATGTATGTAAGAACGGCCACTGACTGCGTCATACCATAGGTCTTGGTATCCAGGGTCACACAATGATCAGGAAGAAGGCTCTGGCTGGGAGGACCTCAAGGTAGACTCTCACAACTCTGAGCAGAGTTTCACTGAGCAGTGTCCACTGGCTTCTTGGACTCATTTGAGGGCCAGCGGGCATGTCTAGTGTGCTCTACTCAGTGTCCCCTCTTAGAGCACTTCTTTTAAACCTGTGACCTCACTCCTGTCCTTGTTTTCTCCTTAGTTGTCCTTTGAACTCAGTTGATGTGTCCCCAGTGGCCTCCCTACTAAGGGAGGCTTATATTTCCCCCTTGATGGGCCCAAACCCTTGATCCATTAGGCACATCAAAAGGCCTGCATCATACACGGCATACTCTGTTCAGTGTTCCCCCATTGGTGCATACATCTCATGGACGACTGGTGCCTCCCAAGTCTGGGCCGGCACCAGCAGGGCACAACTGGGGGCGGGGGGGTCCTCCAGTGGCCAGTTGCCAAGCAAACCTGCAGCACAGCAGTAGCAGAAGTGCTGGCACTAGCAGAAGCCAATTTCTGGGGTGGCACTAGCGCTCTCTGTGTCCCCCTACCAGGCAGAGCACTCGCTGTCAGGGGAGCACTAGCACTCTCGGGGGTGAGGGGGGCACATGCCATGCGCATCCCCTCACTACGCATTGCATATGATTCATCTTAAATCTATTACTTCACTCCTGCATCCATTTTCTTCTTTAGTTGTCCCTAGTAGTCACTTGATGTGCACTTAGTGGCTCCCATATTAAGGGGGGGCTTTTAGCTTTATTTGGTGGACATTTGCTCATGTTCCCAGCGCACATCAAACAGGTCTATGTCACAGAAGGTATACACTGCTTGGAGTCCCTGCTTGGTTCATTTATTTTAACCCTTTGATATTTATTCCCTCCTGTTTTATGGTGTCTCCCAAATTCAGCTGATATGTACCCAATAGCCTCCTCTAATAATGGTGGGGGTGGGGGGGAAAATGACGGCTGTTCTGTGGGTATTAAGCCCATGCTAACCTTCTGTAACAAATAGGCCTGTGTCACACAGTTCCCCCTTGAATACCTCATTATTAACCTGTGATCCCCATTTGTCTCATCCCTGTTTTCATTCCTGTTGTCCCCTGGCATCAGTTGAAAGACATTATAACAGGGGGGTCTAGCAGGTTCTTTGTGGGCTCATGCACATCACTCTGTGCATCAAATAGGCCTGTGTCACAGTTCCCCCAAACCACCACCACCCAGAGCTCTTGTAATGAACCTTTGATCCCCACTCCCACCCCTATTATCTCATTAGTTGTCCCCAGCATTAAGCTGCTATGCATTCAGTTGCTTCCCTAAATAAGGGAGGCCTAGAGTTTCCTTAGTGGGCTTAGGTGCAGTTTCACTGCATAAGAACCAGGCCAGCATCACACAGTCCCCCCTTGGAGTGCTCATGATGAACCTCTGACCTCCACTCCCATCCTCATTATCTTGTTAGCTGCCCCCAGCACTCAACTGTTATGTGTTTAGTTGCCTCCGTCACTAAGGGAGGCTCCCCATTCCCTTAGCGGGTATCATCACATAATAGATAGTTCTGCTTCACGTAGAATTAGAATCACAGAAAATGGGGGTTGGAAGGGACCTCAGGAGGTCTAATCCAGTGGTTCTCAACATTTTTTGTACCAGGACCCATTTATAAGTATTGATGGCCAGTCCCAACCCAGTGCTCCTCACTCCCAACCTGCTGCAGCAGCAAACAATGCTGCATGGCAAGCAGGGGGCAGCTGCTGCCATCGTGGTGCAGCCCTGATGGGCGAGCCTGGAGCCAGCCCAGGCTGGCAGTGGTGGCAGGTTACAAGCTGGTGCTGAGCACAGAAAAAAGAGTCTCCACTGGTGCTCTGTGCTGCAGCCACTCACAGTCTGTGTGGGCCTGCTTGTACCTGCTCAGGACAGCCCTGTGCGGGCTGCAAGCAGCTGCAGCAGGGACTGGCAGCTAGGGGATGGGGAAGGAGCTGCTTTCCCCCCCCGCGCTCAGCACCAGCTCCTTCCCTGCCAGCGAGCAGGGGTCAGGGCTGTGCGCTGCCCCCACCCTGTACCACAGGGCTGGGGGGGGGTACTGAGAGTTAGCAGGTGTGGGAGTCAGCGGGAGCATGGGGCCTGCACCGGTGTCCCAGGGCCAGCACCGGCAAAGCCCAGAGCAGGGCAGCAGGAGCATGGGGTCCCGGCAGGCAGGGGCTCTATGAAGCCAGGCCAGCTCCCCCCTCTCCTTGCTGGTGCAGTCCTGAGGGAGAAGAGCTGAGCTGGCCCAGCCCCAAAGGCTGGGGCAATACCCATGGTCCTCCCCTTCCCCTCACCTTTTTACCTGAGTTTCCCACGCTGGTGCAGCCACGAGGAACCACATGGTCCCAGGCCAGAAGCCCCTGCTAGGCAGGGGCTTCCAGGGAGGGGGTCAGGACTGGGCAGGCCCTGCTGTTTCAGGAGCCTGCCAGGGCTTCTCCTGGATCCTACTGTCCCTGTCTGCTGTCATCTTTCACAGGAACCAGGGACAGATAAATATTAATTTTCTAAATGTTTTTCAGAGCCCGCAGGCTGAATAGAATGGCTTAGTGGGCTGTATCTGGCCCGCGGGCCATATTTTGCCCCCCTCTGGTCTAGCTCCATCCTCTTTGGAACCCCCCTTCAGGTAGCTGAAGGCTGCTGTTAAATTCCCCCTTCATTTTCTCTTCTCCACATTAAATACGCCCAATTCCCTCAGCCTTTGTTGCGCTCCGCAGGACTCGCTTCAATATGTCCAGGTGCACCGCCCCCCTTGCAATACCCACCAGGAGCCTTTGACCCTCACTTCCTCCCCATCCCTGGCTCTGGCCTCCTTGGCCCCAGGCAGCCCCCAGACTATTCAGCTGCTTCCCACACTCAGGGAGACCCCTCGGTGTCTCCATGGGTGGTGGCCTTCAGTTGCCCCAGGGCCCAGCACATGGGAGGCTGCAGGGGAGGCTGAGCAGAGTATGGACAGCTCCCACCCCTCCTCCTCCAGCAGCTCAGAGGCCCCCGCCCCCCTGCTCAAGACCTCCCAGGTTCTGACATGTGACATCACTGTCTCCATGGTGAGGGGAGGGGTGCCATGATACACCACCCACGGACAGTCCCACCCCTGGTGCTGGGAGAAGGGGATCCTTACCCTCAGCTGGTGCTAGCACAATGGAACGAGGCTCCTGCCTCCCGTCCCAGAATAGGAGGGTCCAAGGCAGGAGCAGGGAGACAGAGTACCAGGTCGGAGACCATGGCCACCTGCCGCACACTTAGGTACTCCATGGTGGCCCTGGCCCAGTGCAGTCCACACTCCCACTCTGCTGGAAGTGGAGCCGGTTCTTGGGGCTGGTCTCGCTGGTACCCCTGAGGCACTTCTCGTATCAGTTGCTCTCGGGAGTTGCTTAGAGGTGGGAAGCTCAGAGGCTACATCCAGTTTTGCATGGCAAAAGGGGAAGAAGTCCCTTCAAGACCAGCCTGCCTCCTGTAGGAGTATGTGTGCTGGCCTGGCAAGCTGGCGGCTGGCCAAGATCAGTCAAAATGCCCCAGAACCCAGCTATCCTTGGGCACTCAGCTCAGAAGGGAAATCCATTTCTTCTGCTTTAGAAACATTATTTTGTCCTTCAATGGCTGGGCTCTGCCCCTTGGCTGCTCTTGTGGGGTGGGGTGACTTCCCCTGACTCCAGAGACAGGTGAGCTCTGTTTTTTGACTTGTGCCAAATGCCACCCTCAGCAGACATAGCTGTCAGCGGGTTCCTGTTGAGGAGGGGGTGGGGGGCTAAGGAGCCAAAAGTACGAGCCACGTTGCTGCCTCCCATGCTATTAGTTACAGCCGTGATTCTCAACCAAGATACTGGGCTACCCTGTGGTGCTGCCCAAAGCTTTGATGGATGACATGAGGTGTGAGGAGATAAGCAGATACATTAGTTGAATAAGAACAGGGTCAGGCTTGTCCCTGTGTGGATAGTTCCCCACCCCTGCTGCCCAGCCTCTCTGCAAGGAGGTAAGCAGTGTAATATATAAATTAGTTTCGGACACTGAGGACTACTGGGGGCTACTCAGTTCACATAAGTTATAGACACATGCCATGAGTCCAGAAAGGTTGAGAACCACTGGGTTACAGAAATGGGTGGGACTGAACTATTCCAATTCTGTGGGATTAACCTGAGAACAACCTTTGACCTTGACTCCTGTGTCATCTCAGAGTATCACCAGACCATCTTTGACCCCTACCATTTCTGAAATCATTATTTATAATCACTTCCCATGCGGACTATTCCAGCATCTTTGATTATAGCCTTCGTAGCAGTTGGTTGAGTATCATCACTGTAAACCTGCTTTCTCTTCTAACCAAAGATAACAAGCCAACACCTCCTACCCTTTGTGTCTTGCCCTGCATGGGTATCCTCATACTCAATGAAAAAATGATCTGCTATGTAAGTAGTTTGGGGTAAGACTTTGCAGCATGCCATGGCATAGGGATCACCCTTTCGCTGCATCAATCCACAACTTCACAGGAAAAGTTACAACAGCACAGGAAGCCTCCTCAAGATTTTATCTTGAGGAAGAGGGTAACTTGTATGTAATATTAGTAAGTTAATATAACAGGATTATCAAGGATATTAATAATCCTAAAATACTTTGTATATAAAATATTTTCTAGTAGTATTTTATATACTGTTAGATAGTGGTATCTATCAGTATGCAAAATATTTTCTACTAATATTTCCTTATAGAAGCAAGTGATCTGTCCCACTGAAAAGCTGAAAAATCTCACCTTTCCAATGATGTAAAGATTTCTGTTTCTATTCCTGATAGGTTGTAAAGTATCAGACCAGTCAGTAATTCAGTACTGGAAAGTACATACCCAGCATTTCAGTGTAGGAATCCATGCAGATGAGAAGGAATAATGTGGACGCCTGTCTTCCCCCCTCACTCAGCTCTGCACATGCTGACCCACAACCCTAAGTGTAGGGAGGAACAATGAAGAGGTCATACTCTATCCTCTCACATCCTATTACTGTAGAAGCAAGGGAGGATCTAGAACAGGGGTTGGCAACATTTTTGGGCAGAGTGCCAAAAACACCTGTAACCTTGACTTGTAAGATGCTGGCATGCCAGGGGCGGATGGTGGGAGAGCCATGAGAAGCCCAATCTTTACTGTGGTAGCACAACACCCAAGGAACATGTGCCAATCAAAATGCCTTTGTGTGCCAGAGTCTGGCACCTGTGCTGGGGGTTGCCAACCTTTGATGTAGAATTTTGAAAAGGGGGTACAGGTGATGAGCTGCAATATCACATATAAAACAATACATATTTTTCTTCAATTAAAAATAAACTAGAAGGTTTACTAATGGGCAAGGGCCTAGGGCTGTGTTATTTGATTTAAGACTAGGAAAAATGACTATAACTTCATTAGAATGAATTAAAAACAATCTGCAGAGCTGTGAAACAGAAGCTTCATTAGCAGGAACATTTAACAAATAGCAGAACTGCAGAACAAAGTATAGCTTGACTGTAGAATATCAAAACCATTAAAAAGGAGAAGGTCATTAACACTTGTGGAATAAAGAGGTAAATTATAATGACCCATGAAGACAATTGACTTCCTCGGCACTGCCTGAATAGAAATGCTGCTGCCACTGGTTTGAAACCATATGTGGACCAAGAATCAAAGGGGGGGGGGTACAAGTGCACCAGTGTACCCCCTCTTGATCTGTCCCTGGGCAGCAGGCAGGGTAGGGCACCTTAAAGATTAACTCTTTCAGAAAGCAATAAACTTTTGTAGGCTACAGCCTTCTTTAGATTGGCCCAGTAGGGATTTGTGAGTTTCTTCTCCCTTCTACTTTAGTACATAGGGAAATTATTTCAACCCCTATAGAATATGGAGCATTTCCTATGAGCTGCAAGGTATTCTCTGCTCTTCTGTTACATCAGCATTATTTCTGGAGGCAAAATACAGCTCTTAGATGGCTCTGAGCAAGATCAAGCCTGGAGGTGTCTTTTAGAGAAAACGATAAAAGCATTTGTTTTGAATACACATGCTTTATTTTTGTGAGGTAATTTTTTAGGGGTGTGCCAAGCAGGCCCTATTCTATTCAGATTTGGCCTGAATCAGGGACAGTGATTTGACTTGTTGATTTGGATCACTGTTTCTGATTCGATTCAGGTGAATCCGAATCTGAAGATTCGATGTCGATTTGGAGAATCAGCGATTCGGACATAGACACAGCTCTAAACGTTGTTTCTACATACCTTGAGGTAGCAGGGGCACATAGAGCATCCCAAAGAGGGGGCGGGGAGGGAGCCCTCTACATGCTTGGTGGCAAACCTGGAAGTGGACTGGAACTACTTCCGGTCCACTTCCAGGTCTGCCGGGGAGCAACAGGGGGCCTCCCCACACCTACCCTCTTGGCAGTTGGCCACAGGGGGACCCCAGGTGCTCCCCCCCAAACCCAGGAGGCACCAGCCACCAAGCTGGGGGTTCCAGGGGGGGCCCTGTGCGCTCCCTGGTGGACCCAGAAGTGGACCAGAACTGTTTCCAGTCCTGTCCTGGGTCTGCTGCCGAGAATGCTGGGGACTCCCTGTGCTTCTGTGGGACACTCCATGCACCTTAGCAACGCAGTGTTCACAAGCCTAGAGGTATGTAGAAAAAACATTTAAAGCCGTCTCTATGTCTGAATCTTTCCGAATCTCTCTGAATCTATTCAGAGGGTTCCAATCCGATTCAGAGAGATTAAAGGGTCCTTTGATTCGATTCCAATTTGGAGATTTGGCCACTGAATTGGGCTGAATCTCTGCCAAATTGAATCAGGGACCAAAGCTTCACACAGCCCTAGTCCTTTTTGTGCATGTAACTCCATGCGTTAAAGCACCTGGTAAATGGTTTTCATGATTTTCTTTAACTGCCACAAGAAACACTTATTGGAAGGGGCCTACATTACCTATGGTATTTCCCTCCAAAATTGTCTGCTGGTTCTATCTAATAAAACAGACTTGTTACTGAAAGGCCAGTGCTATCTAACCAGGCTGTGAACAGATTTTTTAATTCTATAGGTGCCAGTGCTGTCATTGCCAGTGCTAGGGCCGTCATTCTTGTTAGTCTCAGCTGGAGCTGGCATAGTGGAAAATGTTAGCTGAAGAAGACTTCTTTAGACAATGCTTTATTTCCTGCATGCCCCACTATATTGAGTATTTGCTGAGTTCTTCTCTGTGACCATTATTTTTTGAACACAAAGGACAGAGAGATTCAGGGCAGGACCACATTTATTTCAAATCTGTTCAACTTACTAAACCTAATTTTTTTTTTAGGAAGACCTTGGAAGAAAAAAGTATTTGAAGAGAGCAAAATAATTTGGTTAGGCTGCTACTGTGTAAGCTCTTTCTCACTGCCATTCTCCTAAACTCTACGCTGATCTCCCTCTTTATTGTTAGAATGAGAGAAGTTCATTGTTCGTATAGCTTCATTCTCACAATTGTAGGCAGAAACTGCCAGTCATGTCAAATTAAATGTTATGGTTTCGTATTTCCATTATATTTGTATGACACTATATTATTGTAGTTGAATTAGACTATTTTCCATGGGGTCTAAGCTGTGACTACTGCATTTAACTTACTTTACGCAAGAGTTACCAGTAATTGGACTTGAACTGAGGATGGAATTGCCTTCCACTAAAATACTTCAGACCATGATGGAGGCACAGCACTGAAAGGTCGCAAATTACTAAAAAAAGTAATTTCCACAGTATAAGGACTTCAGAAGATTTGGAAACCAACCTGATATGTTGGTACTTGTTCTTGAGCAAGATTTCACCTCTGCGGTGAGAGCAGCTCTTAGCTGGTCTCCTACTGACTAGTATCCCATTTACCCCGATGGACTATCTCTCTTGCACAGTCCTGTCAGTCTTTAACCAGTTCTCAGTAACCTTGTCACAATCCTATAAGGAATAAATTACATTCACTACTCAGCGTCTGTCACATACTTCTGGGGTGTTACTGAGCACAAAAGTAGTATAGGTCTACTGAGTCAAATAATGCTGCTGGTCTTAGTGGGGCTACAGTCCAAAAATCCCAAGGACCAAGAGGATGAAAGGCATCGCTTGCCACTGTTAGTGCATGCATGTGTGCCTGCCTGAGTGTGTGTGTGAGATTTCCAGAGCATTGATGAGTTAAATATGACCCTGAAGCTGAAGGCTCTCATGATAATATGACAGATTTCTTCAGGGACAAGTGAAGTTTCTAATCCCACTTGCACCTTCAAGTGTCATCACTTCCAAACAGACATAACTGCTCTTTTGTTTGAATGTCACGTGCTGTTCTTTACCAATATGCTTCTTTCTTCTAAGGCAATGTGATGTTTCATGCAGCAATATGAAAGGTGCTAAGAAAGAAATGTAGAGCTAAATGTTTTCTTAGGGTCTCTTCAAGAGGTTTCAGCAGTATATTGAAAAGGAGAAGATCCCTCTCTGTAGAACCTTAGAAATGAGATCTTTTGCAGAAGTGGAACAAGTCTCTGTAATAACTGTTCAATAACTATTGAATAGGAGCTGTTGGAGCCATTGAATTGCTCTCCAGCTTCATTCTGATGTGTTCTGTAAGCCAGGCCACAGCTCCTTGGTGACTAACATGGCAATATTTAATGGACAGGCTGAGCAATGTGAACATTCTCCTTGTCCTTGGCCATAATAAAGTAATAATCTAGTGCCATGTCTAAACTGCAATCCCAAGTGCTCAGGATTGAAAATGTTTGCATACACTCATTCATGGCTTGATTGCAGTTACCTCTTTGAAGATTATATTGAAGCTGTCTTGGAGACAGACCAGTAGTTGGTGATTTGCTGCTTATTGAAGGCCAGATTCTGCCATCCTTACTCATTTATTTCAAAGGGACTAAGTGAGGATTAAGGTTTTACTCAAAATGAATAGACAGCAAAGTGTGGCCCTTACTTCCAACTGATAAATATCTTATAGCAATGTACAAGTTAAATAGCTATATAGGAAAGTCAATGGATTAATTGATGGTATTTATTTTCTTTATCTCTGAAGATTAAAAGGTAGTGTGCCCTCATCAAAATTCTGTTTAAACTTAATTGAAAGTGCAATATATAGAAAGAATCTGTATAATGAGTTTTTGTTGCTGCAAGTATAAAATATGGTATTTGTATTGTATTTTCTTGGTAGAGCTTATCGAAGTATATATTTTCCACTGGAAATAGGTAAACTTTGTGCTGAGTGAAACATATGGTACAGATTACCAACATTTGCTGTTTTAATGTAGACATATGAGAGTTCTGAAATAGCTTTTGAATTCTGAAACTGTTATTTTACATTTAAATCTGAAGCCATCACTAGTTGTCTTTGAAGGGGAAAGTCATGGATTGTGTGATTAATTGCCCTAGAAATTGGGTTAATTTCACACACAAGTCTTGAACAATAACAGCAAAAGTTTAAGGACTTGATGCAATACCAACTTCACACAGTGGGAAACTTTCCACTGACTTCAACAGAGTTTGCATATTTGCAGTAAATATTATTGACAAAAATAATTTAACATGATCTGTGCTATATATAAACTATTTTACACTGTTAATAACATTGTAAAATGAATCAGATGCTGTGGGTGATGCCTAAGGTAACTATATGCCCCTGGCAAACTGGGACAGTCCTGGCTTCTGTAGTCCACTCCTGGCCAGTTAGTCAAAAGTCCTGGAGCACAGTTTGGTGGAGATGTGGAGTGGCATGATGCAGCAGGCAAGCAGCTGGGCAGGCACTGCTGCTCCTGTGCAGGAGCAAGGACATGCCACGCACAGGCAGGGTGGTGCCTGCTCCAGCCCACCCACCTTGCTCTCACACAGGAGCAGCAGTGACTGCCCAGCCACTTGCCCTGTGCACCATGCCACTCCATGTCCCTGCTGGAGTCTGTTCCAAGACTCTTGACCAATCGGCTGGGACTGGATTATGGAAACTGGGATTGTTCTGGGTCACCCAGGGACATATGATCACCCTAGTGATGCCTCTTACAAGTTATCTTTCATACAGTTGTCCTTTGTTTCTTTCAAATAGGTGTAGTCAATCTAAGATTCTACTGGGCAACATGCTTTATATATGGAGCCAGAAAGTACTTAAAACAGGGGTGCTCAACCTGCCTGGCCCTGTGGGCCTCATGAGTAGCACATGTAAGGAATGTATATCTTTGAGAGACAGAGACAGTTGGACAGAGCTAGAAAGAAAGACTCTGATGGCTGTCTGTGCGCTGTTAGCAGGAATAAAGAAATCTCTTTGTTAAAGTGATTCCTGACTCTGTGAACTGAACCCACAACATGACATAGTAGCAGGAGTGGTTTAAAACAGGTGATGACATTGTGTGGAGTGAGCTTTGGGAAAAATAATAAAGAAACAAAAAATGGAGCAACTATGGGCTCCAGCAGAGATGAAACTCTCCAGCCATTCATCAGAGAACTAGAAAAGGTTTGAGCAACAATTCAGCCTGTACATGAGGGTAAGTGGGGCCACTGAGAAGCCAAGTGACCAAAAGGTAGGTCCTAGAGCTTATGAAGTGGAGACAAGTGAATTAAATGTTTACAGGAGGAATAGGAAACACCAGGAAGGACAGGAGGAAGAACAGTGTCCAAACTGGAAAAGGACATGGAAGAGACTAGTGCATAGACTGAATGAGACAACACAGAGAATACCACACAGATGATTAAGACAATGCAGAGACTAACGTGATGCCTCACAGATCTGCAAGACTGCAAACGGCACTGTGGAGCCTTATTGAAAATTCTTAGCTTACTAAAAGTTTGAATTTGTGTGTGTGGATACAGATACATACTTATTAGGTAAAATGGATTGCATTTTTTGCTTGGATTGTATGTTTTCAAGAGAGGCAAAGTTGGACACAGCTGGAAAGAGAGAGTCTGATGGCTGTCTGCGTGCTTTTAGTGGGAATTAATAACCTCTTCGTTAAGGTGGTCTCTGACTCCTGTGAACAGAACCCACAACTTGACAGCGCAGAGGTGGCCTATGGGCCAGATCTGGTCGGCAGGGGTTGGTCCATGTGTCTGATCTAGCATGAGGTTGGTACATGGGTTTGATCTGTGGGTATGATCCACTATGTCAGCCTGATCCTACACACTGGATTTAGCTGCAGTGTGATCCCACATGCTGGCATGATCTGATGTACAGAATGATGTCATATGGGCCATGGGGCTCCCTGTAGGCCTGGAACTTTGGCAGTGTGGGGAAGTGGTGGCAGCTCTGGGAACCAGAGCAATTAATGCTGCCATCACTCCCCCATCACCAAATTTCTGGACCCGTGAGGAGCCCCACAGGCTGGATGACATTGCTTTTTTGGATTGGATCTAGCCCATGAGCCATAGGTTGAACACCATAAACTTAGAAGAATTTCATGGTAGCCATGAGATGTACTAACTTAGAAGAATCATTTAATGATTCCAAAATTGACCACAACAACAAACTTTCACACTACTCCAACAGCATTATGTCTTGCACAGGCATTCAGTTGCTCCTGGGAGTCACTACTCTCCCAGGAGAAACCATAGGTGTAAAGATATTCAGGCTTTTTCTCCCAGAGTAAAAATGACTTCTTCAGGAAAAAAATAGGAAAAACCAGGGTTAAATTATTCCCAAGAGAAACTCTCCTGGGAGAGCGAATGTCTATATGTGCCATCACTTCTCTCAGAAGGAAACACTGTCCTCCAGCATCCCCATCTCCCAGGGAGACAATATGTTGCTTTCTGGACTCTGGTGCTGTAGCAGAGAGCAGAACATACCCCCTTCACAATTTCTATATTGTGCTGCAGGGAAATACAGGCTGCCCATAGGCAATCTGTACCAGTCAGTTAGGGCTGCCATATGCACTGCTGCTATCTGTCACCAGGCCAACTAAGGGAGGCTGCAGACTATGCTGAAATAGTACATAGTGTTTTCCCCCTCCAGGTGCACAGTGTCAGCATTGTAAGCTATTCATTCTTCAGGGCCTCAGCATTTGAATATCTATACATGCCATTCTAGGTAAGTTTTTTTTTTTCCCAGGAGAACAAACCTAGGAGATTTCTCCCAAATTATTTGAATGCCTCTGTCAATACACTCAGGAAATAGGAACCGTATTAGGGCATTTTATACATCATTCCTATTTCTTTTTAATTCCATTTTGGGACATGCATGCAAAACTGATAATTTATATGACTGAAAAATGATGTGAAATGAATTGACTGAATCATCTTAGATCTGCTTATTTCACCTCTTCATTACTTCCCGATGGATCCGGCATTGGACCGGAAGTAGTTCTGGTCCACTTCCAGGTTTGTTGCCAAACATGCGGAGGGCCCCTCTGCACTCCTGTGCTCTATGTATCCCAGCATCGCAGCATTCACAAGCCATGCTGGTACCTCAAGGAATCACTGATTCTCCAAATAAGCATTGAATCTTCAGATTTGGATTTGGCTGAATCGAACCAGAGACAGTGATCCAAATCAACAAATCGAATCACTGTCCCTAATTCAGGTGAAATCCAAATCCAAATTGAATAGGGCCTGCTTCACACATCCCTAGTGTAATTTAGCAATAGCTTTCTTAAAGTCAACAGAATTAAGAGTCGCATGAAATGGCAAGAATGAAAGTATTAGGCCTAGTGTTCCCAAGTGTTTGGGGTGTCCTGGAGTACTGGTATGGCTCTTCAGAAAAGGGTTACTTCGCTTAATGGAGATTTGCCCAGTTATCCTACAAGTATGGCAGCTTGGCTGCAGGTGTGCAACCTTTTAATGTGGGCTGTACAAGTTGGCCCTGGACACATATTTTTGGGAGCAAGTGCATAAGGAAACCTGTGTATCCATGACTTCACTCATGTTGGTACCTGAGCTAGCTAGACTATACATGCTGCAATCAGACCTCTGCAGCGTAGATATATGTTAAAAGTAAAGGGCTAAAGGGGTCTTTAATGAAGCTGAACTCCCATAGAAGTACATGGGAACCTTTCATGAGAGTGATTATAAGGCCAAATCCTGCAGCACCTGAGTACCCATAGTAGGCCACAAAGGCTCACCAAAAGCTGTTCATGAGCTGTAAACAGATAAAACCAGTAGCCAAAATATCAGCTGGTGAGTTTTTCTTGGCACATATTTGCTATTCTATTGCAAAAAGAATCCTGTGAGGTGGGCAATGGTGTAAGCTAACAGATTTGTGCACTATTTGGAGTCACTGAGATTCGTAAGAAGCAGCAGCAGAGAATCATATTTTCTGTGCCTTCCTATGTTTTATATTAGCGCTACCCTGCAAGCTTGGATTGAGGATTTGTTCCCTCATTGCCTTTCATTGAGTAAACCTATTAGGTATGAACTTTGATCCTTCCCTCTATTTAGGCCTGTTGGATTTAACCCAAAGGGAGTAGTGATGTAGTGGCAAGTTCACTAGATGCCCCCTGCTTTCCAACTACACGGTGGTAATCATAAAAGGTGGTAATCATAAAAGTATGAAGTATGGGATTATATAGGGTAAAATATGACCTAGAATGAATAGAAATAGTTGGCTTAGTCAAGTAGGGGCCAACCTTTTTGCTCCCTGCCTACCTGCACTGTGCTGCCTGTCCCCTCCACAATCTGCCACATGCCACACACACCGGCTCCCCATGCTACTTGTGGCACCTGTGCTGCAGGCCTGGCCTAATCTATGATTTGGGAAGTGGTTCAGTGAATTAAGGCCCTTTCTCTCCCACCTCTTTTGCCATTTTCCTTTGGTGGTTAATCATTTTCCTGTGGTTAATCAGCAGAAAGAAAGTGCAGACATGGATTCCTTGGGCTGTTCTGTCACAAAAATAAAGAAAATAGTCTTCTGCTCCAATTAATTAAACAAACTGATATAAATTCCCTGCTTAAATCGCACTTTGCATATCCATAATCTCTGCACTACATTTTATGTATACTTTACCCTTGGGTAAAAATTTGTGAGCATATAAATGCTTTCTCATATAATCTTGCTAAAGCACACTCTTGCCTATAAATATTCATACCACTGCCAAAACATTTGCAAGCTTTCCCCAAAGGTGAAATATGTGTAATGTACTTTGCCTTCTGGGTATAAATATTATCCAATACATTTTGGTTAATATGAATACACTAATTATTCTTGTAACCCTTTTAAAAAGGGTCATCCTCATGATGTGAATTTTTTAAAAATGTAATTACAGTAATTGGATACTTAATCTAATTAAAATTGGCTTTATCTTTAATGGGAATTTTTCTAAAGAGGCAGAATGACAATTGACTTTTTGATAATCACTGTTTTCTTTCAGCTGGAGGATGCATTTAGTACAGTGGAAACCAGAGAACATGGCCTCTCTACCATGTGCCAGCCACCTTCAGAGCTAGTCAAACTACAGTTTTATCCATTAGAGAAGAGTTTCACTTTAATTATAAGAAAAAAGTATCCTTAATATTGATTTTCATTGTAGCTCAGGTACAATTAATTAAACAGGTCCATATAGTGCTGACTGCTCTGCAAAGTGTTTTCTAAAGGATGAGACTTATAGACAGAAAGATAAAGCCAGCGTATACCAAAGCCTTGCTCCTGCAGCTGGGTTAAGACAAGCATACGCTCATGCTTGGGAGAGAACCCCATTAATGTTCATGGACTGTGCTTTGGCAGAGATTAGCACACATGCAGTTAGGCAAGTCAGGAAGCTTCCCAATCCACCAAAGAGATAAGCTTTACTAGTTTGGTCTATCATGAAACTGATATAAGGAAACATGGAGATGTCGTATAGCCATCTCAGTGCTTGCCTGTAGCAAAGGCAGGGCTCAGAAAGACATAATCGTGTCTCCAATCAGCCTTTGAGCCTCACCAGAGGCTCCCAGTAAGGAGGAAAGAAAAGGCAGAAGTACCAAACTCTGTGCATTATAGTAAACTAAATTAAATCACTTAAATATTCTTATCCATTACTGTGTTGGGGTGATACCATGGATGCTGTACCAGCTACAGTCTCCTTTTCCACACTACATTTTAAAGATGGGTGTTGGCAATGGGGAGTGGACCCAAAGGACAGGTAAAAAGTGTTCTTTCCTAGCAGCAGAAGGCCTTTGTCCATTTAAATACAATGTATTTAAATACAGTGTACCTGTACTGCACAGACTACCTGCTGCCCATTATGCCTAGGGGTTCTACCTAAATCTCAGGGGGACTTACCAATTTTCATGGATAAGCCTAAACTCTAATTCCATGGTCATTTTGTGGTGGGCCCATCCCTTGGTATTGATTGGCAGAAAGGAACCAGGGAGGAGTGGGGACAAAGGGGTAGTTACCATTTTGACAGCTGGTTGCCCTTCACGTAGTCCTGCCCCTTGGCACTGATTGGCAGAGAGGCCCTGGTGTGGGGAGGAGGACCCCCTTTGTGCCACCCCGTCAGCTGGCACTTTCCCCTCCTGGCACTGAGGACTGCTTGCTCCCACTGGGGAGCCATCATTTTATTTGTATTAAGTATTTGTTGTTGTTGATTTTGCAGATTTCGTGGACAATCTCGGATTTCACAGTTTCCATGAAATCTGTGAAACTGTGAACTAAGTAGGTCTAGATATACCTAGATAATATCCTAGCATATGCTAAAGCGCTTCTTGAGCAACACAGGATACTTTTGTAAGCATAAAGTTGCTAATATGAAAAGCAACCCAAAGCATAGGTTATGAGTTCTGAACTTTTTCTAAAAAGGAAGGATATATCCTGGGCATATAATTAACCAGGGATTTTTCTACCGGCAAAAACAGAAAAGCTGGCCTACAGAGGTGGAGAGTTTTGCAGGATTTTGCTCCTTTTAACAGATTGTCTATCCATGGTTTTCCCAATATTACAAAACTATTGTAGGGGTTGAGAACGGGAAACAATCTCAGCGGTCAGCAGAGAGTGATATAGCATTGAAAATGATTCTTGTAATTGTTTCTGTTTTTGTCTGCCCACGTTTTGAAATCTCTCTCATACTGGACATAGATACTAACACTTATATTTTGCGAACATTATTGGTACAAGAATACAAAGGACATGATAAAATGTTTGCTGATAATAGCAAAAATCTACATTCTTCAGAGAGATATAATTGCATGAACTTTAAAGGAAATCCTGGCTGTGTTTAACATTATCAGATACTTGTAATGCTATTTGCATATATGAAAAATTATAGTCAGAACAAACCAGGTTTTGCTGGAATAGCCCTTTAGATTCAGGAATTCTGAGAGACATTTTGCTAGATGGTTGGAAAAACGGCAGTGCTTTAATTGATTTCAAACACTGTGTTGTCAAATGTAGGCTTGGTCACAACTGTATTGCTGATGCTTTTTTCAGATGACCTCGTTCAAATGCAGTCCTAATCAAAAGATGAAGAATAAGTTGACTGTTCATGGACATGGGACAGCTATCTTCTCTCTTCTCAAAAGTGCAGGTGGTCCTGGTTCACCTGCTAAAACTTGGGACATGGATTTCTAGTAACGGACTCTACAACAATTAGAAGTTTCCCAAATAGAACCCTGATCACAAAACAGCACGTGATTGGAAAACCAATTAGCAAAGCACAACCATGTGGAAGCCATCATCCCCTTAGGCTACCACAACAAAGTCTTCCTGGTCATAGTAGGAAAGCCTCAAGGTTAAAAGATAAATTATTGTACAGGAGATGGGAAAAAATAGTGAGTGATGAGTACAGGTATTAGCTGGTTGTGCCAGATATGCTAAAAAAAAGAGGACCAGAGGTATGTCATGATTTTAAAAGTACCTGACAATTCCTCAGTCAAGTGAAGAGGAAATTCCTGTTAGATAAAATGCAAGCAAAATGTAGAAAATTGGTGCAGTAACCTCAGTGTTTGTATCACAAAGGAAGGTCCCTGTAAAACAGGAAGAACCCAAATACAGCCAATTCTCATGGGGGCACTAGAGGCGCTTGTACACACAAGGGGGTTTCATTCCCTTAAATTGAAAATGGTGGGTTTTTGATTGGTGGGTTTTTAAGTAGGGGCTTCTATCACTGTTATGGAACAGGGCTGGCCCACCAGCAGCCCCCACCGAACAGGCTCCGTTGGGGAAAAAACCCTAAATGGTGAGGGGCCCAATCTCTTTATTTTTTCTCATGGAGCCTGCCCACCTCTCCTACAGCCAGGGGGTTGAGCTGCCAGGGGTCCCTGAGCTGTGGAGGGGCCCAATCCTTCTGTCCATGGTGGGGGCACCCCCAGACTGCCTGGGTGGGGTGCTAGCAGGAGAGTGCTGCCCCAGCTGGGAGGCCAGATCCAGCTCTACCCCGAGCCAGCACAGGGACTAGCGCCCAGGGACACTACCAACACAGAGGGAAGGCCCGCCCCCCCGCAGCTCAGGGGCTGCATAACCCAGCAGCAGCTCACATGGACAGGCTCTGCCAGCAAATAAAAACAGTCATGAGGGGCCTGATCCTTTTTTCCCTGCGGAGCTTGCCCACCTCTCCTGCAGCCAGGGGGTGAGCTGCTGGCAGGCCCCGAGATGTGGGGGACCCTGGGCATTCCCTCCGCAGTGGCAGTGCCTCCACCTGCTAGCAGCCCACCCAGGTGGCCCGAGGGGCACTGCCACAGTGCAGGGAAGGACTGGGTCCCCCTGTAGCTCAGGGCCGCCAGCAGCTTGCCTCCTGGCTGCAGGAGTGGTGGGCAGGCTCCATAAGAGGAAAAATAAAAGGATTGGGCCCCTTGCTGCTTTTAATTTTTTTTTTTTGTTAACGAAACCTGCTCATGCAAGGTGCTGCTGGGTCACACAGCACCTGGGCTGCAGGGGAGAGCCCAGTCCTTCCCTCCATGGCAGTAGTGACCCAATCCAATGGTGCACAGGGTGCTGGAAACCCGCATATGAGGAAGCTCGGGCTTGGCGGGCTTCCAGCGCCCTGTGCATTGTCCCTGCCGCCTTCCTGCCACTTGGGACCTCCTGGGAATGGACTGGCTTGCCCCTGGGGCAGTGCAGGAAGGTGGCAGGAGGACGGCTGGGTGAGCTTGTGGCTAGAGAAGGTGGTGGGGATGGTGCATGGAGCGCTGGAAGCCTACCAAGCCCAAGCTTCCCCAAGCATGCCTGGGCTTTCAGTGCCCTGTACACCACCTCCACCACCTTCTCTGGTCACCAGCACACTCCTGCCACCTTCCCACACTGCCCCAGGGGCAAGCCAGCCCATTTCTGGGGCAGCATAGGGATATAGCAGGAGGTATGTGATGTGTACACAGGACTGGGTTTTTTTGTCCACAGTGGGACAATTAGCTCGGATCAAAGTACAATACTTCAGAGGTGGTTTAGGTTGCCATGGTGAAAGAAATTTTGCCACAAAAAAAATTGTGCACATGTACATGGTGACATTCTTATGTTAGACAAATGGTGATTTCTTGGCAATTTTCATGTGTACATGGCCACATCATCACATGTACAAGTGCCGTAAGAAATCAAAAGGGTATGACTGTTCTAGACTTCTTCTAGTGAAATAATTACACCCAAATCAGGAGAAAAAATTGAATCCAAAGTACTTCAGCATCCCAGAATCTGATAGAATGTGGAAAAAATAACAATAGAGCTGGCTGTCCTTGTAGAACAGCAACAAAAGCACTAGGGTAAGCATATCCCAAACCTTATTATTGTTTATAGACCAGCAATCAAACAATGCACTCAGTGTACCCAGTATCTGTCTCCTGAATCAATTTGAGAAATCCTCAAATCCCAGCCAAGATCTTGTATAAAGCTCACTAAGAAAACAAGGAACTTGGGTCATTTGAACTATGAAGAAACCCAACAATCCAAATGAAGAAGCTCAAACTTTTGCCAGGGAAGATTTGAGGATAGCCTCAGATACAACTGAAAGATTCAATTATGTAAGATGATAAGAAAAAAACTCTTAGAAGAGGAAACCCAGTATCCTAGGGCAGTCTTAGGGCAGAGATAAATACTGCAATAGAGAGCCTCTATCTACCTGCCCAAGTAAAAGTACTGTACAGAATACAGTTGGGTGTCAGGACGACCCACAGTCATCTAAAAAGATCATCTTAGGAGGTATCAGGAAGACAAGAAATCAGCATAGCTGGCCTCAAAAACAGAGACTATATGTGTGGAAACTGAGGCTAGAAAAGTTCTGACAGTAATAAGCTCCCCGTTAGAACAAAATAGCAATTTAGACCATAAGCCCCACAGAAACAATAGTTGCACTCCACTGCTAGTGGTTGCAGGGAAATGAGGCAGAGACAGTAAAACTCCAAAGAGATTTGGATGGCAGCAAAAATTGTTTGTGACTAGTGATAAAAGTAGCCCAGCAGAAAGATACTGGAAAAGGGTAAGGAATTAAGATGGTTTCAATTGTAATTTTTTGTATTTATCCATTGTAATCAATTAACAAATTATTTTATGGTTTGTTTACAGTGTCATCATTTTAGGTTTTGTCAAGATGAGATGTGATGTTGAGGACTGGGGGGTGTTCCTATGGGCTAGGCATAATTGTGAGTTAGGCATAACTGTCTACCTTCCTTAAAGATAACTGGAATAAATGATTAGGTTTCTTTATGAGACTAGGTAAATGAAAAAACAGAAGCTTCCATCACAGCCCTGTGTTACAACCAAAGCCAAGGCACATTTGTTTTGTGAAGTCTGTGAAAGAGGCAGAAAGAAGTAGAAAGAGAAGCAGAAGAGAATGGAAGAGTAGCAGGAGCAGAAAAGCAAAGGACACGATCAGAACAAACACTGGGCATGAGCAAAGGGAGCCCCGGAGGCTGGAAAATGGCTTGGAACTGTGAGCAAAGATGCAAAGACCATGAGCAAAGGTTTATTTTATTTTCTGCAAGTACTGAACACGGGGCTGAAGCCAGTCTCAGGACGACACAAGACATTCCTGTCCCCTTGTGAATTCCAGCCCTGCTTGGAGGACAAACCCTTCCTATTGGCCACCTGCCCCCCTTCCTGAGGATGAACAGCTAATTATTCCCCCTCCTTTGAGGAGCTGATGCTCTTGGAGAAGAGAGAAAGCAGAAGAAGCCATGCAGCTCCGGGTAACTCTTCCCTGCTCCCTCCTGTGAACAAGACGGCTTTTCTTTGCTCCTTCCCTGGTAACTTAGGCCTGGGGAGAAAAAGATACGATTCCATTGTTGTCCCCAAGCCTACAGGAGGCAGATGATGAACTTTAGGAGCTGCAAGTTGATGTTAGAAAGACAAAACTTAAATGGGGACTGGAGGACAAGTCGAATTGATAGGGAAGCTAAGAGCTGGATGAGGGCTGGCAGGTGGAGTGGGGGACCAGGGCACAGGCAGAACTGATCTGGGGCCTGGGTAGATGTGGGGACCAAGAAGGCAGAACTGAGGTAGGGATTAGAAGTCCGGGAATAATTTGGATATGAGGGGGCACAATTAATTGCTGGGCAGTAGCAACTGTCATATATGCACTGATGCTCAAGACCAAAAATCAAGTCTAAACCAGACTCTACCTCCCCACACCTAAAATGTCATGACTTTTGTGTCCACTCCATGATTCTGAGCATCTAATGTGATAGCTGAATTTGTAGAGTTGGCAAAACTGCACTGCCTCTTGTTGTTTGAGTCCAGCTGTGTTTGGGGAAACTAGACTTTGTGCATTCTTTGTAGATAAACAAGATTTTATCAGAGACACATCTAACACCATCATCAGTTTTGCCACCTAACAGAAATAACCTCCAACACTCCACATTTAAGTAACTGTTTGGGTCAAAAAAGGGCACCAGTAGAGTTTATATTTATAGGAATACATCCAGGTTTTTCTTTTCTGCTATGTTGTTTACTAACAGAGAAAAATGCAACCATTATGTTATATATCAAAGCTTCTGGCAGCTTTTTTTATTGTATTAGCTATTTAAAATAAGACTTTTTCCGCAAAACCACTCGCTCATGAAAAAGCCTCATTCATATGAAGCTGAAAAAGTTGAGAGCAAAGCACTGAGTTCTCCAGAAGATGGCAGTACCAGTACAGAAAAAGAAAGAAAAAAAAACCCCAAGCAGCTGAGCATCCTAAGGTTTTATAATTTGCCAGCTCAGAACTGATATATAACAAGTTTTAATTTTTTCTTAAATACATGATCAGATAATTATACTTCAGTGACTCAAAAGCAATAATGATAGCGCTCATTACAACTTTAAAGTGTATCTGGTTTCTCAAGGGTTCACAACAAACATTCATTCATCTGAATGGAAACAGGAGACATAATTAGGCAGTAGCTCATTTCTGTCACATATAGTGTAGGCCATAATTAATTTTAGCTACATGTGTTCATACTGGATGTTGAGTCTCCTTTTCCCCCCATACACACCCACTGGTACTGTAAATACAGGTGCTATATAAACAACAAATATTTACAGTAGTGGGTTCATAAAACTTAACACTGAATCCAATTTGAGGAATGGAATAAACACTTGTGGCAGTGCTCAAGAGACATGAAGAAGAAACCAGCCAAATAAATGTACTGAAAATGAATAAGGAACATAGCACTGCACCAGATGCAGCAATATGCTAACTACATTACCAAATAGATTGCAATATGCTAACTAGATTGTCTAAAATATATTCAGCCTATTTTCATGAATTGTGTGAGTCAATGTCTATGATTTTCAGGTGGAGCTTGATTTCTGGTTATTTTTGTCACACAGTATTTCAAGAATATTGTGTTGTTATTATGTATGATTTACTAAAAATAATGGATTGATGGAAAGATGCTGAATGGACTGTGCTTTTCTTTCCATTCATTTATTATGTTTCTATGTCTTTTATTACCAAAAGTCACGAGTCACTCTAGAAATTTATCTACCATTTCAATAGAGAGAAGGCTAGTAAAGAGTTATTCTGCACACTGCCAACATAACCACACAAAACTCATCCAATTTTGTTAAGACCTTTTGTTGCGAATCAAAAGTTAGTGAAGATTGTATTATAATACCTCTCCCTTGACCTGAAAATCACTCAGCTGGATTCAAGTAGGCCAGAAATGTTTCTATTTCCATATAAGGTACATCTAGGGCCTTTTTTTTTAAAGTTCTGCAAGTTCATACAGCTGATCCTGCCTTCAATACCAACAATTGAGCCTCTTGTGGGGGTTCATGACATAACTCTATTTATCTCAAGGTTTCAGCAGTAAGTAGAAAGAGAATGACCTTGTCTGGACAATGCCAAGCTGTGTGTTTTCCTTATGCATGGGGCAAAAGCGATTCATGGTTCACTGGATCTTAAAAAGCCCCCTGATTTTGTGGGACACAGTTAATATTTAAATGCACTGAGGATAAATAATTTGGGGACTGAACCAATAATGCCCATTGAAGTCAGTGGAAAGAGGCACATTGGCTTCAGTGGGGTTCAGATCAGGTCCTTGCTTTGTAGCTGGGGGTAACACAAGACTATTGGTAGATTGTAATCATTAACATGCAGAACCTGGAAATGCCTATTAACTAAGTGCAGGCAAGCACAAAGAAAAATTCTGTTTCTCTCAAGTGTTCTTGGCTTCAGGAATTTTGTCAGTTTGCCTTTGAGAAACCTTCTCCACATCCCTTTGTCAGCATCCCTAAAAAGCTCAGTGGGTCACATTCTGCTCTCATTTATACCTTGTCAACCTCACTGATTTCAGCATGTTACAAGAGTACAAATAAAACAACAATTCAGTTCAATTAAATTCATCTGCAAACATTTTTGTGTAGTCAAACCGTTCTCTGCCACAAAAAGGAATATAGAGAATTTGCCTCAAGGTCCTTTTCATTTATTGCAGCAACATACCTGGCTTACCCGAAGCAGATTGTTACAAATCAAATGCCACAGGAACAGCTGACAAACCATTGCATTTCCACCCTTCATAAAAAAGTGATCATTCCTAGAATGGACCTAGTGAGGAAAGTGTTACAAACCACTGTAGTTTTCAACTTGGCAGTAAGGGTATGCAGGCACTTTTAGCTATAAAAGCAGGAGTTACTGTTGTGAACAATTCAAATATTATTTACCGTGGCAATGGTAGATCTTAATCCTTTTGTTAATAATGGTCTTCTGTAGGAGACAGGATGATCCAATTAATTAATCGATCAATCAAAGAGTCTCTTAAGCATCTGAGACACTTAACAAGCAAACAAATGGAAACAATTACATTCAAGGTCAAATCAGTGTCTTAAGAAAAAAGAAATAGACGGAAATTCCATAAACAAAGATTATATTATTACTTCCTAACTATAATGATAGATGTCTCATTTGGACCAAAAAGTATTATCTGCAGGAAGTTATGAGCAGATACCAAAAAGGTAATATGTACATTGTACAACAAAATCTTAAGCCTCATTTACTTTTTAATCCCCAGTCTTGGTAGAGATCCCTCAATGATGTAGTAGTGGAACTGTTGCTTCTTATGCCTGCATCGTGCATGACTGACAGAAGAGGCAGGGAATCTAACAGGCACCATAGAGAATTTTATTGTCTTGTATGGCATTTGAATGTAACAACAAACACTGAAGCAGAGAAGCATTTTTTTTTAGTGATTGCCCTACAAATTCTATGATCTGCTATTTATTTCAGTATAGTGTTTTAATCAAAATAACATCAAAGTAATGCACCCTAGGAGCAGGACTGATAATATGGCCATGACATGGAACTAATCAAGAAGGAAATTGGATATCCATACTAATGCTGCTTATAGTTTAACAAGTCAGTCTTGTCCACATTCAAGCTAAGACAGTTAGGTGACATTCAAGCCAAAGAATTCACCCACAAACTCTGAGTTTGTAAAATGGGGACTCACAAACAACTTCATTAAAGAAATCTGTGAAGAAGAATGTAATTGATCTCAGAAGAAAACAAATTACAACAGACTAAGAGAAAGAGAAGAATGATGGACAACAGCCACACCTACCCTTCATAACAGATAAAGAACCTCCAAGACAAGACAGCTTACTGGACAGGCCTGACACAGAGGAGCTATATTTCATAGGTTTCATAGACATTTGGGCTGGAAGGGACCCCAGAGGATTATCGAGTCCAGCCCCCTGCCCCAGGGGCAGGAAGTCAGCAGGGGTCATAGGATCCCAACAAGATAAGCATCCAAATGTGTCCTGAAGGCATTCAAAGTGGGTGCTTGAACTGGTTCCGGCAGCAGTCTATTCCAAACCTTGGGGGCTTGGACAGTGAAGAAGTTCTTTCTTATGTCTAGCCTGAATCAGTCACAGTGGAGTTTGTGACCGTTCGATCTTGTCATCCCTTGGGGGGCTCTGGTAAACAGACATTCCTCCAGATCCTGATGAGCACCCCTGATAAATTTAGAGGTGGCCACCAGATCACCCCTGTTAGAGCAGTATAGAGCAGGACCTCCTGTAGGGGGAGGCAGCTGGGCCATTGTCGCCCCAAGCCTCAGGTACGCAATCTAACTTCCGTTCCACCTCCTCGGGCTTCCAGTGCCCCGGGCTGTATCCCCACTGGCTCATGCCACCCCCTATTGCTGCCCCTGGGCTTCCAGCCTTCTGGCAGCAGCAGGAACTGCCAGAGTGAAAAAACAGCCCTGGGTTCAATCTAAATCTCCATGGGCGCCTGGCCCTGGGCCAGGCTGCTAGGAAGCCAGGCACCTGCCTGGGCAGCCTGGACCGAATCCTTTCACCTGTGGGATCCTTTCACCCAGATGGGTGAGCACAGGGCACTCAGGGCTGGGGCTGCACTTGCTTGTCCCCATCTGTACCACGGGGCTGGGGGGCTGGGAGTGAGTGGGCATGTGAGAGCTAGTGACAGCTGGATGGGAGCATGGGACCCATGCCAATGCCCCCAGGGCAGCACCAGCAGGGCCCAGAGCAGAGCAGCAGGAGTGCAGGGCACATGCTGGCAGGGGTCTATGGAGCCAGGCTGGGCTGCACCAGCAGGGAGAGAGTTGAGCTGGCCCATCTCCATGGAGCCCCTGTGAGCTGGGACCCTGCGTTCCTGCTGCCCTGCTCTGGGCCCAGCTGCCACTGGCCCCAGGGCACTGTCACAGACCCCACACTGCTGTCCAGCTGTCATTGGCTTCTGCACTCCCGCTCACTCCCAGCCCCCCCCCAGCACAGCCCCACAGTACAGGTGGGGACCATTGCATGCAGCCCTGACCCCACGTGCCCCATGATTGGCCATCTGGGCAAACAGATCCTGGCCTTCAGTGGCTCCCATGTGCTTGCTCCTCGGGACCATAGGAGCCAGCCTGGCCCTAAGGACTGGGGTAATTCCCTGCGGTCCTCCCTTGCCTCCCGGTCTTACCTGAATTTCCCTTACCAGCCCAGACACGAACAGCCCCATGGTCCCAAGCCAAAAGCCTCTGCTAGGCAAGGGCTTACCCCTTCATTCAGCTGCAGGCTGGGGATGGGGGCCTTGCTGTTCCTGATGCAGCTTCCCCTGGGTCATCTGGGTCATCTTTGACAGGACCCAGGGGCAGATAAATATTACTTTAAAAAAATTTTTTAAGGGCCCTGTAGACCAGATAGAATGGCTTGGGAGGCTAGTCTAGCCCATGGGCCATATTTTGCCCATCCCTGGTCTACTGGGCTATGTGTTCATTTTTAGAGAACTATTCTGCTTGTCCCAGAGCTGCCAGTGTTTCACATAAGGATGGACTGTATTATGTTCTTCTTGGGGAATGAGTGTCTGCAGAATAGAAACAAACATAGTTTGGATAGTCAGTATATATGTATTTTTACACACAACCTTTTAATATCAAATATATTATAAATAAAAAGTCCTTTTTTAGATATGTGGGGAGCTGGTGGAAAAACAGGGGCTACGTTGGAGCTCTGCTAAACCAGATGGGGCAACTGACAGCTGATGCCCAGGAAAAAGCAAACTTGCTAAATGGGTACTTTGCATCAGTTTTTCACCAGTCCCATGGGACGTCCCTGTCCACTATGGGTCAGGGAGGCCCAGGTGAGGGAGTTTCCTTGCCCTCCATTGAAGCTGACCTCATGAAGGAACACCTTGACAGGCTGGATACCTTCAAGTCAGCTGGCCCTGATGGGTTACACCCAAGGGTACTCAGGGAGCTGGTGAGCATCATAGCTCAGCCCCTGGCATGGATCTTTGAGAGTATTTGGCACTCCGGTGAAGTGCCTGATTCATAGATTCATAGATTCATAGATGCTAGGGTCGGAAGGGACCTCAATAGATCATCGAGTCCGACCCCCTGCATAAGCAGGAAAGAGTGCCGGGCCTACATTACCCCAGCTAGATACACATCCAACCTTCTCTTGAATACCCCCAGGGTAGGGGAGAGCACCACCTCCCTTGGGAGCCCATTCCAGACCTTGGCCACTCGAACTGTGAAGAAGTTCCTCCTAATATCTAATCTAAATCTGCTCTCCTCCAGCTTGTGGCCATTATTTCTTGTAACCCCCAGGGGCGCCTTGGTGAATAAATACTCACCAATTCCCTTCTGTGCCCCCCTGACGAACTTATAGGCAGCCACCAGGTCGCCTCTCAACCTTCTCTTGCGGAGGCTGAAAAGGTCCAGTTCCTCTAATCTCTCCTCATAGGGCTTGGCCTGCAGGCCCTTAACCATACGAGTGGCCCTTCTCTGGACCCTCTCCAGGTTATCCGCATCTTTCTTGAAGTGCGGCGCCCAGAACTGCACGCAGTACTCCAGCTGCGGTCTGACCAGTGCCCGATAGAGGGGAAGCATCACCTCCTTGGACCTATTTGTCATGCATCTGCTGATGCACGATAAAGTGCCATTGGCTTTTCTGATGGTTTCGTCACACTGCCGACTCATGTTCATCTTGGAGTCTACTAGGACTCCAAGATCCCTTTCCACTTCCGTGCCACCCAGCAGGTCATTTCCTAGGCTGTAGGTGTGCTGGACATTTTTCCTCCCTAGATGCAGCACTTTGCATTTCTCCTTGTTGAACTGCATTCTGTTGTTTTCTGCCCACTTGTCTAACCTGTCCAGGTCTGCTTGCAGCTGCTCCCTGCCCTCCGGCGTGTCCACTTCGCCCCATAGCTTAGTGTCATCTGCAAACTTGGACAGAGTACATTTCACCCCCTCGTCCAAGTCGCTGATGAAGACATTAAAGAGTATTGGTCCAAGCACCGAGCCCTGCGGGACCCCACTGCCCACACTCTTCCAGGTCGAAACCGACCCATCCACCACAACTCTCTGGGTGCGACCCTCCAGCCAATTCTCCACCCACCGGACTGTGCAGTCATCCAAGTCACAGCCCCTTAACTTGTTCACCAGTATGGGGTGGGATACCGTGTCAAAGGCCTTCCTGAAGTCCAAGTATACGACATCCACCCCTCCTCCTGCGTCGAGGCGTTTTGTGACCTGGTCATAAAAAGAGACTAGATTGGTCAGGCACGATCTACCTGCCACGAACCCGTGCTGGTTTCCCCTCAGCATAATTTGTCCTGCCGGGCTCTCACAAATGTAAGCCTTGATAATTTTCTCAAAGATTTTGCCAAGGATGGAGGTGAGACTGACTGGCCTATAGTTACCCGGGTCCTCCTTCCTCCCCTTCTTGAAAATGGGAACCACATTGGCCCTTTTCCAGTCCTCCGGGACTTGACCCGTGCGCCACGAGCGTTCAAATATTCCCGCCAGTGGCTCTGCAATGATGTCGGCCAGTGCCTTCAGTACCCTCGGATGGAGCTCATCCGGGCCTGCCGACTTAAAGGCATCCAGTTCCTCCAAGTGACCCTGCACCACCTCAGGGTCCACGCATGGAAGTCTGGTGCCTTGCTGCTGCCTCCCTACACTCCCAGTGAGAGACTTGTCATGCCTCTCACTTAGGAACACTGAGGCGAAGAACTCGTTGAGGAGTTCAGCCTTGTCCCCTCTGTCCGTCACCAATTGTTTCTGCCCATTTAGCAGGGGTCCTATTCCTCCCTGGGCCTTCTTTTTACTCCCTATATATCTAAAAAACAATTTCTTATTGTCTTTTACTTGGGTTGCCATCCTCAGCTCCATGGTAGCTTTGGCCTGTCTAACTGCCTCCCTACAAGCACGAGCAGAAGAGGTATATTCCTCTTTGGTGATCTCTCCCTGTTTCCACTTTTTATGTGCTCCCCTTTTGGCCCTTAGTCTGCCCAGGATTTCTCTGGTCAGCCAGGGAAGCCTCCTGGCCCCTTTCCCTCTTTTACCTCGCACGGGGATCGTCTTGCTTTGTGCGAGAAGGATAGCTTCCTTAAGGCACAGCCACCCTTCTTGGGCTCCCATCGTTTCAAAACTACTACTCTGCAGTGCATCCTTCACTAATCGCCTGAGTTTGCTGAAATCAGCTTTCCTAAAGTCCAGCACGTTCACCCTACTGGTTACCTTACCCACTCGACGCCTTATGTTGAATTGTACTTTTAGGTGATCACTGTCCCCCAGATGGCTACCGATCTGTAGGTCCCCTACTATGTCATCCCCCGTTGCCAATACCAGATCCAGTAAGGCATTCCCCCTAGTGGGACCATGTACCTCCTGCGTCAGGTGGAGGTCCTGTACACAGGTTAGAAACCTGCGTGAGCAGTGGGACTTTGCTGTCTGTGTCTCCCAGCAGATGTCCGGGTAGTTTAGGTCCCCCATGACCACCGCCTCTTTAGCTGATGATTGGAAGAGGGCCAATGCGGTGCCTATCTTCAAGAAAGGGAGGAAAGTAGATCCAGCTAATCACAGGCCCATCAGCCTGACATCTATCCTGAGGAAGATCCTGGAAAAGATTATCAAAGAGGCCATCCTTAACAGACTAGTTGAAGGCAATATCCTGAGGGATACCCAGCATGGGTTTGTTGTGGGTAGGTCTTGCCTGACCAATCTCATTTCCTTTTATGACCAGGTGACTTATCACCTGGACAAGGGGGAAGAGATTGACGTTGTATATCTTGACTTTAAAAAAGCCTTTGTTCCAGTATCCCACGATCACCTCTTGGCTAAACTGGCTAACTGCGGCCTCGACCTCACCATGATCCGCTGGCTGGGGAATTGGCTCCACGGTAGGATGGAGGTGATGGTCGATGGGAGCCAATCATCTTGGTGCACCGTGACCAGTGGGATCCCTCAAGGCTCTGTTCTAGGGTCTGTACTATTTAACATCTTCATTAATGATGTGGACATTGGTGTCAGAAGCGGACTGGCCAAGTTTGCTGACAACACCAAACTCTGGGGTAAAGCTTCCACACCTGAGGACAGGAGGGTGATCCAGGCTGACCTAGACAGGCTCATGAAATGAGCGGATGAGAACCTGATGGTGTTCAACACTGAAAAATGCAAGGTTCTCCACCTTGGGAGGAAAAACCTGTACCGTGCTTATAGGCTTGGCAGTACTACTCTGTCTAGCACTACAGATGAAAGGGACTTGGGGGTCATGATTGACCACAAGATGAACATAAGCCTTCCATGCGATGCTGAGGCTAATAAAGTGAGCAAAATGCTGGCTTGCATCCATAGATGCTTCTCAAGTAGATCCCGGGATGTCATTCTCCCACTGTACTCAACCTTGGTGAGACCGCAACTGGAGTACTGCATCCAATTTTGGGCTCCGCAATTCAAAAAGGATGTGGAGAAGCTTGAGAGGGTGCAGAGGAGAGCCATGCTCATGATCAGAGATCAGGAAAACAGACCTTATGATGAGAGGCTGAGAGCCATGGGACTTTTTAGCCTGGAAAAGCGCAGGCTTAGGGGTGATCTGGTGGCCACCTATAAATTTATCAGGGGTGCTCATCAGGATCTGGGGGAATGTCTGTTGTCCAGAGCCCCCCAAGGGATGACAGGCACCACCACCCCAGAGGGAAGGCCTGGGTCCCCCCACACTTCAGGGGCCTAGTGGCCTGCCGGCAGCTCACCCCCCGGCCCCAGGATGGGTAGGGAGGCTTTGTCAGGAGCAGGAGCAGGAGCAGGAGCAGGAGCAGAATTGGATCTGTGGCTGCTTTTGTGCTCTGGAGGCTCCTGCAGCTGCCCGGAGCCTGAGGGCCTTCCAGGAAGGGCATAGCTGGCCCAGGGGACAGAGGCTGCTGGGGGTGGCACAAGCTAGCGGGGATCCAGCCTGGGGCTCTGGAAGACAGGGAGGCTTCGGAGCCCGGTGGAAGGCCTGGATCCCCCTGCACTGTACGGGCCCATTGGCCAGTGAGCAGCTCACCCCCTGGCCCCGGGATGGGCAGGGAGGCTCTGCCAGAAGCAGGATTGGGTCTGCAGCTGCTTTTGCATTTCAGGGGCTCCTGTGGCTACCAGGAACCATGGGACCCTCCAGGAAAGGCCTGGCTGGCCCAGAGGACAATTTGGGGGTATGGCTGAGGCCACTGGGGGGCAGCACAAGCCAGCAGGGATCCAGCACAGGGTGCTGGAAGCCTGAGAAAGCTCCTCCAAAGTTGGATCCCAGTGGCTGTACCAGGGTGGTCAGGCTCTGGGCTTTTGCAAAGGGGGGGCAGATGCTGACCAGCTCAGGGGGGAGTGTGCTGGGGGCTCCCATGCATACCCCACATACCCTTCCCACAAACCCCACAACCATACCCTCCTCCATACACAATCACATCCCACAATTACCATAATCACACACACACATATCCACAGCTCCCCACAAACCCCAAACACACATCCATACCCCCTGATACCACTGTACACCCCACACATTATACAAAAGTAAGACTGCAGTTTGAGCTATTATGCAATCACTTCTACATATACAGCACAAACACACACAAATCAGGACAAAAATATATTTTTTAAATTAAATTAAAATATATTATTATGGGTATTTGATTTTTAGTTCATAATTTGTTTTTTTTATGGTTCTCAGATAGCAAACCCTCTTCCCCAAAGGAGTATCTCCAGGTGCAAGGGGAGGGACTTCCGGTGGCAAAGGTCAGAGGTTAGAGGCAGGACTTCCAGTCCCAAGATAGTGACTAGGGGGCAGGGCACCTGTTAAGGTGCTACCCATGCAACTTTTGACAGCTTGGCAAAACTCATTAAGTGGCCCTCCACCTTGCACTAGACCCTTGTACTACCCTAGACCAGTGGTTTTCAACCTGTGGTCGATGGACCCCTGCAGGTCTGCAGTTGGAGTCCAAGAGGTCTGAGAAATATGACTATGATCAATCAAAGGTATGTGGATACCCACACTTATAATTCAAAGGGGTCCACACCCTCATTCGAAATTTCCAAAGGAAATTTCACAAACAAAAAGAGGTTGAAAACCACTGCTCTATACTGCTCTAACAATAATGCCATAGAAGTCACGTGAAACAGAGCATACAATGCCTATCAAGGCCCACAATGCCAACCAAGGCTCTGGTGGATAGCATGAAACATGGCAAAATAATTTCAGGAGAGAATCATAAAAGTGACTGGACCCAAGAAGCTTACTGTATTTGGAGTATGCAAATGAACATGACGTCAAATTATATTTAACCTGTTTGATGCTGCTCTCAGCACATATGCTAGTAGATGTCCCCAGAGCTGGAAAATCCACTGAGACTTGACCACAGTGGATGGGGAATGTGCACTTTGGATGAATGTGGCTTAATCCCTAAGGGAAACTAGCTATCTAGATAAGCAGGAATGGCTGAAACACCCTTTGCTACCAGGAGAAATGCAAAACTTTAAAACTCTTGGTTCAGAGATGATACCTTTCATTAGACCAACTAATAACAGGTATCATCTTTGATCCAAGAGTTTTAGAGTTTTGCACTTCTTTTTGTCTCAGACCAACATGGCTACCACATACACTTTGCTACCAGGAAGCAACCATCCAACTAAACACCCAACAGTCATTAGACTCAAGAGCATGGTGTTATTTTCCACAGGAAGCCAGTAGCTCCCAGTGATACTTTTAAGGCCCGTGATTCTTGGAATATCTCGCACAGTGAAAACAACAGCTCTCATGACTGGCAGCTGCTCAAGTCATTCACCAACAAATACTATTTTCAAGTCCAGCAGTACGCAGCCTCAGTTCTACCCACATCAGCAGCAGTTCATTCTTCCCCACCATCGATACAGTGCTCACAGGGCAAGTCCTTACTAGGATCTCTGTTCCTGACTTGATGGCTTCTAGGACAGGAGTCATCGAAGAGCTAGAAGTGTCTGCACGTTTGTATTGTCTCCCCTTGCAGAAGCCCCTCTGCCAAAGCCCCACAAGGGAGCATCATGAGGTGAGAAATCCAAAAGCTGGGGTGAGTGGAAGTGGGGCAACAGACCTATCATCTGCAAAATTGTCCCTCAGCCCTGTGCTGACTGTGCTGCTGTTGGCCTAGTTTGTGACATTTATTTCAAGCAACACAAAAGCTCAGTGGACAGCAACAGACAAAATTGGCCATGTACATGCAGGTTATGCAGACTTAATTATTGGTCTATTGCTCTACTAATGATATAGAAGTTACTATTGTAGACGAAAGCCCAGCATCCGCACATCCATATCTCATTTTATACTGAAGAAGAAATACAGGAACTTCAAGAAACAAGTCTGAATCACTACAGCTTTATTCCAGTTTTACCCCAGTATAAATCCATTGGCTAGGGCAGGGATGGCCACCCCATGATACATACCACAAGTGATGTGGGCGGCCTGTGTGTGTAGTACATGGCAGATTAGGCAGGGAACGGAAAGCAGACCAGCAGATCAGCAGGGAATTCATGGCAGGGGGCAGAAAGAAGTGTGATTGGTCAAGCAGGGGGAAAGGATCTGAGTGGCACTCAGGGGGGTACAGGGCTTAATTTGTGGCATACCTAGTAAAAAGGTTGGCTTCCACTGGGCTAGGAACTCAACTAAGGCTTTGTTTATGTTACTATTTTAAAGTGGGTTATTTTTAAAAGTTCATCTGCATTTTAAAATATTTGGGTAATAATTATATATTAAGAGAAGGGAGTGGTAATTTCTGCCATTTCTGAGTCAACAATATAACATCTTAACAGAAATATTGTTCCAAAGCAACACTGAGAAATAAAGCCTGCTAGAATTGTGCCTCATGTTGATGTAATGAGGTCCCCCCAGTGCAATTATCTCTACACAAATTAGACAAGACTCATATCTGTCCTAGTAAACAGCAAATTGTTTATTTGGATAAATGTTTTTCCCATTAATATGTCCTATTAGCTTTTTAATATTCTCAGTTCTTTTACCCACAGTCTCTTCTTCATTCAAAAACATGTCCCCTGCAGTAATAATGAAGAGTCCAGTTGCCACTTCACAGAAGACCTTTGTCACTCAACTAAGAAATTATCTGAGATATTCCAAGAGCATAAGTGAGTTAGATGCTGAACTCCCATTTGGATTCAATGGCAAATCAGGCATTTAACACCTTTGAAAATCAGCCTGAATCTATCAGTAGTGGCAACTCTGTAAGAGCAGCATATACTGTACCAGTTTCTATCAAATTTACTATTATATAGTGGGTGGAATATGGTATATAGATGAAATTCAACTTAACAGTTCACCACCTTGAGGACTTAATGGTGCAACTTGCATTGTTGTAAGTATTTGGCCACACAGGTAGTCCTAGGATACTGCTATGGAATGGCCTACACCTGTAAGCATTGGGCAGTGTTAATGGGTTGTACAATGTAGACCTGAATGATTTAAATTAAATGATTTTGCGGCAGATTAGAATAACTGCAGCACGTGCACCTTACCTGAACTGGCAAATGCTTTGCTACAAACCTCTTCCAAAACTTCTTCCAATAATCAGTAAGTAAAAAAGTTTCTAAAATTCTTAAATGCCATATTTATAACAGCCAAAAAGTGATACGGAGTAATGCAATGATCTTTTATGCCACTATTAACACAGTCTAAATATATAATATGGATGGCTAATGAAAGTGATGACAACTTGCAAATGTCAGCATTTACTAATTAATAATTCCTTTTTGGAGAAACCACTTAATGTAAAGCTGAGAACAACAATTATTGTAGCTACATTCATTTTGTCATTGAAAATTATGAAAGATATGATCTATCTGAAGTAATTTTTCACTTATGTGTGAATTTATGATGCAAACTGTCACAACTATGGCATGATGGATCCTCCTAATTTGAAGGGACAACTTCTTTTATACATTTTCAAAATGTGGAATTTCAGATTTTAATAGGGCTCCTGAAAGACCTGAGCTTCTGTCCTTGCTGCTCTGATGGCAAGATGGCATAACTTATTTTGTGCATGCAATTTGAAAAACACAGTCATTGGCAGAAGTGAAACTGCATACTTAAGTACCAGTTGACATTTTGGCCAACACTAGGAACTGAAGTGGATAGCCTCAGAGCTGAAAGCATGACTCAAGTCAGACTTTCCAACTAAGGGGTACAAGAGACAGTTGCCACAGAGGAAAAACCCATATTCTGGTCCCACAGTCCAGAATGAAGGGTGGGTTACACATATGATTAGAGGTAAGCTTGAAGCCTTTTTTTAAATGGGGCACTGAGGGTATAGTTACACATTACAATTTGCTCATGCTAAGTCTAAGGAACGTTAAGCCTTATTAAAATTATCATGTGAAGTTAAATCAGGAAGGGCAAAGTCTGGCCTATGGGCCAGATTGGGCTTGTGGCGGACTCCATTTCCCACCAGCCCCTGCCTGCATTGCTGCATCTTGTTTCCATGGAGAAGCTAGCAGTGGCAGTGCTGTGACAGTGCGGGGCCAAGGTGTCCATGGAGACCAGCCCCAGCATCACTAGCAGGGCACACAGCAGGGCAGGGAGCTGCTCCAGGGCTGGGGTCTTGCAGTGGTGACAGCGTAGTCTGTAGCCAGGGCAGAACTGTGATCCACTGTCCACATGCCCTGGGCAGGGGTGTGCAGGCAGCAGACTGTGGCTCTGCCATGGCTCTGGACGTCTCTGTTAGGCTTTCCCTATCTCTCTGTTAGCCCAGGATAGTACAGTTCTGAATACTAGATGATCTGTGTGTGTGTGGGGGGGGGGAGATGTCACTTGGAGCAGTGTATCCTGGGATACTGGAGGTCCACAGATTGCTGGTATTGGTCCTGTGGAGCAGACTGATGTTACTGCAACACAAGCTGCCTAACACCAGCTGAAGATAATCCTCGCCTGAAGAGGCATAACTTTGAGATGCTCAGATGGCACTTAGTTCATCGTTTTCTGCCATAATTCATGGATACTCCCATTTTGAGAGCGTTTCGTATATAGGAAACATAATATCTAAAAATATCCTCCTAGTGAGGGTGGTTCAGGCACCTACCCTGGAGATCTTCAAAAGGAGACTAGACACATACTTTGCTGGGGTTATTTGAGCCCAGCAGTCTTTCCTGGCCAGAGCAGGGGGGCTGGACCCAATGATCTCAGGAGGCCTCTTCGAGCCCTAAACTTCTGTGAATCCTAACTGACTAAGGAAAAATTACCACTGTCAGAGACTGTTTCCCAGCCCTGGCAGGACAGAAAGCAAGTTTCCCCTAATACAGATGGAGCACTTTGGTTTGAATAGGAATTCTATACATTCATTTAATTTTTTTTTAAGTGTTCCTTTACAGCATCAGTAGGATTACTCTAACCTGTGAAAGAGTATCATGCTGTCCTGCCTTCTGCCTAACTTCAGATTAACAAGGCTAACCACTTCTCTCTATTCTAACCTGTGAGGGTACAGATAAGTGCAACAATTGTACCACTATCAAAGGATAGCAATACAAGCTGTTCTGATGCAACTGCTAGATGTGCATGATTCTGTAGCCATATGAATATAGCAAGACAACTGCAACTTTATCCATGCTTCATTCAGGTTCAAAGTTAGGGTGATATAGTTTACTTGTATCGCTACAAGCTCATGTAGATACAACTTTTAATCAGAGTTGTCCAAATTCAGCAGGGCTGTACATGCCTCCATGCCACACATCATGCGGACCATATGCTGCAGTGGCAGTCCCCACAAAACCTTCCTGCTGGGAGCTGACAGCCTTCCCCTCCCTCACCTCCCATTCCCCCACTGCCACACATGCCTAAGCCTGCTCTAGATCGTAACAGCTGCTGCATACTCCTAAGCAACAGCTTTCCCTCCCTCTTTAAAACATCTAAAACATGTTTGTCCATACCCTGAGAAAAATGCTACACATTCAGAGCAGGTTGCACCTATGCACACTATTTTTTTCAGGCCGTCTGCAGATTCAGGCAGAAAAGCTAACAATGTTCAGTTACACTGATTTGTATTTTCAGGCCCTTCTTTCGTAAACAGTGAGGCCAGGTACACTATTACTGGTCTAAGTTATTGGAAACCAGTCTAAACCTGTAACAGACGAGAAGTCTGGCACACATAGATTGATCTAAAAATGGCAGAACTCAGTCTAAGATTGACCTGGTCGATGTCCACTCAGACTTCATCAATTTTGGTTAGACCAGTGCATCAAACTTCAGTACCAGTTCTCCTGTCAATTAAGGCTGCTCTTCAGACCGTCCCACAGCCCTACTCAACACCGAGTTACGCCCAGTCCTTCAGGCAGTAAAGACGTACCCTACTCTCAGCAGGCCACACTACTGCCCCCTCTCTGGGGCCCATAGGGGCTCAAGTGGTTGCAACCATGCCTGGCCCCTCTCCCATGCTGGGGTCTTACACCCCTTAGGGCTCAGGTGGCCATAGCCATGCCTGGCCCTTGTACCCATGGTGTTGTGGGGGCTAGGGATTATTAAGGTGCCCCATCCTGTCTTGCACCAGGGAGGTGAATGGTCCTGGTTATTTGAGTAGGGCTGCCATGTCATTGGCAGTCCCACCAGGCCTCCCTTCCCCGGCAGTGTGCAGTTTTAGGTCATGCCCAGGACCAGGAGCCTCCGAGCCACCCGCCTCACTCCTTCCCTCACCTCCAGGGTGTTCACCGCGAGGGAGTCGGGTGGTGCTGCTCCCTCGGCCGCAAGCAGCTGACTGCTGTCTCTGCCTGCCTGACCTTTGTTTGAAAATAGCCACCTTCCTCAGGCATCTGTTGGCTGCCTGCTCCAGCCCTTAAAGTGGCCGGCACCACAAGCGTACTGCCACACATACTCTGTTCACTCCTGAACTAAGCTACTAGCCACTTACAGAACCCCACATAGGTTTGACTGATTCCCCCTTGGGCTTTTGAATGTCTGTACTCAGCCTGAAGCTAGAATTTACCTTTTCTTCATATGAAAGCTGAGGTTGGAGGGTCCTAGGTATGTTTATAGACCCAGATTTTGAAAGGTAGTTTGGTGCTGTTCTGCTTAGAGTGCTATAATGCTTAACTCATTTAGGAGCTGAAGTCTCATTTTCCAAAGTGAATTAGGACCTTAGGCCCAGATCTTCTAACTTCTACTGAATACTAAAATCAAATGGGAGTATTTAAGTCAAGAGGAGTGAGGTACCTAAATACTTTTGAGGATTTGGGCCTTAGGTCAGATTTGTATAGAGGTATTTAGGCACCTAAATCTCTTTGGAGACTTTAATGAAAGTTACATGCCTAACAAGAATAGACGCTTCACCTTTTTTTGTGGAGTTCAGGCTATCTAGGAACCTGAGTCCTATTAAAATCGGTCAGGGATTGGGTTACGGTGCATGTACACTAGTTTGGCCTGCTATACTGGTACAGAGTCCAAGTCACAGTCGAGCCTTTCAAGGAGTGTGTCTATACACATCCATCATAAATAAAAGACAGTTTATAGATTGAAACAGAGTGTAATGGGAGGAAAGTAATTTAAATTATAATACTTAATTGGACATAAGGATTTCTAACATCCTCTTACTTTCGTAATTACTAATACACTTAAGAATTATTTTATCAATAGTCCATGATATAAAAAAATTAGTTGACATCAGCTCATTAGTTAATTAATTATAGGGAGAAAAAAGCTGAGACACTAAGAATAGAGTCAAGTTCTAAACTTCTTCTGGTTAAGAAAGACAGTCTGCTTCGACTTGAGGGTACACACAAGGACCCTCATTCTCAGTGCCCTGCATGTTGATGACTTGTTTGCAGCAATACAGCAAGATGCAGGCCAACAGTGAAAGAGGCTCACAGTGCCAACCAAAATCCCTGATTTTGCTTCTTTTATAATTATTTGAAAACCTTTCCTTGAGGGCTAAGGAGGTCCATGCATGACCCCAGCCCAAAGGCTTTCAGAGTCTGAGGAAAATCCAAGAGATAATTTGGAGCTAAGGGGAAAAATAATCTGTTTATGTTATAATAAACCTTTAAAAACAAAACGCTTAAAAGGCTAAAGAAAAATACTGCAGAACTGTGTATCTCTATGAGGAAACATCTCTTTGTGAAATCAAAAGGGAAAAAGTATGAAGTATATAACCAAATGGAAAAAAACAGCAAACTTTGCTGCATGTACAGGTCGTAATCTGCCACCTGTTCATTAGAAGCCTAAAGAAGTTCAGCACAGCTTTTTGACATCAGAAAGGGGGTGGATGATTTGGACATTTTGCCTGCCCTGACTGATGTACAAGGTGTTTTGTTTGATGGTGGGATAATTGCTGGGTCTTAGTCAAATAAACTGAACAAAATATTAAAGCAGCTTGTCAAATCAATAAAGGTGGGCAAGTATTAGAATTAAAGACAACGCATACTGGCATTTCAGGTTACTTAGGGAAGCCTTGTTGGATTCTTCAGTTTTTATAAACTTTAAGTTTGCCGGGGGGGGGGACACACGACTCCATAGCTTAATATTAGGTCTCTAACTGCACATTAATTATCTGGCAATAAGGAGCTCTAATTTTCAGAAATTATGAATATCTGAAATAAAATAGTAAAGTGTCATCTAATCCAATGCCTACTAGTAACTCATAACTTCAGCACGATTTGAGGATACTTGACCACCTGAAAAGGAGGCTACTTATTTGAGAAGGCTTTAATATCAGCACTCGGTTACGAACATTTTGGCTTAAGTTCATCTCTTAGTCACAGCATAAATAAATGTATGGCTGGCCCATGAATCCACCCTGGCTGAAATCGGAGTCTAGCTTAAACAATGAGACAGATTACGCACTGCTATAAGAAAATCTCATTGGCAAAAACTAGGAAAGAAAGGAAAACTGAAAGGTTCCCTTTGTGGAGTGAGTCTGCACTGTGGCAAAAGTTTAAGGCCAAAACTGGATTTGGGTCAACAATGGAATTTTCTGTTCACTCTAGAATTTTTCAGTTAATTCCAGAAAATCTTTAACAAATCATTTGGTATCAAACTCTAGGTGATATTTTTTCAGTTTCTGGTGAAACAAAAAACTGGAAATACAATTTTCTTTGTTTATTTCACAAGAAAAAAACTTCTTTTGTTCCAAATCTCAGTCTATTTTATAAGTATTAATAAAAGCAAAAGGAAATTTCAAGAAGAAAACCCATTTTGAACAGAAGTTTGAAACAGTTCACTTAGGAAAGAGCAAAACACTAATTTTCTTTGCTCCCTGAATATTTAGGAGGGTTCCTAACCTCACAAAAGACAGCCAAATTGAGCCAAATTTGAAAAACATTTTCAAACTGAATCTTCAGTTGAGACATTTTCTGTTGAAAATTTTCCCCCATCTAGTTAATCTTACCCCAAAAGGATTCACAGGTTTACAAAGGAGGAATCCCTACCACTCAGATACAGGGAGACACAGTTGCTTTTCTCTTTTCTGCTGATGTCTTGTCACTAGGGCCCCACTGCTTTTGGCTGGATCCTATGTAATACACAGTCATAGTACTGGGCTGGGTTGTGGGGGCAGCAAAAAGGAACTCAGTGATAATCTCCCTTGCCAATTTAGAGAGTAATATGCAATAGTTTCTGAAGGGAGGTTCATCCAAAAGAATGGCCACCAACACAAGTCTAGGGTAGTGATTTTCATCTCAAGTGCTGCGGTACCTTGAGGTGTGAAGAGATCTTTTTAAAGGATGACACAGACTGCCATACAATGTTAGGTGTGTCAACACCTGTACATGATACACACTGCCTGAAGGAATTGCCCAAGCCTAGGGCTGGCTACCTGAGGTCTGTACTAAACACACGTTAGTCAAACCAAATTATGCACAGACCATGTCAATGGTGTAGCTATCCAGTGATGGACAGAAAGAGGTTGTGCACAAGTTAGGGGCTGAGTCCTGCACATACTTAGTCTTGTGCAAATATTTCCCTGGAAGTCCATTTCCGTCTTTACTTCAATAAGCTGTAAAGATGGCCTACTTCAGGGGTGGGCAGAATACGGCTCACGGGGCAGATCCACCCTGTGAGGCCATTCTATCCGGCCTGAGGAGCCCTTAAAAAATTTAGAAAATTAATTTTTCTCTGCCCTTGCTTCCTGTCAGCAGTGATAGGAACCAGGGCAATAGGACCCAGGGGAAGCCCCAGCAGGCTCCCACAACAGCAGGGCCCGCCTGCCCCACTCCTACAGCAGGGGCTTCTGGCCTGGGACCACCTGGCTGCCCCCAGCCAGAACCTCAGGTAAGGGGGTGAGGGGAGGGCAGGGGAGGACCCCAGGGAAAAGTGGTCAGGGGAAAGCTGAGTGCAGGGAAAAGTAGCCCCTTGCCCGCCCTGTGGCTGGCACCCCATGCTGCAGCCGCTCACAGCCCACCTGTGACTGCCTATTCCTGCTCAGGACAACCCCGTGCAGGCTGTAAGTGGCTGCAGCAGGGAGCGCTGGCCACGGGGCGGGCGAGGGGCCACTTTTCCCCGCGCTCAGCTTTTCCCTGGGGTCCTTCCCTGCTCCTTCCTTGCACGGAGGAAAGCAGCTCTTCCCCCACCCTGTGGCTGTGCTCCCTGCTGCAAGTGCTCGCAGCCCACACGGGACTCTCCTGAGCAGGCACAGGGAGCCCCAGGCAGGCTGTGAGCAGCTGCAGCACAGGGCACCGGCCACAAGGCAGGCAAGGGGCCACTTTTCCTCCCCCATGCTCAGCACTAGCTTGTAACCCACCCCCACTGCTAGCCTGGGCCCCACCGGGTCCAGGCTCGCCCATCGGGGCTGTGCACAGTGACAGCAGCTGCGGCCCCCCCTGCTTGCCATGCCAGGAAGTGTTTGCCATCGCTGTGTGCGGGCTGCCCAGCGCACGAGCTCTAGGTGGGCAGCAGCAGCAAATGCTGCCGGGCATGGCAAGCGGGAGAGGGCTGCAGCTGCTACTGCCATAGTGCAGCCCAGACAGGTGAGCCAGCAGGGCTGAGGCTGGTAGTGGTGTGGGTTACAAGCTGGTGCTGAGTGCAGTGAAAAGTGGCCCCTCACCTGTCCTGTGCCCGGCGCCCCATGCTGCAGCCACTTGCAGCCTGCATGGGGCAGCCTGTGCCTGCTCAGGACAATCCAACATGGGCTGCAAACGGCTGCAGCAAGGAGCGCTGACCACGGGGCAGACGAGGGGCTGCTTTTCCCCGTGCTCAACATCAGCTTCTTCCCTGGTGGCAAGCAGGGGATCGAGGGTGCGTGCTGCCCCCTGGCTGTACCGCGGGGCTGGGGGGAACTGGGAGTGAGTAGGTGTGGGACGCAGCAGGGGCATGGGGCCTGCACCAGTGTCCCAGTGCCAGTGCCAGCAGGGCCCAGAGCAGGGTGGCAGGAGCCTGGGGTCCCAGCTGGCAGGGGCTCTGTGGAGCCAGGCCAGCTCCCCCCTCCCTGCTGGTGCAGCACAGCCCAGCTCCACAGACCCCTGCCAGCCTGTGCCCTGCTCTGGGCCCCACCGGTGCTGGCCCTGGGACATGGGTCCCAAGACATTGGGACATTGGTCCCAAGATGGTAAGAAGGGGTGGGGCAGCTGTCAAGGGATGGGGCTACCCATGCAGCCCTCAAAAGCCTGCCAAAACTGGGTAAGCGGCCCTCCACCCGAAATAATTGCCCACCCCTGGCCTATTTGCACATGAGTAAGGTGAGCAGGTTTGGCCCCTAGCTTTACCTCTTTAGCTGTTTGCTCCTCTGAGAAGAACACAGAAAAGACAGGCAATTGTACAGTCTACTGTTTGTTTTCCCTATATGGTGTTTTAGCAGAGAAGTAAAACTCTGATCTTTCCCTTTACAGTGCATTGATCCACAATTTAAATCCCTTCTCTGCCAACAACAACTTATGAGCAAAATGATGGTGCCTTCTTCTAGGCAGTGGAAGACCAATGGTTTCATTTTTTCACCTATGGTGAGCATGACTTCTGTTGGGACAGCTACACATCTCTTCATATTTGTATACCAAAAGCCTTAGCCTTTTCTTGTTATAATTTGTTACTACTGAGCATATTTAAGCAGCTCCACAGGAAGTGAGCGATGTATATTTCAGCTTATCAGCCTTTCCACTTATTATCTGCAGAGAAACCCATACTTCAGTGTTTGCTTCATGCTAATTATCCTTCTGAAGAAAATGCACCCTTATTCCTTTCTACCCTATTCTTTATTCTTTTCCTATCTGTGCAAATAGTCTTGAGGTAACTTTTAAATGATGATTTCACCTCTTTTTAAAAGACAAAGTTGATATTTCCTGCAGGCACAAACTCTGTCACAAATGTCATTGCTTGTACCATTTTCTCCCCACACCCCACCTCACTGCTCACCCTCTGGTTTCATGACATGATTTATTGTTAAATAGCACATTTTCCACCATAGAAAAAAAAGTGGGGGGAGAAGGGGGGAAGAAAAACCAAACTCCAGTGACTGTATTCAAAAATGTAATGCTTCTTATCACAAATAATTTAAAAAATGCAAGAACCCCAATTTGCAGCTAGGAGGCCCACTTGAGGGATCAGTTAAAATTTACTCCTTTATACACATGCCAACTTTGACTTCAAAAAGACTTTATTCCCAAGGATAAACAACCCAATATTTGTGTAATATAATTAAGTGAAGGCATCTTTAAATGTCATACCAGCTTGTGCCATGCTTTAAATTGTTATGCATCAACAGAATTTAACGAGATGGCCAAGGATCCTGCTTCCTGCTTGAATGTGATAAGCCACAAATACTGTATAGCTCTTTAATAGATTGCCAAAATAAAGCATTTTGTATGCAAATTATTCATGGAGTGGCAAAGCTAATATAGTGCCAAAATTACGCCCACCAGTCCTCTGCAATTAGCAGTTAAGTTGAAGGATCTTCAAACTGCAGAATTTCTTTCAGTTTTCTTTCAGTGTCTCCTAATACTTGAAACATCTTTTCATTTATGAAAATATGAAATTGTAGCTTTCATTTTTCTTGTAAGGTTTAGGCTACTTGTGCTTTATAGCAGAGAGGTAGCAAATGGGATCTAATCTGAACAATTGCACAAGGCTACATAGGAATTAAATACAAAAGTCTGGTGACTTGCAAGAAAGTTGAAAAAAATAATTTCCGCTTCACCTCCCCTTTCATTCCCTCCCTGTCTCTCCCCCCACCCCCCAAAAAAGTCTAAGTCCTGCTGAGTGAAGCTAAAAAAATAATAAACGCAGGCTTCCTGCAACAAAGAATAAAGAAAATGAATGTAAACCACTGGATCTTAGTTACTGGAAAGCTCACAGTTCCTCACACAGTCCCTTTTTAGTCTTTTTCATATTTTTCCTTGTCCAAGAAGTATCTATATGCTGGTAATTATTTCAGAAGAAAACCTCCTTTGGCATAAACTACACAGGAGGCAGCCACTACAAAACACCAGCATATTGAAATCATTTAACCTACAGATTAACCCTGCAAGAACGCTCTCCAAAGTTATTCTCTTTCAGAAGACTTGTTTACAAAACTATCCATATTTAGGAGTTTTTAGTTTAAAGTTAACTACACAAAAAGTGACAAGTACAAAGTATGCTATTGAGGAAATGCTTGTAAAATACTCACAATTTTCTTTTAAAATATTCATGCCCTCCCCTGAGATTTGGAAGCAAAGAACTTTTACAGAAAAAATTGATTTCCCAGACTCCAAAGTTTTAGTAAAACACTCTATTTCCTACTCTTCGACTGTCTGAGATCATCTATCAAACAAAGAGGATAAAAAAGAGGAAATGTTTTTTCTTGGAGAAAATATATTTTGAAACAAACCCATAAAAAATTAAAGTAGGAAAGTACTAGGTGTTCTAGGTGACTTTCAAATGGTTTGGTGTCATTTACTGTGGTGAGTGGAAATTACACCTCATGAAGACCTAAATAGGTAGGTAGGTCCTGTAGATCGTGTTCATTTTCTGTAGTGTTAATGCTGACTGTATTTTTCATTTACAATCTAATCATCAAAAGAGTATATTACATGTCAAGGATCTGTGACAGTGATTTAAGGAGTCTATGTCAAACTGCTTGGACCTAAATGGCCTTTCTAAACTAACCTGGAGGATTTACTACCAACTAAACAAAAAAATCTAATTCTGATCACAACTATTTTATAAAATTTTGTGGAATGCTGTAAACAACTGTGCTCAGTCCAGTGAACTTCACAGGTAGTAATAATGGTCTGCGGATTTTTATTAAATATTTTTTCTAAAATTTCTGCAGTTAGATGTTGAGAGATGAAGGGGATAACTGGTTTCTCTGTGCAAGACTGGGATCATTAAAGTGACTTTAAAACAAAGGCTGGTGTTGCTTTCTGCCCTGTTACAGCAATGGTGGTTTAATATAAGAGAAGCAAGTATTACCCTAGCTCATGTGCCAAGTAGAATCCAGACAAATGTATTAAAGGTTTATTGCTCCCACATCTCAATGCATCTAGATATGATGCCTTCAATTTTAGAGCTGAATAGCAAATAAACCCTATGCTGTCATTACTATTTAATGGATTCTATTGGTCAGAGGCTTGCATTGACAAGTTGTCATTGACTTTGTAAAAAAAATGGGAGCCAATGAAAATCAATCTTCTGATGCTCCACTGCCTTAAATACCAGTAGAGCAAACAAACAGTGCTAAACAATACAGCAGAAACCATATATCAATTACGCTAAATGCTCAAGCATTTTTACTTCACAGCCTGCAACATACAAATGTAGTATTCTCACCCACTGCAATGAGATGATAATGGTACTGTATTGTTCTAAGACATCTGGCAGCTAGATAAGCCCTGCCTGCACTTAGATGATAATGAAAGTGGGCAGACTTAACACTGTGATTTGAAAATTTCTTGGGTCTCAGAAAAAGGTTCTATTAAGCCCACTGACCCCAATTGAATATTAATTAGCTAATTAACAGATTTATTGTTCCACGCAATTTCTGGAGAGGCAATTTTTTTTCAAGTGCCATTATTTTTTTAAATTATTTTTTGCATTGTGTATAATTGAATCTTTGCAGCTGCCAGCATCTTCTGCATGATTTGGCAAAAAAAAGAAAGAAAAAGCACTTTAAAAAAAAACACAAAAAACAAATGTTTCCAATCCCTTCGTTTAATGTTGGGGAGGGGGGCGGGTAAGAGAGAGAGAGGCAGCTGATTTATGTTGCACTCTACAGATTTATTTATTTTTAAAAAGCTTAACTTAAAAATGTCTACAATCTTTTTCTTTTCCTATTATGAGTCACTGGTCTATTTTTTTAGCCTCGGGTTACTACAGAGTGCAATCATTATTCCCAGGAAAGGAACAGAAATCTGTTTTCCTTCTCTCTTTATACATCCTTTTAAATATTTTATATATTATTCCTCTCTTCTCACCTACTATTTGTTCACATTTCTTTTTTCCAACATGTGATTACTTCCTGCATCAAATGCTTTACTAAAAGGCAGATGACTTCCTGACATTATTTTGGTAATCTAGTCTTTGTATGTCCAGCAGGGGGTGCTTTTGCATGGGGTGGCATTCTTTTCCTCAGACATATCCAGTCTTCATTGGTTCAGCATCTGAATAACCCAGTAAAGTACCTTCCTTAGTGGTTAAGAATTGGAAAGGAGAATTAAGCTGCCATTCCACCTTTTGGGCAATTTCTGATCATTTAAAATACACTTTTCTTCCAGAGACTGTTTTGAGAGCTTTGCATTTAACCAAACAATCAGTTGTGAGGACTATCCATGTGATGTTGGTATTGTACAGAAAAGATGTGCATCAAATAAGCATTATTGCAAACCTCTTAGGTACCATTTACTGCATAAAATCTCTTCCTAAATAGCCTGTTTGTCTTTTAAATAAACAATGTTACTTTCGATAATATTGTCCAAAGGGACTTTAACAGATGCAGAGCTCTTTACACTTTCAAAATTACCAATCAAGAGAGTCTTAGGAGGGTAGCAAGGTTAGTGGAACATTAAAACAAAGAGTGAAGTTACCATATACAAGCTTGTGTGTGTGTGCGCATGCACACACACCCACACCCACACCCACACGCACACATGCACCCCTTTCCATTGCAAAACAGCAAAAATACCAAGGCCCAATTTTCAAACCCATGTGATGAGAACTTTTGGACATTTAAACATGCAAAACAAGTACTAGTATGCCTACACGTTGGTCTGGTCTCCCAAACATGCAATTTGTATGATCTGTTGAGGAACCTCCAATTCAAAACTTCATCTTCAAGGAAAGGATTATCTTGGGACTGTTTCACAATAAACTACCACCAAGATTTTAGAAACATAATGTATCTTGGCCACAGCTTTTGAAAACATATATCTGTCAACCTTGTCTACCATGCAGTTGCCTTCTGCCAATACCCAACTATTCCAAACTGAAAATCAAAACTATTCTTCCTCTAACTCGAGCATAAATGATTGAGTCTTGCATTGCCAATTCTGATGTTCAGCAGTCTTATGAAACTTGATTATTCTTGTAAAGCTCCATCTCCTAGAATTATGTTCTTAAATACTCATTTTGTTTTGGGTTTTTTTAAAGTTAATGTCTAGCCCTCAGGGTTAAGGTGAAAAAAACCCTAAAAATGTAAGTAGGTGTAACCCAAAGAATGAAATGGCAGAAGAAAATTAAGAGAATCCAAAATGTATTATTTTTTAAAGACAATCTTACAATTTTTTTTGAATGGGTGGAAATAGCTCCAGTGAAATTTTCCAAATCTCAGGTTACATTCTCCTTCAATCATTATTGTTGCTGTTATGGTAGTATTGAGATTACAATCAGAGATCAGGGTGCAAAAAAACCATAGGGATACAGTTTCCATTGACTTCCAATAGCAGCCAGGCACTCCCATCCCCCACCCCCTGCACCACACTGCTTATGTCCACTCCTGGGATTACGCTGCTGTCCCCCCTCCCAGTACCCATACTGCTGCCTAATCCCCAACCTTCACTACTGCCTATCCCTGGACCTGTGCAGCTTCCCAATTCACCAACCCATGTTGCCACCCACCCCTGGACCCATACCACTGTTTGACCCCTGACCTGTGGGGCCACCTGAAAGTAGACCCATGCCACTGACCCTACAGTCAGACCCACCATAGCTGCTGCCAGCTCAATTCATCTGGTCTAGGAGGAGCTCCCATGATCTGGGTCTGGCTTTGCGCCCAGGTTGAGTTTGACACAACTGATCTAAAATAATAACAAGATGCAACAGATGGATAAACAGACTGATAGGATGAAGTGAGGAGCTGGTACTAAAAGATGGATATGCTTTCCAAATTCCTGGTTTCAATGTTCTCATTAGTTATGGGTACATGACAGCCTACCCAGTGCTGGACAGTAGAGGAAAAGAATACTTAAGAGAGGTTCTTGTATGCTAGCATATTTTGTTGTTGGGTTTTGTTTGGGTTTTGCTTTTTGATCAAATTTCAGTAAGGAAATCTTTAATGGAAAAAAAAAGTTCATCTTGAAGCTTTAGCAACATCATAAACAACTCATGTTTGACTCCTACAGCTTGTGATGGCACTTGAAAACCTGTGAAGCAAGTTTTGCAACTTACAATGTGCATTGTGTATCCATTAATAAAGAGGAGGCATAAAATAAGGAATTTTAAAAGGCAGATTATTTAAGCTTTCCTTTTGACTCATACCAAGTTACCTGTCATGGCCTAAATTAAACCTTGTTCATCCTCTTTCCTGCTCTATAATTATCTTTAAGTTAAGCTCCTTTCAGGGTCTTGTATAGAGCAAGTAGACCTTCTGGTGAAAATAGATCATTACCATACTGAATCAGGTACTTTGGAGGAGATAATTTAACACAAGATGCCTAGTTTGTTTGGCTTGGCTTTTACTAGTTTGGGAAAGGAGCACAACATAGTGGTTAGAGTCCCTTAAATATTCTGGAGACAGACCGTTTTTTGCCAATTCACATAATGTAGGTGCATCTACACGTGCATTAAGGTGCTTTTTCTAATGCACATGAAATTTAGTACCTCTGGGCACCTATTCATGAGCACAGGGGCTGCCCTGATGGGCTGGAATTCCAGCGTATCGAAGCAGACCTGATTAATCAAGTCTGCTGGCGCATGGCAATTACCTCTCTCCAGAAGACTCCTGTGCCTTGTGTATCAGTGTCTCCTCTCTTAAAAAAATGGCAGTGGGGTTGCTTGAACTATAGCTCATCAAACAAGCTTTAGTTCAAGCACCCCAGCCACCATTTTTAAATGTGGGGGCACTGATATATGAAACACACCAGCACTTTAATTAAAGAAGATTCTTATTACTATTTTCAATGTAATAGTTCCCAGAGGCATCAGTCAAGTTCTGATTTCCACTGTGCTAGGTACTGCACAAAGGTACATAGGTAGATGCACTCCCTACAATCCACAAGGCTCCACCTAACCATACTTAAATGCACTGTGAACTTTACAGTGAGCAATCCCAGTGAAGCCAGCAGGCCTACTTGCAGTAATGTTACAAAGGTGAACAAGTCTCTTTTAACACCAAGAGTCTAAAAAATTAGTTTCTCATAGATTTAGGAGGCAGGATCAACTATGCCATGTGAAACTGCTACTACATTTCCAGAATTATATCAATTTCTACAGCTAAAAACCCTGAGAAAACCAACATGAAAGCCCAGCTGCTAGTCAGTCTTGGACTAAATTTAGAACCAAATTTCAGCCTCGCCATCCTAAAAGTTATGGAAATGTTTGGATCTTGGGTTTTGTTCATTACAGAGATAATGCCCAACTGTAAAATGCAGATCTGCATCGAGAAACAAACTTTTCTGAAATTTTGGGATAGCTGAATCTGGACTTCAGTTTAGGTCCATGATAAATAATCACCTAGACCCTAGACCTGCAAGGACATCTGTACAGGGAAAGCTACAAACTCTACAGAGGTCCAGCTGACAAGCCAGCTCATTTGGGAATCCATATCATGAAAGCTCTAGTTTATTTCTGATTCTAAGTTTTTTTTCATGGCTATGCTGAGACAAGGCAGGGTAGTGAATCAACTTCTTTAAAAAAAGCCCTACATGAAAAATTGCAGGGAACTTGAACTAATAAAAAATAGAACCCATTAAGAAACATGATTTCTATTTTCTAAAAATATGAAGAATAAAGAAGCCCATTAGCCTGACTTCTATCCTGGGGAAGATCTTAGAAAAGTTTATTAAGAAGGCCATCCTTGATGGACTGGCCCAGGCTAACATCCTAAGGGATAGCCAGCACGGGTTTGTTGCGGGTAGGTCTTGTTTGACCAATCTCATTTCCTTCTATGACCAGGTGACCTATCACCTGGACGAGGGAGAAGAGATTGATGTCATATATCTTGACTTCAAAAAAGCTTTTGATCTGGTATCCCATGATCACCTCTTGGCCAAACTGGCCAGTTGTGGCCTTGGCTCCACCACGATCTGCTGGCTGGGAAATTGGCTCCGTGGTCAGACCCAGAGGGTTGTAATTGATGGCAGTCACTCATCGTGGTGCCCTGTGACTAGTGGGGTCCCTCAAGGCTCTGTCCTGGGACCCATACTGTTCAACAACTTCATTAATGATGTGGACATTGGAGTCAGGAGTGGACTGGCCAAGTTCGCTGATGACACCAAACTTTGGGGCAAAGCATCCACGCCAGAAGATAGGCGGGTGATCCAGGCTGACCGGGACAAGCTCAGCAAATGGGCAGACGAGAACCTGATGGTGTTTAACACCGAAAAATGCAAGGTTCTCCATCTTGGGAGGAAAAACCTGCAGCATCCTTATAGGTTTGGCAGTGCTACGTTGGATAGCACTACAGAAGAAAGAGACTTGGGGGTCATCATTGACCACAAGAGGAACATGAGCCTGCAATGCGATGCTGCGGCTAATAAAGCAACCAAAACGCTGGCTTGCATTCATAGATGCTTCTCGAGCAAATCCCAGGACGTCATTCTCCCCTTGTACTCGGCCTTGGTGAGGCCGCAGCTGGAGTGCTGCGTCCAGTTTTGGGCTCCACAGTTCAAAAAGGATGTGGAGAAGCTTGAGAGAGTCCAGAGGAGAGCCACGCACATCATCAGAGGTCAGGAAAACAGATCTTACGATGACAGGCTGAGAGCCATGGGACTCTTTAGCCTGGAAAAGCGTAGGCTCAGGGGTGATCTGATGGCCACCTATAAGTTTGTCAGGGGTGACCACCAGGATCTGGGGGAACGTTTGTTCACCAGAGTGCCCCAAGGGATGACGAGGTCCAACAGTCATAAACTCCTGCAAGACCATTTCAGGCTGGACATAGGAAGAATTTCTTTACTGTTCAAGCCCCCAAGGTCTGGAACAGTCTGCCATCGGAGGTGGTTCAAGCACCTACATTGAACACCTTCAAGAGTAAATTGGATGCTTATCTTGCTGGGATCCTATGACCCCAGCTGACTTCCTGCCCTTTGGGCGAGGGGCTGGACTCGATGATCTCCCGAGGTCCCTTCCAGCCCTAATGTCTATGAAATCTATGAAAAACATAACAAATATGTCACTAGGATTGAGATGCAAGACTGTCAGTAAAGACCCTCTGCTAGACTCATCAAAAGATCGGTGGATAGTATTTCATATTGACTTTGACCTTCTACTCTAATGTAATTACTAGGATCATTTTATAAAGAAACAATTTAAATAACTTTTTTTTCAGAAAAAAGGAAGCCTTTTCCATTGCTGGAAATGGGAAAACAAAATGTTTGATTGAGGTCATCTTGACATCCATTAGTGTGATAAATGAAGTGGAATTCAAGGCTGTTCCATTATCAAGGTTCATTTTCGTTGTTCAGATCTGTTTTTTCTTTCGGGTTTTTTTCTTTTTTTTTTTTTTACAACATGGCCTCAGACTCAAGGCTGATTACAATAATTACATTTTCTACCCATAATAGTACAAATGATTCAAAGAGTTATTCAGAATGTTTCAATGTCAGCACTTAGATAAATGCCCATTCTTTCATAGGGATTTCAATTTTTATGCAGAAGGTTAGTTAGTAGCTACAATAACGGTATAGCTGTCAGAAAGCAGTGAATTTACGTGCCCAGTAACTACATTCACAATTGTTTGGAACTCTGCATGGCAACAAGACTGAATGGGATACTAGATAATTTATAACTACTCCCCAATACAAGGAGAACAATTATATTGTGTGCAGTATAAAATGGCCATTATTTAGCTCAATTTTTAAAAATTATTTGAACAAAATGCCTATCCTTTCCAGGGCTATTTTCTTCTTGGTTCTAATTAGATACCCTAGGAATACAGGATGTGTAAATTTTAGCCAGCAAATATATTGATGGAATTTTAATTTGCTTCCTGTATACCTCAGCCATAAACCTTGTAAGCCTTCTCTAGAAGGTTTTTAATCTTAAAGGTAAAAGAAAAAAATAGAAAAACAATAGTAGTACAGAAGGTAGCTGCCATTTTTCTGGTGAGCAGCAAGAGTCTTGCTGTATGTCTCTCCTCTGATACCATAAAATTACTGCTACATGTTTTATGAGATCAAGCTTTGCCTGTGCAGTGGACAAATCGAATCTTCACACAGAGAAGGGAGAGGGATTGGTAGAACAGCAGAACTACAGCCAATTGTCTCAGCAGGTGGAGGTCAACATGGCCTTCATAGCTGTAGACAAAAGGCCCAGTACAGCTCCAATGATGTCTGTGGGAGCACTTCCAATGACTTTAATGGCAAAGAGATCAGGTGCAGAAAGACCTCATAGACAAGTGCAGATTCTCTAGCATTTACACTGTATAACCTTTATATGCTTTATTTTGGGCTCTAGCCTTTGAGGGCATCTATACACGTGCTTCGGGGGAAGAGTGGGGAAAGAGAGAGAGGCTCTGAGAACCACTCTAATTAAAGCGCCTGGAGCGTCATGTGCGTCAGCATCCTCTCACTGAAAAAATGGCAGTGGGGGTGCTTTAGCTAAAGCTTGTTCAATGAGCTTTAGTTAAAGCACCCCCACTGCCATTTTTCAGCATGGGGATGCTGATATAGGTGATGCTGGAATCTGCTGGAGCATGGTAATTACTAGGCTCCAACAAACTCTATTAAGTGAGTCTGCTCCAATGTGCTGTAATTACAGTGCATTGGAGCAGCCTCAATCCATGTGTATAGGTGACCTAAAACCCTACTCATTTGGGACTTTTAGCATCTCACAGTGCCAATCCAGTGCCTTCCCTTATAATTATTTCCTCATTATCTACTTTTTAAAAGGAGACAAGGATGGGCGGAGGCTACAGAGGTGGGGGTTTATCAATCTGAACACTTAGCAGATAGCCAGTGACGGGTCATCCAAAACCAAAGAAAGTCCATGGGAAGCCTTTGGTTGTGTCCCTAATCTTCACAAGTAACATTCTCTCTTTATAAACAAAATATTAATCTTATCAACACAGACTGAGAGATACAGTTCAGGATAAGTACTCTAGACAACTGTGCATTTAGGACCTTTGAACTTTATGGCTTTCCCGACAATATACCCATTAATAAACATTATCATCCTTACTTTACTGATAAGGCAACAGAAGGGAGAATGTGTTTATATGGATGTCCTAAAATATAGATATATCAATGAAATATTGACCCCTTATATTTTTATGTATGTAAAAGAAACAAAGTAGAAAATCCCATATGCCCTACAGCAACAGTTTTATAGTGTAATAATGTTTGTTTACAAATAATACATAGTATTCCAAATAAAATGTACTATGTTTTTATATTGTCTAGATAATATTTTCGGTATCACTAAATGTTTGCCTAACCAAAATGCTGAATGGTACTCTCACAATGACAGCTGACTGGGAACTGTTAACACCTACTATTTGTTTCATACACAAAATAGCCCTAATGTTTAATACTGTCTAATACTTTATGGAAAGTTCTGAAAAGGTAAACATTTGGCATGTGTTTTAAGAGTAAGCTGAGGTGCATGAGAAAATAAAATGGATTAATATCTAAAAGCATTCCCCTACCACCCTGTTATAACTCAGAAATTCTTTTAGCCCAGTCTTTTGCCCCAACAGCACAGGCCTTGCTCTCCTTTTTAAATGTCTTTAAAAAAGTCATTCATGAGATACTGAAAAAATGATATTTACCATTACATTTTATCCTACCAAAGACAGGAAGCGCAGCATCCATGCAGATGTAAATCTGAAATGCTCAACCTATAGTAGGATGGTTCCTTCTTTCTCCACCCAGGATCATATGTTGCTGATAGTTTTACACTGCTGTGGAGCTTTTTCATGTGTAGCAGCACATATGTAGACGCTGAGCTGGCTGGCTGGGGCACAAGGGTGCGTCAGTGCTTGGGCTGCCTGCCAGCTAGCCCTGTACTGAAGCACCTTCATGCCCCAGCCAGGCCCTCTGCACCCCATTGAGTTGGTTTAGAACAGCCCCAGGCTAGCAAACTGACCCCCAGACCCTTTGTCAGCTGGGTCTGCTGAGAGCTGGCTCCATGTGCTACAGTCTGGGCACACGTGTAACCCTCATGCCTGGGAGCTTCCTGGGAGTAATAAACTGCGAAGCAATAAGCTGCCCCTAATGACACATGTAGACATGGCCAGGTTGAGCCAGGAAGATCTGGTTTGAGCCAGGAAGATCTAGCCTGTTAGCCTTTGTGATCAAAGATTTTAGTTCTGGCCACTTTACTGCTGATCCTTCCTGGTCTCTACTGACATTTCCCAAAATAGGAAAATTTGTCTCGGCGTCTTCAGGATCAAAACTGCTCTCACTCTGAAGCTGCTGACGTTCTGTTTCTGATTCCAAATTCTAATGTAGCTAGTATAGTAGGAAACTCAGGACATGTCTACACTGCTGTGCTCTTGAGACTGGCACCAAAAAATAAGCCCCACCTACCCACTCCCACTCCCACTCCCCTTGCTCCAAACCCAAAACAGAGGCAGTGGGTATCCTTCACTGCTGCTCTCAAGATCTCTATCTCTGATATGCTTGGGAGTGCTGGCAGGCATCCTCACTGCCTCAGCTCTGGATTAGGAGCAGGAGTGAGTGGGCAGGGCTTATTTTTCAGCAGCAGCCCTAAGCACAGCACAGGGGCAGCAAAGACATTTGCACAGTAGTTCCAGTTTAGAGCTCAGAGCTTTTCTTTGGTTTTTGGGGGAGGGGAGGGGAGGGGCAGCGGGGGGGCCTATAACTTTGTCATTTCTTGCCTGATTCAGATTAGTGTTGCAGGACTGATAGCCCCTTCTGAGGGTTTGAAGTCTACCAAGTTTCAAGGAGATAGGTGCAGGGGTTTTTGTGAAACTGCACCTCAAAAAACTGAAAGCAAAACTCATATCACTTGCTGGCAGCAGCAGCCTGCTGTCATGCCATGTGCGGATCTGGGGGCCCGCACCCCAGGAGGAGTCTGGCACAGCCCCACAGCCCTTCTGGGGCACCTGGGGCCAGTGACAGCAGCAGTCTTTCCGGCACTGTGTGCGGGCTGTGCCCACGCCAGTCCCAGGCAGCTGCAGCAGCCTCCTGTCATCCACGCACAGATCCAGGCCTTGCACCCCTGGGAGGGCTGTGGGGTTGTGTTGGACTCCTCCTGAGGGTGTGGGCCCCCAGATCTGCACACGAGATGACAGGAGGCCCCTGCTGCCACCTGCCTGCAGCCACTGAGCTGCACCGCACCAGAGGATTCGGGACATGACGCAGCCCAGTGGCTGTAGGCAGGCAGTGTCTGCCGCTCCCAGGGCTGCAGCAGGGGTGGCACTGGGCTCTTCCCGGCACTTGGTGGCAGCGCTGGGAGGGCAGGTTGAGCTCTGTGAGGCTGGTGGAGTTGCTCGAAGCACAGCCCTGGCTCTCCCTGCCTCCTGCCGCTAGGCTGCACGCCAAGCAGCTCCACCAGCCCCACATAGCTGACCCTGGTGATGGGAGCCAGGGGAGGGCCAGTGTCCAGGACTGTACTCAGAGCCAGGGCTGCACTCCGAGCAGCTCCACCACTGGCTCTCCGCCACCTCCTACTGCCAAGCTCAGCTCCATGGGGCTGTAGAGCCTTCAGCCACTGAGCTGTGCTCGCGAGGGTTGCGTTCGGAGCCGGGGCTGAGCTCCAAGTGGCTCCACCAGACCCATGGAGCTCAGCCCGGAGGCAGTGGGAGATCCAGTGGCAGAGACACTTGGAGCACAGCCCTGGTGAGCACAGCCCAGTGGCAGGAGGCTCCACAGCCTCATGGACCTGAGCCTGGTGGTGGGAGGCAGTGGAAAGCCACTGGCCAGGGCTGAGCTCGGAGCAGCTCTGCCACTGGCTCCCCTTTGCCTCCCGCTGCTGGGCTGAGCTCTATGGGGCTAGCGGAGCTGCTCAGAGCACAGTCCTGGCTCTCCCCCGCCTCCCACCACTGGGCTGCTTTGAAACGTTTCAAGTGCCCTCATTTTGTTTCAAAGCCTTTTGTTTTGGTTCGATTTCACTGTTTCAAGCTCAAAACACATCAAAACAGCTTTGAAATGAAACACCCATCAAAATTTCGCACAGCCCTAGTAAAGATAAAAAGAACTCACACCTGAAATATGACACCCAGACCCCAGGGTGCTGGGCATACTAGAATGGACATTTTCCGTATTGCAAGAGTGGCTACTGAGCTAATAAAAGCTAGTTTTGCACATGGTAATAATGACATTAGTGTTCACCTAATTAAGGCAAAATCAGTCCCCTCTCATAATTTCTTTTGTGGCGTGAGCTAGGGGCAGAATGAGGGAAAGATGTTTGCAGTGATATTCTGACAGTGTTTTAATGAGGGCTCCTGACAAAACTCCCTCACCCCCCCAACCCTGTGATAATGTCAAGGGATATGTGCAAATTTCAGGAAATCATTTTATGGATTCCTCCTATATAAAAATGTGCTCTTGATCACAACTAAGGAGAGAGGTAGAACAATTTGGCAAAAAAATGTTATTAAGTGCACTCCACTAGAAGTGTTTATACATTGTCCCTGAGGAATCTTTATGCATAGAGCAGTATTTAACTTATCAATTAGGGAAAAACGGAGGCAAGAAGAGGGGTACAGGATTTCCATATTCCATGTACATTTGTTAAATACGTTTCACTAGCTACGAATTGGTCCGTTCCAAAGGCAGAGATATGTTGGCTTTGCCAGAAATGATTTTGCATGATTAGGAGGAGTTATGTGCTTGCTGGAGGGGACCCCTTGCTAAATATTTGGTAGCAAATTGAAAAGAGGGTTTGGGAAGGTTTCCTTGTCTGTGATTAAATTCATCCCTCCTCAGATACTGGTAAATCAAGTGTCTCAGAACAGACTTATCTCTAAGTGTATGAAAATACTTCAGAACAGCCAATTTTTAGTCTTGGATATACTAATATATATTCACTGGATAAAAAGTATCTACATAGGTGTATGAGCACTTACACACACACATGGACACACGCAAACCCAGACACATACACACACAGACTATACCAACAGAGCTATATGTTCAAAAGGCTATCCTGAAAGATTTTCTCCAGGCACTTTTTTGAGTTTTAATACACACTCCTCTAACTTACAGCCACATGCTGTGTTATTCTAGCAAGATAGTCAGCAAAGGTTTTAGAAACAAAAGGTATACTTATTTTTGGCATTTGCAGTTTATTAGTCCCATGGATTTTTATGAAAAATTCATTTTTATTTTTACATGGGAAAACAAATGCATTTATTCACTTATCTCTTCTCCCCACTTTGACTGTATGCCATGAGATTCATCACAGGCTAGACCAGGGGTCAGCAACCCCAGGCATGCATGCTAAGCATGGCACATGAGGCCATTTTGTGAGGCACACCACTGCCGGCCTGGGCTCCAAGCAGCTGCTGCCAGCCACAGAGCCCAGGCTGCTCCCAGCAGGAGGCTGGGAGGCTGCAAGCCCTGCTCCAAGCACACCAGGCTCCGTGGGCCGGCTGCAGACAGGAGGCTGCAAAGAGCTGCTCCGGGCTCTGGCATGTCGGCACTCGGGCACCTTCCAAGGTAAACACTGAGAGTTTCTTGGCACTTGGGCCAAAAACTGTTGCCTACCCCTGGCCTAGATTAAAGGGGTATATTTTCTAGGATCCCCTTGTTATGATATCAGCAAAGCCCAGCAATCCATGATTTTTAATGCTGCTTAGTATTCTGGCTGGAGTTCAGTGATAATTGGAACCAGGTAAAACAACATCAAAAATTCATATTTTTAAGGCCAGGCTGGGCCATTTTGTCAGCTCAGTCTGATCTCCTGCAGAAAAAAAGATCATAAAAGTTCACCAGTTCTTATATCAAGACCATTTCTTTACCATCCCTCTTACTGAGCAAACTCTTTCCTCAACTTTTGACTTGACCACAGTCACTTGTCTCCATCACTAAAACCCTTGGCATCAATATTTCAGCTTGACAGACAGACTTTGGCTTACCAACTGTAGCAATGAACTTGTGGCCATCATGACTAAATTACTCCTTAGAGATGGTTTCAAGGAGACAGTGGAGGGACACTTGGGTAGTGCAGTGTGGATACTGGGGAAGCATCCTCTTGCCACTGATAGTGGACCTGTTAGATGGCTAAAGAGAAGATCCTCTGTCTCCAGGCTATCAGTCTGCTACCTTTCACTAACATCAGCTTCACTCAATACAATTTAAAATATTAACATAAGCAATTGAAGGCAGAGGTTTTCTCTCCTTACTCCACGGTGCCAAGTACAGCTTGGTAAATAGTGCAACATAAACGATAATGCAAACCAACACATACATCACTTATTGCTGACCCAGCTGCGAGATATGTGAAATGGTGGGTGATTATGGACTACAGAGTGTGCTTTCCAAGAGACACATTTTTTCCTTCTTCTGTGGCTGCACTGGGCTTTCTAACAGCAGTACCAATTCATTGCAGCTACAGAATGGATAAGAAGGGTTCAGGTAGCTCCCAAGGAATTCAGCTGCACAGAGCTCCCTGTGCTGCTCCACCTTGGGGAATTTGCAGAGTTGATAGTGGAGGCTCCTCAGCTCTTTATACCCAAAAGGAGGAAGAAGGTGCCAAATAGGACTAGAGCCATGTAGGCTAATCCCTGCTCCTGTTCCCCCAGGCTCAGCCTACTTACTTGGATGGGATGCTGGAGTGCAGATTCTTACCTAGACATAAGCCTGAATATTTCTAAAGATCTGCATATATCAACACTGGAATAAAAGCTGCTGGGTTTGTTTTATTCTTTTTTCCCTCTTAGAAGCCAAGTCACACTGCATTTATTTCGCTGTGGTATTACACACACACACACACCCCCACACCCTCTTCAAGTGTGGAGCTAGGAGATATTACCACCATATTCAAGAGCTATCCACTGCACAGCCTCCACTCCTCCAAAAATAATTCCTGCCCAGGCATATGAATCGAAGGTCTGGGTGGCCCTCATGCATACACTATGATCCAGGAGGATCGATGGTTGCCACCACTACTGCACAAAATAATGTGTGTAACACTGGGTTGCATAAGGGTGGTTCATGCTGTGGTAGTTAAGTGAAACTCTATTTGTGCAGCCCCAATGTGCTGATCACTCATTCTGTAAAGAAAACACTAAGTGCTTTCCACAGATAATCCACGTTGGCTTTGATATAAGTTGCCTGTTGGTTTACTAAAATATTCAGAGTATTTTGACATGGTGACAGAGTGATACAGAATATGTAATTCTCTCCAGATGGAGTCCTAATTAAATGTTATGTTCTGCATAGGGGCAATATGTATGTTTTCTTAGCTACTTTGTTTAAGGTAACCCAATACCAAGATCATCCTGTCTTCCTCGATGATGTTCCGCATGGACAATGAACAGCGTAAGTGAAATAACTGGACATTCTAGCCATCTCTATTTGCAGTACCATTAACAAAAGCAGTTTTAAATGTTGGAAGCACATGCTAACAACACCACACAACTGTTATCGTTATTATTTAACATTTATTTTATATTATCCAACGCTGCTGCTTCCAAACTTCCAAGAGTAACCACATATAAAACCTAAACATGCCTTATGTTCCATATTCCCTACCCACCGCCCCCACCATTTCCTTCATTAGGCTTCCTTGCTTTCTTGAGATCACCATTTACAACCCCATTGTCACACCATCCTGTCATCCTATTATGTGGGGGAGAAGTGGGGAGGGTTGGAAAAGCTGTGAAACAGGCAGGAGGAAACAAGCAGCTGTTCTTCCAATCTCAACCTCTCCTGGCAGCAAAGGTTAAAGGATAGGGCTCAGATGGGAGAAACTAGAGCTGTGTGGAAACTGTACAATTCTGAAATTTATTTTCCATTCTGAAACAGTGTTGAGTTGAATAAATAAAAGACCATCTGTGGAACATGGTACAGAAGACTCCCTTCCAGATACTGCGACTGATGTTACCTCATGCTGTGTTGCCAACTTGTAGGGAATTCTCATGATATTAAGGTTGGTTTTTATTTAATTCTTGGCATTGTATTTATGTAAAAACTTTAGTGTTCTTTAAAAACAAATTCTTAGCTCTTGCAGTTGTGGAGGAAAGCTTAAAACTTGACTCTTCGTGATTGTAATCTCAGAAAGCAAATGAAAAGAATCCATCATTTAGTATTTTTTTAAAAGCTAATAATTTTACAGCTAATATCATGTTTTTATGGGACCTACTTTGTGATTTAAAAACACCTGGGGTTGGGAACACTACTGAAAGTTTCCTCTTTCCCAGAAACAACAAACCCCTGAACATTGTCTCAATACGGATCCTTCCCCTTCAGCGATGTTGCATCCTGTAACGGTTTGTAGATAAGGGACTTTATTCGCTCAGCACAGTAACCCATTAAATACATTATGAAGGGTTCAGTCATTGTCTTCTTTCATTTCCATTGTTTGATATTGCTGTATTTACTCACATACCACAGTCACTCTCTTTTTGCAAACTCCATAGCTCAAGCTTTAACTCTATCATAGCTGCTGTTGAAGTGGCAGTAGCTTTTGGCTGCTCAGTCAATTTGGCAGCAGTTGTGAAGGGATGAAAGCTTAGGCTGTGGAGTTTGCAAGGAGAGAGTGGGAGTAGAGTCAGTCCCTCTTCTATGCAATCTGCATTTAGCCATGGGTCTGGAAAAATCTTTTTTTCTTCATGCTGCCTTCTCAGAAGAAGGTGAATGTCTTATTTGGGGTCATGTGGTATGTGAGAAAACAGACATATTAAAAAAATAATAATAATCAGGTAGTCATCAGTCAAAAGGACCAGTGGAGTTATGGGTTTTTTAATGTCTAAAATACTTCATCCTATCGGTGTTGTATTTTAACTTTCTGCGCTGTATTGCCCTTTGCGGGTATCAGGTCAGAGTGAGTCTGGAGGTATTTCTACACTCAAAGGCTAATTGGTGCCAATGTGTGGGTCAGACTTTGTATGGGCAAAGTAGGAGAGCAATTCACCGACTTGTAAAGGCCTAGTGAAAAGTGTCCTCACATGGAGAAATACTACTTGCTTTTTTTTTGGCTAATGTAATTAAGGCCTTGTTTGTCCACTTCAGGTGTGATGTACATGGAAGAACAACAGAGTATCCTATTCTCTTCAATATTTAAATGACTTTCAGCTTTACTGTAAATGTCTGCACTGCACTGCATGTGCTTCAGGCACTATTAACCAGAGCATCCAAAGTTTTGCTATAGCTAACACTAAGCCTTTAGCTGCTGTATTTTATGCAGTCACTTATTGAATTGTTTTCCTAATGATGGGTGGGCAAGTGGGGCATGAGCCCTGCTGTGCCTAAAGGGGTGCATGCTGGCATGGAGCTAGGGGTTGTTTCACCCTCCCATCCCCTGTGCCCCCCATCCTGCATTTTCCCTGCAGCATCTCTGGCTCTAGCAGCAGCAGTGGCACGGGAGTATGTGCGCAGGAGCGAGTGAGGTTTCAGCGAATGGACTCATTCCCAACGTTGAGAAAGCAGCACCAGAGTTTTGCAAGGCAGACTTTGAAACAGAGACTTAACAAGATGCACTAGCTGCAGCTGGTAGTTTTCTGCTGCTGAGAGAGATGATCTTTTTTGCTGCTGCTTGACAGGCCTGTGCACCAAACTGCAAATTTCTCTGTTTGGTTTTTCCCTTGAATAGGAGTCCTAACTGGAGAAATAAAAGCACATCCCTCACTCTAACCTGCTAGCTTGAAAACGGCCAGTAGGGAGGGATGTTACAGACTAAAGAAGATGATCTTTGTAGGAGCTTCTTCTCATTAAAGAGCCTCTTGCTCTTCCAGAGAATCAATGAGAACCCATTTTAAACAGTAGCTATGGGGCGGGGGAGACCCATATCATTATTATGTGGGAAACTAACAAATAATTTTAAGCGCATTATTCTCCATTTTTCATTTGACCTCTCCCCCTCCCCTCCCTCCCAGTACCTCTTTGCCAGAAAGAACACGTCTTGGCTTATGTTTATATATAGAATTATAGTCATGTTTCCTGTAATTTGTCAATATAATCAACATGTTCCTTGCTTATTTTCAAATATAGGTATCATTATTCAAACAGAAGCTTGCCTTTTAAAATCTACCTACTCTCCTCACCATTTCAAGCAATAGAGTTATTATTCTTTGCCTGTACTGTTACAGTAATTTCCATTGCATCAGACTGTAATGATACAAACACTGAGCAGATAGGTAGAAGGGGGACAAGGAACAAAGCTTCTGTTCAAACATGAATTGTTCAGTAATTAGCATTAATGAGAAGGGAAATGCAGCACATTTCATTGAGGGGAAATGGATTTTTTAAATCATTTTTAAGGGTTGCGTCAGATTTGAAATGGCTCAGTTGAAGTACTTTGGAGAGGTTAAATAATTAGTTCTTTCTTTTCTAATGAAAGCAGGAGGACAGGAAAAAGGGATTCATTTAATAAAATGCAGGGAATTATTGTTGACATCAGTTACAAACAAAATGTAGGATAGTAATGAGAACATACAGCAACTTGAATGTAGGCTGCCTGAATTCTTAATGGCATAACCTGAATTGTCCTTATAAGGTTTATGGCTGAATTACATATATGAGTGATTTGACTTTAGGAACCTGTTCTTCATCTGATGTAAAATGGTGTAGTTGCATCAAGGAAAGCAGAACTGTATCAGTTTAAATGAAAATGAGCTCTCTCTGGCCATGTTTGTATGCTCTGGTCTGAGGTGCTTATGATCAACAACAGGCAGCACCATTGTTCATGTTAATGAATAAAACGTTTTTATAGTGTTTCCAAATATGTTCAACCTGAGTTATATGATTATTTTATCAAATTTGGTTCTTCCTAATGTCTTCTGGTTGTGAGATTGCATTTTCTGAGTATGACAGTTTGAGATCATGGGTCTTTGCTGCAAAATATTTTCAGTATGGTCAAATAGTTAATGATGGCTGCCTTATAAAAACCTACCTGTTTAAATGATTTCATCCACTTAAAACTAAAACTGGAGTCCATAAGGCACTCCATAGTCTACTGAATAGAGTTTGAACTGGTAGTCAAATGACTTACATTACATTCCCAGCTCTACTGCTGACCTACTGTGCAATCTCAGAAAAAAAAGTCACTTTACTCCTCTGTGCCCCTGTTTTCCTTTCTGTTCTTGGTCAATCTTGTTTCTATACAATGTAAGCAAGTCAGTGCAGAGCTACAGAGCCCCCAATCTTAGCTGCGGACTATAGCTCTTACTGTAATGCAGACAGACACATAAAATTAATTGTAAGAAATACACATTCTGCTTTTTTTGTGATGAATTTGTCTAACCTAATCCATCTGTTCACTTGAGGTACTTTATATCATTTGTCAATATAGCATCAAGGCATCAAATGCACAATTTAAATGTCTGTCGGAAAGAAATTCAACATCCATCTCTTCATTGCTTCCTGTACCATCAGGAAGGAGGCTGCCATTCTGTCACTTTGAAGTAAAGTTTGTCAGATCACTGGCAGAAGGAGATCCCATAACTGAGATGGACTTTCCAGCACTCAGCACCAGAGAGTTCAATACTAGGTGCCATGAGCTCTTGTACCCCTACTGATTGCAGTATCACTATGAACCAAGAAACTAGATGGACCTTCCAGCCCATGAAAGGCTTTAACACTGATTTCAGACCCTTGAACAAGTCATAGATGAAGCTGTGCCCAGGACAGACGCATGATACGATTGTTCCACAAGCCTACTTTGCCTAGCGTACAGATAGCGGCATGTTTGACCAGTAGAAACTCCCTCATGGCCTTCCTGGTTCAAATCCAATTAGAGTGTGCTCCATATGTGTAGCTTGGAGCAACTCCCTGGCTAGTGGCAATTTGTGAAAAGGCACTTCCTTATCCTGAATAGTTCAGCAGCAGCAGTAGGTGAAACTGTGCACTATCTCGACAGCAAAAGCATAAATGCCCTTGGCAGACAGCAAAGTAACAGGGCCTCCAAAGGTTTTCCCAACTCATTGGCATCACTCCACTTATTTTTACTTTGAAGGCCAAATTTGAAATAGCTGCTTCCATTCACATCCTTCTAGCTCTCAGATTTTGCGACATCTCAGATATCTCACTGCCCTGCTTAATAAGAGTGAGATATAGCACCGGATGACATTGAAACCAGTATTTTCTCCATCTCACCTAATGCTCTGACATGAGCGAGACTGAGGATGAAACCGTCCAGGACTCCACAGGTGTGAGTTCTTGTGGAGGAGCTGTGGCTACCCAATGTGGACTGCTGGGATCTAGCCAAGAGCGATAAACAAAAACAGCTTCATGCATTTTCTTCCATTCCTCCCAGGTCTTGTAGGTGAATCAGCAGCATCTTCTCATCAATTGTGTCAACAGATCAGCTGGTAGGAGCAGAGATATGTCACTAAGAGAAATATGGAACTGTGTGTACCTTGTCCCCCAAGCAAAAGAAATACATCTTTTATAAATGCGTCTTGCTCAAGAACTTGGAAACTGTACACTCGTTCACTTTATGGAGAGCTAAGATTTATAAGGTGAGATGGAGAAAATGCTAGCACACAGATTAAAGCAACTGAATACTGTTAGATTTATATTCCATTTGGGATGATAATGAGGTGGTTAATACAGAGATACAAGACAGTAATAAACCACTGACTTTTATAGATCTCTGTATGAATCTGAATCATCATTTGGAGACCAGGAGATCTGTGATATACAATAGCATGTCTAGCCTTCTCCCATTTCACCACTACCTGGTAAAGCAGCAATCTCAGAATTTCTCTCAGACATAAGAGATTTTGTAGGCAATAAAGGCAATAAATCCATTGTAGGTTTCCAGGGAATGTGTTTATGGGGTAGAGTTTTATTAATGGAGTATGGATCAGGTAATCTCAAGTTAAAAGATAGTCCTTTGACATAGGTATCCTTTCTCTTCCATTCAAATGGTACCAATTTTCACACCACTTAATTATGTTTAAAATCTGAGCTTGCAGCTCCAGACAGATTTCACTTTTAGCATCAGTAAAAGGATCAAAAATAATGTTTTTGCAGATGGGCAAGACAGACATTTCATTACTACTAAATGATCTGCTTTTAAGTAACATAAAATGAACCAAACTAGTCTTAAATTTTTACATCCGTGAAGATCACAGACTCAGGGAATAGTCAAGACCTGCTGGGCTAAGGGCAGCAAATGTGCTTCATATATACAAGAAGTTAAAAAGAATTCAGTCGGGGGGGTGGTAAGGAGGGGGAGGATCACTACTCGTGGCAGGGTGGGGAAGCTTAAATTTTCATAAGTGAATTATGGCTGAGAGCTCATCTTGAGAAACTGTAGTGATGCTATGCTACTTACTTTGAAAATACTCGTGTGTGTTGGTGTGAGCACACATGCACACCAGTGCACCTACTTTACAAGTTCAGCTAATATACCCATAGCCCTACCTGATCGTTCCTTTCTATATCTCTTTTACAGCAAGTAGTCATGAAGTTACCAGCACAAAACTGGGATTCCAATGATAGGATTCCTTATGTCTTCCAGCTGCAAACTTGCTTGATTCCATGGGGACTGAACTATATGAGGATTTGTATGACGGAGAAAAAAAGATAAAATGTTAAAGGAAATGGTCCAGAAATGCTGAAATAGAAATGAAGGGCTGAAATAATCTACCAGTACTTTATGCAGTGGTATAGATATAAAAATACCACTTTTTACGGAGAATCCTTTTTCTTCCCAAGAAAATTGTTTATGCAGAATCTCCTGAGAAGCTTCATTTTTTATTTATATATCTAAATATATGAGGGGGTAATTTGAAGTCCTCCAAACAATCGCCTGTAAATTATAATCTTTTGAAGCAGTGATACGTATCTACAAATTAGTCTCAGGACACTGAAGTTATATGTAAAAAGGTCTATTTATGTCACCCAAGGCAGGGAAAGAAATTTGCTCAGTTTTATAAGAAAGAAATTTCTTATTAACATATATAGTTAATTGGATAATAAAAAGAGAAAAGCCCTTCAAAGACCTGAGATGGCTGAAGAAGTTACTCTCTCAAAAATCTGAGTGAAGTGATTTACCAGAAGAGTGAGACTTCTCCCTCTTTCCACCATGTGAGGTGCAGATTAATCAGCTATTACAGTACTGCATGTGTGTGTGTGTGTGCACATGCGTATGTGTGTTTCTGAGATGTGCGTATGCATGCATGCACACAGACACAGCTAAGCTATCTGCCGACTAACTACAAACAGCAAGAATAAGGAGGTTTTACCTCACTTTATTTATGTTTATCGTATGTTTAATAACTGAGTCATTCATGTTGTAAAAGTGAGATGTTATGTTGGTCACCTCTATTATAAAACATTTTTTTTCAGAGGTTTAATTAAAAACCTGCTCTGGGTTGAAACTCATTTAGTGGAAAAAAATCTGTGGGTTTGGGGGGTTTTGGGGGGGAGATTTTAATCATAGGAATCATGAAGAATGGAGAAGTTTGCCTTTCATACAGTCATGCCATAGGACTGCCAAGACATCCACTTATATGATGTGTTAAACTCCAAGCCAAAACAATTTGCTTGTGGCTGTATAGTGCAGGACTGGTTAATACTTTATTAAAATGCAAACAGCGTTAAATTAAGTCATGGGACCGTCTTAGATTTCACCTCAGGAACGTGTTATAGGGGACTTCTTTTGCTCCACTTACTAGCCAGTCCCTTTTCCCGCAACACAAACAAAATATTGGGACGCATTGAAGAAAGGCTTTCTCTTTTCTTCTCTAAATTGGTGATCTGATTCCCCCCCCAGTCAATCTAATAGCAGTATATTTATATTTTCTCTTAATAGCTCTAGGTTGTTTCCACCAGGAATGAAATCCTGGCCCCACTGTAGTTCATGGCTATGTCCTGAATCAGCAAAGCACTCAAATGTTTGAACCAAAGCTATATGCATGGTTTATTCAATTTGGTAAATCAGGGCTGGTGTGGGTTCGGAGAAATATCAGCATATGAATCAAGGGGTGCATGTAATCTGAAATATATTCACTCCATAGACACATACACACACATACATATATAGAGTGAATACATTTCAGATTACATGCACCCCTTGGTTTACATGCTGATATGCTTATACATAAATACATACATATATATAATAACTAGATTATGCAATGACACATACAGCCTATCAATATCTATAGTTTGTTTCTTTCTTGTGGTAACATCACTAGATTACAATAAGTCTTTCCAACTAGTGGCCCACGGGCTGCATCCAGTTCCCAAGGGGGTTAACGTACAGCCTGTGGGCTTCATCCCAGCCACCAACCTTCCCACAGCTCCTGCTTCTGTGGTGTGCCCAGAGTCTTCAGGGCAGGGCAGCACAGCTGGAGACAGCTCAGTAAGCTTGCTGCACAGGTAACAGGAGGAAGGCATGGGTTGCCTGTGCAGCAGTGCCAGCTGCAGTGGGGAGGGACACAGGGTGGAAAGGGGGGACCTCATGAAGCAGCAATGGTGGTATCAGGGAGTTCATGCTGCTTGTCTCACCAGCCCAGTGGCAGCAGCAGTGAGGGGTGCTTGGCCACCCAGAGGGAGGAGGCTCGCACTGCTCCAGTGGTGGTTATGCTGCCCACACCGCAGCAAGGGCCATACCCACAACTGGGGGGCAGACTGTGTGCAGGGGCAGTGGTGGGAGTTCTGGGAACCCATTCAATATGCAGATAGACCCTGTAGTGTGTGGCTGAGGGTCCACAACTGGTGCTGCATACAGCCCCTGGCTGCTTTCATAGATGTTAGGGTCGCAAGGGGCCTTAGTAGGTCAATGAGTCTGACCCCTGCCCTGGGCAGGAAAGAGCACTGGGGTCAGATGCCCCCCAGCTAGGTGCTTGTCCAGTCTCCTCTTGAAGACCCCCAAGGTAGGGGAGAGCACCACCTCCCTTGGAAGCCCATTCGAGATTCTGGCCACCCTTACTGTGAAGAAATTCTTTCTGATGTCCAATCTAAATCTGCTCTCCGTCAATTTGTAGCCATTGTTCCTTTGAGGTTGAACAGACATGAATTATATTTAATAAGATATCCTCTATTACAGGGCTGTCCAACTGGTGGCCCACAGGCTGCAAGCAGCTCACAAAGGGTTCATCTATGCCCCCAGGCTGTCCCTGGACACTGCTCCCACTGCTGCTGTAACTGGGGTCTCCAAGTCCCTCTCCCTTCTCTAGCTTGGCCAGGGAGTGGAGCAGTGCAGGGTGGCACAGTTCAGCACAGTCTGCAGTGGCAGAAGAGCCTGCGGCCAAGGAAATCAAGGAGGAGTCAGCCACCCCCATGCGTGATGCAGTGGCTGGGACAATCTCCAGCTGGCACAGTACATCAGTAGTGGTAAAAGCCACCCATCCATATGGTACCAGGCGACTTTGCAGCTGGGGAGGTAAGAGGGGGCTGTGGTCCCCACTTGTGTGGTCCCTAGCCACTAAGACAGCCCTGCTCTAGTGTATAATATATTGAATGGTTTGAATTGCTCTCAACTAATAGCTCCTGGGCTATACCCCACTTGATGTAAATCAGTGCAGCATCATTGACTTCTCCCAGCGTAGCCTAGAAGGTACAGCAGCTATTAGTGTTAGTGTCATGGGTTCATATCTTGCATGAGCATTTATTTAAGCATATCTTTTCTCTCTCTGAGTGAGCTTTTGGAAGAAGCTGGACATGAAGCCAACAGATGATGTCACCTGACAATGTCATTGCAACAAGTGGGCACTTAAGTTGTGGATGTACTTTATGGAGGACAAAACATCTTATTGCTGCAGATTTTCCTTTAATAAATTATGTTCTTGGCTTTTTTTCCCCCCGCTATTAGCCACTAGTAGTGATGCAAAGGAAAATACAGCCATTGCAATAAAGTCTGATGGACCTCCAATATTACAAAATTACTCAATCACTGTGATTATTGGTTGAATATATCCAAGACACTTCCTTAAGAATGTGTCTGGATTTAGAAGTGAGGTTATGTTCACCTTTCATGGGCACTTGGCATGCTCAAGTTTTACTTGTGCAAATGCTTGTGGAAAGTGAAGTTTAAGTGCTATCATTTGCATCTGCTATATTTGGAATGGGAATACCTTTGTCAGGCACAGAAACAGAGACAATTACATGAGTTGGACTGAGATATGGCAATGTAGTTTGTAAATAGGTTTGTGCATACATACACAAATCTTGTTTCAAACTGCAGTGATGACAGAACATAACAGGCCAGTAAATATAACATAAATTGGTATATTTTATGTGGCACAAGATGCTGTTTGACACACCAAAGGAACAGATTGTCAGAGTCCTTGCACAGGGACAGTTACATTATCTGGACTGGGATCCAAGTGAAATGTTTATAACTTATATGGCGTGCACATGTACACATGCACACACATATTTGCTTTGCTTAAAGGTGAAAAGAGAAAACTGAATATAATTTGAAACTAATTTTCCTACGAAAACTGCCCTAGGAAAAGCTGTGAACAAGGAAGGAAAAGCTTTGTCACTTCTAAACCACTGTAGTCCTTTTTATCTGGTACCTCTGGCTGAGTGGCTCCCACAAGGCTTCTTTTTGATTATAAACAAACAGATACATTCAGTCCCTCAGGGTATCAAAAAGTGCCATGTGATTTCTCTAACCAATCCCCAGATAAATGCAACTGAAATGCCTAACACCAAAGCATACACAACAAACTGTCCAGGATCAATCCATGGAAGAGAAAACTGGAAAAAAAATTGTGCAAGTTTCACTATTGAACAAATTTAAGGAAATTGTTATCTCTTCGAGGATGTTCTACAAGCTGGAAAAGAAACTGTATTTGTCAGGAAAATTATTATATTTTTTCTGCATACAACACTCGCCTTTTTTCCAAGACCCAGCTGGAAATAGGAGCATGCATTCTATGAGAAATACAGTAATAGCAGTTTCTGCTGCTTACTGGACCAAAGCAGAAGTAAAGACTGCATGTGATCTATAGGGAGCAGACCAATTAGAAGGCTGGATCACTAGCTGACTAGCTGTTGTTACTCAGTTACTTACTACAAGGAAAGTAAAATCTTTCATTCTTCATTCTATCTTTCAAAACAAGGTATCTTTAGGTGTGTTGTATATGAGAAAATACAGTATTCAATTTGCATTTGCTTTACTGAAAAGCTGCCAATATGGTTAACATTATTGCATATCCTACTCTTACTTGTCCTCTCCCTTCTGTTGGCTACACAGATTCACAACAGTTTAGGGCTGAAAGAGACCTCGGGAGATCATCGAGTTCAGTCCCCCTGATCTGGCAGGAAAGACTTCTGGGGTCAAAAAACACATTCTACTGAAATCAGTGGAGTCACTTGGAATTGGCAAAGGTTATTGAGAGGAGGTGCTTTGTTTCAGGACTGGAAAAGCACAACCACAAAAGAATATTACATCCTAAAAGCCAAGCACTAAGTTTAATCTTTCTTGTTGTTTATGTATGGGGTCCTCTCCAATAAATAGTGAAGCAGCTTGCTTAGATTGCTCACACCATCCTTATCAATTTTCAAAAACTGCTTTAGAGAATGTAGACTTATTCATTAAGGGCCAGCTATTCATGGTGGGGGGAAGGAGGGACATCAGTTTACAACACTTGAGGGGCTGGCTCTACTTACTTCTCAAGTCTTCCTCAATGTAAGAAAGACTGTCAGGGAGAGATCAAGCTTAAAATTCAACCTGGCCAGGAAAAACCCAATAAAAAGTGTAAAGGAACCACAAAAGCCTCTGTCATCTCTCTCAGACCATTACTTTGAAGATCTTACATATTACTCAAGACACTACAGACAAGCAAGCTAACATAAGCTTGAAATCAAATGTCTTCAACAAACAACATTCAATCCACCTAGGGCTATTATCCACAGGTCAGAAAAGACTGTACATTTGATAGTTTAAAACACAAAAGAACATGAGAATAGAAGCTTCAAAATGAGTGAGAACACAGCTTGCGCTTTGAAACGTTCATACCCAGAATGAGCGATTGAATCTCTAACCATTTAAACAATAATAAAGCTACCTTTAAAGGTACCTTTTACCTCTTTACTCAGGAGTTTCAGTCTGGGAGTCTAACTTTGAGTGTTTGTCATGCTGAATGAATTAATTGTTGTGCATTGCACGGTGGCGAGACAAGTTAATTACATAATGCTAGCAAAAATTATATGTTTTTTCATGGTGACACCATTGGCAACAATCGTAATTGCACAGAAATTCACATCACCGAATGTTATCTTACAAGAACTCTTATAATTAAAACATGCCTCCCCTTTGGTTCAGATCACAGGGTGTGATGTGGTTTCTCTGAACCCTTTTGCTAACAAATTCCAGACAGTCATGACAAGATCACCCCAGAGGGAAGGACTTTCTGCTATGAAGTGACTATGCAGTACACTTCTTCCTGAAGTTACAAGGGGAACATAGCCCAGGGGGTGGGGGGAATGGCTTGTATTCAGAGACTCCCAACTACTATACTGCCCTTGCTTGGAGCTGTCCATTTTGGCCCTTGGAGCGGTTAGCAGAGTGTAACTTAGAACAATCTTCAGCATTTCAAGAGGGGCTATGGAACAATTTTATTAACATTGTTGTAGACCTTTAGTGCTCACTCTGTCCTCACAGTAGAGCCAACAGCATGTCTGAACACAGTGACATAACTAAAGTCATTATGGCAGTCTTGGCAATCAACAAGATTCTAACCATTAATTGGCCCTTTACTCAGTTGTCTTCAACTCCTTCCTCTGTTCCAGCTCCAGACATTGATGAATTTAAGTTAAAAGGGCCAAGTGAATTTATTGTCTTCCATTAGTCTAATACAATACAATTTATTTTTGAACGGCATTTCTCATGCAAAGCATCACAAAATGATTCACAACAAATTACAGTCCCTGCATGCAAATCCAAGTAGTGCACATTCAGTTTAGAAGGAATGAATAGACTAGCTTTAACTCAGGTGCAACCTGCTAAATATACTGGTTCATATTTACACAGTGGCATAGTGGCACTTAGTGTTCTAAAGAAATAATTAGGTGGTTCCTGTCCTAAAGAGCTTACAATCAAAACAAAGCAAATGAGGGAACTGGGAAAGGAGGAAATAAATAAGTCTACTTGTAGTCACGTTGCATATGAAGACTGTAAGCTATTTTGGGGGAAAGGGAGAAATGCAAAAAACAACTTATAGAGCAAATAACGGCACACATTGGGTGCTTACAAGTGACATTTTTTCCACAACCAGGCCCCTGAAAGCACTCTACAGCTGTAATGTAACACACATGCATGGCTGCAGAATACTTTTAAAATGGCCAATTGCATGAAAAATTAACCCTGGTCAGATGAGGTATTATATTAAGGTGCTCTAAAGCAGAACACCTTAAGGAACTTGTGTTTCCTCCAGGGTTATTTGTTTGCATGGAGGCAGGGTTGTCAGTGGGGGAGGGAAGGGGAAGGGGAGGGAGCTGCTGACTGCTTTGAATGGCCAGAGCTGGGAGGGACAGGCGGTAGGGGGGATGAAGCTCCCTCACCTCATGCCTAGCTGGGGTATTGGGGGAAGCCAGGCTGGGCCCATGAGGCAAGGGGTTTCTATTTCAACCTGCCCCCTCCCTCAGCTCTGGCCATTCAAAGCAGCCCGCAGCTCCTGCCCCTTCCCCCCCCCACTGATAGCCCTGGAGCTGGGGGGGAGGGGGTGCTGGGGAGTGGGGCAGTTCAGCAGCCTCCTTGGAGGCTCCTACAGTGCCACCACCTGCTGGCCAGGGCTGCTCCCCTTCCCCCTGCCCCAATAGGCAAAGGTCTGTTAGGTGGATGCTTTAACTCAGGGCACTTTACTTAAGTGCTCTGAGTTAGAGCAGGGCCCGAAAGTTTGTAGGCACACACAGACTGCCTATTTCAATTTGAATAGGAAAGACAAACAATGCCCTTGTACTTAGGATGGGCCAGAGAAATCCTCGTGGAATTGAGAGTAAGTAAAGAATTCAGAGAACAAGAACATGCAGCAACTTCATCAGAATGATCCTGCTTTATATCAGATTATGATTTGACGAATATCTTTTTCACAAAAGACTATGAACTATTTCCACAAAGGTACTTACTATATAGCTTGCCTTGTCAAGTGGTGATGTTCTCCCTGGTTGTGGTTTTGAGAATTTATTTTTGTTTAAATGAATGCCTTCTTCAGTCTCTCTTGGGAGCACACGCTACCCAAAACTAAGGGGGAGAGCTCTTGTAAGAAACTTTTATTAAACTATTGACAAACAGCACATCATTGCCTCACGCTCCTCTTCTCACCTGCAGTTGTTCCACCCTCCTCGTGCAAGCTGTGGTAGAACAATGTAGCAGTCATGGAATATCTCTATGGGGTTACTAAGGGTGTATCTGCATGAGAAACTTGCTTATACAAGTACTAAATGACTGCGCAGTAACAACTACACAGTCCATCGCTCATGTAGATGCAGCTTAAAAGAAGGGAGCAGCTTAAAAGACCAGATCAAAATAGGTGCCTCTATGCCAGAGACTATGCTGTAGCAATGAAGATTGTCGCCTGGGGCAAAGCCCACAGTGGCAGCCCACCTTTGCCTTGTGCACAGTTCTGAGGGGCACACACTCTCCCCCCAACCCCATGCTTGCCAGGGAGTGCATACAGCAGCCACTGGGGGCACAAGTCGCTCATGCCAAAGGAGAAGACTACGTTGTTGACCCAAGGGAATTGCCATTTCTTTTCCTATGCACACTTACACAAGAGAGGGTTGAGAGGGAGGGGTGTGAATGAGTGAGTGAGAGAGAGAGAAATATTTCCACTTTATTCACCTTACTAATAAAGGACCTCTATATTTTTGCAGTCAATGGCAAAGGCAGTGCCCTTAGAAGCCCTTCAGCAACTTGAGATATAGACTAGGAACAGAAGAGCTTCCTATACAGGATGGCACTTCCTTCAATCCAAATGTTACCCCAAGCGACAACTGCACATCTGCTGAATGTCAAATGTTACCCATGAGGGGGCTTGACTTGACACTGCTCTAGGCCTATGTAGTCATTTGGTACAGCTGTGCAATTTGACAGCAATAAGCATGGTAGTGTTTTACACCTGCTTTGTACCTGTACAAACATATACTCAAGCTTCAGAACCACAGAGAATCAGTTCTAAAGCTAGTTCCTGACCCAAATCGGGGACTTATAGTAAAACAGAGCTGGAACAGACCTCAAGAACTCTTCAAGCCAACTTCCCATTCAAATCAGGATCAAGGACTAAGCTACAACCTTCATTTTGTAAGGTTAGGCCAACTGTCTACCACTGCAAATGCTAAGGTCCAACTCCTATGGCATCACCCCAGTTTGTAAATAGAAGGGACCATTTTTTAAAAGTCCATGTTCCATTTAAATCAGAATGTGATTTTGCATATTAAAAAGAAAGTATTTGTTTATATGTACAACAGCACTGTCTAGAACTCTTTAAATAGTAACACCAGAAGTGATTCACAGTGAGTACACTGCAACAATCTGATATAGGTAACAGGGAAAGTGCAATTATTAGAAAATTGCTGCAAAAATACAATTATTAATATATTATCAAGGAAGATACTCACTTTGTTAGACGCCATAATAGGCACCTTCAGAATATTCAAAATAATTTAGCTATAATCAGCAAAATTACTAAGGCTTTGAAACCTGGAACTACAAACAGGGGCATTATTAATAAAGTTGCCATGCAAAACAAATGTAACAAAAATCACAAACTAGCTTAGTATGGCAAGAAAATAAAAGCTTTTTCTATGGGGTTATTTTATTTTATTTTATTTTATTTTTAACTTGACTGTCTGAACAACTGTTTTTTTTTCTCCCTGGCATCTTGAAGGTCTGTCTTATTAAAGTATGTGCCCTTACCCTAGGTTTGGAACTTTGCTGTTAGCATGCCCTTCAGATTCTTTTATTATTGGTGCCATATTATTAGACAAAACATCAGCTCCTTCAATTTAATTTCCCTTGACTGTCTGCCCCTCCACAAATAAATAAATAAATAAATTTCAGGGATCATCCAGGTCAAGTTTACTGCTGATAACTTTCATTTTTATAAAACCTAGTCAACAAGAACCATAAGGGATTGCCAGTGTGTGGAAAATCAAGTCAATGAAGTTGGTCAGCTATTTGAAATGAAAACCAAGAAAATGACAGTCAGTTGACTATTTGCAGTGAAAGACAAACCAAGGCTCCCAGTAGGCTGGCTCTATTTCTTGCTACAGACATTTTGTAAACTACTAACCTTCATACGAAAGAGAAGGCAAGCGATTTTTTTTGACCGAATACACTGACCTCCGTTTATTTGCCTCACTACCTGCCTTATGATCTGACATGCGAAAGTATCAGCATTAGGCAGGAGAGCTAGAGACAGCAATTAACAATAGCAGTGTCTAGCTGTCTCCATATTTAAAAGAGTGCTATAAGGGGCATGTTATCCTTAATGGTTCTCATTTAATTCAGGGATGTTGATTTCAGTCACATGTGCCACGTAAATTAGACATTTGATTAAGGGCAAGAGTCATACAAGGGAGAAAACCCTCCCTCCTCTCTGCTTCACTGTGCCCATCCTCTAGGCACACAGCATCAGAGCAGGCTGTGTCGGTGGCAACTGCTTTCCTCCATGAGTGGGGGGGGCAGGGCCTTGACTTCTCCAACACACCAGCCACTTGCTAAACGCTGGACCAGCTCAGGGCACGTGATGAGTATGCTACAGCTGACACATAGCTGCAGTAAATTTACTGCCCCTTTCTTTCCACCCCAAAAGCTTGAGAGGAATGTGAGCCATCCTCCCTTTCCAGGGCTCGACCAGGAGCATCACAACATTTTACACAGGTCTGTTCCTTCGAGGTTCAATCTAGCCCTGGTTTAAAGGGGCGATAAAATATAGAACTTAATAAAATTATCTGAATTTTAAGTGCAGTGGGATTTTCAGTCTGCCTGCATTTTGCTCCACTAGGAAAACATAACTCTTCACTCAGAACAAACCCTCTTTCTCCCCAGTTTCATTTTGGAGAGGCCTCTTTATGTAGGGAAATGTGCATTGCCTGCATATCTGGAAAGGAAATACATAGGTCAGATTCCCCCGCTGACGTAAATCCATGTAGTTCCACCAAAATAGGGAGTGCCACCAACTAAGAATCTGGCTGCAGCATATTGAACATCAAAATATTCTCTGTCCTAATGCCAGCTATTTCAGCTGTGCTTTATTTTTGACTGAAAGAGGCAGGAACAGCATGTGTAAAATAAAACATAAAGAAAGATTCTTGGTCTTTCCACAGTCCCTCTAGGTAAAAGCCCCTCAGCAGACCAGAGATGGATGCCCCGCAGCACTGACACTTTGTGGAACAGGTGTAGGCTGTCTAGTGCAAGCTCCTGGGTACCTTTAGACGTGTGGCATGAAAGGATCCACACACTGCTACTTCTAAGAGCTAAATGGGGAAGCAAGTACCATTCTGTTGGGGAAACGTCCTTCTAATCCCCATGTATTGATTTTGATATTTTTCACTTTAAATAAAGTTCATGTTGACTACTGGAAGGTGTTTTACAGAACATGGAAATTGGCAACAATAGCTTATGAAGTTAATAAATCTCTGCTTTTTCTTTTGTTAAAGCATCTGTTTTTTCCTACACCCCAAAAAATGCTTTCCCCCCTTGATTTTCACTCTTTCCTCTAGAAAGTGTCACTAGCTCCTTACCACACAGACTTGAAGCAGAAGAATTGTGTGTTTCAGGCATTTTACCACTTCCCTTCACCCATCCCAGGTATCAGCAAATCTGCTTCATTATTTCTCTTCATCTCTAAAATTCACATAGCTAAGTTCATGTCCATTGCTTGGTTATCTCTTCTCTCTTCTGCAGCTTTACTCAAGTTTCTCATCTCACCTCCCTATGGTCTATTCAAAACACTTTTCCAAATATCATCTTTCCACTTTGCATTCAGACCATATTATGTCCTTCTTCAGATTCCTTCACTGGCTCCTTTTCACCTCCAATATCAGATTCAAGCTTTTCCCCCTCATTGTAAAGGCTCCGCACACAATTCTTTTTGCCACATATCTGTTTTTCTTTCCTCATCTTCTTGCAGCCTATGCTTCCCCAAGTGCTCCCTCTGGAGCAACCCTTGCATATCATTTTTTTGTTGTCATCTTCACCACGTTATATAAAAGGTGTGACTCAACCTCTGTGTAGTTACTCAGACACCACAGCTACATATGAGAGTGTATTTGTAATATGTATAAGTATGCAACTTAGGTTTTAAGTGCCTCGGCGCACAAGAAGCATCTCCTACATTTTGAGCATAACACAGGAGAAAACTACTACTTCAGTGGCCAGTCACAGACCAGATCTTTCTCAATTCCAAAGTTTATCATTAATTCCAAATATTTGTCAAGACTTTCCATGTAGTTTTCCAGTCATGACCAAGGAGTTTTAGCTGCCAATTTATTATTTTGAGCATAAGTCTGTGGTTAAGATGAACATGCTAGTGCAGGAAAAGCAATGAAGCTCATGTTTAAAATGATCAAATAACATATTTTGGAGGTAAATTAAAACATGGAAAGAAAGATCACAGAAAGGAGAAGTGCAGGCTTAAAAAGTGTGTGTGAATGGGTAGGTGAGAATCACTCTTACTTAGACAATTATTATAGCCCATGAAGACCCACACTGACAAAAAACCCAGAGGCAACAGTATAGAGCAGTGGTCTCCAACCTTTTAGAGTAGGAGATCACCTTTGGCATTTAAAGGCAACCCAGGATCTACTGTGCACTACCACTCCACCCTCCGCCCAACACGTAAGTGGGGGCGGGGAGCGGGAGCAATAGAGGCAAAAGGAGAAAAAATTATTTGGGGGCACACTTCCTCAGGAGGTAAGTCCCATCCAGCCGGGGCCCCACTCAACTTACCCCTGCTCCTGTCTCTGCGGCACTGTCTCTCACCGCAGGGGCCTCAATCTAGCCTCCCACACCTTTCCTCCCCCATGGACTGGCCTGCTGGGCTGGGGCGCAGGCCTGCATGCACATGGACACTCAGCCCCCAACCCCAGCCTCATATCAACTCCCAGAAGCTCAAAGATCTATTGCAAGAGGCTCCAAGATCTACCGGTGGATCAAGATCCACTGGTTGGAGACCACGGTACAGAGGGAGAAGAAAAAATATTAAGAGTGAAATTATATGACAAGTAGTAGTAATATAGGTCGTAGTATATTTTTATTACAGTGATACCCAGAGCCCCTTGCTGACATTGGGGTTCCATTGAACTGGGCATAGCACCCATACGATAAGAGAGCTGAAAAGCTTGCAGGACCCCAGTGGGCAGGTCAGTCCAAGGATGGAAGGGGAACGGGATTCTAACACATGAAGGGATCTCCTCAAGGTCACATGTCACATCAGTTGCAGCACCAACAATAGAAACCAGGTCTCCCAATTCCTTACTCACTGGCCCATATTTTATAGTATTATAAAGAACAAAAGTTACATCAGGGACTGAAATACAGTGATAAAAAGTGAGCTTCACAACTCCATCATACCCGCTGCAACATGCTAGTAATATCCGAGAACACAGTCCTCATTGTCTGAGCTGACTGGGGGTTTTGTTACAGCACAGAACAACGTCTTAGGGATGATAGCAGCAAATTTGTGTGGAATTGAACTCTAGAGACTTAAGAAGCATCTGTAAGTGGATCCTGAAAGAATGGAATGCAGGCCTGAATTTTCAAAACTGAGTGGCTTTGGGTGCCTAATCAAAAAATTGTTAAGGGCATCCGATTTCTAGAGAGTGCTTACCGCTTTCCAGACATGAGGCCTCTACGTGGTATCTGAAGTTGGGCACCCCCTTCTCCTCAAAAAAAAAAAAAAATTAATGCATCCAAGATTGACTAGTTCCTTAAAAATCTAGGCCACAGTTCTTATATATTTTGCATTGTTAAAAGAAATAAACACAGATATCATGCTGCCATGTGGGACATATATTTTTCTCCCTTGTTTCTAAGTGTCTGCGGACCGCATATAAAGAAGAAAAGCTCACAGCAATCTGTGTCAGACCAATCTTTTAAGGGGTTAACATTTGTAAGATGAATGCTGCAGAACATTTTTTTTAATTAAAAAATATATTTCTGGAGCAAAGTACTAGCAATAAAAGAGTGTTTGCCTGTTGGGAGACTTGTTTTGTAATGCAGTATGAATAACCAGCTGACAACCCATTTTTTTGTTTTCTCTTCGTATGGCCAATGGCCAACAGCCAGCCAACTTTATTGTCCTTGAAAATGTCATGATTTTGAGTATGCACAGAATTCTTAACTGCCCAAATTACTGCATAACATTCCTTTTTATTATATGGCAACAATGTGATGCTGGGCTCAAAGACTTACTAGTTAAGAAGATTATGTGTTTTCCTTTTTCTGTTTTGTTAAAGTGCCAAGTCTTGCATTTTTGGCATCTTCTAAAGAATAAAATGTCTTCTGAAATATTCTCTCAGAGCACAGAAGTTACCTCAGAGGAGCTCAGAAATACAGGGCTTTTCAATAGTTTCCCATTTACTTAGAAGTTCAGACGCAATCTTTTTTCCTCAAAAAGCTTCCAATTTTTGCTGCTTTGTCTATATTGACAACAAAAAATCGTCCTTCATAAGTTTGTTGCTTTAGTTTTGTGCCATTAATGCATCTTTCTCTTTTTTTCTAATTTGGTGAATGTTTATGCTAATGAGTCTGAGCAAGTAGCTACAGTCAGGCGTAGTGCAGGCAGGTGGTAAGCAGACTTTCCCACATCTCTCTGCCAATGCAACTAAATCCTGATCTGCAGCATCCATATTAATCATAGCACTAGGCCTATCCGGTAGAGAATTTGCTTACCAGGCCAAAGAATGGCATATTTGTGTGTGGAGGAGAAGCATACAAACCACCATAGTCATTCCACTGCCATCACCATATTCACCTCCAAGGGTGGGTGGGCGGAAGATAAGACAAAGGGAGAGAAACATGCCCACAGAACAACATCAGCCTCTTGAAGTTGAAGCTGAATGCTTCCACTTAGCTACAAAGCTTTGGCAAGTTTGTTAACAGAATGGTGGTAAGGTCATACTTCCAGGAAAGTTGTGTGGATCCCACGGCCTCTGCAAAAGGCAGCTAATCCTCTCCATGCATTGCCATCTGGTTTGCCTTTGCATGCTGTCAGAATAGCTCCTTAAGGGAGCCCCATTCTCTTTTCGCTCATGATGGGCTACAACATGATGCAGGGGGGTGCAGGCTGCGTGAAAGCCTGTGTTGACCTGAGCCACAAAACCTTTTGCAATCATTTCATATAGGAAAAATTGTATGGACACATGGCATTTGTTCTGTGTTTGGCTGGAAATAAATGACAGCCTGCAGAGCTGTATGCAAGTGACCTTTACTGAGCATGTGCAGAAGCCATTGTCACATGCTTGATCCAGCATTCATTCTAGAGCCACTGGTGTCTCAAAATAAGGCATTCCTATAACCTGCCCCTCTTTTTCCAGGCCATATCTTCAACCCTGAAAAGCCCTGCTTGTGCAGAGTTAAGGAGAGAGGCATGGGAAGGAAAGCAGAGGCATGAGCTATTCTCCCCTTCTCAGCAGTTTCTGGTGACTTTCCTCCTGAATTACCATGCCTTCCTCCAGGTAGCAGGGAGGCCTGGACTCCTAAAAACAGTTTGAACCCATCTCTATCAGTCACTAGGGCTAGGGACAGAAGTTGCACATAAACCGATTTAAGTGATCAGAAACTGGTTTAAACCTGTAACAGAACAGAAGCTTGGTGCATATAAACCAGTTTCAAAATGGCTGAAACTGGTTTAAGATAAACGTGGTTGAATGTAGTATCAGACTTAACTGATTTGGGTCAAACCAGTTTACGAAACTTCTGTCCCAGAACCCTTCCTGGTTCAAGTTAAATCACAGTCCCCCAGCATGAGTAACCCTGAAGAGTCCTGCTGCTGTAATTCTGGACTGCAAATCCCAGATGCCTCAGAAATCAGGTGGCTGTGAACACACAGCCAGAGAGCTGTAGTGCACCCTGGCTTCTGGTCTGAGCCACGGCAGGCGTGTGTCTGCATTTCCTTATTCAAAGGTAAATGTCTGTTCATGTCTGTTTCAGTTTAATCTGTGCAGCGTAGACTAACCGGCAACAACTGAATTGATTCAGCCTTGGGCTTTTTGACTGTCTGTACCTAGCCTGGATGAAGCATCTCCACCTTTGTTTCTTGGCTGATTCATGTAAATGTGCAATATCTATTTGGACTAAGTTGGCCCTAATAAGTGAGAACAATTCTCATTGACTTCACTGCAAGATGATCCTATTAACAAGGCCAAACTGGGCCCCAAAAGTCTGTTTTTTAATGAAATGAGGCAATGGCTCATGGAGTTAGAACAATAAAACACAGACCTAGCCTACAACAAATCTTTTTTCCTTCTTCAGGAAATGGTTTTATTTTTCAAAATTACATTTGCAGCTTATATTTTCAGGCAGCTTATTCTTCTTATGGAAGGAAGCTTTTTAAATATGTTTTCACCAACTGACATTTAAGTATGAACAAACAGCTATTATGCATGCACTAAATATTCATGTTTTACAACATTGCCATTACACTGAAGAATTATTTATGAAGTTAACTGTTCTACATCAGGATAAGGTTACATAGTTGTGTATGGCCAGGAAAGAGTCTTAGGTTTTTCATAGATGGAACAGTTCAATGGTAAATCTGGCCTCTCTCCTATTTGGGTGGGATTTTCCTTAGTGATTTAGGAGTACAACACCATTGAATAAAAAGGAAAAGAAAAAAACCACCACTGAGGAACTGCTGAGCCCTGAATATTTTTGAAAATTTGGGTGTTTATTTAGGTGCTTAGATTGGAACTGTTGAGCACAACTTTTCTGAAAAAAATCTGGTCTGAAAACTTCTAAAAGAACATTGAAACCAAAGGCTAAGAACCACATAAATTGAGACAGAAAACAAGGAAATCCCCTTTTGCTGCATAAAAGTGAGAATGAAAGAAGAAATCCAAATGATAATATCTTAAATTATGAATTCCCACTGTGGTTTTGCAATGGGTATATTTTAATAAAATATATTAGGGTGTAAAATTACTGCTGGCACCACGAAGTGCTCTAGTTACAGAACAGCATACGTTATGGAGGCAAATCGTTTCAACACTTGTCCAGGGTACAGCTGAAAACCAAGCCAGTTTATAACAAATGAAGATATACTGCTATTGAGGTTAAAAAAAAAAAATCCATGGAAACTCCAACAACAAAAGAAATTAAATACAAAACTCTTTCAACTTCAATTAAATGTCAATGGTTTAATGGGTTTGTGTCAGAACCTGAACATTACTTTGAAGGGATTCTTTATATTCAATAATAGACTCGTTGAAAAGAAGTCCTCAAGAACTAGTAATAATGGTACAATATTCTCTCCATATGCTACTTACTTCTAGACAAGAACAGTTTGTGGACAAGCCTGTCATTGGATAGACTTTTCCCAGAAAGGATTACTGTTTCAAAACAGCAGCTGGGGGAATATAAATGAACAGCTTGGAAGCAAGCAGAGAGACACCCAGATTTCTGCTAATGTGTCTGGTACTTCTTTGTATATCATATTTCTTTTACTTAAAGCAAAATGGAAAGAACTGGGGTGCTCATGTCAGTGATTAACAGAACTGATCTGGAAAGGCAGAGTACAGTTCAGAAAAAGGGCAAAAGAATAAGCATGGGGGCTTCATAGTCTCATCTTTAGAAATATACAGGAAGCAAGCAGTGCAGGATCCAAACTCCACTGAAGTCAATATGAATTCCATAGATTAATAGTGCAGAGGAAAAAACTCTACACACTTGAGCCCAGATTCAAGAAAATGGACATGAGCATAAAAAATGTTCAGTATCTCTAGACCCAACGTCTAGGCACATGGCTATGGGCAGTAAAAGGGGAAGTTAAACACTGAGGGGAAGCAGTTAGGCCTCAGTCCACCAAAGCACTTAAGCACATTCTTTTAAGTAGGTCAGCATTCAGACTGTAGTAAATGCAACTGTTTTTATGCTTAGAAGTTAAGCATGTGCTCAAGTGTTTTGGTGGATTTAGGTCAGAATACATAGCTCCAAAAGAACAAGCTCTTAGAGAACAAAGATGGAAGCCATGTAATCAGGACAGGGAGATGGTAGTTGTTGACCTCTCAGACAGCTCAATCTGGTACAAGAAAGAGGGCAGGACACTTAAGGGCCTTCCACCCACAGTCCTTTTAATCGGGGAGACTTCCTGTCGGTACAAGGCAGCAGTTCTGGAAAACATGGAAAAAGCTTCAGGTGTCAACATTACACTTTAGGGCACAGACATTATACACAAACTGGTTTAAGCGATCAGAAACTGGTTTAAACCTCTAAGAGAACAGATGTTCAGTTCACATAAACCAGTCTGAAAATGGCTGAAACTGGTTTGAGATAAACCTGATTTGGGTCAAACTGATTTATGCAATGTCTGTCCCAGACCCCTTCCTGGTTTAAGTTAAACCAGGCTTTCCTAACATCCTGGCATGCTCTCTGGGCTGGGCAGGGCTCTCTGCACCACAGTAGGGCTGGCCCCTTCCCCTCTGCTCCCTTGCTACAATTCCAGCAGAGACTACAGGAGTCCGCCTGGCTTCCCCCGGCTCCCCTTCTCCCCTCCCCACTCCCTTGTAAGCAGAGATTTCCCCTCCCCACTGCCTTACACAGACCTCTCAGCATTAGCTAGCAGACCGCATGCTGGCTATGGTCCGTGCTGTGGGAGACTGGACAAAAGCAGACAAAGGCTGCTCTAGTGCCCACCCCTGGCTTCTACCCTGAGCCACTGCAGGCATGTGCTTGCATTTCTGAGATGTCTGTACTGTTACAAACCGGTTTAGACTAACCTGCAAAGATGGAATCAATTCAGGATCAGGCTTTCTGAATGTCCATCCCTAGCTTAAGATGATTAATATAAGGCAAATTCCTCAAGAAGTGTGTAGCCTGGATCTATAGAAACAGCAAACCATATCCATGACTCATACTTTTATAATAACAGTATAAAAGCCTTAAAAATGATAATTCAACGATTTTTTCCACATTTACCACAACTGAGTTATAAAAACAGATATACCCCAAGCCATGCAGGTGCTTGCATATTGCCCATAATACTGGACCTTTGAGCACCTCCCACATAAATACAAACAACAATCTTCCCTTATATGTTAACAGATGTATAACTATATGCTTCTTTTTTCTTGTTAGAGGGAATAAGGTGTGTGTGTGTGCATGTGTGTGTGTGTGTGTGCGCGCGCACGAGCGTGCTGAGTTAAAAACATTACATTTACACTTATTTTTGGAAGTGGATAGTGATTGCCCTACTTCTTGCAGCCATGAATACCAGAGTGCAGGCCCAGCCCTGGAGATGGTCTTTCCTTCTCCCTGTATCAGTCCCCCGCCTTGCAGGGGGGGGCACTCCAATCCATGTATCACCCCCTCTCCAGCTCAGGCTGGGCAAACCCCAGTCCAGAGCTGCCTCCCATCCCTTCTCCCCCCTCCCATCCTGCAGCAGCACTGGAGCTGGGAGGGCAAGGGGCAGAGCTGGGGGAGAGAAACTGCAGGAAGGCAGCTCTCGTTGGATTGGCCTCAAAGTGGGGCTTGATTCCCACCCACCTCGCCTAACAGCAAATATCTGTTGGACTGGGGAAGGGGTCGCTGTAATTCATGGCATTTTCTGTGAAGCATCAAGAGTTACAGCTGGGAGCTGCACATTTGTCAGCACCCCCAAGACACTAGGCCATGGAAAGCACTGTATTGCAGATTAGGAGCCTTCAACAATATTCTCTGTTCAGTGGGGAGGACACAGTGGTGTGCTCACAGCAATGTGCTGCTAAGCAGACGGGTTGCTTCATTTTGTAAGTCAGAGCTTTATCAGAGTGGATAGCTTCATTACTAGATAGCCCGAGTTGTAATCATCAAGCCTGGAGGTCACACAAGCATGTATTGCCGCAGCTGGGTCTGTGCCTGACACAATGGGAGATAATTTTCTGGCTAGATGCAAATAGAAAGTGTTTTCTGAAGCCATTGTTTTTTGGGCTGTACTTCCTGCTGGAGTAGGAGGGCTAACAGAAGGATCTGGGCCCATGTTTCTTTGTACATTGAACACTTCCCCGATGCATGTAGCATGGTTTATACGCTACTCCCCCACTCACTCTTTGTAAAGATTTCTATCACTTGCGTTATGCTTGCCCTTTGTAGTTGTTGCTGGAAGGAAGGAGAAGAAAAAGGGAGCTTCAGAGCCTCTGTAACCAGGACTGCTTGAGCCAACAGCAGAATTTTAAAAGGGCATGAATCCCTGCTGCTTAGGCTAGAGGTCTGAACTCATTAACTGAAAAGAGCAGCAGCCTAATAATCCTCTAAGGTGGATCAGCCATTAGACTAGGAGGAGACACAGACCCTGTGCTAAATACTTTAAGCTCTCCTCAGTCTGTGGTTCCTTCTGGGTCTCTCTTGGGAGCAGGTGTGTCCCTTCAAGCAGAAATCATGCAAGGGAAAGGAGGAAGGAATTAGATACTCATGACAAAGTGGGCAGAGACAAAAAGGAGGAAAAAGAAAAGAAAACAGGCAAGGCAAAAAAAGAATAAGGAAATGAACTGTTAACAGTACGCTGCTAAAGAACAAGTGCTCTAAAAGCTTCTATGTTCTGGATTTCCTTTCAGTGCCTTGCAACTCAAGCAAGTGACTGGCAAGTTGCGCACTGCAGTGAGGGATGAGCTGCAGAGTGAAAATTAGTTTCTGAGTGCTGAGACATGAAATTTACCACAATGCTGCACTTTTATATGGTTTCTACAGCAGTCCATGGACTCCTAAGAGAAGTCACAGCAAGAATTCTATCAAACAAAAGAATTAAACTGTTCCCAGAGTTCACCTGTCTAAAAATTACTCTCAAAGGCTATGGTTCCACTAAGCAGGATTTATTTCCATGAGAGTTAATAGAAATATTATACATGCATAAAAAAACCTCAATTTACCTGCATCTACCCTTACAGAATCAGGCACAAACTTATCATGTTGCACAGGTAAGGTGCCAATAAACTGACTTTGGGGTGACAAGGAGGTCAGTTATTCCATAAACAGCGAGTGATTGTAGCTTTCTACTATGACCAGATGTATTTACCCTGACTAGACACATCCTCTTTGGTGTATATGATGCACAGATGTACAATTTAGGATCTTTTCCAGATTCATTGGTCATAAAAGTGATGGCACTAGGCAAGGTCCTTCTGTTTGTAACAATGCCACCAGCCATAGTGAAAAATATGCTTTGAATACACGTTGGATTGCAGGCAACTCAGGTGCTGAACACTATATTTGGACTTAGCTATTTTAAAGTCTTCTCTGGCATCCAGCCTTTTGTCCTATAGCTATTCTGTCGCTAAGACCCAGATTAACCAATTTGCCCAGGCAGTCCAGCTTCAGTGTAGAGCAATGATGCCAAAAGATCCAAGGTGTGTGATACATATACATATACACACACACTTTTTTTTCCAACGTGGAAAGTCAGAAGACAAAGCAACAAGTTTTTGCTCCTGGCAAAATGAATCTTTTAGTTATTAGAATAAAATTTATACTAAGTTTCTGTGACTTAATCTACTTGTGGCCGTGTGGGTGGCTGATGCATTTAAATAGAGTGTATATATGATGCCTGGTGATTATTGGTGAAAATATCCAGGCTGAGGCATATAGCCATGTTGTCATATTGTATGCATGACCTGAAAGCTAGATTTCTGTTTTTTTCCTTGGGAAAATATCAGTCACAGCAACAAAACACATTGACAATCTTTCCTCTCCCCACAGATCACCAACTCTGAAGCCCAAAGACAGATCAGAAACAAGGGCCAGTACTTCCGAGGGTGTTCATCAACTTCATTTGAGATGCTTTATGCTGGATTTTTTAAGGTCCCACTCCTCAGTAATCCTTAGCACCCTTGGGGAAAAAAAACCAAGCAAAAGGACACGTTGAAGAGTCTCCAGGGCAGTGAAATAGGAAGGGAGAGACAAGAAGCTAGCCAGCAAATTGCTCTAAGAAATGTTAGCTTGATGAGTGGAACATGAAGACTTTTAAAAAAGAGAAGTGGTCATTAACAGCCATTTTAACAATCCAATGCAAGTTACAATGCAATTAAAATTTAATGTAAACACAAAATTAGTGAATGCTTTAATTTTTAAAATCACACATTTTTCTGGCAGTGCACATGTTCTATTTTATCACCCCTTACAAGTCCCCAAGACACAATTGAGTATGAAACAGGAAGTTCATCCAATCTCTCATGAAGACATCTCAAATCTCATTGTGGGTAGTATCTAGTATCTCTTTCTGAACTCATCCTTTCCAGTATACTCCTTCTAACCATGGAGACTACAGGGTTACCATGACCAGTCTTTCCACCTTAGCCAATACATAGCATGGTGCTCTGTTTCTGGAGAAGGATACAGATGTTCCTAACTTCTATACAAGCTACCTGAAGCTACAACTACTACAGGTTGAATAATTAACACAAGATGATCCATGTGTGTAATTTACACACAATAGTTACGTTTTCCACACCAGGGTGTTCACACAAACAACATGCAGTATATTATTTCTCACTATGTTGTCTATTATCCAAATCATCTGACAGTGAGCAGTTTATGTAGATTGTATATTGCCTAACCCCCTTTCAGGGGTTTGACATGGATGGAAACTAAAAATTCAGTACCACAAATGTCACCTGTTTCCTCAGGCTGGACTACCATATTCTCTCTGAAAGCATGTATCCTTCCCTCACCTTCCTCCCAACAACACCCCCAAAATCAGCCTCCTAAAATTGGGACATCTGTATTAACTGGTGATGCTGATTTTCTGACTAATAGAAACACACCCTGCTTTCATACCTGTTCCACAGTGCACCATCTCTGGCATTACTATTCAGGCAGCTGAGCAAGTCAATTGCTTAATAGTTCATTATTCTTTTCCCAGGTAGTGATCATCTCTGTTTTTTAAAAGTCTTAATGTTCCACTTACCACACAGACTTGTCCAAGGGCAATTTTGCTGTCGACTAGCTGTGCCTGCTCTCTCTCCTCCTGTTTCACAGCCTTGGGGACTCTTTACCTCTTTTCAAAATCATAGATCCACCCATTGAGACAATCTTCAGCAGAAGCTACAGTTTCAGCTTTAGTTCAGCTGACTCAGCCTCGCTTTCTTGCTTAAGATTAGGTTGTGTCTCTGCTTTATGCAGCTGCAACTCTGGAAATGCTTTTCTGTTCATTCTTTCAAAAATGTAAATATATACAGTATATTACAGGATGTGTTGTATACGAGAAAATATGGTATTCTTCGAGTTTTCTGTGGGACCTTTTCTGTCATTTTTCCCGAGCCGGGGGTGGGGGAAGAAGGGGGTAGGGGTTTTAGCCCTGCTCCTTTTGGCTAGAACTGAGGAAATCTTCCAGTATATATTTGAAGGTAAGTGACAGCTATTTCTTTGGGTTGCTTGATCCAGAACTGAATGTCACCTCTTATGTGCTATTTAAAATAAGTTGTTCCAAAACAAGCCAAAACCATTTGAATATTGTTCCTACAAGCTTTGTCTGCATGTTAGATCCTAGAACCTGTAATACATTTATGATCATGCTGTTTAGCACAATGAAACCAGTACTAGAAGTTGAGGGTGAGCCATGCTTCAATTTTTTTTGTCGTCTCCTATTTGTGGTCATTTTATTTGCATGATAGGATCTGGACATATAAGTTGCACTGGAATATTCCCCAGTGAGCCAGTATAACTCAGACGTGACCACCAGTCCACATATCCATGGTGAGATGAACTTACTCCTCCCCTCAGTTCATTTATGTTTGTGTATTGCATTCTGGGAATAGCAGCACATATCTATTGAACATAATTATTTTTAAAGAAAGAAAATCCAAGGCAGGACATGCTAACAGAGCCAGCTGCAGTGATAAATTTTTTGAATGTTTTGCTGGAAAGTACAATGAATGGCAACATCAGTCCACAGATTTCCTTTTTAATGTTCTTACTGCAAACATGCAGATGGTTTATTCACCGTGTGCTTAGTTTCCAGGGCCAAAATTTAATGCTGTTTTGTTTGCCTTGGACTAAGCTTACTCAGGCACATGAAGGTTGGCTGCAAAATTTCTCATGTTGTCCATGCAATAAAACAAAGAACCAAACAAAAAAATCCACACACCTTCCAGGGAAATTTTCCCCAGGACACCATTGCACTGTTTGTTACATATTGGAAAGCAAAGAGAAAAGGAGCTAGAGGGCTGCATCCTATGAATAAGCGAAGTAGCTTCTGTGCAGACTTGATGCTTGTATATAACCTTATGGTATCCCCTACAAAAGTCATCTGCTCATCAAGCTACAAAATCAGCATGCAGATACCTGGCTTCATTATTACACTCACATAATTCTGCTGGAATCATTATGAATAAGAAAAGATAAAAAGGTTGGAAAGACCAGCTATGTAAAGGTAAACCATTTTGAAAGTATCGAGGTGATCCTAAATATGTACTCCAAAGATCAGGGAGATTTGTGTCACAATTTCAGTATTCTTAGCCTTTAGTTTCCTAGGTATATACCAGTTAGAACCTCAATTATCACAAGCACCATATGTACGAGAAAAATGACACTTAACTGTGTTTTAACAGCTGCATTGTTAAAATGTGTTAGCTTTGTCTTTTGTCCATGGACAAAGGAAGGTGTTTAAAAACATGTAGTCTGGTCCCCAAAGGGGATACCATCCTGTCCCTAGTTTCTTACTAGAAATCTGTATCTTCAGAACAATAAATATAATTGTCTCCACCTCCCTCTGCTCCCTGCCAGGTGCTTTAGCTGAAGTGCAGAGGAAAAGGAATGACTGGCTCCAGGACTAAAAAGTAGTCTCAGCCATATCAGGTTCTTTCCGATAACCAGCTTCTGTCTCTCTAATTTCATGGCCTTTTGCCACCATTCCCCAGGATCTCTGTCTAAGTGGAACTGCAGCACAGAAAAAGCCAACAGTTTATTAGGCACCTAAATATATAGATAAGCAATGAAAATCAGGCATCTGGGCACTTTTGAAAACCACACCAGCAAATCAGGCAGGGAGCAGACATAACAGCAGGTCAGGCTGGGAGCAGAAAGCAAAGCAGCACACCAGGCAGGAGAAGAGAATTTGAGTGGCACTTGGGGAGGATAGAGGGCTAATTTGTGGCCCACTTGCCGAAAAGGTTGCCTCTCATTGGTTGGGATCATAAAGTTATTCTGGATACAAGACTAGACAAGTGTACCTGACTCTTCCAACCCCCTTGGTTTTGCAGCTTGCAGAACATTAAGCTGACCTTGAAGTTACCCTGGTGTTGCAGATAGACACCACTACAAGTTATTGGTGTGATTGCACTGTCTCAGAAAGCCAAGAAAGGTCTGGCTTAGATGTCTGCTTGTTGGATCTTGCCTACAATCAAGCACTAACCTGCTGAGATCACATATAGAAACAGTGAAACAGTTACAGTCACATACAGAACAAGTGAAGAGGTAAAGCCTTACCTTGATGAACTCGGTTGATCCATAGTTCTGCACTTCTAAGCTTCTTGGTCAGGACCAGTGTAGCTCTATTGAATGCTGAACTGGGGCTTTTCTTTAGTATAAACAATATCATGGGATCCTATTACTCTTGCCATAACCCAACTCCTCTCCCTCAGTAATTCCTCCCACTTCTAGTAACCACTGAATTTGGCTTAGTTGAATCACTATTAGCCTTCTCCACACACTCTTTACACCTATTTTCTCTGGCAGTACAGGAGGATGGATGTTACAGTGCACAGTGTTTCCAAGTAAAACACAGTATTCACTGTTTTGACAGCAGGACCTGGTCATTTTACAGTGTACTTATGGGTGAAAGAAAACAAACAAACAAAATCCCTACACCATTTGTGCTGAAGTTATCTAGCAGCAATCTCTTGCAGTTGAGGATGATTATCTTCCACGATTGCTTTATATGTGGGTCTTAAGAGGGCTGACCAGGCCGATCTGGGATTGACAGACTGTGTTGCAACTCAGGCACATGTTTCTGTCCAGGGTGGGTGTTTCCAGATTCTTGGCTCAGTCTGCAACATCTGTTTCTGCGCTTCTGCTTTTCCATCTCCTGTTCTTGTAAGGTTTCTAAGCACCGAGATCCTTGTAGCAGACTTCGCCTCCATTTGGGGCAGTCCTGGGCAATAGTCTCTCATAAACTGATGCCATAGTTACATTTTTTTTCAAGTTGGCCTTGAGGATGTCACTGAAGTGCTTTTTCTGCCATCCTCTTGAGCTGAGAGAATAAGACTTACTTTTGGAGTCTGGAGTCAGACATTTAGATGACATGGCTGGCCCAGCAAAGTTGATGTTGGATGATCATCACCTCCATGCTTGTGGTGTTTGCTTGTGAGAGGATGCTAATGCTGGTGTGTCTGTCTTCCCACTGGATTCAAAGGAACTTCCACAGGCAGTGCTGATGGCACTTCTTCAGCCACTTGAGGTGTCTCCTGGTATGTAAAGTGGGAGATCATGACTCCTTGATAAACCATGAGCTTAGTTTCAGATCTGATGTCATGATCTTTGAACACCCATTTCCTCATGGGGGACTTTTTACCAACTTTAAATTTTCCCAGAGCCTGATGAAAGGCCTTTGAGCCCAAGAACTTACAAAAAATGAGAATTTTTTTTGCGATTTCCTAGTTGGTCTAATAAAAGGTATCATTTCTGAACCACGAGTTCTAGATTTCTGCATTGCTCAAAGGCTGCACTTGTACTTCTAAAGCAATGTTGGATTTATGTTCATGTCACCTTTGTGTGAGAGATGGCTTCCAAGGTACAGGAAACACTCAACCTTCTCTGGAGTCTCACCGTAAAGCTAAAGTTATACACTGATTTGGAAGTGACAGATGAAAACTAAAAAGAAAAGAAAACTCTCTTATTGCTGTGAAATCATTGCTGTGTGCTGAACAGATTCTCACAGCAGGCAAGCAAAACCTCATCAAGCATGGGGATCTTTAGGATAAACAACCTCGCAAATTTAGATGGATATTTCAAAACTTTGGCTACATTCCCTGTTCAGGTTTTGTATGCTATGTCATGAGAGCCCTTTCTGTATAAATATAGACCTTTTCCCTTAAAAAAAAAAAAGGAAGATGTCCTTTGATTTTATTATTTCATTGAAATGTGCAAGTTTTTAGTGCCTTCTTAATAGTCTGGCTACAATGTAGGCAACATATTTTATTGTATTAGGACAGTGGTTCCCAAACCTTTTGGATTCAAGGTTACCTCCCCTTAGACTTGAGGCACCCCTCCATAACTTCTGTTAACCAAGTAGCATCCCATTTTAAAAACCTAATTTATGGATTACAGTACTTGCTTCCTTGCAGAGGGGCCTGGCAGTGGGAATGGAGGGTGGCCCAGGCAGGTACAAGCATGAGCTGGAGCTTATCTGCTTAGTTTAATCTCCTAAAATCTCATTTAGCTTCTCACACAATAGAGCACTCTTCCAAAGATCTAGAGACTCCCCCCTAGGTACTCCAGCACCCTGACTGAGAATCAATGTATTAGGAATTCAGAAGAATTTAGTAAGAAGAATTAGGTTTAAAGAGCAATGGAACTCCCTGTCTGTTCTTCTTGTACTATTCACCTGCAAGGATATATTCATGCAGGTAAGACCAAACTTCCCAACTTGGCATTGAAAAGGTAGCTGTGAAGGAAGTGATACAGTCGCATGCTCTGTGGGTAACTGGGTTTCATCTTCAGTGACATTCAGATATTTACAAGTTGGTTATACCTCGTGTTTGCTCAGACTTTTCAGGAATGATATAGAAGTACATCCACCATCTCTGGAATACGTCCCCTTTGTACATTACTTTGCCATGCTCCATATTTCATACGTTATGCTAAACGCATTGTCTAAATTGCTTGCAGAGCTCTTAGCTCACTCCCCGATCCATGTCTCCTGCATAATAGTGCAATGTGCTATCGCTAAATACCCTACTGGGCCAGACAAAATTAAACGTCATCATTTGCCAACACTGGAATGGAATGAGAAATCGTATCAGTTGTTATTACCACACTTTTTTAAAGATAAAAATAAAGTCTATTTACAGAGAAAAAGTGTTTAGATTAATAGCATCCCCATGCAGCAGGCAGGCAATTTTAACAAGAAAAGAAGGCAGTGGAAGGTACTATATTTCCACATTCCAACTTTGTGTTCAGATGCTTAATGTTTCTGACCAGTTCATGCAGCAACTTCTGTTTGCTCTAGCCACTCAGTACAGTTTGTTCAGTGGTAGCCTGATACCGGTTGAAGTGGGTCATTTCCTATTTAACCTTTATTTTCACTCCTGAGCTAACCACTGCTAATATAGCTTAATTGCCTGAAAAAAAATCATTTCACAGTATTTGCCCTGTAAACATTTAGCTTGGTTTTATGAAGGTCACCCTTCATGGAAATTTAAGGTTGGAATTTTAAAGGACATCACCTTCCATTCTGTTTCACTGGGAGTTGGATATTTAACTCTCGTCCGGTTTGTCATTTTACATCCCCCAAAGACTTTCTATGGTAATTTGGGAAGACAAATTTCTCCCAAACCAAACAGAAGTCTATTTCAATGGCAGCCAACAGACTCCCCATTGAGTGTACACCCAGTTTGCCATCTGCTCTATTTGGCCTCCATATTGCACTACAAACTTACAGGAGGCAAGAACAAAATCCTGGAACACGGTAACCCTCCAGGGTCATCAAGAGCTGATCACCATCTCTTCTATTCAACACCCACAGCAAACATATTTTCCAAGTCTGAACTGAATAAACGGAGTAGTGACTAAGAACACACAAAAGTTCCCATGACAGAGGACAGAGGTTTATGATAATAGCTGCTCTGCAGTAACTGCCTATGTGTAAGCTCTTAGTCCTCCAAAGGAAAGCTAACTAGTGAAGTTTTACCCCTGCTGAAATGGAGTTAAACTGATCACATGGTAGGGCACTCTCTAATCAGCTTTGTCTGGCAGTCAGTTTAGAGTGTAATAGAAAGTTGCTCACTGTCCATTTTGGAGGACAATAAGGTATTGACTGCATGTGGTCAGACAGGCTAATGCCATGATTTGCGGGAATCCTTCAGTAGACTTGAGGCATCTCTCAGAAAATAGCAGGTCTTATGTTGCACTCATTTTTTGACTATGGACACAATAATTCTTTTAAAAAATCCCACAACAGGTCAGAATATTTTTGACCCTGTGGACTCCTATTTGGATCACGTGTAGATGTTTGAACACCTAATAGTGCTACTATTGAAGCATTCTGCAGCATCCTTAAAAAGGATATCACCCCAAGGTGCTCTAGCACCTGGATTAAGAATCACTGTCCTAGCGGGCCTTGACCTAAACCCAAAGAGCTCTTGTTATGAGAGCACTGAGCTAGGGAACAGCATACAAGTCTATTATTGCTTTGTCTAGGAATTTGCCTACACAGGGACGTTACTTCTATGTTACAAGTTCACTAGCTACTCTCCACTAACTCACTTTTTGGGCACTCTTAGCATGAGGTGTCTTAATCCCAGTATTCAAAAAGAAGAAAATGCAGTCTTAATGCATACTAAAAGCACCCACAGAGAGAGTTATTGCAGAAATAGATAGTGCAGTGCAAATTTACACTTTAGCTTACTGCATGGTGGAAGCAAGCCCTAAGGTCTGCAGAGTTCTGCTGTGCCTAGCAAGGAACAACTGGGTCTGAAACCTTTGCAAAGTCGGAGTTATGTGCTTCAACTACTCCACACACCTGGAGAGAAGCTGCCAGCCACGCCGTCAAGAAGGCTGGAGTTCTGAGACAAGGGGTTTATCTTATCAGCATGAATATGAAGAGGGTCAGCCCTGGCCTTGTGGGATGGGGATGCGAGAAACAGGACTCCTCACCTCCATGAAGCAGACAACCTGGCCTAGAAAAGGCAAGGACTGGCACCACCCGAAGACTACCCAGAAGGGAGGCTTAAAAGCACAGATTAGTGGGACCTAAAGAGTAGTCTGGAGACTATTGGGCAGGGGGTGCTCAACCAAGGCTGTGACACTTGCTCTGGTAGCAGCCTTTTTAATCTTGCAACTTTTAGGTGGAATATGTCTCCTCCATTAGAGAAAAAAAGTGTACTTACAGCAAATCAATTATTATAAGTATCCAAACCACTGTGGGGAGAAAACATACATTTTCAGGTGACTGACAATTTGAGCCTTTTGCCATATAAGTTACCATCTGAAGCCTATTCCAGAGCCGTGGTTGAAAATATGACTCATATGTATTTAGTTGCTGGTAGCTTCACAAGTCCTAACAAAACAAGTCTGACTACTGGAGAAACTGCTGCATAAGAAGAGTCATTTTTAGTCATAACCAGTATTGAATACATTGAATTATTATACATTTACCCCTCAGCAGATATCAAACTAGTTTTGATGCTGTAAACCATCCCATCCGAGTTCCTTCCTAGTTTCCACTAACTAGTGCTATTGTCCTTTGAGAGCCAGTAGCAAAAATAAAGGAACAACATAGACTCTAGCACCAATAATCATGGTAGTTTTTCTCCCCCACTCCCAAGTCAACCCGAGCAGTGCTGAGGAGAAAGAACAGCACAGACAAAGTGAATAGCGCAAAGTGACAGGCTGAAGTCACAGAGATACATTCTAGAAAAATAAGAGTGTTGAGTAAATACGTCAAACTCAGCCTAAGGCTCCATAGTACCTCCCTATTGCCAGGTCTGGTAGAGTAGTTCTGCTGTCATCTGGGATCCCTTCTGGGTGTATAATTTCAGGACAAGCTCCTCTCACCTTTCTGCTCCTCTCAGGTGAACAGAAAGTTCAACTCACACTCCCAAATCCAGGGAGTCATATATCCAGCCTTGGGGCCTCTCCCTCATTTAAGGCGTACTAGTCCTTAAGCTTGGGATGGCTTAGACGCCATCTTGTGCATCCTGGACCTGTGTAGGGGGATGGGCTATGTAACCCTCTACATCTGTTCTAATACTATGATTTTTTTGAGTAGCCATTTTACCTTGAGCCATTGCATCACCTTGTGGAGAAGGGAATTCTTGAGCTCCAATCCAAGGACTTAGCATTAAATACCATAGAGCTGTTCATTTCTCTTTCACTGATTCTTGCCTTACTTGTTTATATATTCCCTACACCACATGTGCTTTCTACCATGTCCTTTCCACAACTTCTTTCCATCAAGAAGCTCCCTTTCTGTCTGAGTCGTAGCCTTTTATAGCAGCTGCTTCTAATTGGCTGCTTAGTCACAGTTGCTGAAGGTAAGATCCTTCCCAGGCTGCCGACACGTGGACTGTATGTACCCCATTACATGAATGTAAACACCACATCAAATCTAACATCAAAATCCTTCCTGATTTCCAAGAGCCAAAATGTAAAAACAAAAGAGCCTGCTTGGGAATCAGTAATTCTGTTGGAGCACCAGAGTCAAAGAAGCAATTAAGGGGGATAAAGGTATCAAACAGAAGATAAATTAATTCTTTGTATCCATCTTAATCAAAGATGATGGTTAGGGCTGACTCTTTCCAGGTCAAACAAGGCAACCAGGGACTGATATGTCAAAATAGGAGGCTCTAAAACAGATGTATAAATTAAGGAGCAGTTCTATACCATCTGGTCCTGATAACTACTTGAAGTGCTAAAGGAAGTTAAGCACTTTGTAGATGACCTAACAAAAATAGGTAAGCATCCTCTCTTACTAAAAGAACCGAATACACTGGAAAGCAGGGAGGTTTGGATGGACATTTGCTGGTAATCTTTAAAACCAGGTCTTAGAGGGGTTACTTCAAATTCAGACCACAGAGGTTTTCTTCCATACTAAGTAAATTGGTTGAAAATAAATTACAGAAAGTATCAGACAGTCAGATGAACATGAAGTGATGGGGACAAACCCAAAATTGCTGCTGTAAAAGCTCTCTAGTATCCTGAAATTCATTATTTGAATCACACAAACTGTGTATGTACTTTTGGCGGCAATAACATAGTGCAGTGCTTCTGTGAAAACTAGGCTGTTATATCTGGCTATGCTATATGGTTAAGGAATGCCTTACATAAAAGTCAGTTGGCCAAACTCAGGTCGCAGATACAGCTCATGTATGCAACACACTGAAGTAAGTGGGAATTGCATATTTAAGAACTGCATCTGGCTGTTTTAATTGCTGTGCTGGGATGACTTTATTTGTATGCAATCATAGGATATTTTTTGTTATTCTACAGCATCATACATTCATGATCCCCCTTCCTTCCAGAAGGCTATCACACAATCTGTGTGGAACACTTGACCTGTAACTAAATATACCCTTTCCCCATAAAACAGAAAGCCAAAGCAAACAGCAGTACTACATGAGTTTTTTAGAACAGGTAGACCAATAATAATGCCCAAATAGAAAGTGAAAGGACAAAAAATTTAGATACACAGAATATCATTATCTAATCCAAAATTAGGTCAGGGACTAACACTCCCAAGTAGCCAGAACATCATACAACAACGCAGTTCCCCCTAACAAGATGTTGGGGTCAGGGGGCTATTACTGACTGGAAGGCATGAATACTAAATGTTGAATTACCAATAGCATTTCCTGTAGCAGTTGGGTTCTGACTTGGAGGTCTTCAGGAGGCCTTCTCTGATATGACCCTGCTTAGCTTGAGATCGCTGCCCAAGGTGGCATAGTATTAAAGCCTGAGAATCATTTTCACATCTAAGACTCTTCTAATGGTTAGAATCTGGGTCACCCTGGAAATTGCTTTTCAGCATCTGGATTGCTTGCCCTTTTCTCTTATAAGAATGTACCAGTGAAAAGACAGACACTTGCTTTGCCGGTAGATAAATCTGAGAAAATCCTAATGCACAAGATGAAGGCTAACATGGAAGCAGTGTATAAATGCCTCAGGAATCTGTTGATGTTAGAAATGTCTGCTGTTGTGCCTATATGTCTACTTATTTCCATACTAAAGACATTTACTGTATATGTTTGCCACAAGGGAAAAACTACAGCCTACAATTCAGCAATATTACTGGAAGAGCAGTACTGTGTTTGTCTTAGTCAGAATCCTGCATTTCCAGTTATATGCACAGATCCTCATTCTATAGCTCTCACTTTGAAAGACTCCTTTAAAAATTGTTTCACTTCCCAGCCAATTAGTGAAAGTGCTCATTACGATCCCTCTGCCTGTAACACTAACTTTCAACAGTAATAGAAAAGATGCATTCTGCTTATTGCGCTTAGCAAAATAAATAGCTGTTTTGGCACAAGGGGGAAAGGGTTACCATGTACAGACTAGTGAGAGAGGGTTGAGATGCAAATACAGCATTTCTTGTAAAGTAAATTAAGCTAACAACAAGGTAACAAACTGCTGTTAACATTAGATTATCTCGTTTGGCAAGAAATGAAATCAGAAGAGCTGGATTGTCGATAGCCGAGTGTTCAATAAAGCTAATGTGGTTCAGGGAAGTATAGCATCCATCTAAAAAACAGATGTAAAAATCATACTGGAAGAAGAATCAGCACAGAGATAACTACAGCGTTAAAGAGGAATGGAAAGGAACTTTCTTATCTCAAAATCAAACTGAGTCACTAGCAGCCATTGGACCACAAAAAGACCTTAGATTTTTACACTTACAATCTAGAGTCTAAATACCACTTTGATCTAAGATAAGGAGGCAAATGGCGAATAATTCCTAAGTTAAAGCAAGTTGCATGTGTTTTGTCAGCATCATGGTGCTGCAGTGATTCTGTTTGACTTTAAGTAAGAATCATTAAGGCTCAAGCAGAAGGGTCATTGGGAGTCTTATTCTGAATGCAGGGACTGAGGCAAAAGCTTAAATGTCATACTATATGCCAGTGGTCACTAAACTGATTAAGCTGTGGTTATCTTTAGCAGTAAAAAGGCTATCTGCTAATACTAGATTATTAGAGTCTAAAATGCCATTTACTCTGCTCCGATTCCTTGAATGAATATTTATGCCAAGTGATGACTATAACACCATCAAAAGGCTTTCGTGTTCTGTTCTTCAGCGTCAGTGATTATTCAATAGCAAGCCTGCACTTCAGCACTTGTTTCTATTAAGCAAATGCACAATGTTCAGACAAAAACTCGGGATTGTGTTTTCCTTCTGGATTTTTCTTGCCTTTTTTCTTTTTTTTTTAAAGAAAACCTATTCTCCCTCTTACAACTGTGGGTCACAGTAGGTGGACCTTACCTAATAGACATATAGGAACAGGGCTATACTGACATTACACAATTTTGCTCACACATTTTACATGAAACAACTGGACATTTGCTGTGCTCTGATCAAAAGACAAAACCATAATCTGTGCTGGGCTTTCCTCTACCTTGCCCTCTCAGGTTGACTTTCTGCATGCAACATGAACATGGGGGTGAAAGGGGATGTGACATAAAGGGAACTCCTTATTAGGCCTAAGGAATCAGATTTAATCAGATCATAGTTAATCATTTGCAGCGACAAATTAATAGTCCGGCTTATCGAGAATGAACTATCCCTACATGTATTGAGGTGATCAACCACATTCTTTATGCAAATCACAGATGATAACGTTTAAGATGGCATGCTTTCCTGTGGTAAGGTATAGGAAGTCACTGAAAGGCATGATGAGCAATAAAGTGTTAACCAAAACATATGTCCTTGCAGTCTAATTTTGACTCTTTGACTAAAAGTGATTCTAGCCTTCAAACATTGAAAATAATATTTTTTTCATATTTCTAGTACCTGCCACCATGACTTCAAAATGCATCCCTAGTATCACGAGGAGAGGACAATTATGTCCCTATTTTGGAATGGCCAGGAGAAATGAGAGGCAGAGAGAGAGGCTCACCTGCCTAACTGGTGGGAACACAGGAAACAGAAGCATTACCTGTGATTCAAAGTCCTAAACTGTAACCCCAAGAACATTACTAGTGAACAGTACTTCTGAGTATGGCATGTACTCTTGCATTTTGCCCTAATGCTAATGATCAAAACCTAGGCCTGAACTTCTAAACATAGTTTCATAGTTGGTAGGGTCGGAAGGGACCTGCGCAGATCATCAAGTCCAACTCCCTGCCATGGCAGGAAAGAGTACTGGGGTCAAACAACCCCAGCAAGGTGTTTGTCTAGCCTTGTCTTAAAGACCCCCAGGGTAGGAGCCAGCACCACTTCTCTTGGAAGTTGGTTCCAGATCCTAGCTGCCCTGACCGTGAAGTAGCATCTCCTGATGTCTAATCTGAATTTACCCTCTGCCAGCTTGTGACCGTTATTTCTAGTCACTCCTGGTAGTGCTTGGGGGAACAGGGATTCCCCCAATGCCTGCTGGTCCCCCCTGACTAATTTGTAACAGGCTACTAGATCCTCCCTCAGCCTTCTCTTGTGGAGGCTGAACAGGTTCAGGTCCCTGAGCCTTCCCTCGTAGGGCCTGCCCTGCTGCCCCCTGATCATGTGAGTGGCCCTCCTCTGGACCCTCTCCATGTTGTCCACATCCCTCTTGAAGTGCGGCGCCCAGAACTGGACGCAGTACTCCAGCTGCGGCCTGACCAGTGCCACATAGAGGGGGAGGATCACCTCCTTGGACCTGCTTGAGATGCATCTGTGGATGCATGACAAGGTGCGGTTGGCCTTTCTGACTGTATCCCCACACTGCTGGCCCATGTTCATCTTGGCATCAATGATGACTCCAAGATCCTTTTCTGCCTCTGCACTGACGAGAAGGGAGTTCCCCAGCCTGTAGGTATGGTGCCGGTTGTTCCTCCCCAGGTGCATCACCTTGCACTTGTCAGTGTTGAATCCCATCCTATTCTCATCTGCCCACCCCTGTAACCTGTCTAGGTCCGATTGTAGCCTATTCCTCCCTTCTAGCATGCCCACATCCCCCAACATCTTAGTGTCATTGGCAAATTTGAACAGGGTGCTTTTTACCCCCTCGTCCAAGTCACTGATGAAGATATTGAACAGTGCGGGCCTGAGGACCGAGCCCTGGGGGACCCCACTGCCCACATCCCTCCAGGTTGAAAATGACCCGTCCACCACCACTCTCTGGGTGTGGCCCTCCAGCCCGTTGGTGATCCATTTGACTGTGTGGGTGTCCCCCCCCAGTTTCTTAATGAGAATGGGGTGAGAGACAGTATTGAAGGCCTTCCAAAAGTCCAGAAAGACTATGTCCACTGCTACCCCTGAGTCTAAGGATTTGGTGACCTGGTCGTAGAAGGCCACCAGGTTGGTCTGACAGGACCTGCCTCTAATGAACCCCTGTTGGTTGCCCCTAAGCATAATCTCCCCTGCTGGCCCCTTGTGGACATGTGCCAGAATAATTCTCTCAAAAAGCTTGCCCGGGATTGAGGTAAGACTAACTGGCCTAGTTTCCCGGGTCCTCCTTCCTCCCTTTTTTTGAAGATGGGAACCACCTTGGCCCTCTTCCAGTCCTCTGGCACCACCCCAGAGCACCACGAGTGCTTGTAAAGCTGTGCCAGGGGTCCCGCAATGACCTCAGCTAATTTCCTCAGCATGCTGCATAGAAGAGCATGCTGATAGGAAAAGCTAAGATAGAAGAGTCAGGATAACTATATATAATTTGACCATGGGTTTTTGGCATGTCTGATTGCATGAAAATGTTTTACATGGAAACACGGGCAACTGGTGCCTCTCGAATCTGGGCGGGGACCTGCAGAAGCCGGTAGCGGTGACAGGGACAGGGCTAGCAATTACCTGCAGAAGCCACTGGTGGCGTTGGTGGTGGGGATGGGAATGGCAAGCACTTGCAGAAGCCACTGGCAGTGGCAATGGGGATGGCCCTGTCGGGGGGGGCGCATGCCCACTCATGCCCCCCCACCAGTCACCTATGCATGGAAATATGCAAGTAAAATAGAAGTTTGCCTGAAGGAGATGCACCAGAACTGAAATTATGGAGTTCTGCCAATGGCTGGCTTGTGATAAGGCTCATGAGCTTTCCCCTTCACCATCCCATCAGATACTATCCACTTGTCTTTTTTTGTAGGGATCCATGGGCCATGATGTCTACAAAAATCTTGGTGAGGGTTTAGCATTGTCTCATTGCTTCCTTATGCTCATCCTTTCTGTTTGCTATAATTATCTGTTGTCTCTTGCCTTGTTCTTAAATTGTAAGCTTCTCAGCAAAAAAAAAAATTGCTGTTTATACAGTGCCAAGAACAGCACGGCCCCTGATCTACAATTGGAATCTCTAGGCTCTCACTAGTATACTAAGTGTAAAGGCTGTGTAAAATGCAAAAGACACCAGAAATTTGTGCTTTACAACTTTCATTTGGGATAGAAATTTTCCAGTGATCATGAACACTTTTTACAATTGCATGCAACGGTCTGTACAGATGGAAATAGTCTTTTCCACTCGGGCATTCTCAAACTTGAATAAACAGGCTAAAATTGATGATGCTCTTTTTTCTTTTATGAGCTCTTGGAACCTGTATTTTCTAGGTTCTCCACTCCTTTGGTTCACTATTAGCATGTTACATGATACTGTTATAACAGGCATGACTACCAAAGAGAGTATTGTTGTCTTTCATTGTTTTTTTCCTCGGCCATTGTGACTGGTGAAAAAAGAGGCAGGATGTGAATTGGGGAAGGAAACAGAAAAACAAGGCAAAAGAAATAGAAGAGGGTGCTGTAACAGCACATGGCAACTTTTGCCTTTTGTTAATATTGATTGATTTCTGCCAAGTCAAAATTTCATTTAGCTTTGTTGGCAAGCAAAACTGGTGTTATACATCTCAGCCACATTCATATGAATGTCTCACAAGAAAGGCTACAATCAATCCTTCCAAGTCTTGTTATGTACCACTATCCTTCCATGATATAATACTCTGAATTCTGAGCACTGATGCAACTGATTCCTCACTCCCTTTTTGCACATCACAAGTTGGTGTACACTCAAGAGATCTGGTCCTGACCAGCTAATGCCTCAGCTGCTACATTCTGCAGCTGCGCCTTCTCTTTACAACCTGAATTTGACCAGACTGAAAAGTCTATAAAAAAACCAGGCAGGATGAGAGCTTAAGGACGAGGTCTTTGTGGGGAGATTGTACCTTTTCCAAGGATTTTCTTTGCCCTGCCACCAGTGAAGAGATACTAATGTTATTGCGTGTGTTAGTCAGTCACTGTGTACGTAATCACTGAGCCATGTGATAGCATCCTCAGTGGCCATGTGCAGTTCTTGTAGCTCACCACTGAACTCGAGCAGGGAGCAATCATCAAGAATATGCAACATGGTGTCACTTGCCCTTGAAACCAGGAAGTGAAGCAGTACTAAAAAAAAGATGTTACTATGTTTAGCTTCTGAACTTCAAGGAAACTTAGTTCTTTGATTAGGGCACATCCACCAAGTCTCAAATATGGGTTATCTCCTTTTTGCTGTTTATATCCAACACATTCATTAGTTTTTCTAACCACCCCCAATCTCTGTAGCAATGTTTTTATGTTTCTGCTACTTTACTTTTAGCCCTAATCTCGCTCCTAGACAGCATTTTGCTATTTGTAGCTATTTTGGTCAGCGTTCTGTGAATTTCTTTAAATCTTGCTTTGCAGTTTTTCATTTACACCAAACTAATCCACTCATCAATCTAAGCCCCATTTTTGTTTTTGGATGTCACCTTCATCTGATATCAGCCTATAATCTCAAGAGGGGTGCCAGGTTGCGTTTGCTGCATCATACGTTGCCACTAAACACCCCTCTTAATTCATTCAGTTATAAACAAGATGGTAGAAGAGACATTTTAATGGCATTTTTGGTACGGGAAGACCTTTATCCTAAAATTCACTTCAGTTAAATCTGAACCCAGGCAGTTGTGTGCAGCAGGAACAGCAAGCTACAATTTTGTTACTTTATCTTAAAGGCTCTGTGAATGCTTTGTCAGTAGAAAATATGATTCAGTAGGAAAACGTTCCCATGTGTACAGAGAGAACTTTCTGAACAAGACACATTTATTCTTTTTATGTGCCAACTGTTTCAGTACAAGACACAATCATGTGGCCTTACAAGGCACCTCTGGGAGGGCTCAACAGGCTGGTTGTCTTAGCATAGAGAAAGGATTCTGATTCGTAAGAAGGAATCTCTCTATACAGGAAACAGCCATTTTATTAAGCCAAAGATCTAAACAACCTAAAAGCAACTGGATATATTTTTTTCCTTAATGCTTTGCGCTAGTGGCTACCTTCATTGTCACTATAGGATGGGAATGGGTAAGTGAAACTGATAGCCAGATACCTTGGCAAATGTTTCAAAAAGACATTTTCCATGCTTCTTTTTGTGAAAGGCTATTATGCTACATAATTTTAAAAAGTCCATGTTTCCTAGTGAGGGTAAGTACTGTTTCCTAAAGGAAATTCCTTAACTGGCACCAAACCCCAGGTAGACGTGACAGGGGAGCTAACAAAGCTGAAATTCCTGCTCTCTCTATTAAAAAGATACCCCATTATACAAATGCAGCCATTTTAGATTATGAAAGGAACCACAGATATCAATTTTTTCTGTGAATTTGGTGCACTTAAAAGATGGGTTAGCCTGGATACAATAGCTCTTTTAAATTCAGGAGACAAATAGTTTGAGTTGCATAAGTGAAGAAGTTCCCTTTACTGTAACTAGAAGCCCCATATGATCATGCAGTAAAGTGCTAGTGTAAGGAAACTATTTACTCCTCTGAAATATTGGTAAGTGGGATTAATTAATACCAAATATCTCTGCTGAAATATTGGTAAGTGGGATTAATTAATACCAAATGGAGCAGTGAGTTGCTAAAAAGACACCTATAGACAAGGAACGGAGTAAAGACCAAACAGTTTTTTCAGTAGGCCATCCCAATTTGAAAATACCTGCCTCCAGAAAAATGAGAATGAGCTATCAAGAGGGGTTCCAGGCTACATGTTGCAGTTTATTAGTCCATTAGTAAAAGCTCAGGGTTTCTTTTAGGTTTCAGGTAGTGGTCTTTTTTCCCTCCTCCCCCAGATTGGGGTCTGGATGTACAGCAATAGGTATGAAAGTCCAAAATCCATATATAGCATTTGCAGTGCTGAGAAAACAAGCTGCATTTGATTCAGGACGGGTAGTTTAATATTTAAAGTTATATTGGTACTTCTTTACAGATCAGGAACAGAAGGGGAAAAAAAAACAGCAGCTGGAGACGAACACAAGTAGAATTTAAATATTTGTTCAGTTACTTTTCTCAAGTGCTACCTGCACTTACACAACAGGGATCCTAGACAGACGTAAAACTTCCTCGGTATAGTAACAAGCATTGCACATGAATTGTGTAAGCTTGTAAAATAGCAGAGTACAGTAAATTGAACAGGATCCAGTGCTTCTCTATAGCAGCTGTTTAAAGCTGACCAAAGATAAACCAAAAAAAGAAAAAAAAAAAAAATCAAACAGCTTTTGTTGTGTGGGAGGTCTAGGCACCTAGTACGTAATAACCAGAGGAGTCCATTAAACAGGTGGTGTAAGTTCAAAACTAGGTTTCATTTGAAGTCCCTAGCATCAAATATTTTGGTGCCTGTTACTTGGGAAGCTGATGCCCTGTATAAAAACATTAAACCCTTAATCAAAGCCTTTGAAATGAATAGTCTGATTGGTCATTGACCACCTGTTGTCAGGGCTGCTGCGATTCCATTCACTGGGATTCAGACTACAGAGATACTGTATAGTAATGTGTCAGTAGGGTTCTTGGTCATCACACTGCTGTCTCAATTGATGCATAAGAAGAAAGAGACCAGTGCCCATAGTCAACAATTGAACACATTATTTAGAGTAGTCTCTGTAGAGATTGACCAGGGATATGAAGATACTCTGGCCCCCTCGTGCGTTTCCTCTCTTTTTAGGCCATTGTTATTTTGGAGATTAATATTGATTTGGTTCCAAACAAGAGGCTTAGGTTTCAGACCAGCACTTCCTTTTCAACTATTTTTGAGTTTCTTTACACTCTTTCCTGTGATTTTATTTTGTGCGATTTCCAGGGAATTGTGCATCATACACTCACAATATATACATTTTTATTTATAATATAGTATATATAAATTATATTAAATAGATATTTTATATATTATTATACATCTTACACATTGCCCTCTTCCTGCCCTTCCTCCCCCCTTGACTATTGGAAACAAAATCACAACCAAAATGACCAGGAAACATTCATAATTTTTAATTCACACCAGTAATAAAATTGCATTACATTTTTCATAAAATAAATGTTCCAGTTTATATACAGAAAACAGACTGTACAGAGCCCTCCCCCAGACCTCAAAAACTCACAAACATACAGGCAATGCAGTGCTCAGCTAAGCAGGCACAACTGTACATCTAAAATTGTAACTGCTTTGTGTTGGGGGGGGGCCGAAGGGGGAAAAGTACTACAATGTATATAGTCCTTTCTGGACCAAGAATTAAAAAAATATTGCAGGCAAGCTGACAGACGCCCCTCACTGCTTGTGTGGTCGAACGTCCATCCCACAGTGCTTCAGTGAAGCAGGGTTCGTTATTGAACTTGGGATTCAAAGCTTCCGTTAAGCTGCCCTTCCTCATAGTCCATTTGACACAAGATCATGTTGTTCTTCAGGAAAAATTTGTCTCCCACACAAAATCTGAAATGTAAAGGGGGAGAAAAAAAAAAAAGTCAGCTATCTAAAATGTAATTGTTTTTTTAACCTGGTGGCTCTATACTGAAGGGGAAAAAATGACAAGAGAGTAACATTCTAGATGGGTTATAAAGGACATCATCAGTTTTGCCTCTCAGATGAGAATTGGAGAGGGCACAAGTTCTGTGGATGAAGACTGATCTGGGAACCAGGACAGCTGTGTTGTAGTTTTCAGTGAACAATCCTCTAGATGAGCCTTGGTTAGCCATTTAACCCCTCCCTCCTGTCCCCACAACCTTTGTTTGTGCTGCCTACCAAGATTGTAATTTGGGACAGAGACAGCCTCGCACTAGGCCTGTGCAGAATTTAGCACACAGGGCTTCATTCCAGCTGAAGCCCCAGGACATTACTATAACTAAGAATAATTTGACAGGAGGATGAAAGAAATTTGCCCCAATTGACCAGACTTTCCAGAACACAAACAGGAAAGTCAGAGAGGTTTTATTACACGGGAAAAATGAGGCATTCTTTGGTATTCATATTTCCATAGCCTTCGAGGTGAGGCTGTATTTACACTAATTTATAGGCAATGACAGGCTATTAAGTCCTTTTTCACCCCCTTATGTACAGTACAGAACAATAAATAGAAATTTCCTGATGGCTAGACTCTTAACCTTTATCTTCACTGAGAGGAGCATAATGTTCTCTATATACCATGTAAATTGTTCTGTTTGTATTAAAGTTGACAGAGAGGCTTGTGATATTTAGCAATTTTATTTGACAATTAATGTAAAAAAAAAAGTTCCACATATAATGCTGGAAAGGTTCAAATTGACAGCCAATGACCTCTTCATACTTCCTGTTTGCTACACACATGCAGGCTAATCTGGGTGTGTGTATAATTTTTAAATTTCAGTGTATTCCTGTTCAAGGACAAATTTTGTCTCAACCCATTCAAAAGGGGGTCATAGCAGAGCAAGACAGAATAGCATCCTCTACTGTAGCCTTTTGAGCGGGTACAACAGGCTAAGTTCATCCATGCTAAGGCCAGTTCAGAAGGGCAGACACTGTAAGTATCTGTCCTGTAAGGAAGCAGTAAACAGCAATTTTAAGACGACAAGGATTTTAGCCAGGGGTATAGGAGGAAGAACACAGACCCTATGCACAACAGAGCCCACAAATGCAAGATAATTCCTTCCTCAGCAAATTAATTTTAAGTTGTCAAAATCTGCCTCTTCCCAGGGACTGGCTGGAATATTTTTAGAAGCTAGAGTTTTTGCATGAGGCTAGACATATTGCATTACAAGAGAGGTGTTCCTTTAGGTAAGCCCTATGACATCCCAGCCTCTCCTATGGGTCAGCGGATTCCTTGCATAGGAAGGCAGTGAAGTTGTGGCTTTCTTATTTTGTGACTTAAACTAAGCATGCTGCAAGTCTGTGCTCTGTATAGTGGTTTTGAAATGTAACTACCTAACTTGTAGTACAGAAGAGAGATAAAAGCTGCTTATCTAAGATGAGACTGAAGTTAAAAAGTAGCCCTGTGCACATTCTTATGAAAGTTACAGCCCCACCAAAGGTTTTGCTCAATTTAAGGTAAAGATACAGCTGCTTATTTCTTGTTACTTACTATTATGTTAAACTGAGAAGAACTTAACACCCGAGGAGAAGTAATGCAACCTGAAGTCCTGCCACTACTACAATCAACAACTGCCTTCTGTTAGACCTAGCTGGGGTTTACCACTGCAAGGCGGGAGGGAATAAAAAGCCTAGGAATCGATTCATAAAAGTTGTGTGTGGTTTTACTTTGAAAAACTGAATCAAAATTGGCATCATGGGTTCCCCAAGTTTGTCTCTCAGAATTTATAACACCAGGAACTTTTTTTCTTTTAACTGCCAGTCCTGCACACTCAGCCAGGACCCAGTGGGCATCTTCCTTCTCGGGCATCTTCACCAACAATAGATTTAGCAGGCCAGCTTCCCGCTCTCAGTTCCACTTGTGCACACCTGGCAACTTTCCTCAGGGCAATGCGCAAAGAGAAAAGAATTGAGCTTTCAAACTCAAAGTGGCCCTCCTTCAGAAAGACCCATCTCACTGAGCAAGTATCAGCAGAGATCAGAGCGCCACAAAAATGGAACCCACACCTTTAAAAAAGGAACATGGAGTTAAGGCAGAGAAATACTGCTCAAGTCTAAACAGCAGCAATGTGCTTTGAAGAGAAGAAATGACAAACATTTCAGATGGCATAACATTTAAAAAGTGTTTCCTACTCTTGTATTATGACCATGCTAAAAGTAGAAGCAAATGGTCCAACAGAACATTGCTGTTCAGCTTTGATGCAAAAGGGGACAAATTTATAGGGCAACAGGGTAGTGTAACCAGGGGTGGGCGAATGGGGAACCAGCCCCCAGCACCGACTTACAGTGGATGCAAGAATGGTGACCATCCCAAGAAGCCCCTGTAGTGGGGCAGCTTCACCTGGGATATGGGAAGCCCATTCTGCAGCCACAGTAGTCTGCTGCCAATGTGCAGGGAGCCGTGGCAGGTAAGGTTCTGCCCCTACCTTCTGCAAATCAGCACAACAGCATTTCCCCCTCCCCTGGCCCAGGGTGCCTTAATAGCTAGTTATGCATCTTGGGCCAGAGGAGAACTGGCTATACCATTCATAGCCTTTCCTCAAAGCCCAGCCCTGATGTTGTAGTTTTCAATTATATCCAGATTGAACAGCAGACTCATTTCCATTGGGTTTCAAAATGTGACCAGTCTCTCAGGAACAACTGACTACATGACACTCTTGACATTAGGGCTTTAAAAAAAATCTCCTGAGAACCTGCACAAGATTTTGGATTCTTCAAGTTTGAGCCATAGCATGATACAGCCATAGGCCTCAGCTCTGCTTGTGTGACATGTCTTCAGGCAAAAATATGATCCTAATTCTCAAAAAAAACCCCAAATCAAAACAGTTTAGGCTTCTTTGCACTGCACTGTTGTTCTTTCCTGACTATGGCAAATACCTGTCCTCCTCTTGTGTGAGGATAGTCTTGGAAAGAGTACCAAAGCACATGCAAGCAGGGTAGGTCTTAACTGTACACTACCAGGAGCAGAACAAAGGGAGAATAGTGTTCTGTATTTCTTTGTTCTGTAGGGCCATGTTGAAATAGAAGAGAATGAAATAAAACTTATCTTTCACAATGAGAACTTATGTGGTGCTTTTCTCTATAAAATGTTTTTGTGAGCTCCCAAGGAAAGCACAGCCATTGTTTAAATTCAGTTTTAGCCAACTAAAAGTACAATTACAGCCTGGTATTTTCCTTCTGCTTAGGGAAACAGGGTAGTTAGGATTACTTACAAGTTAGTTTCTTGTCTCCCCTAACCTTAACTTTGCTAGTCAATCCCACAGTCTGAGCCAGGTTTAATAGCTGGAGCACCATTTTCCTGTGTGGCAGTGCTTGGGATCAGTGAGCTCTAGATGATGAAGCCTGCCACTGAAACGCATGGTACAATATCTGAGGAACCAGGAAGAAAGCACAACTGGGAACTCTGGCTTGGGACACTATGCCCTATTATGAGCACCTTCTCAGGAGTGGGGTGGGTGGAATAAAGTGCTTGCCACCTGCTGGCATGGACACAATGTGAATCGGCTTCCCTGAGCTTCTGAATGGCAGTAACAGGATGTCAGAAGCATATTTAAAAAAAGACAGGATTAGCAAGATCAGGTACCAATGTACTTTGATGTAATTTGTCTTCAAGTTTGTCTCTGTCCAAACACAATAGCCACTAGATGTCACTGTAACCACAGTGGAATAACCTATCAAATTAGACAGCTTGATTTATTACAGTTGCCAGCATTAATAGGAAGGCATTCTACCCAAAACAAGTAATACCAGCTTTGTGCTTGATACAGTGACTTCAATTAAAGCCACCCAAACTACATACTGAGTTCTTGATCCTGCTCTCATGTGTACTGTTGTAGTGGCTGGGCACAGCTTCACTTACTTCAACAACTTACGCTGGTGGAAAATTAGCTTGAGGAAAGAAAGTCAGTCCCAGTATTTTTGTGCATTCTCACCAACGCAATATGGAGCTGGCGGGGCATTGTGCATGGAGATGCATACTTTGCCATACGCACATTTTACAGTGCTCCCTCCCTCCCCTAAGTGTCCCATACTGACAGATTTCAGGGTAGTAAACATGACAAGTTATACATTTTAAAGAAAAATATTGGCTTTGAAGCAAGTAGCACTGGACTCCCCTAAATGCACCAAGAGCTGCATCACCTATCTGCATCTCCTTTTCCTAACACATCCTTCACAAATAAAGTCAGTATTAGAGCTGCCTACTTGATCCAGCAACTGGCAAAACACCTCTCGACTCCCAAGACAGAATCCAAAGTACAACTGGCCTTTGTGCATTGAACAGTTATCATTCCCCCTACTTAACTAAAATGTAGCAATGTGTTTTTAGTCCTGTTTTAGCTGAGAGGAACATCAGAAGTTTAAAAAATAGACTCATGTCTAAAGGGGAGAATGTGCTGCATGTACTGCAGCAGATTTCCAGGACTCAAACTTAGTTCTACTAAGGTCACAAGAGAAAGCTGAGCCCTAAAACCTTGTCATACCAGTCCTGACATCCAGTCAGCTATGGACACCAGTAAGGCAGGCAGAATTCACATGTTCTTTTACTGTACATCCTTCAGTTGTTATTTGAATGAATCTCATTTTGGGTTATACCACAAGCATACCTAACTACAGTAATTAAGCAGAAAATGGAAGGGAATAGTTCCTCGACTTGGAAAGGGCTTGCCTTAAAATCTCTCTCTTGTCCCTGCCTTCTGGGTCTACTACAAGACTGATTTTAAGCAAACCTGAGTTAAAAAGCACACAGGCAAAACAAAATCCTCTATCAACGGATGTTCAGCAGACAAGCTAGATGCTAAAAGAACTCAGATACTATTCATGTGACTTCAGAGCAGCTGTGTAGTACACACTGAATCCAAATGTGCAATCTTCTCACCCACCAAAAACCTTCTGATGGTAAGGAGCAACTACAAGCAAAAGGACTGCAGGGTAGACAGGTATTGTACAGGTAACTACACAAAAGAGAACTCAACCAGTTCTAGCTGGAGAGTTCCTCTTGCTTGAGAGTCTCAGAAAAGCAGTGCAGATCACACAGATTTTTCTGTTCCATGGGCAAAAAACAAATTAGTTTGTGTGGCATTTTGTTTCATTGGGGGGGGGGGTGTATAATAACTGCATCCTCACCGCTGGTTGCAGAGCTGGCAGGCAAAGCAATCCAAATGGTAAACATTATCTCTGGCCCTCATCACCATCTCAAAGGCAGGGATCAGTTTACTGCAAGCAGCACAATTCCCGGTGGTACCAAAGAGCCTGCCAAAGAAGCACAATCATTAGAAGCCATTTTAATTAAATGGTGGAAGGACTAATTAAGTGTAATTAGCAGTATCAAATACTGTATTGCACCAATAAATAGAAGTTGCCATCTCCATTTCGCTGACCAACCAGTGTGCAGGAACTTGGGATAAAACTGCCTGGTGAGCAAGCTCTGCCTGTTGAGATGAAACTTCACTCAGCTCGTGAGCCTAGGGCCAATTTACTGGCTAATGGAGAAAAACATTAAACACTTAGAATGTTATTTTGGGGCTCACAAAATTTCAGTCACAACAAACTCTCTGGTTATCTGGAGTAGCAGGGTTTGTTCTCTGCATATCTTGCTCTCTTTTCTCTGCATTCTTGCCCCATTTGCTCTTCACTGTGACCTAATGGACTGACGAGACTGTCAGTAACCTAGCTATGTCGGGCAAAAGTGCAGGAGACTTACAAACTTTGCCACCTCTAGCACAGCTCAGGAAGACACTAACTTATCTCCTGCATAAAAAAGCAGTGTGCATTCATGTTTTACGAGCCACTTTGCAGGTTTTTCTTCTCACTTCCCCACCTCTGTTCCTAACCCTATCCTCCTGGGAGCCAGCTAAGCTCTTATACCAAGGCATGGCATGTTGAGCTGTTCCACTTCAGCTCCCAGATCCTTGAAGATAGCCCTTCAGCACTGGAAGCTTTGCCATTTTCATCTTGGCTTTCCCTATCTGTCTCCCCAGATGTCTGCTGCTGTTACCGCTCCCTCAGGGGGATAACGAAAGCTACAGTATCACTCCCCCAGCTCTGACCCTCAAAAATAAGTCCCTGCAGACCTATGATCCAGAACCACTCCTTGGTGATAGGCACCACCGCACTTCTAAATTAAAGCCATTAAAATCAGTTTTCAGTTGCATTCAATGTAGTCCATGAAGCAGAAGTTTCAGCTGTAGATTGTGAACAATCAACATACATGTGGTTAGTTAATTTCTATTTAGAAGACAGCTTGAAATTTAACCTTACTCTTGAAGCAATATGGAAAACACCTCTCTCATACTAATCATTAGCTGTGTGTACAAACACATGCTTGTAACACTTCCCCCCAAACACTGAACATATTTGGCATCCCCCAAAGTTTTGAAGCTAGATCTTGTGAATGAAGATGCTAGCTATTTTCATGAGTACCTAGGTAGGAGAGAGATAGCTAGCAGTCTCAAGTTCGGCAGAAGGCAATACAAGGCAGCACTTTATGAACTCGCTCATTCAGATGAAGTAGGCTGAAGCCTATGAAAGACTCATGCCTCTCTAAACACATTAATTTATGCAATCTGCCCACCTGGACAGGAGATGTAGAAGAGTTAGCCCAGCATACATTGAAAACCTTTGGCTGCTTTCTCAGCCTGTAATTTCCTCACTTTATCAATGCTACTGATCTGTGTAGCAGGATCTCTGAAGTGGTATGATCCTCAAAGAACTAACCCCCCTCCCCTCTTCTCCCTCCAACCGTTTGTGGGGTTTTGGGTACATAAAGTAAAATCTTATTTCTTGTGTCACGTGTTAAAGTACACATCCATCGTTCTTCTGTTATTCCTGAACGAGCAGCTCCTGGAATTCTAAGAAGAAACAAGAAAGAACAGTTTTCTTTGGGAGACTAGACATTTTCTCCTGCCACCTTGCTAAATGCCTATAGTACAGGGGCTATACAGAAATCTCATAAAAGAGTGATACAAGAACTATATAATCTTGCTTTAAGACTTCACCATATTGGGTCAGAAAACCTAACAAAGCAAAATGGCAGAGCATTTAAGTCTGTATAGCCCAACATAAGGCAAATGGAAACATGTTCACCTTATGGCACCACACAACACAGGCTCTAACTTCTCTGCACTGCAAGTTAAATACATATTAGAAAGCATCCTCTTTTGCTTCTGCTCTCAGTTGGGCAGGGAGATTTCTAAGGAAGAATATGGATCAGTAGCAAACTGGAGCAGAAGGTGCTGGTAGCCCACAATTTCCTGCCTGGAAAGCTCCAGGGCTAGTGTGGTTATATGAAGTCCTTTATTTGAGACAAACTGTACAAGGAGATTCTAGCCTCCAATTTGTTTTTCCTCCATTCACAGTTATTTTGCTCAGTAACACAAAAGCATGCTTCTATCACTCCTCCTTGTTACCGTCTCCTCCCACTGTATAAACAGGACCTTTCAGACCAGCAGGGACAGTCATCTGTTTTGGTTTCCTTTCAAGACCAGCAGATTGGGAGTACAAGGGTATTTACAATTTTAGAATGACCAAGTCACAGCAAACATTAAAACCCACCCCCCAAAAAACACCACAGCAAGAACAGCTAACCTGAGTGAACCAGCCCAATATATCTGGTAGAAGAAAAAGGGAAACTTAATCCTAGATTTGTTCCAGGCACGGTACTGCTGCATGTGCAGCCATCAAATATCCATTATTCATTAGCATCACAGTTGTGCAGAGCTCAATCTAGATTAAACAAAATAAAGGGGCCCCAGACAGCACCATTTGCATTGTTAAGCAGGCGCTTTTCTTCACGTTCCAAATAGGATACTTCTCTAAATGGAAATGATGGGGAAGTTTGGACAGATGTTCACTTAACTATTTAAACAGTTAGCTTAAGAAACATGAAAAATGTATTTGGCACTTAATTCACCTGTCTTTTTTCAGGGGACTGACGGCAAACAGATTGTTTAACTGAGCTGAATGTTTGCGAGAGACCTGCAGCTTATGTTCTGGCCAGCTGAAATCAGTTGTTTTCTAATGTCGACATAAGCATAACTTCCAGCTACTCAGTGTATTAAACTTCTTTCCTTCTACTGAGCTGCAGATATTCCCCACTATCCTTTCTATACAGATGACTATTTCACAATCAGGGTGGCATCCCATGTTCAATTTAATGCTAAGTGCAGTAAAACAATCAAGCAAATGCAAGTTCAAGGAGTATAGCACATGTTAAATGCTCGTGGCAGTTGCAAAAGTTGCTCCCTTTCAGGCCAGGTTTATATCCTAACACCCAACTTTAAAAAGGTTACTACCATCCAATATTTTGCAAATGAAGTGAAGGTGCAATAAAGCTCTCATTCTGGCAATTCCCTGAAAAAACAGGATTAAAAGTAGGAAGCTTTTTATATCTGTATATTCGCTAAAGCTAAAACACACACAGACGTTAAATGCTGGGGTTACCTGGGGACTGGCAAAACGGGGGAGGGACAGTCATATGTGTGCAGCTTGAATGGCAATTAACTTGAATTAGCCACTACTGTCCCAGGGCAAAGTATTAATTCAGATATTTCACAGGTGCTTAACATGGGACAATGAGCTTGTCCATCTGTAGGATCCTAGGATAAAACACTTTATACTAGGAGAAATCCAAGGCCTGCTTTAACTTGTAGCTCACATATCAATTCTCTATTGACCATCAATATAGTTCTTGGTAAAACAGCCACACACTGGTCTCCTAGATATATTTTCTAGCAGAAGGAAGCTTGTCATTTAAACAGAGTGCAGGCTTACTAGAGAAATGCATCAAAAAGTCTGCAGTACTTAGGTGATTTTAACTGGCATGATACCACCAGCAAGAATATGACTTGGAGATGAAGGAGTTTTTTTTAAGCCAGGCTTTAAAAAAACCTGCCCCCTTCCCCCCCAAGTTAAAAGACAGCAATTTTTAAGTGCAGATTTATATCTCCTTATGTAATGAGAGGATCCAGCCAGCTTGTAAATAAGCTTAGACTATGCAGATTTAAAATTTAACACAATTAAACTTTTACCCTGTGGTAGTAATTATGTTTAATGGCTCTTACCCTGAACTTAACCATGTCTATTGTCGTCAGCCAATCTGAAAGTAGGAGTTTGTCCAAGGACAATTTTCTGTAGTTTATAGGCACACTAAAAAACTGGCTAGTCTATACACCGATTGGCTGTTGATGTCACTGTGTATAGTAAAAATTAAAAGCTAATTGGCATACGGAAGCAGCAGCGAATATGAATGGACTGATGAGGAAAGAAGGGAGCATTTTGTGGAAGTGCTATGTGAACGTTAGTCGCTGCTTTTATTTAAAGAATTATGAAGTCCTAGCAGCGGTCTTCTCTAAAACAGTCTGGAATCGGCAATTCTCTGTATGTACTCTGAATCAATTATGTGTATAGGAGGAACAATTATGCAGAACTTATTTATTTTTTTTTATGAAGGGGACAAACAAGAGGCTTACTGTGGTAAAAATGGGAAAAGGGCTGCACTTCTTTAAAATGGGCATGATTTCCTACACATATCTGTCACTTACAGAGGCCCATCAAGTTTTCAAGAATTTTCCTCATTGCTTCACTCACATTTATTTGTGGTCCAAAATCCAAGACTGTCAACTTATTTCCTGCACTACTCTAAACCTACCAATATGCACAACCAGATGTCTAATTCCATGTCCAGGTCCCTAAGATAACAGCAAGCTAATGGGGGGAGGCAAAAAACCCCCAAAAAGTTTTGCTGTGAAAAGTTTGGGAATGTTTATGTTAGAAAGGAGATGAACAAAAAGGATACAAGCATAGATAAAAACAACAAATGATGGAGAGAAGATGCATTGAGAATTCCTACTCTCCCTATTTTATAAAAGATGAGAGGATAGGGAAAGTTCAATGAAATTAAAAATGACAATTTCAAAATGTATGAAAGGAAATGCTTTTCCTATTTAAAGCATAAGACGTTGGAATTTGTGGAAGTTGCAGGAAGTGGAGGCCAAGAAGTTTACAGGATTCAAGAAGGGTCCAAATGTGTAGTTGGATAACTGGTATAAGCTAATAACAGATTTAACAGGAGAGATTGAACGCCCCATGCTTAGATTAATCCCTAACTGCTGGGATTAGGCCTCTTCTTCCATGCTCTTTTGAAGTTTCTGGTGCTGGTCACCATCTAGTTGCAATATAGATATGATGCAGTGCAGGAGTTGCTACGTTCATTTGTCATACCTTAAAATACACAGCTATGGGAAGAACAGCTTTTTCACTTGTACCAAGTGAGCTGGACAGACTGCATCAGTATTATTTCCTACAGCATGCACATGATGCTATTAGAATGAGACATTTGGGTATCTTTAATGTGAATTGACAAAGGTACTGAATATGCACATAACTGTACAGAAAGCTTAACTGCAAAGTCAAGACTGTCTGACATCTCTGTAGCCTGCCTTTGTCCAGTATACAAAAGTAACCTATTCTTACCATGTGTTTCTCTTTCTGCTTTTCTATTTGAAAATTGAAAAAAAAGAACCCCACTAACCAACAAATAATCCCATCACATGCAATGATTACGTTAGGCAAGTGCATCCTCCTCAGTGCAAGAAAGTTAAAGCTGCAGTGGAAACTGCATCAAATTAAGGATAGGAAACATATTTTGAAAATAATTAAATTGGTCTTTTCAAGATACCTTTGACTTCAGTTGCAGAGAATGCATGTCTCATATGCCAAAGGGTTCGTCATTCATGGATAGCTTACAGAAGGAATTGAACCAATGTAATATAAAGAGCCCTCTGCCTGGGTGACTGCACTAGCTTGGAAACTAGTAGCCATAAATTTTGGGGTTGCTTAAGGGTAGGTCTTCATTTAAACAGCCTGTATGAAAAAACTGGCCTGTCACCAGTTTTTGGGGGGAGGCATTTGTACTTGGTATGAAGCTCTTCTACTTATTGTAGAGAGTTTAAGCTCAGCCTTTGTCCACTGCCCCAACTTCCCATTATAACCAAATCACAACTTTCCTGGATACTATGTAAACACACACAGAGCCAAGTTTCCAAAGTGCTAGAGGCATATTAGAACGTCAAAGGCTAAGAGAAAGAATTAGTCCACGTGGGGGTTTTTTTTGTTTTTTTTTTTAACCTCATTGAAGAGGTTTGGGAAAGAGTCAAATAAACTAACAAACCAACTGCACTTTGGCATTATCCTGGAAAGTGCCGAGTTGCACACGTGAAAAAGCCTCCAGACCAGCTACCATGTATAAAGTAATCTTTGCTTTGACACTTCAAATTATGACAATAAGATTGAGATGCAACTATAGTTTCAAAGCAACATTTTCACTGTCATTCTGTTTGGCCACAGAGTTCAAGGCAGGGAAAGGCTGTGCACGGTATGGTCTTGACCATTTGAGGCAAGTTTGTTTAGCTAACCCTAACACTTTATTAGGCTTCTCAAAAATAAAATAAGAACAACACACAACAACCACCACCACCACACCTGATTAATCGTATTAAAAAAGGAAAGTTCATGTGTGGCTAGAAACAAATTAACAGAAAACCTTTGAAAGCAGATTGCTGATGAATGATATGTACCCTAGAGAGACCATATATGCTGTGTATTTCCTGAAAGAGCATCACTGCCCTTCTTGGAAGATTCTTCAGCTTTAAAAATCCTTTTGGAAGATGAAAAGTAAATTCAGTTGCACCAACACTTAACAGATGAGCTCAAGTTCCTCTACTTATGGAACAGATGAGATTCAACTTTCAGAGCTTTGTACTTTGAATGTACAGCTGCAGCTGGACCATTTGGTTTGGTGCCATCATCCTTCCTTACATGTGGAAGCTCACTAACTAGATGAAGCTCTATGCGTTTCCTTGCCAAAGGGAAGCAACACTTATCTTCAGAAGTCACTTCTTAGTCATCTAAATAAATCCTACCTATTTGCTGAGTATGAACCTTCTAAGGAAAAAGCAATTTACTATTAAACAATTACAAGTTGCATCTCTAGCCAGCACTTGGGCAGAACGGAGCAGACAGGAAAGGTTGGGTATTTAATGTATCTGACTCTAGGAACTCTCAATGCATTGCTTCTGCCTGACCCTATTCCAACTGAAATTGGGTTAAAGGCTCGCTTGTAAGCAGTGTCTTGGATTTATTAATAACCATATAAGCTGAATGCCCTCGTTGACCCCCTGCCAAAAGCTGGGATAAGAAGATCAATCCACTCCTAGTCTATGCTGAAGCACTGGAGTACCATACCCAATTGAAAGCTGATCAAAAACACACAAAGTCAGTTAAGTGTCCTGTTAACTCTGCTGGGAACTGGATCAGGCTTCACAGGAGAAATATCTGTTTTAGGCAGCATTAGAGTTTTCCTTGGCAGCATCTTTGATCAGGTAGATTTGTTTAGTTTATCAAAATCCAACTAATCCTAGTCTGTGTAACAATTAACAATATATAGAAGTTAACTGCTCAGTTTGTCATTTTGAATCTGATTCAGGAATAACTTCACTGAAGTTTAAAGAGTAAAACTGGCGTAAGAGGGGAACATCATGAAGACTTCACGCTAAAAAGTCTAAAATAGGCTGACTGTGCCACCAGGGAAATCCAGATAGGGTTCAGAGCGATTGCCTGTGTCCTTCCCACTGAGTGGATCTTCAAATCTGTAGATCATTGAAAAGAACTAGTATTTGTATAAACAAAGCAGCACCATGAAAGGATTTCTGTACTTTAGTGGAATAGTCGCTTCCAATACTATTTGCGTATTCAAAATAAACACATTAAGAGGAAAACACACAGGGAATCATCACTATTAATTGAACACTAGATCTATATGTTCCGAAAAATGTATCCGGAAATATGTGTCTAAATGCAGCTGGAGACTAAGGCAGGAGTACAAGAATAACAATTTCAAACACCTTAAGACCTGGTTTCATTTTTCATGGTTTATGAAATGTGAAGGTTAACAAACGTTCCTTCAGAAGCAATGACGACAATTTATCTCGAAACAAATGATTAAGCTATAGTCTGCTAACAATTCCTGAAGCACATTTCTTCTGAAGAGTCATTTGAGGACATGTATACACTCAGGGGTGGCACCAGCCTTTTCTCAGTGGTGGGGCTAGTCAGAAAATTGGGGCACAGAAGGGGCTGTGCTTTACATCTTCTGGCCAAACGTTCGCTTTTTAACAATACCCGTTTAAGGCGCTCTGCCTGTGCGGGTGGGAGTGGTGTGTGTGGCCGCAATGCTGGGAGAGGTGGCTAAGGGGGGGGGGGGAAGCTAAGGTGAATTTTGGAGGTGGCTATAGCCTCCCCAAGTCCCCCTCTCCCAAGCACTTCCCTTGTACACACTACTGAAAGCCTGCTACATTGGACAACAGTCTGCTTCAAAGCAATGAAGGCAAAGCACATGTCCAGAACCTATACTGAGGTTTGCCCCACTCTAATGAAGAAGAGAAAACATTCAGGCTAAGTACAGACAGTGAAAAAAGCCCATGGCTGAATCAATTCAGTCTTTGTAAGTTAATCTAAGATGTGTAGGTTGAACAAGTAAGCAAGTGAACAGACATTCACTTTTGATTCCAGAAATGCAGCCACGTGCCTGCAGTAGCCCATGTGTAGCTCAGCTGGAGCAGACAGCTTGAGTCAAGGCCAGCCCACATCAAGGCCAGCCCGCCCACCTTCTCAGGGGAGGTGCAAAGCTTCCTGGGATGCTGGTGGTTTGTGTGTTAACTTGAGTCAGGAGAAGATCTGGGACAGAAGTTCAATAAAACAATTTAATCTAAATCAGTACTACATCCATCCAGGTTTATCTTAAACCTGTTTCAGCCATTTTGAAAGCAGTTTGTGTACGCTGAATTCTGCTGTTACAGATTTGAACCGGTTTCAGATCACTTATGCTGGTTTGCGTAATTTCTGTCCCTAGCCTCAGTGTATAAAAAGCTAGTCCTCACCCAACTTGCATGCATCAGCCACAGGGGCTTAATTAACAGGATAGCTCTTCTTCCATGAAAGATCTGTGCACTGTGCTGACCACTACAGAAAGCTCCAAAGCAGAAGTAGCAGCATGTCAACAAACAGACCAGTGAGGAAAGCAGAGCTCCTAAATACACAGTCAAAAGCTTGCATTAAAAAAAAAAAGTGAGCACTGAAGCTGAAGCAACATCAATCATTTCATAAAAAAAAAAAAGGACAGGAATTTATAAACATATGAACACCATTAATGCTCATAGAAAATATAGCCTTTGTTTCAAGCAAGTTGCCAGAATGCTAGGTGCCTTTACATCAACAGTAATAAGGCCTGTTGCAGGTTAATAGATTTGGGCCCTGACCAAGCAAAGCAGGAAGGAAATTCCACAGCTGGGTTGCTCACTATTCAAGGGGCAGTGCTTTCTCAAACCACAGACTGGCACCTTGAGCTCTTTAGATTATCTCAACTATTACAGTACCACATGGGTAAAAACAGCCATTCCAAGAGGCACTCTGCTCTTCAAACAGACACCAGGGAACTCCAATAGAGCACATGCTCCTACATTTAAATTGTAGGAAGTATTTTTTCTGATTTCTTTTACCTTTGCTCATATCGACAGACCTCAAACTGGTTCACTGCTTTGTAAATAAAGCCGATGCACCAAATTATGATAAATACCCAATGCTGCTCTCACCAGAAACTGCATTCAGCAAGTGGTCAATAATTAATTCCTCTGAAGGTCATCATAATGCTGTAAGTCATCATTATGTACTTATTTGAACATAGCTGTAAATTTATAAATATAGATTTAACAGAAAATGTCATTATAATTTGCTGGTAATTCACTTCTACTTGGTCTAAAGCATGCTTTCTTTTTTACCTTACCTGAAAGAGCATGGGTATTGGCTCCAAAGCCATTAAAGGAGTCTAACAAGAAGGCTCATTCACTGGGACTAAAGCACAGAGATCTGAGAAGCAAACAAAGGACTGAGGAAACATTTAGAAAAGAACAGTTCTAAAGTCTGTGGGCAAGAGGGAGGCTCTCCAGCCTCAAGAGAAAGTGGTCCAACTTGAAGGCTGGCCAGGTTGGTAAGGGAGATGACAATGGATGCTCACTGTACCATGCAAGGCAACCAGGGCACGCAACACAAAAGACGATACTGAAAAAAAAAAAGCAGAAGTGTCTGCAAGAATGCCTAGTGGTGAGCAGGGCAAGGAAAGTGTCTACTGTATTTCTAGTCTTTGATGAATAAAAACAAAAATCCTGTTCAGCTGGTTATTAAAATTAAAGGACAAAATGACTGGAATATCAATAGTTATTGATATTTTGAAAAAAATCTTGGCCCTGGTTAACATTTGTTTTCTATAGTTCAGGAAAGCCTGAACTATAGAAAACAAAATGTTAACCAGGGCCAAGATTTTTAAAAAGCTAGGTACTTAAAGTTTGGCTTCAAAAAGTCCGTAATTTAGTTACCTAAAGACATGTTCCAAATGTTCAAACAAACTGAATACCAAGGAGATCAAGCCAATTTCAGCAACAACAGTTACCATTAGGCACCTCAGGTGGGCATCCAACACTGCTCCACATACTGCTTTTACAGAAGTCTAACCAAACAACAGTTTTGTTAAGTACTTTTTGTGATGGTACCTGACTGAGGCCCAGAGACAGAGTAATGCTACTAGTTAAATACCAGAACTCCCCGTCTTCCACATGAGCCAGGATTAGACTCGACGTTTGGTACTTTATAAGGAATGCAACAGATAAAGGAAAGCACATTCATTCAATTTTCTGACATCACAGAATGGGAAGGGCTGCACTAATCAGGCTTAAATGGTAAGATCCACAAGAGTCCAAGGAAAAGCCATAAACAGAATTAGCAGTTTGAGGAAAAAGAGAAATGGAGTAAAATGGGTAAAAACTGGTCAAGAACTACATACTAAAAAGATGTACTTCTTCCTGGCAAGAGGATCGGTTCTACTCTTCTGCTGGGTATGTTAGGATCCTTTTGCACGTGAATGAAAAAGGCAGTAGTACAGTTTAGAGATGTGACTAATGACAGAGGTTGAAATGCAAAGCTCCACAAATAAAGAGTTGACACAGATTTGAACAAAAAGCCAGGAGGTTATTTTTGGCAGCACAGAAAAAGTACTACTTTCATCAAATCTTACTAGATTAAAATTAAGAAAGAACTTCCACTGAACTAGAAAATAATTTAAAAAGAAGTCAGGTAGACACATTTGCACATGGAAATTTCATCATTTGAAGTAGTTAAAAGGAAGTGATCAGCTAGACATCTAGAGGCCATTTGGGAAAAAGCCAGAAGTATTCTGTATCCTGTAGGGATCAAGCCAAATGACTGGGGGGAAAAAAGAGGGGGAACCCCACAGTTTCTTTATTCATGCTACCTAAAAATCCTTTATTATAGAGAAAGCCCGAGTCAATCTTACCTGTGCCAGTCTTACTAGGGTACTTGCTACTTGGATCACTACCATATTGCTTTACAATTTCTCCGTGTTTAGCAACCACCCATCTTCCCTCAACACTTCTGAGCTAAGATAGTAGTAATGTATTGTTACAACAATTGGTCTACCAGATGGAGAGAGGTACTTAAGTCATGTTCGTCTGAAGTCAGGCAAAAGGTAGGACAGGGTGGCACTTTTCATTCAGACATTTGTAAGTAAGTAGAAGCTTACTTTGTCAGTTGCCATGAACAGACAGTCAGAGGCACTAAATGACTCACCCAAGGTGCAAGAAAGATCAAATTAAAATGCTAGCCCAAAATATTCCCTCAAATAATATCCACAGCAAAAATGAATGAATTAATAAAATTCTTCAAAGACTGAAATAGGTCACTAGTCAGAAAACTTAAGATACTTGGGTTGAATTTCTGACTAATACAGATTTAAAGTCTTTTTGGAAATCTCTTAATCTGCCCTCTTTTGGCTAATTAAAGTAGAAGGTGGCAAAAACCATGTTCCTAACTCAGAAGAGTGTTGCAAGGGTAAGTTGCAAATAAACCTGATGTACTTGCATGCTAATGCTGATAAGTGATAAAGGCAATATTGTTGATATCAGTTTGCTTTTGTAAAGCATTTTACTTGAAATGGGACCACTTTCAATTAAGAAGCTACAATACAAAATCTATATTCATAGATTCATAGATGTTAGGGTCGGAAGGGGCCTCAATAGATCATTGAGTCCAACCCTCTGAATAGGCAGGAAAGAGTGCTGGGTTCAGATGACCCTAGCCAGATGCCTGTCTAACCTCCTCCTGAAGATCCCCAGGGTAGGGGAAAGCACCACCTCCCTTGGGAGCCCATTCCAGATTCTGGCCACTAACTGTGAAGTTCTTCCTAATGTCCAGTCTAAATCTGCTCTCTGCTAGCTTATGACCATTATTTCTTGCAACCCCCAGGGGCACCTTGGTGAGTAGAGCCTCACCAATTCCCTTCTGCGCCGCCACGATGAATTTATAGGCAACCACAAGGTCACCTCTCAACCTTCTCTTGCAGAGGCTGAAGAGGTTCCAGTGCCTTAGTCTCGCCTCGTAGGGCTTGGCCTGCAAGCCCTTAACCACATGAGTGGCGGTTCTCTGGATCCTCTCCAGGTTATCCACATCCCTCTTAAGTGTGGTGCCCAAGACTGGACTCAGCAGTCCAACCAGCGCCTGATAGAGAGGAAGTATCACCTCCTTAGTTCTGTTTGTCATGCATCTGCTGATGCACGATAAAGTGGCATTAGCTTTGCTGATGACTTCGTCACACTGGTGACTCATTTTCATCTTGGAGTCTACTAGGACTCTGAGATCCCTTTCCGCTTCCGTGCTGCCGAGCAGGTCATTTCCTAGGCAGTAGGTGTACTGGACATTTTTCCGCCCTAGATGCAGCACTCTGCATTTCTCCTTGTTAAATCACATTCTATTGTTTTCTGCCCATTTGTCCAACCTGTCCAGGTCTGCCTGTAGTTGTTCCCTGCCCTCTGGTGTGTCCGCTTCTCCCCACAGTTTTGTATCATCCGCAGACTTGGACAGAGTACACTTCACTCCCTCGTCCAAGTCACTGATGAAGACATTGAAGAGTATTGGTCCAAGGACCGAACCCTGCGGGACCCCACTGCCCACATCCTTCCAGGTCGATACCAACCCGTCCACCACCGCTCTCTGGGTATGACCCTTTATCCGATTTGCCACCCACTGGACTGTGTAGTCATCCAAGTTGCAGCCTCTTAATTTGTTCACCAGTATGGGGTGGGATACTGTATCGAAGGCCTTCCTGAAGTCTACGTAAATGATATCTACCCCTGCTCCTGCATCCAGCTGCTTTGTAACCTGGTCATAAAGAGAGACTAGATTAGTCAGGCATGATCTACCTGCTATGAACCCGTGTTGGTTTCCCTTCAGCATAATTTTTCCTGCTGGGCTCTCACATATGAGAGCCTTAATACTCTTTTCAAATTGGAGGGGTTAGATCTGACTTATAACAAAGATTACATATTTTGAAAACATGCATAGTAGCAAAGATTCAAGCAGTGATGCTGGAGGGTTTTTAAATCAAGTAGAAAAAAAAAAAACATACTACAAGGTTCACTGCCTGGAAACTGAAGCCATGAAGGCATGTTTAGATTAGAGATATAGCAGTATTTTTGTAAACTGTGGAGACAACTGGCTAGTGGAACAACTTACCAAAAAGTTGTGGTGAATTCTCCAACAATGGCCATTAAAAAGTCAAGACTAGATTTTTAAAAATAGATTATATATTTCAAACAGAACTTAAGCCGGGAAAGTCCTATGACCTGGAAAGTCCTGTTATGCAGAAGCTTAAATAAAACACCAAGATAATTTCTTCTGATCTCATAATCAATTAAAGAACCTGGACAATCAATCAATCAGAGACTGAACTTGAGGCCTTAAGGCAGTTTTTCCCCATATGCAACCATGCCCCGTTTTACAATTCAGCTAATAAACTGGGGCAGAACAAAGCCTAACCTCCTTCCTTAAAGCACCTCAGTACTTACTGTCATTCTCATGTACGTATCTTCAGTTCCCAGCAGACATCAGCTAAGCCACCCTCCCTTTATTGTCCAGATTTACCAAAAACAGTCTTGCCTGCTGTCCAGAAGCATCCTCAATTCCCACTTCACCCACCTCTTTTCCTGATGTTGCTAGTCTCTTATTCCCAAGTTCTCTCTTCCCTGTCCACATTCTATTCTCCTGCGCCTCCACAGCTCCCAAACAGTTCTTTCCTCTCCATTAAATCCTACTAGACTCTGCCCCCAACTCATAAAATATCACCTCCACAAAGCTACAATTCAGGGATGCATCTTTCCCTACATAATTATACCTGCGTCTGCAGCAGTCGAAGTTTTATGATTCTCTTGACAGCAGAGACACTTCACATGTCCTCTTGAGAGTTTAAATTCAAACAGCAGAACAAACTGTAACTATAGGAAAGATGCTCTGTAGTCAGTCAGTAGAATCAGAAAGCAAGGATCCACTTCCAAAGACCTCCAGCAGTAAATGATAAAAGAGAAACGCATAACTGTTTCCTCTTAGTTTTCAAGAAGGAATTTAGCAAAATATGAGTTAGTAAATTTTAACTATTATAAGTTTCCTTCTGATGTCAGGATTTCTTTCCCGCCTTTATCCTTTTTAACTATACCACATACTTTAAATTACTGTCACTATGGCCAGTCACTGCCCACTTCAAGGTTAGCCGTCATTAGAACACTTAAAAAGTAATAATTTCTTGCTGAAAACATACTTGGGGTTGAGGCTAGGGAAGGAAATGTTATGGGGACAGGTGCTATGGAAGTAAAAAAAGGTAAGGAAAAACCAGAACTAATAAAAACCAACAAAATCCATCAACAGTAAGCTCATACAACATAGCCCTTAATAAGGAAGTTGTATTAAGACTTGTTATAGGAAACAACTAATCTGAGCTTCCATACATGTAACCATGCAAAAAAAAAAAGTCTCCATCTTATTTCTTATAAAATAATGCAGATGAGTGTTGTTCTACACAAATATAAAAGTCCCCGTTGGTCATTGTAAATTCCTTCTGTAGAAAAAATACTTTAAGAAATTTAATTTTGTTTGGTTAGTTACTGAACAGACAAATACTTCACAAAGGGGAAAACCCACTGAAGATGAACACTGAAGGTCCATTGTAAAAAAAAAAAAAAAAACAAACTACTACTGAAGAGGCAAAAATAAGACAAGAGTTTCAGGGTCAGACACTCAGCTGATGTGTACCGAAGTCAATGGCACCATGTGGGGCTAGCTGAAGATTATCCCTGTATTTTTTAAAGTGATAAATATTATATTCCATAGCAGGACCGTAATACCAAAGCACGTCCTCCCCTCTCTACCAACTAAGCACTTAACGTTGAATCAAAAAAAAAACAAAAACAAACAAACACACTTGAAATGCAAATTAAAACCCATCTTTAAAAAGGAGATGGTTCAGCTACTAAACCAATGAGTATATTTATTTACAGTCTAGGAGTGTAGCAAGATAAACATCTTGCAGCAACTGAGAGATCAAAGAAAGAGACCATAGCACGTGCCTATATTTACCTCAGGTAATCTCTGCGGCAAAGAATAAGATTTGCTTTCGTGTAAAGAGTTGATCCAACCTCTCCAAGACGGCAGTCACAGCAGGCACACTTTAGACAGTCTTCATGCCAGTACTTATCCAGGGCCTTCAAAAGGTAGCGGTCCTTGATCTTTCGGTTGCAGCCAGCACAGCCCTTCTGTTTCCCTTTGGGTTGCACAGATAACATTGGCACACCTATAACAAAAACCAAGCCAGAGTGTTTATGAATCTGAAGGTATTTAGATAGTTTAAGTTGGTGCCCTGCATTACTGAAGTATGTTCCACGATAGCTGTAAATGGTGTAGAACAGGGCTGTCCAGCTGGTGGCCTGTGAGGGGTTATGTTGAGGCCCCCAGGCTCCTGCCTGGCCACTGCAGCTGGAGCAGCGTGGAGAGCAACAGCAGCCAGAGCCTCAAATCCTCCCCTCCCTCTTCCAGTCTTCTCTTCCTGCTCCTGCTCCAGTGGGGTGGGAGGCTGCATGGGCACACAGCCCAGCATGGAGGGAGGAGGGGGTGCATGGAAGAAAGGTATCCTGTGCTGCAGTGGCGTGGGAAGAGGGTCAACACTGCACAGCAGTGGGGAGGGCAGAGGGCAACAACACTGGCAGGCAGTGGAGTGGTAGAAGGGGTAGGGCTCACAGGGGCATGCGGTGCCACAGGAGGTGAAGTTCCACGTGGCGTGTGGCCTGGGGGCCCACAGCTCACCCTGGTGTAGCGGGTAGGTCTGCAGCCCCCATCTTTTTAGAAATTCGGACAGCCCTGGTATCGAGTACATTCTGTGATCACTGTATAAATTTTATGGCCTGTTAGATCTTGCGGAGTCCATGTCCTGTAAGGCTTTTGGTCTTAAAACCTATGCTCATGGGAGCACAGGTTTCACCTCCCAAAGGACATTCACCTGCAAAGATGCAACGAACATGTGCCAAATATGGAGCTGATGTTGTATTCATGCTTTTTGATTCCAATTTAAAAAAAAAAAAATTAATTAAATTGGCTACTCTTTCAACATTGGTCTTTTTCCTCATTAGACTGACACCAGGGTATTACATAACTTACGTAATGAAACAAGGTAACCATTCTATATGAAGATTAGAATGGCAACTACTACACATTCACCAAAGCCTCAAGGTGGACCCACAGTTGAGGTGAGTAATGGTGGGGCAGAACAGAAAGGAAAACAAAGGAAGGGCACGCTACCCCTTGATTCCTTTGCAACCCCTCTACCACAAGGCTCCTGGTGAAAGCTAGTGTAACAATTAAGCCTGTGCGAAGTGGCAAGTATTTGATTCAGATTCGGCCAATTTGCAGGGACAGTAATTCGATTCAACAATTCGAATCACTGTCCCAATTCAATTTGGCTGATCGGATCCAAAGATTCAGCACCAATTCAGAGATTCGGCCATAGAATGAACAGGCAGCAGTCCTTGAGGACTATGGACACAGCTACCTCCAGCTGGTAAGCCTGTTGTGGTGGGCAGAGTGAGGAGGGAAGGGGCATGAGGAGGTACATATCAATGCCCCCACATGGAGGGAGGGACTGGGGCTGGGACAAGCTGTCCAGGCAGGGGTAGGGGCCACAGGCAGAGCTGTCCCTAGGGGCGTCCAGGGCCCATCAGCCTGCGTGGGGTCAGGGGCGGGCGAGCTGCCAGAGCTGGCAGAGCGCGGTGGCAGCAGAGCCGGAGGCACTCAGCGGCAGTGGCACATCTTGGCTGTGGCAGGGCCTGTACAGAACTATCTGCAGGGCCCCCCAAAGCAGGGGGCCAGGGGCAGTTGCCCCGATTTGCACCCCTCCCCCAGGGATAGCCCTATGCACAGGACTTGGGCAGGGACTCTCCCACCACTGCGTGCCACCAGTCCACAAGGGCATGGGCGTGTGCCCCTGGATCTGCGCAGGGTGGGCTGGGCCAGGCTGCGCTCTGGAGAGGTGGCAGAAGGCACTAGGAGTGGGGGCTATGCCCTCCCACTGCTCGCTAAGCCTCCCTGTGCCTCCCAGACAAGCTGCAGCTTCACCCTGGCTGGGCAAGCGGCAACAGGACATGGGGGTGGGTGCATGCACCCGGATTAGGCCTGGCCCAGCAGCAAGGGCTATGGGGAATTTTAGACTGGCTGAGGACCCCTCATAGACCCTGCTCCACTGTGCTCTGTGGGGCAGGCATAACCAGGGCTGTGCTCTGGGCTGGGGCTAGCCACCTGGAGTGCAGCCCTAGGTCCACCCACCCCATGAACCACAGGCTGGCTGTGGGCAGCTGGAGCCAACCTCCTGGAGCTCACCCTAGCCCAGCCTGCCCTGCACAGATCCAAGGACACATGCCCACTCCCATGCCCTCCTGGACTAGTGGTGTGTGGCAGCACAGTGGCAGGAGCCCCCCTCCTGAGCTGAGCAGCTCGTCTCAGCCCCAGTCCCAATCCCTCCCTCACTGTGGGGTTGTTGATCTGCCCTCCACCCACACACCCCTTCCCTCCCCTCTCCACCCACCACAACAGACTTAACAGTTGGAGGCAACTGTGCCCAGCGTCCTCAAGGATTGCTGACTGTTTAGTCTATGGCCAGATCTCCGAATCGGGCCGAAACGATTTGGAGGCTTCCCATTCAATTCGGACCTTTTAATTGGTCTCCTGATTTGATTTGGATTCAGAGATTCAGCTGCTGAAAAATCGGGCCAAATCTCTTGCAAATTGAAAAGGCTACCAAAGCTTTGCACAGCACTAGTAACAATTATGCTCTACTAACCCCTCCTATCTAAGGCATCCCAATGGTAACTGAGATTAACAAGGCCACAATTATTCTTAAACTATTTGCCCTGACAAAGCTTTGGGGTTGCCTATATCAGGTGTTACCTAGATGTTTCCACATAGCCAACAAAGCACAACTTTCTTCCCCTGTCACTGGAGAAGGACCAAAATCTAGTTCAATGGGTGCCAACATATTTGGCAGGCATGCCACAAATTAACTCCATATCCTCCCTGAGGGCCACTAAGTTCCCTTTCTACCCAATCCGCTGCTGTTCTGTCTGCTTCCTACCCTGTACTCCCTGCCTGATGCACTGTTCTGCTTTCTGCCTCTTCCCTACCTGCTGCTGTGCTGCCTGCCATCTTCCTCATCTGTGCACACACAAGACCTACCTGTGCCACTTGGCAGGTTGGTCATACCTGACCTAGACATTCAAAAACTAGAAATCCCCACTATCTTGCAAAAGGTAGTGCAAAAAGTCTTGGGGCGTGAAACTGATCTAGCTGGCCTAGAGCAGGGGCTGAGTTTTCAGTCAGGGGTATCTATGGAGAAATCAGTTTTTGGCCAGCAGGACCCTGCATGGGCACAAGGTCACCAAGAGCCTATTTGAGCCTTGCCCCCAAGCTGGGAAGATGCCATTTCTCTAGATGCTTCTCTTTCAAATTTCCAGTAAGCTGCTCCTTCCTAGTGCTTCCAACTTGTATCCAGCCTACATGGCTCTCCTTTTTGGGGTTTCTTTATCCAGAAGTTCAGAAGAGAAGTAGGTCATCTGTTGTCTTGCCAGTATTGGTGAATGAGCCTCAGCCCTACACCCTCTCAGTATCACAGAGGAAAGGGAGGGATTTGTTTTGAAACCTAAGGATGCTATTCTGAGTCTGACAGAGAAAAGACAGCAAATGGCTAGGGGGTTGATTATATGCAATGATCCAACTGAGGGTCCAGAATGCAATTTTACTTAAAGCTTCAAAATTTCTACCATTGGCTTTGCACTTTTCATGATTTCATCAAATGCAACAAGGGTGGACCTCCACTACAGTACACACTTGGCCTGGCTGAAGCTGAGGAAATACAGTGTTAGTGGTTCTAGCTGTAGCAGCAGGAGACACAAAATCTGCCCTCACACAGTTTTAGAAGACAATTTTGATAACAAGCTTTACGTCCTAGAAAAAAAAGCAGCATTATAATGGAATTATTAACAGCCCCTTAACCAGAGTGGTACTAGTTACTGCTGCTGTAATAAGTGACATTTGCTGCTTTCCTTAAAAGCAAGGATGACCTGAGGGTGCCTAACACTCAGCACATGTAAAACCCACCACACTTACAGTAATAATTGCTTTGTCAGAGCTGCAAGCAGATGACAATAGCACTTAAGACACTTCTGCAGGAACAGTGAGGTATCGATCCATTTGTTATGGAAGTGGTCTCACTTCTACAGAGACAGGTCAAATAACATTCAAAAACTTTTAAGAGACTTAAAAAGCCTTCCTATACAACTTTCTTAGTTGATATCAGCAAACTTTTGACACTGATGACAAAAGCATGAATATGTGAAAATCTAAATTTCTGTTCAATCATGACACACAGTGCATACTGCCGCTCTGAAATAAGTGTCAAGCTTCCCAGAAGTAGGGAGAAACAGTTTTGAACAAGTATGCACATTTTCCTATAGAAATCTCAAACAAAACAGACCCCAAAAACCTAGAAATTTTAATTATTTTGGGGGGGGAGGGGGAGGGGAGTGCGAAGAAGGAGGAAATGATATGGAGGTTTCAGAAACTGAACCTTGGGATCAAATTTTGGAAGCAGTGTGATAAGGGGAGGCTCACTAGAAGAGTCAGGAAGCGACTCCCTGGGTTCTGCACACAGTATTTCCACATGGTCCGTTTCTGGAGCAGAGAGAAGCAGCTGCACTTTTCCAGGCCTCTTTTTTTTAATGTTTCACATTAAGACATTACCACATGCCATCTCAAATCCCACTCCAGCAGTTTAACACAATAGGCAGAAAGATCTCAATAACCTGTCAGGACAGAGAACTCTGCACATATGCATTTGTACTGTACAAGTCTGTTTCAACAGTAATATTAAAGAAACATAGTTTTGCTAAAGTCTCTCGCCGTGTCTCAAAAAAACCCCCTAAGAACCAGGTTCTCCCAGAGCTGATCCTATCCCTAGAAGACAACAGAAAACAGGATCTTCAAGTACTAATCATGCAATCCAAATTGTTGAATTAATCAAGCTTGTTACATAAAATTCAAGTTTCTTATGGTCAAGTCACACAGTAGATCCATTATTTCTGAAGTCTGGAGAGAAAACTCAGTGAACTATCTTATGCATCAGTGTATGGGTACTTCAATTCCAGGAGGGAAATAAGAGGTTTGTGAAAAGTTGCTGGGGTAGCAAGTTATGTAACTTCAACCATCTCGCAAAAAGCTTTAATTTTATTTACCACCCAAACACACATGAAACAATCGATTTTCCCATATTTCTTCCCAATCTCTCATTTGCATGCTCTTTAAAATGGCTGCCCCAAAATCCTCTATTCTCAGTGCCACCCGTTACCTGGATAGAGAGCTGGGAGAAACATTCATTCCAAGACTTTCAGGCAGGAGAACTTAAAAAAAAAAAAAAAATCAATTAAAAATATCTACTGCTTGTTCAGCTGGTAAGTCATGCAAGGGAACAGAAAAAGTTAAAACTTGACAGAAGTTTAGATTACTCTTCTGCCATGACAAAGAACTCGTTTAATGATACCCTTTTTACTTGCTTCAATATATAGCATGTTTGTCCATGACAAGGATTCAGTAGAGAGAGAACTATCATTTTTCCCTTCAAGCTGACACACACATTCATAGTCTAGTCTGAGGAAGTTTCCTGGGCAAGGAATGACATCAACTTTTTCACTATGGCACAGAAACCATTTACCTTTCATAGTATACAAGTTCATGTAGGAAGCACAAGTAGTACCATACCTGGGCCTGGCAGAATCAAAATCAGCAGCTCAAGCCTAATCAGCCTGTCCTCTCCCTAGTTGCCTCTCCCTACTTCCTTAGAGAACCCCCCTTTTCTTGTAGTTACTGATAAACTAAAACTTCAGTTTAGCAGTAAAGTTTAGCCACCAACAGAAATTCACTGGAACTTGAAATACTAACACCATGGTAAAGTTTCCCCACTGTTAAACGTCATCAACAATTACTTTTTGCTTCCATTCCTATGATGCCGGACACACAGTTTCAGCAATTTACAGGCCTCTTTCTCTAGCTTTGTCCACATGTCCTTCAGGATAGCCTGGAGATGTTGCCTTAGACCCTTCAGTTAAACACTGAAGATTATTTCTACCCAAAGGCCGCTTCTTCCACCTAGCTATTTTCACCACCCCCCTCCCTGCAATGGACATCTTTACATGTGCTCCAGGGGTTGGAGGGGGGCGGGGGCGGAGGGGATGTTTTAATTAGAGCACCTGTAGCAGCAGCTCATGCATTCAGTGGCCTGCACTTCAAAATGGCAGCAGGGGTGCTTTAACTAAAGCTTGTTCAATGAGCTTTAGTTAAAGCACCCCCACTGCCAATTTTGAAGCATGCACTAATTAGCACACATCAGCAGACTTGGTTAATCAAATCTGCTCTGATGAGCTGTAATTACAGTGCACTGGAGCAGAGTCCCTGCATGTCTACAGGCGCCCTAAATTTAATGAATGCTATGCCTCCAAACAAAGTAGCTACCATGGGCGGTGTTTTTTAAAGCATGCAAGTGACTTGTGTTTCCAAATCATCCAAGTGGCCTTGGAAAGTAAACTCCAGGAGAATAACATTCACCCTCTCTCTGAGAAGTGGGCCTCCTACTAACTGGTAAAATCAGGCCCTGAATTGAGGCAGTGAGTGATGGGCAAGAAGGGAGGGGAAAGCAAAAATCCTTTTCCTGCTGTTTCAACAGAGAAGTTACTTTCATCAGACGAGGGGGAAACTGAATGGATAAGAAGATTTTCCTTGTTAAATGTTAAGCAAGGCTTGGTGAAGAGTTAAGGATGACTAGTGGACTGACCACGGTACAGTTTCTTGTTCTTTATGTGGCCTCCAGACTGACAGCCTCCTGCTTCAAATCTGTTCATGCATGTGACTGTCTTGAGAGGCTCATGCGAACAGTCTTATTTTCTTCTAATATCTAGTAGCAAAAACGTGAAGATTTCTTTACAATATCTTAGCACATATTTGGTCAGTGTTCAGCAGAGGGTTTGCTACTGAGGAAAAAAAATAGTGTTTCAGAGATCATATGATGTTCAAAGCTGCTATTCCCACTCAAATAAAATAACAAGCAAGGTCAGCCCATGCCAGTCAGATTCGGTGGTTTGCAAGGCTTCCCTCCAAGACCCCAACCCATCTAGAGGGAAAATAAATATAACTACAGAAAGTTCTGGCTGTAATTAGCAAGCTGACATGGCAGGTAAGGTGTGAAACAGATTTCCAACTGCCAAACTTGATCAGTAAGGATTTGCAGCATGCCTGCCATTTTGTTTCTAAACAAAAAAAGAGCAGCGCAGCCAAAGCATTTCAACTTTACAGCCAGAGCCCTGCAATAAGACAGCTCAGGGATTAACACCAAATCCTTCTTTCCACTTTCTTTTCCCCCACAATCAACCAACCAGGGTTTAGAAGGACTCTTTGGGCAACCAGTAGACAGACAGCAACTTATTTTTCTTGGCAAATCACAAGACATAGTTCATGCTGACCACATGGATGGGGCATTTGAATGGGTGTTGACAGGACGCACCCCATTCCCCATGCACAACATGAGCCAGCATTCAAACTAAGAGAACAATTGTCAAGCTAGGAAAAAGTAACAATCCAATACTTACCTGTTTAATAGACAATCAGACTTAATCAAAATTCCTTTGTAACAAGTCCTGAATATGGAATGTCAAGTTCCTTTCTCTTCGCCTCCTGTTGCTGGCCATGCACAGTACCTTTTCTTAGAAACAGTAGATGAAGCCTTGCTATTTTTGGCTACCTATATTCCCCTCCTTGCCCTTTACAACTTAATAGACTTGCTGCTGGTAAATACAAAACAAAACCTGTACTGAGTGCTCACAGCTCCAATGCACATTAAAAAATTATAGACACCACCTTTGGTCAGACTGAAATTTATGACTGCGTCTAAAGAGGCTGTTATTGTACTGGGTAATCTAAACTTTACCTCTATTCAAGGGCTGACAAGCTAGCTTTAATCAGCCCATATCTTCTCTGTCTGGGGTCTTTCTGTAAAATTATTCAACTGGCTTATACCACAAGTGTCCACTAAAAATACCCCTGAAGGTTTCTAAACCATTTTATTGATATTTTTCTTTGCGTGGCAATCTGTTTCAGTACTTCTAAGGGCGCCCTTCATAAAGCTTCACTTGGAGAGGCAGAAAACTTTTTATAAAGGCTAGACAATGGATTTAAATAATAATTATCTGCTATGCTGCTACGGTATAGTTCTCCACGGTGCTCTGTTCTGCAAGAGCTACTGGTCCCATCTGAAAGCAGGGAAATTCACCACCTAATTTCTTTAATGCAACTCTAAAGGTTAATTGGTCTGAAAGAGTAATGTGGGACTTCTGGCTAATGATACATGCCTCCAGGCCTCCTGGCTTTTTTGTGCTTTATACAATCAAGTCCAGAGCATATTACACAGGTGAGATCACCATGACTTTTCAACCCCCCTTCTTTCCTTCCCCCAACCTACCAATACCTCTAAAATGCTTCATATTAAAGCAGCAGTAGCTGAAGGCAGTTCTGTTCCACCTGCATTTCATGCCTTGTTAGAGGGGGCTCAGTTAAGTGCAGCAACTGCACTCCTCATTACCACTGCAGAGGACTAAAAACAACCCTAATGAGGAAAGAGCGTACAAGCGTACAGCATGGGGTGGGAGGAGGAAAGTCCTCCCACATTCCCTAAGGAATCTGGCCAAAATCTTCAATTTGCCGTTTATGACAGCTAATTAGTTATTCTATTCAAAATCTTTGCTTTAAATAAAAGAACTAATTATACACAAAGGTCAGTCCCCCACCTCCTGTGAAGCACACATAATTGGCTTATTTCCCTAACATTGTGTATGTTTTACACAATGCTTTCAGGCAGATGGCTTTAACTCTTTCCTTTAGCAAGTTCTTAAAAAAAAAAAAAAAAAACAACAACCCCAAACCACACCCCATAAACCAAACACACACACCCACACACCAAACTTTTCCATATAGCTGCTCTTACTAAAACAGCATTTCTCAACAGAATGAGTAGTCCCACACTAAATATATATATAGAAAATATATAAAAGAAGAGTCATTCACTAGTAAGTTTCGATAGATACTGAAACCTACTAGTAGATGACTATTTTTTCGAAGGAAAGGCCCAAGGCTTCAGATGTTTGTGTAGCACCTCACACAAGGGTAGCTGGATTCTACTGTATTCATCATTTTGTTCTCAGCTGGGAACTGTTGTTTAAAATGGCAAATATATCCTTTGCTAGCATTTCGAGTAAGAGGCCAAAAGCCTGAATTTATAAACTACAATTGCAACAAATAAAGAGGGCAGAGGTAAGTGACTTCCCAAAGCAGTTTAGAGGCTGGGGTTTGGGACAATAAGACGATAAGACACATATTTAACCAAGTATTTCAGAGTACTGCTTAAGGAAACAAACTTTATTTCCAATATCTAATATTCTCATTTAAAAATAAAATAAAATAAATCTGTACTCTTGCCCCTAGCAAACAAACGAACTAGGATTTGGCTGGCTGAAAAAGATGAAAAGGCAACTGAATAGTAGGAGTAATCTTATTAGCTTTTGTCTTCGCATTAAGCAAGCAGCATTCTCAGTCTTTCATCAGAGGATCTGACATCAGTTATAAGCTTTAGAATCTCACAACACAAATGTAAGTAGACCTAGGCAAGCATTCCCAGAAATGAAACAAAAGATTCAGTGTATTTTAAATATTAGTTTTAAGCAAATTCAACGCGACTGCATTCATAGTAATATTGTATCTGCCTTCAGGAAATATTCTAGCAAATACAGTTACTATCAGGAAAAGCAAACTAGGCAAACATCCTATTTTCAGCAAAATGTGAATTTGGAATCCCGAATTTCTGCAACAGGAACTTGGATTTGAGGAGTTATGGTCACTCAGTGATTTGCATCTTTTTCATGTACTCTATTGGTATCCAGTTAAAAACAACAAAAGTTTGAACGCTGAATACCCAAAACATAATACTTGTGAACAAGACTGGTCATTCATCAAAATTATTTAATTAATAACCACCACAGTATACTCACAATTCCAGTTTTATGCTACAACACTGAAGTAGCTTTAACAATTAATTTACTTTTGTGCTTTCCTTTAAGTCAATAGTTCTCAGGCCTTTTAGACTCAAGACACCTTTTACTAAATTCAAAGTACCCCCTGTTAGATACTAGGCTCACCTCAGAAAACGCCAGCTCTTAGCTTTCATTAATTTTTTGACTATGGAAAACAGATGGAAAAAGTGGTATTTTAACCTACTGTCAGTGAGATTCATTGCATATTGCCTGCTTTCTGCCATTTGGTAGTTTTGGTTGCAAAGGTGGCTTAAGTTTAAGATCAACTAGTGATTTTGGCTACTTGAAAATCTTTAAAATCCTTAAGGATCCTTAAAAATGGCACATCTAAGGCCCTGTTTTTCAAAAGGTGTGCTCAAGGCAGGTGTTCAAAAACTGGCCACAACTCAGTCAGCCAGCAGGAGTTGCAGATACTCTGGAAGGTAGGCTGACCATTCAGAATTACTTCAGTTAATTTCAAACCATTTCTCTAGTCTACTGAATGCAATTCAAGAAGGACACATGCAAAGTCTAGCACTTAAGACAGAACAATCACATGTACAGATACAGCCTGGGAGATACCTGGCTAGGCTGCATTACTGTACTACAGAAATGGACCTGGGGGGATATAGTGGACTGCAAGCTGAACATGAGCCAACAGTGTTCTCTTTTTGTAAAAAGACCCAATGGCATACTGGGCTGTATTAATAATAGGTGTCATCTGCAAGTCAAAGAAAGTTATTCTTCTGCTCTGTTCAGCACTGGTGAGGCCTCACCTCCAGTACTGCATTCAGTTTTGCGCTCCGCACTTCAAGAAAGAAGCAGACAATGCTCCATAGGGCAGCAAAAATGGCAAGAGGTCTAGGAATCATGATTGATGAGAAAAGGTTGGAAGAACTGGGATTATTTTATCTGGAAAAAGAGAAGACTTGGGGAAACTGAAATATCTGAAGGTTGGTTATGAAGAGGATAAAAATTGGCTCTTTGTGACTGCAACAAACAGGATATGGGGTAAATCTCAAATTAAGCAAGTGAAACTTAAGTGTCAGGAAGAACTCTCTCACTATACATTTGATTAAGCACTGGAATAGATTACCTGAAGAGACTGTAGACGCTCACCTGTGGACCCAGGCAGGAGGTGCTGCCCTGCTGGGTGGGTGGCAATGTCAGAACCTGCTGGCAGTGTCACAGCTGACACTCGCCTGACGCAACAGCAGCTCCTGCCTGGGTCTACAGCTGAGTATTGGGCTCCTGGCGAACTAGAGCTTTGGCTAGGTTCTGGGGGGAAAGACTACGCCACCCACCGGGTGCAGCAGCAGCTCCTGCCTGGGTCCACTGCTGATGCCGCCAGCAGGTTCCAGATTGGGGCTCTGGACGAGAGCTTGTACCACGCAGGGAGGGCAGTGGGTCAGCTGTAGATATCCCTAGAAGGTTCTGCATCCTGGCTCCTGAATCTGTTGGTGGGCCAGTTCCAGCCCACAGGCTAGATTTTGCCCACCCCTGGGTTAGACAAACCTTGCAGATGGTTTAGACAAGGACGACCCTTGCCCTGAACTGCCTGAGGCCCTACCAGCATTATTTCCCTACTATTTTCATCTATGACTTGCATAGAAATGGACCCTAAAACACAGTATCTGGATTAGGGTTGAGAATCCAGTTGTTCTTCCTCTTTGTGAAGTACATAGCGGACAAATGCTTAATTTAGGTCAATGTCCATTAAGTAGTGAACAACCTATGGCTATTAAAAAGCACACGCAACAGGCACTAGGTAGAATCCACAAGGATTAAGGTTGCAAAGCATTTTCCACAAAGAACTTTTTCCATATGCTTATAAAAGTGTTCTTATGTCAGGATTTAAGTTTTACATAACTGGCATCTGTCCAAAATTGTTGGTTTGTTGGGTTTTTTTGTGTGGTTTTTTTTGGGGGGGGGGGGAGGGGCGGGGGGAAGGGTGGTTTGTTTTTTGTCTAGTATAAAAGGCTTTAGTAAAATCCATTCAAGAGTTTTGAGTGGGAAAATGAAATAAGACCTACATTTCTCAACTTGCATTTCCCCATCGCAGAACATTTTAACCACTTTGTTTGCTATAGAAAAATTGGTTGAGATTTGATGCTTGGCGTGGTCCTCTGTTTTAAGAATTTGTACTTTTGGTTTACGTTTGATCAGAGGGAGGGGAGGGGAAAATTAGGGACCGGGAGAGAACGAACATAAGGGAAAAAGTAATAAACAAATTACCTTTAAAATACTTCATTAGGAACAGGAGAAAATCATTGGTGGGAAAAAATAATACCAGTTCAGGGAGTTAAGGTTCGCCTCAAGTTCCTTCCACATGTTTCAAGATTCTGAAAACTTATAAAAGTTAGCATTAAAACAATATTAAGTTTCTAGGTTTTAGCTGCCAAAGGAAACAAGAAGACTATAGAGAACTGTCTCCAGACCAGACAGACAAAGTTGACACCTCACCCTTCCCTTCTCCAACCGATAAAGATAATTTAAGTCCAAATACTGAAATAAAGGCAATTCTCTCTCTTTCTCTCTCTTTAAAAAAAAAAGGCAATTAAATGTAAAATAACCCTAGATTAAGTTAAACTCCCAAGGAGAGCCTTGAAAAGAAGAGTTAAAAGTCAGCTCTCAGGTCAGGGTCAGCATATTTTTTCCCCTTACTTTCTAGCTTAAAGTGTGCACCTGAGTTTCTTCCTGTCTGGATTTCAAAAAATACAGAATAAAATAAAGGGCATGCAATATAGTGAGCTCAGTTTAACAGTGAAACCTTAATACTACACATTCACATGAGTGTTTTTGTTTTTTGTTTTTTAACACCATTATACACATGAATATTTTGAGGTGAAAAGAGCTCTATCATTGCAAAATCATCATCATCATCTTTTCTTCTTCCTTTCTGCAGACATATACAACGTCAGCTTAAGCTTTCGGCAACCTTAATAGAATTTCAGCGCCCATTGCCAAATGGCCATTTGATGTTCTGCTCTGTGTACACAGATGAAGCAATCTGTCACAACCCTTAATGCAGGCTATGATGACTCTCCAATCTAAAGCTTTCACATGCCTATAGAAATTTCTCAAGACTTTTGGAGCCTATAATAATTTGTGCACTACCGCAGAAGAATTTGGAATCAACCAAAGTCTAGTATTTAATGAGATATGAATATATGCTTTTAAATGTTTTAAAAAGGAATCATACTTAAGCCAAAGGCAGTATTTAAAGCCATCAATCACTCGAAAAGTTGGGCCAGGAGACTCCAAAAAATACTGAAAGTTACAGTCATCAGAAATGTCATTACAGGAGGTCAAAAGCAAGCTCCCCAACAAGAGGCTTACCACAAATCAGTGATCCACCCTCCTGCACCAAAGTTAATGCCTGTGACACTCAACTCTTCACCTTTACCTCAGAAAGCACAAAGGCTATTGAGGGAATTTGCATATTCCCTCAATTTTTCTAAAGATGAGCAAGAACCTACATTTAAAGAAGGCAGACAGTCTTTCCCCTTAATTCGATCCATGTAACAGATACAAGTGCTGTTGACCTTCTAGATGTCATGGAAAGTACCTCTATAATGAATCAGGAAGATGCAGTTATCCTGAAAACCTATGCTCTTACTACCTTTTCAAGCAGCCACCAGACAAACCCATTTGCTATTAAAACTTGGAAAGGGGGGAGGAGGGGGTCATTTCCTCTTCTTTGTTGAAAGGAAAAAAAAAAAAAACCCACCTCTTTGCAAGACCATTTGCATACTGAGCTGTCAGACCATGCACTTTCCATTAAAGAGATAGCATCCCTTTTCATAAGTCCATTTGGGATCCATTTTAGCGTTATCTAAAAATCAAATCTACATGGTAATCCTTTTAATGTACTCTTGACTTTTAAAAACAGCTTTATGTTCCTTCAGGAAATGTTTTAAGCCATTACTCAGTAATTACCATTCACCCATGAAAACACTGATCTTTTACAATATATAATCAGTTTGCTGACTTAAAAATAAAGCAGTCTGGAATTTCATCTCATGAAAGTAGTGGAGGAAAACCAAGGTTACTAAAGGAAAATAATTTCCCAAGCAGCCAATATATATCAAAAGTGATGTGTTTCTCTATTAAACATTAAGATTCTGTCTCCCACACCCACTCAAGTTACCTTCAAATCTCCAGATGCAAATAAGCCTAGAAATGGTGCATATATAGAGGTCAACAACAGACACACAGAGACAGACAGACGACAATTTTCCACAACTGAATAAACAGAAATGTGGCACCTCAGTTGTAACTGTGCTTTAACTATAAGTTTTAAAAGTGGTGATCATGGCAAAACATTTGTCAACCAGTTGAGGGGGCCGCACAAGTTAAGCAGAGAAGCAATATTCCTAAAAATAAAAAAAAATAAAAAAAGGCATAGGATTCGCAAAACCATATCAGATGATTTTTGCCACACACAGGTCCAACTGAAATTAGTGAGAGTTACATGGCTAAATCTCCCACGCAGGTCTGGAAAAAAAAAAAATCTCAGTTTCATTATATTTTTTTAACCAATTAGTTGTGTAAGAAATGTATACATACCAGGGCTGTGTGAAGCTTTGGGTGCCAACTGTTTTGGAAGAGATTCAGTGGCTGAATCTTTGAATCTGAATCCAACTGGGAGACGAATAAGAAGCTCTGAATCAACTCAGAAAAGATTTAGAGTGCTTCGGAGAGCTTCAGAGACTCAGGTAGTCCCCACCTGCCCCTGCAGGGAGCTGGACCTGGACTCTGTGCTAGTAGGTAGGGGTTGGGGGAACCCCCCCAGGCTCCATCCCCTGCCTGCTCCCCCCCCCCCGACCTCTATCCTCTCTCCCAGTCCCATCAATGGCTGTCCCACCTGGCCCCAGAGTCCCAGCTCTTTTTTTTTTTTTTTTTTTTTTTTTTAAAACCCTGCACTCACCAGCTGCTGTTGTGGCCATTGGTGCTTCTGGGGTCTTGTGGCAGAGTCCCCCATGCAGCACAGGGCAGTGAGGGGGCAGCAGGGATGCCCCCCCCCAGTGAGTTGGGGTTTTTTTTTTTTGTTTAAAGAGCTGGGATGCTGGGGCATGAGGCCTGCTTGATTTGGGGATTCAGCCAAATCAATTTGGGACAGTGATTCAAATCACCAAATTGAATCACTGTCCGCAAAATTGGCTGAATCCAAATCCAAAGTGAATACTAGCCATTTTACACAGGTGTAACACACACACACACACACACCATATTCTGGAGTTGCAGGAACAATTTAAACATGGAATGAGTACATCAGAAGTTACTGGCTTACTATCTGCACTATGAATAAACAGAGTTTACCCACTCTTCAGGGGCACTAGATTCACCTCAGAACCCTTCAAAATGATCTCCATTACCTGTGGTAGCACTTCACTGCTGGAATATATACATATAGAATGATAGTTCCAAAATAGTCCATTAGTGTCCTTCAAAAGAAGCCTGCAGCTTGTTGGGAGGGAGCAGGGAGAGTTTTAGCCCATCAGTAAGTCAATGCCTACAGCACATGTAATTAAGCAAATGGAAAGGTGTCATTGTTCATTTTACGTATCACAATTATCTTGTGCAATAAATTTAACAAGGTAATTTTAGAGTCCACTCTGGAGCTAAAACCACACACACTCAGCATCTTTATTCTATATATTTATATACAGAGGGCAGACGAGCTGGATTGTAGTCTAGGACAGTGGTCTCCAAACTTTTTTGATCACGCAACCCATCAGTAAAAAATTTTTGAGCACGCACCCCTAATATATGTCTATTTATATCAATATAAATAGAAGTTCTATTATTTTCTTTACGCACCCCACTTTGGAGACCACTGGTCTAGGATACTATGCTGCTATACAGTAACAGGCCATAGCAAATATGCCTCCAATTTTTTGCAGTGCCCCTCTCCCAGGCCTTCAAGAAGCCCACCCCCCTGGTACTGTACTTGGCACTACTTAGTATCTTAACACTGTGCAAAGTTTCTCCCTTCATTCCAGGCTCCCTGCCCCATTCCAAGGGCATGGGCTTACCAGGCTTTTCAAGTTCTGGTCCTCAAACATTAACCTCAGACAAAAAGATGCCTTCAGCATACCAAGCTCTTTGGTTCAGTCTGATTTGCAATGAGATTGGGGAGGGAAGGATGGGGAAAATTACAGTATCATCACTAAGGGCTTCTGACACTACTGCTACACGTTGACAAAAGTAACTCCACTCTTGTTTTACTGTCATGGCAAAACACTATTAGGTTGAGCAAAACCAGAAGCCTATATAGAAGTTAGGGCTCCGAGATTCTCTAAGTACATCACAAATCTTTACCATTTGGCAATTAACTGTAAAAAGCTACTGTTCTCAGAACATGATGAAAAAATTAGTTTAAAAATCAGCTTCTAGATCTCAGCATTGCTTCTACTCATCTGCTCAACTGACCCACTTCTTGCTTAGACAAACATACATTTTAGCAGCTTTAAAAGGCTTGGAGAACACACAACAGATGCTACAATGTAACGGTTAATATCCTGTAGGTAATGCATGTTAATGGAAGTACCAAAGCTTTGACCCTGGATGAAACAGGGTCAGGGGCAGATCTGGGAGGAGGGAACAGTGGTCACACCCCCTTCTGCTGCTGTTGTCACTGTCTCCAGCTGAGCCCAGCACTCCAGGCAGTCTCTCCCTTAAGCTGGAGCCCTTGGGCCAGTGGGAGACATCCAAAGGACTGGGCAGGAACAGACACAAGGATTGGGAGAGCCACCCACTGCTATTGCTGTCCCTGGCTAATCCAGGTGTGTGTGGAGGGGGGAAGCCCCAGACCCATGCCTGCCCCACTCCAGCTGCTGCTCTGCAGGGGTCTAGGCTACCAGAGAACAGTGTCAGCGATGCACAGGTTTCTTCTTCCTGCCACTCCTCCCCACCCCCCAACCTCACAACGTCCCTGATGCTTAGGAACAGATGCAGGAGGAGGAACCCACCCACTGCTGCCACTGTCCCTGTTTGATTCAGATGTAGGGTGAACCCCAGAGCTGCTCCTGCTCTGCTGCAGCCAAGGGCCACATGGAGCAGCTCCAGTGTGCTAGGCTTGGCCAAGGGCAGTGGGAATAGAAGGAATGGGTTCCTCCTCCCATACCTGCTCCCAGCTCATGGGAAGACACCCAGGGTGGGGGGTAAGCAAGGAACAAATGCAAGAGGGAAGAACTCACCCATTGCCGCTGCTGTCCACAGCCAAGCCCAGCACTCAGTCTAGCCAAACTTCTGCCCATCAGATCCCATGAGGTAAGAGGAGCAGCTCTAGGGTTCCCCTGTCCCTGCACCTGCTCCCTGCCCCGCTCCCAGTGACCCCCGCTGACCCAGAGGCTTCAACTTTCTCCCCATCCTCCACCATGGTCTGAGCAATGTGCAGCACCCCCCTTTACTAAATTCTAGATCCACTCATGAACCTGGTTAATGTTTGAATGGTTTTACTACTTATCTGTACAACAAGGATGACCAGCCTGCAGCATGCTTCCCACAAGTGGTGAAGGCAGACTGTGCAGCACACCACCGACTGGGGAGCGGGTAGGCTGCAGAAAGCAGAGCAGTAGATTGGACTGGAGGAAAGGGATGGGCATGGGGGCTGCCTAAAAGGTTGGACTTCCCTGCTCTACAGAAGCATGCAGTTATAACAGTTCCATCATAACAGCTTGCATTATGAACTATCTTTTGAAATAGTTACAATTGTTGTCAGCCTATACCAGTAGGGGCCAACCTCATTGGCAAGCATGGCACAAGTTACATGCAATGTATAAGACTGTGCCACTAATAATCAGCCATCAGTATTGCCCAGTGTCACCTGTGGCCATTGGGATTTGACAAAGTCAGTGGCACCTACCCCCACTGTTCCTGCCAAAAACACTCCAGCTGGCATTAAGCCCTGACTCTCCTTCCCTCTCATCCTCCTCAGTCTGCCATGTGCCAAACACGCTGGGTGCCCATGGCACTTGTGGCATGCACGTCACAAGTTGGCCGCCACTGGCCTATGCTGTTGAGGTGATGTTATGGGGGCTGTTCTTTATTTACGGCAGCAGTGTTAATAGCAGCCATGTCCACTGCTTTGGACATAGCCATAGCACCAGGAATTTTTTTGTAACTAAAATTGCATCATTTTCCTCAAACAGCTCTGCAGGCACAAGCCCACCTTCTGGTGGCTGAGCTGCATCCACACCAGGAGTTCTGCTGGCTAGGAATGCAAAAAAACCAAAACTTTATAATGTAGACAAGGGGTTAGCCCATGCTTCCTTACCCAAATGTCTTGTAGGAACTTGGGCTCAGAAAGTAATGAGGTTAGCACATTCTGCCCACCTCGTCCTTTCATCTACTGGGAAAGCTTTCCGCCCCCTCTACACAGGAAAAAGCTTGTTAACATTTGTTGGAGCTGAAATTAGCTAGTAGACATCCACATCTCATAGATCAAAGGGGCTCTTCTCTTATTTTCTTTGGTAAGACAGGCTTCCAATGTACAATTAGCCATTTATGCTATAAGCCTAGATGTAAACACTTTGAAGAGATTGATGAAAATTACTAACTGCTAGAGTGGTTAGATGGGGCCAGCCTTGTGTGTCCCTTCAATAATGTCATCTCTTTTTAGGGTAAATCACATGCGAAGGTAGCCCTTGAATGTTCCTGCTCCAGACAGCTAGAGACTCAGGATAGCAAAGTGGATAAAAATTGCAAAGAGCCTGAAAACCTTTATATAGGGTCATTTGTTGACTCGCCCAGAATAAAGTGAGTATTAATGGTGAGGCAAGTCTGAGTGACATTCAGTTTGCACTCTTGTGTTCAAAAACATGCTGTAAAACAGTATGCATATAGAAAGCATTACCAGTATCACAGTATTCAACGTCAGAGAAGTCAGAATCACGAGACATTCCTTCCCTTAAGGCTGTCCATTGGGTTATGTTCAAGATGATCCCAAGGGAGCCACTTTCATTAGCCTACAGTAGCTTTCTAATCCTATTCCTTGAATCTCAGACCACCACTACTCAAAGAATTTATGACTTGCTGCCTGCACACTGAATACAGCTCACACTATGCTCTTTTTCTTCCAGGAGTTGGGATTATTACAGCTGCTCCATGCAACAGCTGATCCTCTTAAGACAGAAGTCGTCTCTTCTTCAGGTCAGTTATTTCTACTCAAATTGATTCTCACTGCATATATGAAATATTTTTTTTAAAAAGAGAAATCCAAACCAAGATCGACAGACTCCAAAACCTAGAATCTGGACTGACTCTACATAGGTAGAGTTACTGAGCCTGAACATTTCTTCTGAAGTTTCACTTAACTCCCAGCAATTTCCTACAGTTCCCAATAGCTTGCAAACTACCTACAGTCTTTTGACAACTTGTGATGAGGAATTCCATGTAGCATCCTTTACCTTCTTTCCATTTCAACAGTCAAGTCCCAAAGGCTTGACTTGGTTTGTTTTGTGTGTATACCTCACCATAAAAAACATGAGTGACTCGTGCCTCCCAAATCTGGGGGAGCATTGGCAGAAGCTACTGATGGTGGTGGCCCCATCGGGGGGGTGGGGGAGGGGGGGGACCAGCCTTGCAGACAGCATCAGTGTCAGTCAGTCAGTCAGTCAGTCAGTCAGTCAGTCATCGGGGGGTGGGCACTGGTCCTGTCGGAAGGGGGGGTGGGGACGTGCACCCCCATGCATCCCCTTCCAGTTGTTGAAAAGAACCACTTTCACCTAACTAATGAAACAGAGTCTTAAGTGTCCTGTGATCTCTTTAGAAAAGTTTGAATCTCCAGATGAGTCTCAATTTCACAGCATCAGGAAACTGAGTGCCAACGCACTGAACCAGAACACTAGAGGCTAGCAGGAGTTACAGACAACAATGCTAACATCAGGGTTATTTTAGATTAGAGTACTTCAAAATCAATTTTGGATTCAAACTTTTAAATGCACTCTCCAGAGCACAGCGAAAGAATCTGCACTCAGTGGATATTTTCAAGGCTAATTTTGTAAGCTTGGGTGGAACTCAATTCTTATCTAAGGAAAGGATGCAACTAACCTTTGTGACTGAAGTACTGAGGCTGGGTCACACAGAAAATTATGCATGACACCATCAATCCTAAAAAGGCACAATATACTTAAGGCGTTGCTCATTAAAACCAGACACAGAAAGGCACTGCAAGTATTTTTGGAAGCTTTGTCTTAATGGAACGTAAATGCTGCCAAGACTATTAAAATCACATTGTCACCTTTACTCACGTAGGGAAGTACCTTACTCCATAAGCAACACCCATTTTACTCACAGAATAAAGGAAATGCTTCTCTTGATCTAGGGAAGCTAAATCCATCCCTGAGCGAAGTATTCTTACTGTCCAAAGACAGACAGACTGTGGAAATTTAGCTGCAAGACTAACAATTCTGTAAAATTAAACATAGATTCAAAGTTCTACAGAAAAGCAGTTATTGTTATGGAGGGAAGGGAATTTGTAAGACACAGATGGGGAACTAAGGTCAAAAGTTCAACCTTAAAGCAATTAAGATGGGTAAATTTGCTCTGCAACTTGACACAAGTTTGCTTTGCATTCAGAACTTTTCACCAGCATTAAGCATCTTAACTTGTGTATAGAGAGATTATAATTAAAACCTGTCAGGCCTAAATTAGTCATTCATAAAAGGTTCACTAGAAAGCTTTTAAACCAGACTAAATGTTTTCTATTAAAATGGAAGAAAGAAAGAAAAGAAAGAAAGAAAGAAAGAAAGAAAGAAAGAAAGAAAGAAAGAAAGAAAGAAAGAAAGAAAGAAAGAAAGGAAAGAAAGAAAGAAAGAAAGAAAGAAAGAAAGAAAGAAAGAAAGAAAGAAAGAAAGAAAGAAGAAGAAAGGAAAGAAAGAAAGAAAGAAAGAAGAAGAAAGAAAGAAAGAAGAAGGAAAGAAAGAAAGAAGGAAAAGAAAGAAAGAAAGAAAGAAAAGGAAAGAAAAGAAAAGAAAGAAAGAAAGAAAGAAAGAAAGAAAGAAAGAAAGAAAGAAAGAAGAGAAGAAAAGAAAGAAAGAAACGAAAGAGAAGAAAGAAAGAAAGAAAGAAAGAAAGAAAGAAAAGAAAGAAAGAAAGAAAGGAAAGAAAGAAAGAAAGAAAGAAAGAAAGAAAGAAAGAAAGAAAGAAAGAAAGAAAGAAAGAAAGAAAGAAAGAAAGAAAGAAAAGAAAAGAAAGAAAGAAAGAAAGAAAGAAAGAAAGAAAGAAAATCAGCTGTTTTCAGCTGCAATAGTTTTTCTTAACTAGATAGCGTGGAGAGATTAGACAAGTTTAAAATCAAAGTTCTGTGAATATCTGAAGCCCACTTAAAGGTAAAGAGTGTGGCAATTAGGAAAAAACCTTTTAAAAACATTTAACAGCCTACAATCCTTTGGATGAACATAAGCACTCCAGAAATCCTATAAAAAGATCCTAAATTCCCTTCAGAATTTAGAGCACTCCCTGAAGTGCTCTATTATGCTCCCCCTGGGATAGGTGGAATTATGTCAATCTGCAACAAGAAGCTGGGCAGTTACCATGAGAAGCATCTAGCTAGCTTTCTAGCTAGCTGAAATAGGCTACAGTGCATACCCTATGCTGGCTACTCAGGTTAATTTCAATGTCTTCCTATTACCCACACTTTCCTCATGAATTAAAAAGACATGCAAAAAGAAATAACCTTGTTCTTTCAGAAAAGAGAAAAAAACCTATCCACCCAAATGTCAAATAGCACCACAAACTAATCAGAAAATGTCTCTCAAAAAAACCTAAACAAACAAACAAAATCCCCTGCAAAACCCAGCCACAGAAATTTTGAGCATTTCAAGTTCATGGATTATAACCAGGTTTGGAAAACAAGAGTCATTCCAAGGACAGGGCTGATGCAAAGTCCAGTTTACTACTTCCAAGTCATGATGGGGCCAGGGACAGGACATTACACAAACTGGTTTAAAGTGATCAGAAACTGGTTTAAAACCTGTAACACAGCGTAAGTTCAGTGCACATAAACCAGTCTCAACATTCCAACATGGTTGAATGTAGTATCAGACTTACTTGATTTGGGTCAAGTCATTTTATGCAATGTCTTACCCCCCCTTCCTGGTTTAAGTTAAACCAGAGTCTCCCAGCACCCCAGATGCTTTGCAGCCCTGGGCAGGGCTGTCTGCTCCAGAGAACAGGGCTGGCCCCCTCCCCTCTGCTTCCTAGCCTGAGCTCTGGCAGAGACAGCAGGGTCTGCCTGGCTTCCCCCTGCCCCACCCCACCCTCACTATTCACACCCCCTCTCAGCTCAGCTCTGTGGAATCCTCAGCCCCGAGGGAATGTCTTTGCAGTTGCAAACTTGTTCAACCTAGCCAGGTTAGCCTGACCTCCAAAGACTGAACCATTTTTAAGCTCAAGCTTTTTGAATATCTGTCCCTAGCTACGAACTTTTCTTCCCCATCCACTTGAATAAAATAAATTTAATGCTTGGCAAATGCACATTTATTGGACACAACTAATGCAAAAGTGATCATGGTTCTCCTGCACTGCTCTTCAATTGTGACAATTCTTTCTTCCTGATTTTGGAGATCGAGAAGACAACTCAAGGTCTTAACAGGTAATAAGTTACCACATTTTTCAACTACAGACAAAATGGTTACATGGTGGGGCAACAAGTTTTGAACTACCTCACATTACACCCATGACTAGCTGCTTAAGAGTGTCAATATAAGAAACAATTGTGTTTTTTAAAGCTAGGGAATAGATGTCCCTATACGAGACATTCACTGTCAAACAGGCATTTGACTGATTTTTATACAGGAAAAGATGTCAGTAAAGTAGCAAGTTCTTTCTTCAATTGTTATCCATTGTGGGACTATTTATTAGGAAAAACAGTTGATCCTAGAATCATATGGTCAGGTAAAAATTTAGTAGCAGCCTCCAGCAGAGAATGACATGAGTGCCATGGGCAAGTGCTGTACAAGTTCCGGTACAGTCAAGTGTGGGGTAGCTCTTTGAAAAAGAAAAAAAGCCTTAACCTGTTCCTGAAAAAAAATCAAGCTGTAGCAACTGTGCTCTCCCTAAACATACCCCACTTATCTACAGCCTACATTTGTTGCTTCACCACGCAAAATATAATCCCCTTTCCAATCCACCTCAGCTCAGTTGCATTCTACATGGTACCTCTTTTCAAAGGAGCGCTTAAATTACCTGCAGCACTGGGATTTAAAAAAAATTACTCTAAAGCAAGCTGGAACCTGCTAAGGCAACTGCTTATGAAGAATAATTTGTTACTTTAAAAAAATGCAGCAACAAGTCTGCCAACCACATTTTAGGTGTTAAATTAAGATGCCTACACTCTCATTATTTCACTTCAAATCTCAACACTATCACAATTGTCCCTATTTCTAGTTTGCATTGATGAGTACCCAGAGAGGAAACAAATCTCTGCTCTTTATCCACAAGAACAACAGATTTAAAATCATAATCTTCAAATTTAAGGATGTTTTTGCCTTTTTGTTTGGGGGGGGGGAAAAAAGAGGGATCGACTAGAACGCCACGTAGTTACATTTTAGTCTCTATGCAACACCACTGTTTTGAGAAGTAGAAACGGTGAAAATAAGGACTTGAAATCTGTTCCTCTAATTTCAAGGAAGCTAAAGTCAAAATGTTCAAAGTCTACTTTTTGCAGAAGGTACTGGAAATTTTGCAGGAATTCAGTGCGTGTTCTACGCTTTGGCAAACATAAGAACCTTTTAAATCACCGTTGTGTGCAGCAAATCCTATGCTAATCCATACACCCCAATTCAGCCTGAAACCCAAATCATAGTTTAAATCTTGCCTGGATCTCAGGCCACAGGCTTTTCAGTCCAAGCATAATGAGCAATGTCTGCTGAGCTGTGGTAGCTCACAATGTAAAATGCATCCTAGGATGGGAAGTCAGGAAAGACTGTGTTTATTCTCAGCTCTGCCACTGACCCACTGTGCAGTTTTGGGCAAGTCACTTCAGCTCAGTGTTTTTCTTTTCATCCACTCCCCCGACTATTCAATTACAAACTTCTGTGGAATGCACATTTATAGAAGTAGAGTGTAGTTCTTGTTGAACTTCAAAGTCGTCCTGAGCCTCTCTCTCTTCCAGAGTCTGATCAGGCAAATTCAGTTAGTAGTAAGTTCACTTCTCCTGCTTAGTAAATGGCATCAACTTTGTATTTTCACTGCCCTAGGCTCTTCTAAAGTCTCAGCTTCTACCAAGATTCCCAGAAGGTCAAGTATCACTCTCTCAAGTGTTTTTTTCCTCATGAAACCTGATAAAAGGCAGTCTTCAGAGAGAAGCATCTGTACTAGCAAAGCAGCTTCTCCCCTTTCAAGGAATTTGTCTTAAATACCCATAACAGGGACCCTGCTAGCCTTACAAGTACACTACTTCTATTAAAGTAGCTCCAATACTAGAGTTTCAGACATATCCTGCAAAACATGGGGGTGGGGGAGAGAAGGGAAGGGGGATGTTGGACTAAATTGGTCCTGCTCATTACTCTAGCCCACAGGCCAAACCCAGCCTATAAGGCTGTCATCTAGCCCATGGGGCTTTTCACGAGTCTGGTAGTTTGGCAGCAGAGGACCAGCGGCAACAGGAAGCCAATAACACGTCTGGGTGGATCCGGGACAGGGGGAGGGGGTGCTGCTGTACCCCACTTTTGATTAAATAATGTTGGCATGGAAGATGCCCATGTGTGACTTCTTTTATTGTGGAGAAGCTGCTGCACATTAGTTTCTATATGGCTCTTGACAGAACAGTACCTTGGTCCAACGGCAAGGAGACCAGGACAACTGGGGATTTCATTCTGCTGCAGCATTCATCCACCTTTGCAGCTGTTGATATTCTAACATCTTCCTCTGCCTGTTCCACCACTGAGGACTTGCAGACCCATACCTAGGGGCCAGGCAGGCTTATTGATTTGATTACTCGATTAAAACCAACTGCCTGGCAGCGGTAGCAGCATTTCTACTCCGGCAGCAGTGAGGAAGTGGCTTGACTTCACAGCTCATTATGATCTACCCAATTCCTTCTAAATTATTCATTCCACAGGTGTTAACAACCCTTTCTGGTGTTAACAACCCTTTCTGTTTTTAGTGGTCTTGATGTTCCACTAATTAAGCTTATCTTTTTTTCTGCCATCCAGTAGTAGCTCCTGGTAATGGAGAGCTCCTATTTCACAAGCCCTGCAGACCGTTTTTCTCTCTCTAGGTAGAAGTGTTAACTCAGGTGAATATTAACTTGGGCATGGAAATAATTTTCAGTGAAGCACTGAACGTACAGTCAGGATGCTGAAGAGGGCTAGATTTAGTCTATGAATCTGAAGGTGTACATTTAATTCTAATGATTAGAGGACTAACAAAACATCTTTTGATTTATTTTGGCCTTGTTTGTTGTGATATAACAGGTGATTTAGCAAAAACAAACAAAACTTTATTGGAATGTGCATTAATTTGCTTCATTCATAAACTGAACAACACCAGCCCTAGATCCCTGGCATAGTAATAAAAATTATAGTTTCTCTTGGCCCATAGAAATTATATATTGTGTAATACATGAGGGTATCTGCACCAGCAAAACTCTCATAGGGCAGAATTTCACATATGGACAGAATTATCAAGCAGGCACTTACGTTACTCCCTACATAACCCAGTTATTCTTCCCCTTCAAAATACATTTGGAAATAAAGCCTTTCACAAACCGTTTCATGGGTTTCCATTTCGGGTAAGGACAGTTAACCCTTACTATATTAGTTGACTTGAAAAAATCTTGATCTCAAAACTAAACTTGTTAGTTACTTGTGAGTTTACCCAAGCTCAGGAATCTATAAACTACAGGTTGTGGCCAAAATAACTCTTCTGAAAGCAAGCTCTTCATCAAGGCTCTCTGCCTTTAGATCTAGATCAGGTGAAATTCATAGTTCTGCAGAGTTGGGTTCACCTGGTGCCAGTTACGAGTTTCCCTAATAAATTGTCAGATGATACCAAGTTGTGGGGACAAGTGGGTACATCAGAGGACAAAAGTCAAGGATTCAGGAAGACCTTTACAGGCTGGTTCTACAGACTAAACAAAACCACATGTTCAATGGGGACAAATACCAAGTCCTTCACTTGGGTAGGAAGAACCCTTACCATATCTATTCAATGGGTGGTGGTCCACTGGCTGGCACTGCATCCGAAAGGGACCCAAGGGTATCAATTGAGCAGAGGATGATCCAAGCCCTCCAGCATGATGAAGTCACCAATAGCGCAAATGGAACCATGGCGTGCATGAGCAGGTGTGTTGCCAACAGATCTAGGTGTTCCTCCCCATCTATTCAGCATTAGTGAAGCCTCAGCTGAAGAACTGTGTCCAATTCTGGCCACCACACTTCAAGGAGTATTTGGACAAGCTTGAAAGGATGCAGAAGGCCACCTGCATGATCAAAGGCCTGGGGGACAAGCCCTATGAGGAGAGACTTTGGGATCTGGGTTTGTTCAGCCTGAGCAAAAAGAGGCTGAGAGGTGACTTGATATCCACCTACAAATGTGTCAAGGGAAAACACCAGCATTTAGGAGAACAACTTTTCAGAAAAGCCCCCCTCAGGGAAGACACAGACCAACGGACGCAAGCTAGTAGAAGAAAAGCTTCAGCTGGACATGAGGAAAAACTTCTTTTTCATCCAGATAACTAGAATCTGGAACACTTCCAGTAGAGCTGGTGCAGTCGCCATCTCTGGTGGTCTTTAAGAAGAGGCTGGATAAATACCTCGTTGAGCTTGTTTGAGCCCTCCTGCCCATGGCAGGAGACTGGACTTTACGATCTTATAGGTCCCTCCCAGCCCTTCTTTTGATGATTAATAAGTACCCCTTTGTAACAACAGAGGGTCTTTATCTGCAGTGGATCCTAGGTTCCCCAAAATGCTAGCTCTCTTACAAAGGGTTTTTCCAGGGGATTCTTCACAGAATGCTGGTAGCCAACCACCACCTCAAAGTTTACTGGCAAGAACTCCCAATTCTGCTCTTTGAAAGCATCTTCTATCAGTCAAAGGAATCCTATCTGCTGCAAGGCAGTCTCCCTTATTGACACAGAAGAGCAATGCAGAGGCACCACTCTTTCTAAAGACGATTAGAAGAAACTTTCATGTCATGGTATAGCAGAAGACTCTTCAAGAGGTGGTTCCATGTGTTCCTGCTCTTGCTCCATTTCCCCTTTCTGCTGCCAATTTGATTCTGCCCGCTGCTTCCTTGGAGGGTTTCCAACTCCCATCTTCCCTAGTTTTGGTTGGTTCTCAAATCTTCTCTCTCTATTTATAAACAGATCTGAAGATAGTTTGTCAGGTTATTCTCACAACTTAGTGTCTGCTGAAACGACACCTCTGATAGTTGCTTCCCCTCACTTCTCAAGAGACACGGCACTCTTCTGATCATAGTCCAAAAAAATAATGGTGACAGGGGAGGAAGAGAGGATAAAGGTAGGCAACACATGACTACATCTCTTAAAAACTTATGGAGGGCCTATTCCTAATTAGACAGATTTAGAGGGCACCAAAGGGCAAAATGTAGACCTTATATGAGAAAAATATAAGGTAAAATGGACCCAAATAAGAGCTTGTGATCCAGAAACAATTCTCCAAAGGCAGTTTAATTCAAACATATTCACTATACTGAACTACACACTTTCCTTGGATTTTTGTGTGTTTTTTCAAAAACAAAAGACAATCCCTCCCCCCTACCCAAACTTGCTCATCAGGATCTGGGGGAATGTCTGTTCACCAGAGCACCCCAAGGGATGACAAGGTTGAATGGTCACAAACTCCTCCATGACTGTTTCAGGCTGGACACAAGGAAGAACTTCTTTACTGTCCGAGCCCCCAAGGTTTGGAATAGACTACCGCCAAAGGTGGTTCAAGGGCCTACCTTGAACGCCTTCAAGAGACGTTTGGCTATTTATCTTGCTGGGATCCTATGATCCCTGCTGACTTCCTGCCTCTAGGGCAAGGGGCTGGACTCAATGATCCTCCAGGGTCCCTTCCAGCCCTAGTGTCTATGAATCTATGACTTACTAAAATTGAGACTGAATTTCTAGTATGAAGAGTTTTAACAAATTTCTTGGTTTGAAAGAAAAGCAAGGAAGATGCTTCCCCCTCCAGTCTACAAATGTGTCACCAGATCTTCTGCCCATAAAAGCAAATAGTTCTCATACAGAAATGGCCGGCAGAGAACAATACTCCCTCTCTCTATTGAGACAATTAGTTCCAATAGACTTCTACTTAAATGTGTCACCAATGTTGCTCTCCTCCCTCCCCCCCCCCCAATCAGTTTGACATGCTGCTTTTGGATCCTATAAAACTGATGCCAATCATTTTTCAGCTCCATTGGTTTATGGACATTGCACTTTGGCAGAGAAGGTCCATATCTGGATACAGGACTTTGTTTTATATTTTGGAGGAATAAAAGCCTTCAGGAACAGCAGCAGGAGTCACTTTGCACAGAGAGACATTACATTTAAAGGGATATTTAATGTTTTCAATTAATGGCATCTTAATAGATATGTCCAAATTTATAAGCATCAGATTTAACAGGGGTATGAAAGGACTCAAGGCCTCCTTTTCTCACTACAAAAGTAATGTAAGAGATCCCAACAATGTTGTTGACTGCATGGTTCAAAACAAGCCCCGTAACCTAGAAGAGAAGTTTTCAACCTTTTTCTTCCTGAACCCCACTCTGGCATGCTATAAAAAAAAAACCTCCATGGCCCACTTGTGCTACAACAACTGCATGGCCCCAGAGGCAGCAGCCAGGGTTCAGCAGTGGGGAGCCCCAGGCCCCACTCACCTGAGTAGCAGCTGCACACCTGCCCACCCACAGCACCACCCAGAAGCTGGAGGCTGTGGGGCCAAATGGGGTGTTCCTGCCCCAGGGAGCTGAGGTCCCCCCTCCATAGCAAGCTGGGCAGACACCCTGAAGTCTGCTCGTGACCCCCAGGTAGGGAACTGCTGACCTAGAAGAAACATGTTTAATATCAGGACTCCTTTTCAAAAAAGCTGTAGGGAAAATATGGAGTCTCCCAATATACAGATAAAAATGTTTGCAATGGCAGTATCGCCAGTCTCCCTCTCAACAGTCTACCATATCAGGAAACAGTAACAGATCTTGATCATATCCTCCCATGGATTATTAGGAAAACCTAATGGGGCAGAACTTTATTCATTTTCCCAGAAACCCACTGTACAGAGTCTTAAAAACACTCATTACTTTGCAAGCAAAGTATGTATTGTGTTGCAGGATTTTTGATTCTTTGATGCATCAATAACATTCAAAAAACAATAAAAGAATAAGCATGCATTTCTGTTGCACTAGCAAAAAAAAATTTCTTTGCAACCAAAAACAAACAAAAAAACCCATGGAAAATAGATAAGTGACAAAATGTATGTTACTTAAATGCTAGTAAATTTTTAAATACTCAGGGATATAAGTCTATAGTTTGCAGGGCCATGGTGCACACATGGTAAAAACCAACTGCCTACTTCGTAAAAAAGCTTTTACCAACATGATAAAAACTGATGCATCCAATTTTATCACTTGTTTGGACAATAAGAAGGAATGCTGAGAGATCCAAAACTAACTCATTCAAGACACCTCTGACACCAGGTCAACTATTTATAAACACAAGGACAATGAGACTATAGTTGCTCTGGTAATATCTGAACAGACTATGAGAATATTGGCACTATTTTAGTCCTGGAAGTTCCAAAGTGCACTCAAGCGTGTGTGCATGTGCACATGCAATTACACTTGTGCTCATTTAGTCTTGGTAAAGAGAAGATGGGTGGGGTGGGGGAAGAGAGGAAAGCCATGGTACAAAAAAAAAATAGGTCTTATACAATTCTCAAGAGTACAGTATCTTTTTTGTGGCAATAATTACAAAAGAAAGGATAAAGTGTGGCAAAAAAAAAAAAAAAAAAGAGGGTGAGTTGCTACAAGTTGATTTTTTGAATGAGTGGTTTCTTTGTCTTTTTTGTTTTGTTTTGTTTTGATTTCTTCCATGCCACCTCCATAAATTCTTCACGTAAGCTTTAGAACAGCTACGCTGAATTGCTAAGCAAGCAGTCAATATACTCCCACAAAGCCCTCACCAGGCAGCTCGGAAGAGAGATAGTTTCTAAATTAAATTAAACTGGAAAGCCTCTGTGGATAGGAATAGGACTTGTAACATTCTAGTTATCACTGAATTATGAACTACAGGTTATAAAATGAAGTGAAGAGTTTGGAACATTTAACATGTTAAAATTCAAGGAACACTCCCAATCACAATTTAGGTCTCCTCTTGTACATTCTTGTGGATGCTCACGAGTCTTGCGGATTCCATATGCATCTTTTCACCTTTCCCCTTTATGCATATAGCATAACCTCTCGCTTGCCAACAAATCTGATCATGCATACATAAAAATAAAGCCCCTCTTATCCTTATTCCTTTTGGAAAGAGCACCTGTAGCCTTGGTTTAATAGAAACTTGACCATAGTTTAAGATTTTTCCTCATCACTGTTACTCTACATTAAGCCTCCTTGGGTAGGTACAGACATTACACGTAAACTAGTTCAAGTGATCGGAAACTGGTTTAAACCAGTAACAGAACAGACAATTTAGTGTGCATAAACCAGTTTCAAAATGGCCAAAAGTGGTTTAAGATAAAACCTGGTTGAATGTAAACTTCACATTTGGCTCAAACCAGTTTGTGCATTGTATGTCCCAGCCCCCTTGCTGGTTTACGTTAAGTTAAACCAGGCCCCCCAGCATCCTGGCATGCTCTCTGGGCTGGGCTCTCTGCTCCAGTACAGCCAGGATGGCCCCACCACTCTGCAAGATCCCATTCCAGGGAGGCGCACTGCAGCGAGGCAAGGGAAGTCTGGCCCCCGATGCTGCCATGTGCTGCTTGCCACAGCTCTGCCCACTCGGCAGCAGGGGCCCCTACTGCCAGACATTATGACAGGCTGCTGTCCCCACCAAGGGCCCTGCCCCACCCTGCTGCAGTGGCCTGGAGGCACAACCAGCCTGTAGGGCCTCTTGGGGTGGACAGGGATAGGATTATTCCCCCTCCCTCCAACATCTTGTGGAAGGGACAGCAGGGGCCTATTCCACCACAGGGAGCAAGCAAGTGACGATGGGGGGGGGAGGGGGGGGGGCGCCGCATGTCTGTTCTGTTGCAAACCAGTTCACCCTCCACAGGTTAGACTAACCCACAAAGGTTGAATCAGTTCAGGCTCTGGCTTTTTGAATGTCTGTCCCTAGCCCTTCTCACTCATTTCTCGCTCTCAGGGGCTTCACTCTCCAAATGAAACAAGTGCAGGGGGCAACCCATCTATCTAATTCTGCAAGTCAGCAACAGATAGTTTTTCCACTAGTCACACTGGTCAAAGGGTTCACAGTACCAGCAACTTCAAGTGTCTTGTAAATTTGGGGGGGGGAGGGGGGCAAATTCCACAAATCCCACTGATATCAACTGGAGCAGCAGATAATCCATATCTGAAAAATCAGACCACTGATTTGACAAAATATGGTTTTAGAAGACTGACTCAAAGCACTCTAAATTGTGAACACTTTGACCACTTCTTTATGTGCTTGCCCTGCCAACTCCACAATCATTTTATAATCCCTAGCAAAGAGCCTGACTATCAATAAATCCCCACTTTCGATTAAAGGATGGAATTAGGAGCCAGCAAGTCCTGCTTCTGCCACTGACTTGGGTTAGCCAGAACATGTGGCATATCCATTTGTCCATTGGTAACATGGGAACAACAATACTTGGCTACCTCCCAGGGTGTGGTGTTGTGCTATCTAGCTCTTTGAAAGCATTAAGTAAAGGGACTTAGGTGGGTAAACCTAGTATTTGAGCAAGGACCACCGAGTTGCAGAGAATACATTTTTAAACTCACTCAAGGAATTGTGTAACATGATTAAAATGTTCCCCCAGTAACTCCACCAGGAACACAGATCTAAATTTTAGCAAAACACACTATTGTCTGAAAAAGAAGTGACAAATATTAGTGGTGAAAAGGCAGTTTCTTTCCTTTTAAGTGATGGAAAGGTAATTTGCATCATAATTACAACCAAGGCTATGTAACGTTACTTTTAGTTAAAACAGTAAACTACTATAATAAAAATGTACCTGGGGAATATTTAGAGAAAGCACTAATGATTTCTTCCCTAGTGGTTAATAAATTCACTTCCAGATCAATTTGTTCATGATAGAAACTTGAGAGCATAAACAGTTACACAAGCACATTAGAGTGTGTCTTTCTCAGTATAAATGATTTATTGCAATGATTAGCAGCACATAAACAATTTAAAATACAACTCTAATTAGTTTTTTGGAAGAAAAGGAGAAAAACCTTCCTGACTCTCTTTTCACATTATGTTTTACTTTTCTAAGTGTGTACTTTTTAATTAAATCCAAATGTCACAATAAATTTAAAGTGTTTTATTACCACTCTGGCTAACTAAGCCATTCATGCAAACACCCATTATATTAAACCAGATGCAGAACTGAAAATGGTTGGGGAAAAGAAGGAGGAAGAAGAAGAAAAGGTAGGCAATCATTTCTATATTTGACAAAGATTTGCACAAAAAGGTTCAAATACAATAAGATTTTTGGCAAGCACTTTCAATCTTAGCCAGAGAAGCTGGTCACCCAATTGCTGTTTAATGCCATTTCCAACTTGAAAGCTCCCAGATCCATTAACCTTTCCCATTTGGAGGCAGAACTGAAAATGGGATAAAGGAGGACAAATTAACTGTGTGGAATTTTACTACAACTTTCTACAGCAAGTCAAAAGAAAAAGGGGGGGCAAAAAGAGGAGAAAGGGGCTTTGCTATTTATTTTGCAGCATTTAAAAAAAATGCTTTAAGCTCTCTCTCAAGAAGGCTGGCAGCAAGTCACTTTAAATTGCGAAGACATCTGGAAACTGGTCTTCACAAAGCACCATGCTACATTAAGAACATTTTACCTGCCTTTTGTAATACACGGCAGCTTTGGGGCTCGATACCAAGGGCCTGCCTACAAAGGTCATACAGCATCTACGTACTTGGAGTAGAGAGAATGGGTCCTTACCTGTCCAAAGCACCTGGCAGAAGACAGCAGCAATGGAGTTCTGTACAACTTTATTCCTTGGTCAATGTTTTCAGAAGGGCTCTGTTCCCACAAAGGGGTGTCATGGTGCAGGTTTCCAAGTAAGCCCAGCTCTAATCGAGTAACTAAAACAGGCAACCATATTCTCAGAATGTCCGGTATCAAGCTCTTGAAAATGCTGGCCTTAAGTATCATGAGGGAAGCTGAAAATAAAACAAATTTGAGTCTCCGTTCCCCTTCTTCCCTCATTTTGGTTTTGTTTTCCTAAAGGTGCCTGGGTAAGAGTGCCTGCAATGAAGGTCACTCTTTCAAATGCACTGTACTGAGTGGAGGGAAGGAACCTGGCCCCATATCTCCAACAGCAGAGATGGATCCAGAACCATAATCATTTATGTGCTAGTGCTCAGCGGTTTGGCCTAAGGAGGAAGAGATTTAACATTGTTCAAACAAGAGCCCCTTGTTAAAGAAAGCATCTACAGTTATTAAAAATGTGTTAAAGAAAATGGGAACTGCACAGATAAAGCTTTTGACCTTGCTGTTCAGCATGCTCTTGAACATTTTAGCATAATTTATCTAAATTAAAAAACCCAAACACCAAATTTTAAAATGGCACCAAAAGCCCATTTTTTTCAAAAGCATGATTAAGAGACAGGTCAGGGGTTGTAAATTAGTAATTACTACTACAATTAACCAAAATCAGACAGACATATAAATTGTGCATGTTACTGCACTTCACATCAAAAAAAGCAAATGCAGGCTTTTGCTTCTCTATTCCAGTCGCAAGTTGAAGAACCACTGGTATAATTAACCTTCGCCACAGAAATGGACCTGCCATTTTAAGTTTGTAGCACTTGTTTCTAGAGGGAAATCTGCTGCTGGTTAATATCTGCAGCTATTAAGTTATATTCTTTACTGATGTTTGAATTCTCTAGTAACCAGTATTTTGATTTTCCTCTGGTCTAACATCTTCGTGCATCTGTCGTAGTGATATGTTTGCCCTCAATCTCTTATTTTAATAGTGCTAAAAGGGAAAAAAGAAAAGAAAAGAAAGAAAAGGACAAGAAAGGCCAACTTCTGAATATCCTTGTATTGAGAGGAGGTCATTTGCCAAAAATGCCACCTGCTAGAGTCCATATTGTTTGTGTGTAAAAGCCTATTGAGAAGTGCCAAGGACAGAATACAAAGGATTTCAAAAACAGACTACTTAACACTGGATGGAGACAGATATACTCTGTATGCAACTAACATCTTTCAGATGGTTTTCCCCTAGATTTTGGGGGCAGAAAATAATTTAACAATTAACACTTTGTTCTCGCTTCAAATCTCTGAACTGTTTTTTAAAGTTCTTCCAAGGAAGATCACAAAGGAGCGCAGTAGGAAACAATAGACTCACTACTGGTTTGAACTATAACTAAAATATTTTTTCCCCTTGGCCTAGCCTCAAAGCTAGCACCTTCCATAAGTTTGGGGGGACAGTCTAGGTCCAAATCTTGTTTAAATATCCCCAGTTCTGCTCAGCCACCTAATTTCTTCTGTTGATTATTTGTACATAAAAGTTATGAACATTTGTGGTAAAGTGAGTGTTTGAAAGGGCTGGAAAGCAGAACTCTCCCAAGCTGAAGAAAATCCATTTGTTTCCCTTAAATTTACAAGTGTATTAAAAGCATTTGCCATAGTAGTGCAGATTAAGGAGCAGGAGTCATTGGCATTACAGTAGCTTATTACTGACACAGCAAGGCCACACATCAAACACTCTTAAATGGGTCTAATCACTTAAAAAAAGGTATGCTGCAAACAAACATGGAAAGGCCAAGCTAAACGATACAAGAATGCAGGAATTTTATTTATTCAAAAATAGAGAGAGAGAGGAATAAATATTGCTGTTCTTTGAAAAGACAATTGTCATGGGATCATGCAGAGTTCTCAAGAGAATAGGGAGGGCAAACAATACAAAGCTGCACATCCTCCTCCAGTGTGAGGAGCTGCAAGATCCTCTCCATAAAGCCAAGGCTCTAAAGCTCCAGAGCTGTTTCTTTTTAAAATACAGTTTACTGGCAAACCATACTACTAAGGGCAGTCACAGGTTTTGGCTGCTCAAAGACAACTTTGGTTGAGATGCATAGAAGTGTCCTTTTGTTCATTTCTTCCTTTTCTTTACATCAAATCCTCTCTCTCAAATTGCAATCACGCAGGCAGACTAAATCGGTTCTGCTTCTGGCCCGCTAGCACCAGGGTGAGATGGCTAGAATGGCTCCAAACTTGTTGGCCCATGTCTTCAATAGGCTTTTCAATTACATTAGAAATACAATCAGAAGCCATTCGTCCAGTGTTGACATAGAGGAGCCAAGTGCCAGACAAATGCTAGTTCTTGGTCATAGCACCATGGGGTTGTTGAAAGCATTAAGCTATATTTGTCCCCCCCACTTCAGAAATGTACTTTATGCCAAGGAAGAGATGATGTAAAGACAGATGGATGTCCATTAATCTCATTCTCTTTAGGTTTTGTTCCTATGGAAAACATGCAAACAATTACAAATCTAACTAGTGTTTAGCTTTCCTGGGTCTCCTCAGTATAAATGATTATGCATCACTTAAAACAGCTCATTAAACAATTTAAAAGCTTCTTGGCCTTTGGACTGGTTGAAGTTACTTTTCCCTGCTTGTTTTAAAACTTGCAACCCCAGGGCCAGAATATAAATTTACTTTCATCTACTTCAATTATTTACACCAGTGATACGTCTGGAGTACAGAGGAAATTAATGGTATGTCCTCCCCTCCCACCCATTTCCTTTTTCATCTGGTAACCATGAAGAAAAGGGACATAATGCAAGTACTTCTACACACACTCCATCCTAATTAGAGAGTCTTGTTTATATTATATTTCTATTTTCAAGGGGTACTCCCTGGCTTCCTTATACATCTTTGAGCTGCATTTTAAAACATCATGGTTAACAGATCTTCCAGCACAGTGAGTTTCTTTTAGTTCTCCTGGTGGTCTTCCAGTTTTTACGTTTGCTTGAGGGAAACACCATTGATTGAAATACACTGTAAAATGTACCAAATTCAGCACAGTGTGGAAGCACATGGTGTACATTAAAAACAAATTACATGTTGGTACTAGAAACCTGGCTAGATTAGCATTTGGTACACATCTAGTGTGAAATATTCTGTCCAAATCAACTTGAGCTCAAGTGTTCAGAAGTAGCAGGACCCAGTGCACTGACACAGAGCTTGGGAGACTAGGGCTCTATTCCTAGCTCAGCCATGCTTCTGTTGCTACTCCAAATCCTTTGTTAAGTTAGTCTATATAAAAACTTAATTTCTTTTGGGCAAGGGACAGTTTCGTATTAAATGTACACACAGCTCCAAGGACACTGGAGCTACAACCTTGATTTGGGTCTCCAGGCACTATAGTAATACAACATTATGTCCCGATTTTTCCACATAACGGAAATAGTTTACTTCAGGACATAAAGGCTATGTCCAGATGTGCATTGACATTTGGTTCGCTGAGGACAACTGGAGGCCAGCAGCTGGCCCCAGCAGCCTTACCTGGGAGTCCTGGGGCTGCAGCAGCAGCAGCAATTCCACCATACAGAGTCTACCTAGCACTGGAGTGCTGCTTCTGCTGGCCAGGTCCAGTTTTCAGCGGCGCACATTGCCACTGTGTGCACCGCTCCATGTGTGCCAGGGAACAAGCCCCCCCAAAACAAACAAACAAACAAAAACCCCTCTGTGCTGCTCCCCTGCAGTGCTGAAAACAACAGGACATGCAGTATGTAGCGTTGCAGACATGTCTGAGGCACCACATATTGCACAGCCACGCTCATCTGGACCCAGCCAAAAAGTGTCTTTAAAAACAAAAGAACAAAACAAAACAGAACCCCCCCAAAAAACAGACCCCAAATAGCTATTTTTCAAAGTCTATCAAATAGTTACGACTATTACTACACTGGGTAGAATGTCCCTGACAGAGCAAAGACAGCTATATAGTAGTTGCTGTCAGCAGTGAACAGAGTTTGCATGAAACAAAGTACACACAGTATTAAGACTGCTTTTTTGCTTAAAGCAAACTGAAAGACTTCAGCTTTTAGTACCATAAACTCTTTCAGATACTCAAGTTGTTCCAAATGCTCAAAGTCATGAAATGCAAGGATCAGGTTGAACACTAACTCTTTTTGCACTTTCATATTAATATTGTCAGCTACAATACACTTTAAATTTGTACAAGGAATTTAAGTACATAATAGTCTTTAGACTTGGCTTCATTTAATAGATATTTGTTGAGACTTAAACAAGCCAAGTTTGAATAAGTGAGATCATTACATTTTAAAATAATTATGAATATTTTATACTTAAATGGAATGAAATGAGACAGCCTGTTGTTCTAAGCCACTTCAGATGTAAACTGATATAAGAAACAACATGGGAGTTTCTTTTCAGACCATTATGGTAGCTGCAAAACTGGCTTGCTTTGTAGATCTTAACAAAAAAAATTGAAGTCAAGTCTGAGAATTGTTTATTTTCTTTTAGTAAGCACTGAAGTGCACAATGATGCTGGGGGGGGGGGGGGGGAAAATCAGGAAAGAAAGCTATCTAAAGGCAGGAACAGGCAAAGTCTGGCCCATGGGCCGGATCCAGCCAGCAGTGGACTCCATTTCCCAGCACCCCCTGCTCATGTGGCTGGGTCTGGTTTGCATGGAGACCCCAGTAGCAGCAACGCTGCGATATGGGGTTTCTGTGGACACTGGCGCCAATAGCACTGACAGGCAGCAGTGGTGCCAGCCTCTTCCTGGTTAGGGGGCTGAGGGCAAGCTGTGTTGCATGTGGGAGTGGGGCAGGCTCAGCTGCCACTGCTTGTGCAGGATGGGCAGCAGTGGCAGTGCTGTTGGGAGGGGTGGCTACAGGAAATTTTGGAGTCACTATAGCCTCCCCACAGCACCACCCCTGCTGGTAGGGCATGCAGCAAGGCACGGACCTGCTCCAGAGCCCCTCTATGGCCCAGGCAGGGATATGCAGGCAGTGGATCATGGCTCTGAACCACACTGTCATCGCTGCAAGAAGCTGGGACACAGCCACGATCTTCTGCCTGCACACCCCTGCCTGGGGCATTCAAACTGCAGACTGCAGCTCTGCCCTGGCTCAATCTCGCTATCACCACCACAAGATCCCAGCTAGGCTCCAGAGTAGCTCTACACCCTGCCGTGCACCCTGCCAGCGCTGCTGGGACTGGTGTCCACAGAAACCCTGGTGCTATCACAGTGCGGCTGTTATTGGGGTCTCCATGGAAGTCAGCCTCAGCCACGTGGTCAGGGGCTGCTGGGAAATACGAGTCTGGCCAGCTGACCAAATCTTCTATTTTGCCCACCCCGATCCAAGAATATACATATGTGCAAGCTACACTTTCATGAATAAAATAACTAGGAAGAGACTTCAAGAATTCCAGTCCCTCGCTCAAGGCAGGAACATTTGTCTAAATATCCCAGCCACATGTCCATCTAACCTCCACTTAAAAACTTCAAAAAAACGGGAATTCCACCACCTCTGTAGATAATGTGTTCCAGTACTTATATACCATCTCAGTCAGAAGAGTCTTCCTAATATCCACCCTAAATTTCCCCATTGCAATTTAAGCCCTTTACTACTTCTCGTCCCCTGTCAATACAGATACGTTAAGACAGTCTTAAGAGGGATTAACTTGGTGAAGGTTTCAGTTTTATGTTTGGTTAGAAAAAGTTTATCTTTTTCCTCATGGGCATCACCAAAATAGAGATTACACCACTGTTAAGGACTTGAATGCATCTAAGGAACTGGCTAAACAAGACAGCAAGCCAGGTATTCCAAGCATAAATGCTGAACTAAAAAAAAGACAAGAACAGAAAGTAAGAGTGGCATCAGTGTTGGAATAAGATATGCATTTCAGGGTATAGGTTGTAGCTGTGTTGGTCTAAGGACATAGGCAGACAAGGTTCTTTGAGTAAATCTGGTATCTTTTATTTGACAACTAAAAAAATAGTTGGAAAATGTATTCTTTGCAAGCTTTCAGGTACAAATGTCCTTCATTAGGCAGAGGAAGGGCATTTGTATCGGAAAGTTTGCAAAGAAGAATTTTTCCAACTATTTTAGTTGGTCTAAGAAAAGATATCGGATTTACTCAAAAGAACTTTGCCTGCCAGAATAAGATCAATGACATTTGTTAAACTATAACATTTGATAAAAAAAAAAAACAGACTGACAAAAAGAAACACCACATTAAAGTACTCTGTTTATTGCATGCAAAATTAACACAATGCGTAAAGCAAAGTACACAACGGTTAAACTGCAAAGAGCCTGAAATTAGTATATTTTGATTTTGGAAAAGGGACCAGACGGAGGGCTAGTAAGTCTCTGGGTATATTTTTTTTTTAAAAAGGAAAAGACACATCTTTACAATGAACTCTTCCATCCAAAATCAAATGTCCATCACTATTAAATGTTATTAGAACAGCTCTCCTTTCCCTCCTCTCTACCCAATCAGCAAACACAGTATGCTCTCTCTAGCTTGTTCGGCGTGCTGCCTGGGCCAGCTATTCTTACCGTGGTCATGGCTCTGGATACACGCACAGCACGAGTTTCTTCTGTATGCTGCACTGTAACTCTGCTTAAAGCAACACAGAAATAGCATCAGGCACAGTTTAAGCTGAGCTGTACACTACAGCAGCGCCTCTCTTGTTGCTCCAATTCAGAGTCTGTCAGCATTTCCATCATCTCCTCCAAAGCAAGGCTTTTGTAACAGTCACAAGACAAAAAACGGCCCCAGGCTTTAGTTTGGTGTTCAGTCTCAGCCCACAATCTTTTCTTCCTTCCCTTCCATCACATCCAGGCAATATTAGGAGGAAATCCAGAAGGGAATGGAAGAGAAACCAAAAGCCTTATGTTAACTTAAATACCAACTAGAAGGAATGCTCCCTGTTGGACAGCACTTGCATACTATCATGACAGATAGCTATAAATCCAAAACAAATGGCCTAGATTTGATAATCCTGTAATGGTGGTCACTAATATCTAGTTACAGAAAGAGCCAAACAAAAAGCATCTGAAATCTAAACTTTGCTTTGAATTTCTGATCTAAAAGTTTATCCTCAATGTAGCCCGCAGGCCAGATCCGTCCTGTAAAGTGGTCTCTTGTAGGACTCCTAGAGGTCTCAGGATAGGCAGGGGCCAGATCCATCACCTAATTCCAGGATACAGAGCCCTTGTTGAGTATTCATTTTAATGGCAGCAGACATGCAAGCGATGACTGTGTTAATTGCCATGGGTGACAGAGCTGCTGTGTCAGCTCAGGAAGCCACAGGGGTTAACAATGCTTGCCCACAATGTTAGAGGTGGGTCCAGATCTGACTTGTGAGGAGTTCAGCAGTTCATGTCTGGTCTAGGGGACCAAATGAGTTTGAAACCCTTGACTTATACCATGGTGTCAGTTAGGTTTGGGTAAGATTTTACCCACCGCTGTTTTAATGCAAGTGGAATAACCCTAACCTACTTATTTTAACTAATTTGAAAGAAAAGTGCAAGATGCAGAAGAAGAAGAACAGGAAACGGGAGGGAGCAAGAACTTCCTCAGGCTGTACTTGGTCTCAGGTGAACTAATTCTCTCTTCAAAAAGTCCTTGTAGGAACTTGAACATCACTGGCTGAGTTGCAGGGCTACTGGCACTAAAACAGTTCAGTTCCCACTGTCACACTGCTGAGCACAGCTACAGATGTGGAAAATACACTATAAGGTTCTGTTTCAAAGGACTTTAAATAATTTTGGTTTCCTTTGTTTGTTTTTTTGCTAGTAAATGGAAGCATGGTCCAGCAAACCCAAAAATTGGGCAAGATAACAGGAGCTACAGCTAACATTAGTTGTAAGGGCTTATGTGTAAAGAGAGGCTGGAGAAGTACATCCCTATGGTCTGTATGTACCACATGCATGCATGCATAGGTTGGTTTGGACAGGGATGATCCTGCCTGTGGCAGGGGTTGGACTAGATGACCACTAGAGGTCCCTTCTAGCCCTACTTCTCAATTCCTTGACCTACATTCCCAGCATTTTTAGTGAAATTAAGCTTCTATTAGAGCAATGCTGGGCGTGCACCAATAAGCATTCTTGAAAGAGTAGTGCTGGATTTGCCCTGGACACACCCCAAACAAACATCAGCTATGGGGTTTTTTTTGGTATTTCAGACATGTGGAGCACAAGAGGAAGACTGCAAGAACATATTTACCTTCACAACCCATGTCACAAGTGACCACGTCCATTCAGCTTCTATTCAACTAGATGGAGTCCACATATAGTATGGTATAAAGTTACCGTCTACGATTTGAAATCAGTTCAATTAAAGCTGTACATACAGAGTAGCATTCGAAATCAGTTTTAACTTAATTCTTAGCAACTAAAACTGCAAACAGTGTCCTGACCCTTTCAAGTTAACTGGAGGAACACAGTATTTGCAGAAAATCTTCAGGCTTTAATCAGACTCTCAGTGGGTTTTAAAGGGATACTACAACATCAGTTTGTAAACATCTCTACAGTGGAAATAAAGATTACTTCTGAGCTACCCAATTACTCAGTCCCAGAAGATGCATCATACAGTCATAATGGAATGAACTATGAAAGAAAATTACATTTTAAAACAGGTGGTAGCAACCTCAAACCTTGACTCAGGTGTCTGCAGCCAGCACCGTACCTCGTAAGTCATAAAGTAGATTAGTTTCCTAGAAATTTGTATTGGAAAATGCCCATTTGGTCAGTCATCTAGTCCCTTCTCCAATCAGAGCAAGATTGTTCCCAAGGGCACATAATGCATTACTCAAAACTGTGCACATATTAAAAGCATGCCTATAATCAGTTCAAGCTCATTCGAAAGGCAGGTATGGTATTTAAAAAGATCAACAGAACTTCTCTTTTAGTGACTCATTATGTTTCGTTTGTCACATCATTGCAAAATGTGAAGAGAGAAAGCAGTAGATGGAGCAGCTTCCAGTAACACAAAAACATGCTGTAAATGAGCCAAAAATCAGGGAAAAAAAGTTGGCGAAACAGAGTAGAGGAAGTAAAAGAACATTAGTGAGTTGAGCACTGAGACTTTAAGTCAGACACTACCATTAAGCAATCTCTTTTTGCATTACTTTAAAAATTCATTTTAGCATTCAAAGTCACTACACTTTATTTTGGAGAGAGATAATTACTGACTTAAAAAAAAAATCTGTTATTTACTCTGGAGCTATTACAAACTAATGTGTAACAGACATCACCTGATGGGCCACAAAGGCTCTAAAGGCTTTAATAGCCTTACAGGTCAAGACCTATTTGAAGGCTTTAGGGTTTTTGGATCATTGATCCCAAATAGAGCACTGCAGGCAGCACCTGCACAGCAAGTTGCATGCATAAAAGCCTTGATGTTTTGTGAAAGGCTGCAGCTTATGCATTTTAGCACCAAGACCTACAGAAACAGTTTGCATGTCCCTAAATTTTGTGTCACCTGCAAAGCTGTATTTTAACAGGCATCCTTCAAAAAACCATGGGGGTGTGGGGAGGAAACCATCTCCTGTGCCATATTTCGACCTTTTTGGCAAAAGCAGTCAAATGAAGTAAGAACAGGAAAAATGACTGTTTTTTCTATTAAGTTAAGGCACTCTCAGGTAGGGATCTGATAGGCAGATTTTCTAGTAAAAATGAATTCCCATGAAAATAGAAGTGGTATATGAAAATAACAACACATCCTCTACAATATGGCACAAATTCCCCTTCTAGAACATCTAGACCAACAATACATTTTTCTTCGCCATGAGAGTTTCTCACAAGGATGAAACTGAAAAAGAACAGTGCAAGCATTTGGTTCTCTCCATCCAGTTATTTGGACCAGAAAACCTACCGGGGAGTTTTTGCAGTGGCAGAGGGCTATCACTTATCATTTAAAGAGCAGCATTCACATTGTACAAAGGTAAATTCAGTAGGTTTAGGGATCACTCTTATCTATTTTAGAGTATAAGTGATGAACAAACACATCTTAAAAATGGGGGATGAATATCGGACATCTCCATCTCTCCCAGCTCCAGGAGCTGAAAGTTACCGTATTTTTCCTCCTGAAGGGAAGGCTACCTGGGGATGGAAAGCAGCAGGTTTTTTAAATTTATTTCCCCAAGATAAAACACTGGCCCAAATTCAGTTTTCTGATAGACACAATATTAAGGGGTATTGTGTTTTTATTAACGATTTTTCAGATCCTATTTGCTTTCACATGCACATGAATACAGATCACTATTCAAAGCTTAAATTTAGAGGTGCTTCTATGTATGACAGATTACTTGGGGGGGGGGGGGAGGTTGAGAAATAGTGAATGCATCTGCAAGACACGAGACAGACCTGCTATGGAACCCTAAGGTAGTCAGCTGCCAATCAAAATCATTAGCTCATATGAATCTCTTTAGAAATTAATTGTTAAAATATACTCTTGGAACATCTACAAGGTAGATTTTCTTTTTTAAAAACAGAATTGTATGTAGGGCAGAAGGACCATTACACAATATTAAAATGTCAGAGGTTTAAGCTTGTGTTGGTTTAGTCATAAGTTACCAACAACCACTGATGGCAGACATAAAGCCTCCCTTAAATTATTAAGCATAAAACAGCAGACTGTAATATTTTGCTAAACTGAAGTACAGACACAGACAAAGATGTCATTTCAATATTTGAAACCAGCAAGTTTAATTTAAAATAAGAGCAAACCAATAAGCTCAGAAAATAGCAATGTGTGAGAGGAAAATTACACTGCTAGAGAAAAAAGTGGAAAGACTTAAGAAATTTATAAAAGTAATCTCCAAGTGGAAATTAGAAATCAACCCCTAGAAACAGAATAACACAAAAGAAATATTACTGTCCACTTTCTAAATCAATATAACACTGCTACACGACAGAATTACCATGGTAACTCAAGTAAAAAGAATAAAGCAATTCTTATTATTTCAAAATAAAATCACAGCCTGAAGCCCAGCTTTTATTACAACTGCTGATAGATCGCTGGCTTGTATTTATCTGAAATATTGCTTTTCAATCAGTTATTTTATGAATGTACAAATTTCACTGAGCAGCCAACTTAAAGAGTGCATGTTAAAAAAAAAGAAAAAAAAAGGCAAGCCAATGAAATCGATTAAACCTGAACATAAACATTTTTAAAGGGGCAGTTCTGTTACATTTTCTACTTAATCCAAATTAGAGAGAGAGATGTAGGAACAAAGAAAGGGGCGGGGGGAGGGGGGAATTAAAGCTTCTTCAGTCTGACCTCTAAATTCGTGCACATGGATTCTTAGGTCTTCCAAAAAAAAAAAAAAAACAAACCACGCACATCCCAAGTATTCTAGCAGTCACACAAGGACACCATTTCTGTACATGAGAAAGGCTATACATCTATTCTCTTGTGATCAGAGTACAAGAAAACATTGACTAAACAAAAAGTTACTCAAGAATGTTTTGACTTGCCCTGCTGGATACTTTAGAGATTTAAACTCCTGTTTGTACAGTGTGGGAAATGCATCAAGGCTAGGACACTAGTCTGCATTAGACATTGAGACCATTCTAAAAGCAGAGCTCAGATAAAGTTCCCTCACACCTTCAAAGCTGGTGTTCCTTGTGCTAATGTGCTTAAAAGGTGGCAAGCCAGCAGGTTACTTTCTGCTCCCCTTCCCCTCAGATGTTCAAAAGAACATCGATCAGGAACTGAAAGCAACACTTCTCTTAAAAATAGCAATGCTTCCTACCACCCCCTGCCATTCTTCAGGGGAATAAACCTTTCAGGCTTGTTGAATATGCAGAAGTTTTAACTAGGGCAGGTGCAATGATGGCAGCAACCCTGCAAGTTTCACTTTGACAACCACTGCCTAAAAAAATTAGGCCCCAGCTATAAAGCAGCACCAGCTACTGCAGGATACCACATTATAACCATGTCAAGATATTTTTGTGGACCATGTATGAAAGAAGTGTTTTGGAATTTGGCATTTCCATGCATGGAAGAAAAATGTGTTCTAGAAGTGTTTTCTCTCTCTCTCTTTTTTTTTTTTAAAAAGCCTTCAGAGTGGTGGCTATGGGGCAAGTCATTAAATGAATCTAACTGTTGTGATGCCCAGAAGCAGATTAGCCTAGTGGTAACCTAAGCACACAGGACAACGCTGTAACTCTGTGGTCAACTCAGCAAGAAGATGTACCACCCCAGCAAGAGACTAGGAAAGGAGTATTACTAATAATAAAGTGGCTTCCAGCCTTGTCATGGACCAGCAGACCTAACTAATGTCTTCTGCACCTGGTCAGGGGAGTCAAGGCTATTCAAATTCTTCCTCCTCACTTACCACACCCCATCTATTTTGCTCACAATAGCGAACAAAGAGGCCCACAGCCTCTGTTCTCCCTCACCATGACTGAAGTGACGATCTGAGCAGCTCCCACTCACCTGAGGAGTAGCCAGAGACCTCTAGACTACCCAACTAGGGTACTTGAATTCCACTTTTTGAAGCCTCTCTGCTATCTCTGGTTTAGGTACATCATAGAATCATAAGAAAGTAGGACTGGAAGGGACCTCACAAGGTCATCTAGTCAATTTCCTTGCTCAAGGTAAGATCATCTCTGACTAAACAATCCCAGCCATACATCTGTAACCTGCTTTTGAAAGTTTCCACAGATAGTGATTCCACAACTTCTCAAGGAGAGGTACACTGTACTGTAGAGTATGGTACAGACGCTGGATGTGCTGTAAGAGTACTGAGAGTGCCTCTATAAAAGATTCAGTCTATCACAATTGGATTTTAAAAGACAGATGGTTATAATGTGTCACTACATTGTGCCTTCATTTCACCATCTGCAAAATGGGTCTAATAAACCAGTGTATTTTGGAAGGAATTCCTTTACGTTCCTAGAGGTCTTGCCAACAGAGTGACAAAAGTGTGTCTTCAAGACAAATACTAAAATGAATCTTAAGTCACATGGAGGCTGTCTTTTGTATTAAATGTTTATTTGTGGAAATGATGCAGTAAGAACATCCTCTCAAGTCAAGTGGCTTACTAGTACTGTGATACAAAAGTAACATTACTCCCATTAAAGCAGATCAAGAACTGCAGTAGTATTTAGGTCTGTCCAAAGATGCATGCTGTGCTGTTGTGTCCTAAGAGTCCCTATAAAAATTCAGTCTACTACAATGTTTTTAAAAGGAAGATAGAAACAATAGAGCCTTAATTTTCACATGGACTGCTTGGAGGTCCTACTATATACTCAAATATATGGTATCTATTTGTATTTAGAACACTTTTTCTAGAGTCTTTAAAGCAGCTGAGGTCTCAAGCATACACCAATTAGAGAAAGGGCAGGAGACAGAGGAGAGAAAAAAAGTCCTGTCTGTCTGACACACTGAAATAGGACACTCTAAACTGCACTTAGTGTTCCTTTAAATGAAAAATGGCTAAAGTAGTAGGTTGCAGAGAAAGAGACGCTAAGTAGAGATAGTTAGAGTTTTTATTCAAATAAAGTCTTGCCCCAGGAGATGGAAGGAGAAGCTTGAAATATGGAGATTTAGATTTACATGCATTAAAAGCATCAGTGTGACACTTTTTGTTGAAGAAAAAATCCAACCTTCGTTGTTATACATGACAAAACAGCAACCAAATGTTTGCTTTGATCCCAGCGCATAAAGGGTGAAGCTTTTAGGCAAGGAGCGGCAGGTGATCTCAGCTCTTCTGCAAGTCCTAATGCTCCTAAAAGCCACTCTTCCAGTTTCTGTAATTGGGCATCAGTAGTTAATGTAGTATTGACTGCATTACATGCTCCTGTGCATCCTCTCACTAATGCCAATTGCATCACCTTGTACATTTACCATATTGCTTAGCCAATAGCTGTTAAAAGCAATCCAAATCATGAATCATATAGGAAACTTTTAGCAAGACACGACATCCAAAGGAGACAATTTACAGTTGAGTTAATCTGGGTACATTAGTGAGACATGGATTCAGGAAGACAGACCAATTTATGTTACTTTAGTTTTACCCTTTATTGGTTTGTATAGGCAAATGAATGGAAGGGCACAGAGTAAAAACAGATATAAAGAGAGTTCTTTTCAAAACAGAGCTGCATTCTGTGCAGACAGGTCAAAGGGTTTGAGACTGATGCCTACTACAGCCTTTCATATCCATAACAAGGTACTTAGAGAAATCATTTTCCATAAAGGAGGATAAAAACGAATATATAATGGATTCTATAATAATAAATAACGTTAAGTATCCCTAACTATAAACATATTAGGTAGGACGGAGATGCCAGGATTATCCGAGACATGTATGGCACCATCCATCCTTGAAGTTCCTTTCAAACATCTTCAGAACAACAACAGGATAACGAAGCTCACAGAGTAGTTGATCTTTGTTTATTCGTAGAAACTCTTCGAGGTAGAGAACATAACTCCACACTGGCTAGACACTATATGAACCTACTTGAGCAGACACAGGGCCCCCTTTCAGAAGCTGCTTTAACATAAAGTCAGCAAAGATGACTTTATTGATGATGGGATTTTTAGGGGGGGAGGGGTGATTTTCAGTTTTGGGGACTTTACCCACCACAACTGAATGAAACTGGATACTACAAGAATAATGACTACAATAGCTGATCCACACTAACTAAAAGGTAGAACCAGCCTAGAAATAAAACAGGTAACAGGTGACATGGATATGAAAGAACACTCTCTCACTAGGTGTTTGTCAAGAACAAACAGTGAATTGTAGTGACGTACCTCAAGCTTTAGTAGTGCCACTCTGCTCTTCTGCCCAAGCTTCATAATGACAGAACAAGTTCAGGCTGGATAGAGGGGTGACGCTGAAATATGAGGTGCACTCTCTAGTGCAAGGCATCAATAATTTGCAAGTTGGGGAACAAATGGAGAACTGAATACCTGTCTGAAGTATTACAAGCGGAAAACAAATTGCACGTTTTACATAATCCAGAATGCTTGGTTCTCTAAGCACTGTTTCACAGCTCCCCTTTGAAAAGGTTGCACACACAAGGAAAGTGCCAAAACAAAACATTTTCACTAGCTGATCAATTTAAACAGCTGTGGTAAAGCTGCAGTCACTGGCACCATCATTAACAATTTAAAGCATGGCTGCTTTTGTCTTCCTTCCCAGTTACATTCTCATTATGCTTTTTTTTATTTATTAGAAATACAGTCCTCCAGAATACATTTCTATATCTCAGACCCATAATAAACCAACTAGGAACATCCCTGGCTTTGCCCCAAGTGGATGTTTACATGGGGAGGTGCATACTTGTTAAATTTTGAACCAGATTCTCCTCATTCACTCATACATATGCATGAATCTTACACTTTTCTCTTTTAGGAACAGAGCATAATTGTTGAAGCCCACAACTACCTAGCATTCCCAGAGACATCTTTCCAAGTTTGATCAGCAAGATTACAACTCTAAATACCAAAAGAATTCACCAGTGATCATTCAAATAAAATTTGTTCAACAGTATCTATGAGCTGCATAATGTGCATTTGTACAAAGAAATTTATTTGCAAAATATATTCAACAACAAGATAAAAACCTTGTGCTTGCTTATATATTTGTGGAAGTGATACCCAACGCCAGTCTTGAAAACTTTTTGTGGACCTGGGAGTTAGGCAGGAAAGCGACTCACACACATTAACAGTCAGTAGAGCATTCACAAGCCACAAATAGGTCAAACTGTAAGTCTACTTTGTGGAAAAGTGTTATAGATCTCCCCTTTCCCCCTCAAGTTAATAGTGAATAGGTGCTACATTTACTGAATAAAAATCACTTCCTATGCACAGTTCACCACACTGGAAATGGGGTGACAATTTTTATGCCATCTAAAACAACATTTCTGTGTTCTAAATGACCACAGTTCTGTAGTTTTAAAAACATACAGACCCGTTAGAGTTTTACTGTTCGGCAGTTTGCAATATCTGTAGCGTATTCTCTCCTTTTACCCCACCATGCTTAATGCCATTATTATGATTTGAATTGATTTAAAATAAAATATCTTATTTGCCATAAACTTTCATAGACTTTACCAAAGATAAAATGCTTTAAAGGTGCACTCAGTACTAGTGCTAAAAGAGTACTTATTCTTTAGTAGCACTTTGATAGTTTTCCAATGAAAGCCTAACTTTGCTGTAAGCCTAATTATTTGGCCTAGGTTAAACAAAACTTTGAACAGGAAATTCACATTTACAAATAGTGCACAACTGTCTCTAATGTCTCTAAACCTGAAAAACCTAAAAAAGCTTCCAAATGAAATCAATTAATCCGCCAACCATGATAAATTTCTTAACCATTTAAGAAACATATTTCAGACTCTTCTGTGACCCTTTATCGCCAGACCTAATGGATTACTTTATTAATAATGCACTGCTCTTAAAAGGAATTTTTTTTGAAGATTCTACACTGTAAGAAGAGTCTCTTAAGAGTGGCTACAGCAAACAGATTGATATTTTATTATCTTTCACAAAAACATAAAAATTGAATACTAACCTAGAAGAAGATAAATTCTGTTGCCCTTCCTGTGTATCCAGCATAATTGTATTGTGTTCAAAGCACAATTAAAGCTAAATAACTTCCAAGATTCAGTCTTTCATCTTCTGTCCCACCCCCAAAGCTGAAGAACTGTTTCCAGCTTGTTTTAAACAAATAATATGCCTTGAAAACAATGGTTCCATAGGTCCCAAGAGCACCTAGAAATGACAAATAACAAAGGTTTGAAAAGAAGCCTTGCTACTGTTTTTTAATAACCTATTGCAGCAGACAATAGTGACCCTGATTGCATGGCAGGAGTGTAGCTATAAAACATAATTTGCTGCTATCAGAAGTCTAAACTTCTCTATTTCCATTATGGAAGTAGTTGCCCATCCATGAGTTGGGAGAATGGTTCTCAATGTTTACACGGAACTCGAACCAGACTTAACTCTTCTTGCATTCATTAAATAAAGTGGAGATCATTTTAAAACCAATTTGTCAACTGTCATCTGATGCCGAGTTTGCCAATTCCTATGGAAGGAAGTACTCCTAGAACAGGCTATACTAGGTTATCCTACCCTGTAAAATTTGGGCAAAATCTGATCTTTTCAGTGCCTACTGGAATCACACCTTGTACAAATTTATCCATCGAGTCACGCTCTACTCTCACCAGATACTTGCTTTCTTGTCTTCAGCTCCCAGCAGCGCTACAAGTTTTTATTTATACTTAGTTATTCCTGTGCATTTCTGTTCATGCTACTTCTGTGCTTCTAACTGTACCCAGTTTCACACACACTCATCAAGATTGTGATCATTTCCTTTCAGGATTCCAAACGAGACCCACTGCAATTAAAATTTAGACTGCAGGAAGCATGACTGGCCCTCCCCATAACTATACATGCAATTCCATCAACAATGGAAATATCAGTCCTTCACCACCAGGAGATCCAGAATGTTTTTACCCTTGGAATAAAGGTGATTTCTAGGAGGATTTGATGTTGGGGGGGAGGGGTGGACACAGGAAGCCAGAGAGTGATGAGCCCGAGGGAAGGTTCTAGATAGAAAGGAAGAAAGCAAGTAAGCATGCGCAACTAGCAACTTTAGGAATTTAATATTAGATAAATCAGGAAGACAGTGAAATTCTACATGCCATGTTAGCAGAAAGAGACTCTGCTGTTTTCACTTGACACTCATTTCCCGCATCCCTCCTTGTCTGGTCCTTCAGTAAACCTGTCTGGGAAGTTTGCCATTTCCTTTTTTAGTATCATCAGCAATATATGGAACACTTTTTTCCCCTCTGATGACACTATTTCCTATTAAGCTTGTATGCGATCTATAGCTACCTTGATATTGTCCTTACAGACATCCATAGATTTTATAGACATTAGGACTGAAAGGGACCTCGGAAGTTTATCGAGGCCAGCCCCTCGCCCAAAGGGCAGGAAGTCAGCTGGGGTCACAGGATCCCAGCAAGATAAACATCCAGTTTTCTCTTGAAGGTGTTCAATGGCAGGCTATTCCAGACCTTAGAGGCTTGGACAGTGAAGAAATTCTTCCTTATGTCCAGCCTGAAATGGTCTCGCAGTAGTTTATGACCGTTTGACCCCGTCATCCCTTGGGGCGCTCTGGTGAACAAATGTTCCCCCAGATACTGGTGGTCACCCTGATAAACTTGTAGGTGGACATCAGATCACCCCCAAGCCTGAGCTTTTCCAGAACCCCATAGCTCTCAGCCTCTTGTCGTAAGGTCTGTTTTCCTGACCTACGATCATGCACGTGGCTGTTCCCTGGACTCTCATGCATATAACAGTACTGTCCTGTGTGGACTGCCATGACCTGATCCTGTTCCAAATGTGCAGCACTTCATACATTCATTTATAAAATGAATCCATGGCCCTATTCTCCTGGCTGGAGTCCTACATCACCAGTTATTCTTTTCATAGGGTCTGCAGAAAGGAGGTGGAAGATGCACCTTTATTCATAGCATCATAGTGGGGCCCCTACAGGATAGGCTTGGCAATCTGGTGATTGCGGCAACCAAAAAAAGCTGACCTCTTTAACAAAGTCAGAACATCTTGCTATTAGATAAAGTTTTAAAAAGTTTGTGTGGCCCTATTTCACCATAGGGTGAAATATTTTGATGCCCAACCAAGAGGTTAATTCTCCTTATGCTTTCCTCCTAACATATGTGAATACTGTTGGATTATCAACTGATGCTTCAACACACTGAGGCAATCAAGACACCCAGTTCCACTTGTTAAATATTTTAAGAGTATCCAGATTAAACTACTCCTACAGGTACAGCCATGGTGCATAGACATCAAACCTGGTTTGGTTTTTTGTTGCTTCTATGTTGTCCCCTTATTTAAAAAAAAAAAACAAAAAAAACCCCCGAAACTCCTGTTAACCGCTTACTTCAAATCTAGTTTCAGATACTGTAACATTCGCTGCCACGCTAGTAACCCCCCCTCCAATCAAAACATCGGGGTGAGGAGGTTGCCATTCTTGAACTATCAAGCCCTTGCTCATTGATTGGTCTGTCATAAAGGTCCATATACTAGAAAAGGAAATGTAAATGCAAGGTGGGAGACCTAATTTCCTCTATTTAACTTATTCAACTCCTATTTTTAATGTGTGGTACCCATAGTTTTATGCTGTTGGGTACTGGCACTAGGATTAAATGTGTTCTGACAACTGCTTTCATACATGTAAAAAAAAGTGTGATTAACATATTCTTTAATATTTGATTTCAACACACTGTCTGGTTACTATAACACATTATGCAAAAGGAAACTTTTTTCCCCCCGCATGACTTTCATGGTTTCTCTTAGTGCATTTCATGCCACAAATGCCGATTACTAAGCTGTTCCTTATTATTAGCAAAGATCATAGCAAGGATAAGCTGCAACATATTCCTAATTATTATTATTATGCAGATTCTTCTTTTTTCTTGCATTAAGCATTACTTGCACATAACTTTAAAGTTTGATCCCTACATAACCCATTACCAGTTTTACGCAGGTAATAGCACTCCCCCAAACACAAAGAATTAATTTGGGCTATGTTGCATGCTATACCGTCATTGTATACTAGATTTCTGAGTACAAAGTGTGAACTGAAAAAGGAAGATAACAAGATGTGGGAGAAGCTTCTTTTGTTTAGAAGAAAAAAAAATTTAAAAAACCTGAAAAAGCAGCACACCACGTGTGGTCCAATAAAAAAAAAAAAAACCCACAAAAAAAGCCAGCCAGCCAAACACATCTTATTCATAGGAAGGTTACAAGAGGAGCCTTATACCTCTAATAAAGTAAACTCAACTTTACTTTAGTAAATTTAACTTAAGACTGCCAAAAAAAATAACTGAGCACCTTTGAGCACTGAGCTGCTTCAAATCCTTTGAAATCCAGTCAGCTTAAATTTGTTTTTTCTAGCATAAGCAATACTCAACCACTTAGTCCCAGCCATCTGCAAGGCTGATCCAGAAGATGTCTAACAGATGCTTCGGACCTACTTCATTTTAAGTTCTAATATGGTTACAAGAAAACTGATGAGAATCAATACAAAACTGGAATTTCTAGTTTAAAGTATCAGGATTCCAACTTAACTATTACAGTATTGCTAAGAATGCACATGTATGTTACACCTGTAACAAGTGACATCATGATTTTTCTATTGAGACAAGATTTTATGAATGTTCATAAAACACAGAAGAATCAGACAAAGCTTGGTGAGGGGTTCTGTGTGCGTGTAAAGCAGCAGAAAAATCCTGGTGAAAAATTCCACACACATTTTATCCACTACACCAAGCATGTCAAGCTGAGGTTGGAGTGCTTGCATGCCACTCCATAAATAAGTCTAAGTAGCTTGGTGCTTCCAAACAGGCTGAAGTGAACTGATCATGTAAAATAAATTATACTGAGTGATGGCAGTCCTCCAAATACATGAGAAAAGGCAATGCAAACAAAGCTGAAGCTAAAAATGCAGACCATAATTTTAGATATTGTTTTCAATGTTGAAAGACTTCATCATGACAATTACCCAACCATCTGGTTCAAAGTCACCAAGAGGCTGGTTTTTTTGCTTTTTTTTAAATATTAAAAAACCCCTTTCCCTCTTCTAGGTGTTTCCCAGTAGAATAACTTCATTTTGACACCAGAAGCTAGACACTGGGGGTGACAGGGAATCATCCCCTTTCAGCTTATTTGAATTAGTTGGGTTCCTCTATTATTAGTGTTACATGATTAACTTCAATTTTGACAGGAAAAAAATAAGTCATTTTGAATTACAAATGGTATGAGTTTCAAAAAAAGAAAAAAAAAAAAAAAAAGAATTTTTTAATATAAACATTTTTTTTTTTTGAGCACAACACATGTAACACACCCAAGTAATAAAAAAATGCTGCCAAAGTGTTAAACAACATAGGGTTCCACATAGAACAGAGAAAACCTGAATGGCTCTCTCTGTCCATAGACATGAAGAAATTCAGCGCTTCTCTGCCTCCAAATGACAGCTGCCTGTGTCCAACTTTCCAGCTGTTCAAGACCTGTCCACATAGATTAACATGCTAAAAGCTATCAGAATGTACACTACCTAGCAGCAGATAGTAGTGGAGAGAACAATGAAGTTACCCATTTATAAAGTGAGTAAGAGAGAAAAATGGAGTGAGTTTGGGGTTTTGAAAGTCAAATATGGACTTCGTTGGTATCTGTTCAATTAAAACACATAAGTACCTCGGAAATGCTGTTAGCAGCAGTGAAACTTGTAGGGAAGTCTGATAGAATAAAGGGAAAGCTTAAGAAGCATTCCACCATGCTTTCAAGGTACAAACTATTACATCTTAGATTCAAAGTGCTTGTTCTATGTATTGCATGAAATGCGCGTCTAAATACAAGTTCTCCTTTTTGCAGGCACATCAGGTCCTTCATAAAAGAACTGAGGTTGCACAAGACAAGACCTGCCAGACAACATTATCTTGTCTGAAAACTTGTGATCAAACTTACCACAGTCTTCCTAGAAACTACCACTCACAGAGCAGTTCTGTCATCTGGCCAAGAGCAAGTGGCATTCAGATGAGGATGACCAGAGTCTCTCTACCTTGTTCTAATTACCAAGAGACTGCCTTAATATGATCTAGGACTCTAGAATTGTCACACCAATTCCTTTTCTTTTATGAAGGACCAGTTATAGCTTAAAAAAAAAAAAAAAGCACACACTAGGTCCTAAACTTAGTCAAGCTCCCCCTTCAGCTTCTTCCATTAGAATTCCCTCCCTACTGAATCACACTCTCCCACTTCAAGAGAGGAGTAAATTCTCACAATAAGCCAATGCTTCCTTGCCAGAGCAGTTTAGCAGGCCTATTAGCTTATTGTCATTATGTTTATAGCTACGAAGAAGAGCAGTAAATGGGAGATATTAAACACGTAAATTAAAAAGACCCAGATGGCATGCAGTGGGAAGAGAAGTCTCCAAATTAGATTTGCAAAGCTACCAAAACAAACGGGCAGAAATGGACCACAAAGAAGAACTGTTTTGTCATTCACAGAGAAGACGAATCCAAATGAAGTTAATATATGTATACATATCAGCTCATTCCATGTCCTTCAACAAACAGAGAACCCTGAAGTAAGCCCTTCCAGGCCAATTCACTTTTCAGTTTTCGGGGGGAGGGGGGACAAAAATAAAAAGCAAGTACACTATTATAAGCAAAGGAGAAAACATTAAAAGACTGAAGGCAGAGCACTCAAGATGCACATACAGACCAGGACTATTTGTTTTCATGTAAGGAACATACAGAACACCCCATATACAGGCTTAAGCAATCTCAGCACACCTACCGTCCTCCTTGTCCAGCACCATCATCTCAGGGATCAAGAAGAGTCTGGGGGTAGATGCTTCTTTGCCAGCAGGCTCCACTCAGAAGAGACAAGAACTAGTCTCTGGGAACACAGATGAGCTATAGTACAGCTGATCGTTCTTCAGCAGTGAGTGAGCTCTAATTACCCAGTTGTCCAGCTTTTAACCTAGATTGCACTCAGTTAGAATTACATTCAGAAATGAAGCACTTTGCAGATACAAAAGCAGTCTCACCTACTTTTGTACCTCAGAATTGCAAGGAACTAAAACTGCAATTTAGAAAAAAAGGGAGATCAGAGCTGTTTCTTTGGTTCTCACCTTCTAAATGGCTCAATTTGCACAGTATAATCTGTTTTAATGTAATTGCATTTGATAGCTCATAACCCTGGCTGTTGCAACTACACAGCTTTCAACCTTATAAAGTGTTTTCCCCTTGGATTTAAGCTGATTCTAAATCTAAAATTATATTCAGAGAGGGTAAAATATCTAAGCCTGACTACTGCTGCCACTGTCTCTCAATTTGTGAGCTTTGCACATTTGCTACTGAATAAATGCACATATTTCCCAGGGACCCCTTCTTATTCTCCTGTCAGGGTTGAATGGTGATTTTAAGTCTTCTCAGCTCAGCAGCACCACCTGCAGCACAGCCTCTGTAAATTGAGGTTTGATTGCTACTGAATTATTTTGAGCATTTCAAATATTACTAACTTTGCCTCTGTTCAGTCCTGTTCATGGTTTGTGGGCTACTTTCATTTATGAATATACTCAGTAGTAACAAATTCCATCTTTAGTCTTTATGGACTGCAATTGACCAATGTTCTCTTTTTGCCTATGCATTTTATTTCTCCAAAGCATGATCACTTTACCCAATATGCTTACTTAAAACCGGAGGGGGTCACTTGAAAATGGCTAGTAGGTTTCAATATGTCAAAGAATCACTCCCTTGCTAAAGTTCTCTGTGTAAAATTCGAAGGGCACAGCCTTGGCACATTGTCTTCTACAATTATTAACCGTTTCACAGACATGTCATAGCGTACAACTCAATTTAACATTTTTGGTGCTCATTTCAACCTTATTTTAGTACGCTCACTTAAAGCTTCAAAATACAACTTGCAAAATTCAACACTGAATGCACTTCACTTTCAGCAATCCATATATTATTGACTTCTACAAGCCAAATACAACGGTAGCCCATACCTACTGCTCTACCTGTTCACATACACCATTGTGCCAGTTAATTCTACTAATGCCACATTATTAGAAGATATGATCTGCTATTCTTACTTGCACAAGTAGACCATTACTCTCAATTCTGTCCGTAAATGTTCCAGGATCAGGTCCTTTAATGCTCTGCAGGATCAGGTCCTTTAATGCTGAGCTAAACAGCATTTCAGCTGTGTCCATTTTTTTTAATCCAAGAAAACATTTTATTCTCATTTTAATGATACTTTTCCTTTCCCTTTACAACTGATACAACAGCACTCTTTAAAAGCATGATAGCAAGCTCAAGTTATATATCCTTAATACCTATTTTTAATTAGATTCCTTATCCTCAGCTCAAATGGCTTTTCCCTCCCCCTTCATTTTGAACACTTAATCCTAACAGTCCTTGAACATATTTGATGTTAAATGCATCATCATTTTGCATAGAGTCATTTCATCCAGCACTTAAAACTACTATTCTTTTTCCTGTAATATTAGTTTGCAAGAGCCAAAATTATACCATAGGGTAAGAGTGCAACAGCTATAAGTGATTATTTAACTAAGTTAAAAAGGAACAGGAACTGTAACACCAAGACGAGAAAGCTAGTGCCCAAAAGTTCCGATTCAAAATTGCTTAGCACAGAAGTAGGATTTTCTAAACTATAATATTTTAGACTGACTTTTTAATGAATTGTAAGTTTTGTTTTGTGTACTCTCACTCTGCTCATACCTCCGCAGCTTGTTTTGGGGCAGTTTTATCTTTCAAAGAGAAAGGATTTAAAATATTTTTATTCATAATTAAAAGTAATGTAGATTCTCAACTTTGCTATAATTGTTGACTTTTGTAGTAATTGCACATGCACACTGACTGACATAATGCACCTGCCTAAAATTTTGTGCAATAATACGCAGCACTGAGCTGGTATGCGTTTTATCCCTACATTGCTTCCACATGCCACATAAGTTTGTACCAGCAATAACCCAAATGATGTTTTTCCTTGAACTTCTTTCATTCACTTCACTTATTTCAAACTCCAGTGGAAAATTTTTTTTTCCAACCCTTAACCTACTTGAAAGAACAATTAACAGAAATCAGCCGTGACTAAGATGGTATTTTGGCATTGGTCACAATATCCGAGGGCAGCTCATTGATTCCGACTGCAGAGAACAGATGGTTAAAAACATTAAATCAGCATTTATATTATTTGAGGAATACCTATAATTGCCCCATTATTTATAAAGTATATCAGACACTGGGCTGGTTAGTTTGTCTTAGGCAAAAGAAATGACATAGATATAGTGGGCCAAATTCAACACTGATTTACACCCTGGAGTTGTACAGGAGCAAGTCCTTAAATAATTCTTTTTTAATGAAAGCTTTTAAAGGGTGTTTTGGGAAGACATGCACATACGTTTCCATCTTAAAACGGTATCTTCTGATATCACATTATGTTATATCAGTCAAGTTATACCGTGTCACTTCAGACATATGAAATAATGCTACCTCACTGACATAACTTGACATAGTGCCACAAACTATCAAGTCAGGGAGCTGACAATTTTTTTAGCCTCAGCCTTTGCCCACAATGATATAGTTATTGTTGAGAACTTAAGAAAGCAATACTGCGTTTCAGTTGCTTCTATCAAAAGCAAGAAATATTTGCCAAGGAAAGTTTCTTCTTACAAGGCAGCAAGCCGATTATTAGACTGCGTGTGGTGGCAGTGTCATGCTAGGGCTACCATGCTGCCCCGGAGCCATGATTGCTACATGTACCCTGAGGCTGGGAGAGCAGTCTCTACCAAGACCGCAACGCAGCTTGACAACTAGCTCTCAGGGATGCAAAAGCTCGGAGCACATTACAAACTCTACTTCAGAGAACGCCACTCTTGCTTTCTGTGTGATACCCCAATACCATTAGAGAAACGACAGACTCCCCAAATGCCAGCTTTCCATTTGGCAGTGCACAGCATTTTACTGAGCTACGGCAGTGCCCTCTTCTATAAACTTTTTTATTTTTAAACATTTAAAAAAAAAATAAACTGGAAAAAAGAAAAGCATTTTACATCCATTGTCGTCAACGCTAGGATTTTTAGGAACTAAAAACTAGGCCCGTTCTTTTCAAATGCAGGCTTTCAGCTTGATATGGAAAGGAACTGGTATGGCTAAGCGAAAGCCTCCATTTTAGTCGCGTTTGTAACCCAGGCAGATCCAGCGTCTCTTCTAACATTCATATTTAAGCAGACAACTGGAGCCCATGAGTTGGGCAGAAAGAAGGAAAGAACGGCTCAAGTGTAATATAACCATCTCCTCAAATAGTTACCTCTTAATCTCACTTTCTCTCCCCAATTTCTAACATCCTTAATAGGTGCAATTTCTCCTCTAGCATAAGTACCCTGTCAACAGTTTTGAAGATTCCTAGGCATTACTTCAGTTTGTTACTCTGATCTCGACATCCCTCTCTCATCAGGGGGTTGTTTCTTACTTCTCTTCTTTTTAAGTGCATCCCATTCTAATTTCCTCTTTACCTCCGCTCCCATCCCCATTATTTCCTTTCATATAGCCATTCATGAGATCTCCTGGAAGGAGGGCTGTTGAGAACTGTCTGGATAATCAATGGTTCTAGTTTCACTCCCTTATGCCATCATCATGCCAGCCCCCAGCTCCTCAGGCTTAATGAGTACGTCTGCAAGACTTGAAAGAACCCAAATATCCCCATTAGGAGACCCTCTTTAGATCTCGGTCTTTCCTCACAGCTCACCTGCTTCCCTCACTTCTGCTGTGGAAGCAGTATCCTGCTGTTCCCATCAATCAGATTTAAATCAGATAGGGGCTAGCAGGCACCCTGTGACAAGAAGTCAAGGGGATTAAGACGTCACCTGGTTTATTATTATGAAAGGGTGATAATGGTACAAGGGGGGGAAGCAACCCGTTTTCTTTACGGGAAGAAAAAATGGGCACTGCAACACTTGGGGAGTCTGAGGAAGTTTTGAGGGAGGCAGGTGGACAGGCAACCCCCATCCTGCCCGAGCACAGCCTTCTATGATTTAACCCTTTGCATGGGGCGGGGGGGGGTGAAAGGAAGGGGCTCCTCAGTGAGGCCGTCTCCTTCCCCTGGCCGGGAGCCTGGTGCCTCGGGCGGCTCCGACAGAGGGAAGACCGCCACTGAAGACAGCGAGCGGCGCCCTCCCCTCCGCCGTGCTCGCGACTCAACGCCGGCCGCAGGCGGAGCGCGGGGGACAGGGCTGGCGCCGGGGGCTGCGGCCAAGCAGGCGCCCCCCTCACAGCGGGCGCGGCCTCCCCGCCCAGCGCCTACAGGGAGCGGGAGCGTGTGCGGGGCAGAGGTCCCCGCGCCCCCGGCAATGCCGCCAGCCCCGCAGCAGCCCCGGCCCGCGCCCCCCTCCCGCGCCGCTCAGGGAAGTTGCGAGCGGAGCCCGCCAAGGCCGGGGCAGCTTCATCCGCCGCCCCCCGTTTGCAGCTCCTCTACCCCGGCCCGCGCGATCACGCGGGAGTAGGTGGTGGGAAAGCCTCCCCCCACCCACACACATGAAGCTTTGATTTACAAGCAGGGGCCGTGGGACGTGCAAACTGCGCACACGTGCGGATGGACACACGTGCACACACGCGCCTGCATGCCCTGTACATACATGCGCAAGCACATACGGGCAAGCATGCGCATCCGCACACGGACACACGTGTGCGGACACGTGCACACGGATATACACGCACACACGTGCGCGCGCGTCCCGTACATACACGCGCATCCCGAGACACACGGGCATACGGACAGACACGCGCGCACGTCTTGCACATACACGGGCATCCAGAGACGCACCTACGTACGGACAGCCACCCACACGTGTGCACACGGACAGACATGTGCACACACGTGCGTGCCTGCCCTGTACATACGCGGGCACCCGGACACGCCTGTGCATACGGACATCCATACACATCCACTCGCACGCACGCACCCACACGGACAGGCATGCACACGTGTGCGCGCCTGTCTTGTACATACATGGGCAGGCGGACATCCACACGCATGTCCCGCACATCCACACAAGTACATACATGCATGCGTACAGCCGTGCGCATCCACACACACGCGCGCGCAGATGCACCCTCCGTCTCCCCCAGCCACCCTCTCCCATTGAGCAAGTAAATTCCCCCCCTCCCCCCCGCTTCATGCAGCACTTGAGGGAAGCTCCTCAAGGAGGGGAGGGGGAGCCCCGCACCGTGGGACGAGCCCGGCAGGTGACGGGCAGCCCGCGATGCGGAGCGGCGGTGCCACGCGGGAGCCGGGCCGCGAGGCTGCGCCCGATGCCTGTGCCCCGCGCACACGCACGCACACGCAGGGACACGGAGCAGGCGCCCGCGGCCGCCGGGCCGGGCCGGCCGCACAGCAGCGCCAGCGCGCCCGGGCACGACCGCCGCCGCCCCCGCCACCTACCGTCCTCCTTGTCCAGCACCATTGTCCCGGGGATCGAGGGCAGCAGCTGCCTCCTCCGCTGCCGCTCCGTGTCTCCCCCCACTCCGCAGCCGCCGCCGCCGCTCCTCGGCTCCGGGGGAGGGGAAGGGGAAGGAGCACCGGAGTGTTTGCAAAGCGCTGCCGAGCGAAAAAGGCACCCGGATCGTCCTCCCGCTCGCTCTTTTCCTCTTCCCCCCCCACCCCCCCGCCCCAGCCAGCTACAGTTGCACGACTTTTAACCTAGATTGCGCGGAGCTAGAATTACATTCGGCACCATAAAGCTTGCCTAGTACCAACGCGGTCGTCCCCCCCGCCCCGCAACTCAAACGCCAGTTTGGAGATGAGAAAAAAATGGGGGGGGGGAGAAAAAAAAAAAGAAGGTTAAGGGAGACAAAATAAGAACCCCCCGGGCTGGCTCCCCAGCACTCTGTCCTTCCTCAGCCTGCACCGCCAAAAATAATAATACTAATAACAGTAATAATAATAATAAAAAAATAAAACGTCCTAATATAATTGCAATAGGATAGCTCGCAATCCCCCCTCTCGCTGTTGCTACTGCAGAGCTTTCCAGGTTTCTAAAGTGCTTTTCTCTTGATTTCACTCTAAATCTAAAATTATATTCAAAGGCTGGGGGGAGGAAAGATGTGAACCTATCACTGAAAGCAAAAGCACTTGCTGCCTGCCTCTCTCGCTCTCTCAATTTATGTGCTTTGCACTCTCTCCTGCTGCTGAATAAATGCACACATTTCCCAGGGACCCTCAGATTCCCCTGTTAATTAAATCAATTCATTATGCTCAGATCTGATTAGCAGCCCCTTCCCCCCCTCTTTGAATCAATTATTCAATACACAAACATAATTGCCTGTGCCAGAGGTGTCTAAGTATTAGCTTATTTAACTCCAAGGACACTAATTACCCCTAGGGCAAGGGAACTTTTCTCATTAATTCTGACAAAACACAAAAGCACAGTTAAAGTGTGTGTGTATATACGTGTGTGAGAGAGAAAATGGGGGAGTGTATAGGCAAGGAAAGGAGGCATTGCTCCAACACACGTGTTACTGTATAAATAAGCCCAATTTTCTTTCTACCTATGGCATTAGATTATCCCCCACATCTCCCCCCTACTAAACTTTTTTTTTTCTTAATAAGGAGCAGATCTGCATTGCAATGAATGTAGGTGGCAATGGTGGATTGAGAAGTGTTTGCAACTACATACAAAAAAGATGTAAAGGGCTGATGGGGGAGCAAACTAGAATTTGCAAATAGTTTTGTTTATCAAAGCAGAAAACTGGGCAGCTGACAATTTTCTGTATTTTAAAAAGGTGTGAAGGAAACGGCCTCATGAAAGCAGCAGATAAGATGACATAATATAGTATGTAGCAGTAACAGTTCTGAATTGTTTTCAATCTGAATTAATATCAGTGCCCACTATTTAATGTACTTGCTTCTTACATTTATCATAATGGGCTTCATTTCCATTAGTTGAAACTGGAACAACAACAAAAAAAGAGAATCTGGACAGGTCTAATACACACTGAAATCAACCATTATTGTACTCAGTTTCCAACAGGACTTGTGGTTTCCAAGTTACCCAGATTTTACTTCCAGGTGAAGCACCCTTAAAACGTAGTAATTGATTTTCCTAAATTAGGTTTTTCTTTCTAGAGACATTTATTGTTAGTGTCCTCAATGTGCACAGAAGTATTGAAGATTTTCTTTTTCTTTCCCCAGGCGATGCATGAGCCGATCCATTAATCCATTTGGCTTTATATATCAGGAAACTAATATTAGCTTTGCTCACATACTAGCTTTTATTTAGGCTTCCCTTTCTCCAGTGTCTGGCCTTTTTGTAGTTTTATTCAGGCTAGTTCCTCTTGAGGGGACACAGACAATTTTTGGTAGATTGGGGGGGGGAAACATGCCAAATGCTCATCGCCTAGGATTTTCCCTTCTCTCCAGTTCTACATCGTCAAATTCACCCATGGTCAGGACAACCATGATTAAACTGGCTCATTTGGCAACTCTACCCATTATCTTTAAAGCACACCTTGTACATATAACTTAAAGCCAAGGCAAAAAAAAACCAACAAAAAATCCAGTAAGTTTGTTGCCAAGCAAGCTTAACTGAAGTACACTCATTGCTTGCAAGTATAAATATGACTTGGAACATAACGTTGTGTTCCATTAGTGCAGTTTGGTTTTTTTTTTTTGTTTTTTTTAGGAGTGTAAGGATAAAAATGCCTTCAGCTTTGTAATGCAACAAACCCTGTTAATTTTCTGTCCTTTAATTTCATGTGGTATATACTGTACCCACAGGAACTTGACCTGTCTAACTCAATGAATTTTTTTTTGAACACAAAGATCAAGAAAGACCAGAGCTGGAAGAAAAAAAATTCACATCAAAATACTTCAGAAATGTTAAATTTTAAGGGCCTAATTGTTCCCCCACTGTAGCCAAAGGAAACTTTGTGTCTCAATGGCAGTAGGTGCAGGGCCCAGCATGCAGCCTTATTGTGAATTTGTTAGGGAGGTGGGTAGACTTTTGTCTAAGGATGCTTTTAGGAAAATGTAGATGTTTGGTTACCATAAGCTCAAGGTCACTATGGAGAATGCAAAGGGTGATGCGGTGAGAAACTGAGGAAAGGGGCTAAACTGTGAAATGAATATTGATTTTGGTATCATCTCTCTGGCTGCGATGCTGAATTCAGAAAGACTGTGGTCACTAGGGAGAAGAGAGAGAAGAGGAAGCAAGAGGCAAAAGACAAATCCAAGTGTGTGGGGGAGCTCACACCATTACAGCCAGACACAAAACATTGAATAATTCCCCATACAAACATTTTACCATTTAAAATCATGGTGTAATATAATTGTAGGGATTTATGTGGACTTTACATGTTCACCTTTTATCTGACAAAAAAAAAAATGAACTTCAATGTAAAGTCTTGAGATAAGTAATTTTTATGGTGCAGTGGAGCATTATTTTGGTTGTTTTTTCCAGTTGTGCGTGTTCAATATCGGTTCAGAAAATAAAGTGTTTTCAGGTTTGAATAAATATTCAAAGGCCAGGCTGGCAATCTCACAAGGATAGACTTTGTTGAGAGTTTTTCCCATATTATTATTATTTGTATTACAGAAACACCTAGCAGCCTCATTCTACCAAATGCTATAGAAACACATTAGAGAGTTCCTACCCAGAGAATTTACATTCTAGTAGACAGCATAGACAAAGGGCAGGAAGGGAAAGCATACCAGGTAGCATGCCAGGTTAAATGACGTGCTCCAGGGCATGCAGTACAGTCAGTAGCAGAACAAGGAATTGGACTCATGTCTTGCAACTCCCATTCCAGAACTGCTTAACTACAAAACCATACCACCTCCTTGTCTGGTCAGAATTAGTAAATCTAGTTGCTAAAATGCTCATCACTGCCAGCTTGTTATTTAACAGTATTAAAATAAATACTGCACTGGCATCTCCAGGGCCCCACAAGGGGTTAAAACAGAAAATATATACTGCAGAACAAAAGTTAAATAATAAGGGGCAGCCCCCATACAAAAAAACTACAATTTAAGTAGCAATGCAATTCAGAATGAGGCAGAGGTCTAGAGGGAGGCAATGTTTTACACCAGGCCAAGGGCTGTCAACCGGGGGTACGCGTAACCCCAGGGGTACTTGATAAGGCCGGAGGGGGAATGCACAGGTGAGCAGGGATGAAGCATCGCCTGCAGAGCAGCATGGGATGCTGCATGGCATCACCCACCTGGCTGGATGCGGGGGGCAGGGGAAGCTCGCCCACGGCAGCTGCTCCTGCTTCACGTTCAGCCACATGCCACCGCCACCCCCCCACTCCGCATTCAGCCACCAGGGGTACACTGATCCAAAAAGGTTGACAACCTCTGGTTTACATTATTAAAGAGCATAATGCACGCACGGAAGGTGGCACACTTAGCATTGCCCATCTTAGTTTCAGGGTTTACTGATACTGAGTTTGACTTTGTAACATCACTAATGTTGCTTCAGCAGGGTATTTGGTATTTATTATTCTAGATTTTTCCCTTGGCGGGGGGGGAAGGAAGAAGATCCATCATTTTAATAGTAAGTGATCCTACTGCAAGAGCTATCAGACCTACTGCATGGACCTCTACCATTTCTAATGCATCACTGCTAAGTGAAAGAGACTTGTATTTGCCGTATTTTATACCTCGCTTTCTCAGAAATAAACTGGAAAAGCCTTCCTAGTGCTACGTCCATAAAATGGGGTATACAGATGAAGCTTTGATTTATAATGGGCTGTGGCATGTGCAACATCTTCATCACTAGTCAATGTGAGAGATATTCCTAATTCAGGGCACCTTTCCCTAGGTCAAAGCATAGATGAGGAAAAGCAAGAGGAAATACTATGTCTAAGGCTTGTCAGGAGGTTTATTAGGGTATGTTAGCACACACAGTACAGATGAGAAGTTCAGGAAAGCAACAAAGGAGTTTCTAAGAAGTTCTACAGCACCAGCACAGAGACATATTCTCAGAGATGTAATTCTGGGTGTAGTTTCATGGATTCAACAAAAAGGACCTCTCTGAGCCCACAGACATTTTCCTTGCTGCATTTCTCATTTCTGCTGCCATTCACAGAGGCTACAAAAGAAGTTTTTAAAATGGTCAGGAAGGTTTTTAATCAGGGTAACTTTTTTCAAAAACTCATCTCCTTGAAAACAGTTGACTCAGCCTTGATCAAAAAAAGCTGTAGGAGAAACCATGAAGCTGTAAAGATTCAACCCACCTTGTTAAAGTTGTAAAAATTGGAAAATGTTAAGCAACCATGGGAAGGGGCTTTCTACTCCTCCTATTAATTAAGTTGCTTGGTTTTTTTGTGGAGGGTGGGAAGTCCAATTTTTCGTAAATAAAAACCTTGTGCTAAGACTGCAAGCACTTTTGGGGCTCTCAAGGCCAGAAGGGTCCATCTACATGGATCCATTTGCAGAAGCGGAGTCCTCTTACCCTCCCGTACTTCTTTTAATATTTCAGAAAAGGAGACATTTATATAGTTGTGTTTGAACTGCACTTTCTAAGTACTAAGCCTCAAACCTGCACATAAATTTTGCACACGCAGTCCCGCTGATTTACTTGTACATAAGGATCTGATCCTTGGTTAGTATATGACTTTACAAACAGGAATACAGACATGTTATCCATGAGGATAAAAATCCACTTCACTCAGATTACAGCACATACAGACAACAGCAAATTAAAAAGGCGCTAACTTGGACTGTACCGATTTTTGATTGAATGTTTTTGTGCTAGAAATGCTGACAGGTTGAAAGCAATGCATTTCATGGAAGACTGTCCATCTTGATGAAATTTTATTTAGCAAAAAAACCCCAGAATGGAGCATTCTGATGAGGTCAAAGACCTTTTTGGAACAGAACCTTTCAGCTTTCCATTTCAAAACAAACTTTGTTCTGTTTATTTTATTTTTAACAAACGTTTTAGAATTGGAACAAGACAATTAGATTACCCCTCAATAATTATCCCTCTTCCCTGGAAATTCATTTCATGAGAAATTTTAAAAGTGTTGCAGCAGAATTCACCACCAAATGGAATACCAAGTTCTGCCCACTAAATTAGCTGCAAGAAAAATTCCCTTCACAAGTGTCCACTTCAGAGTTTCTTGACTATTCCTCATTAATATCCAATTAGATTGACCACAACTCTTATCTGTTATTGCAACTCTGTTATCCTGTAAAAAAAACAAAAAAACTTTTTTATACCTCTCTCATTAATTTTTAAAATGTGTATCAACTACAGCCTCAATTTAGTACAGCACTTAGCCACCTGCTTAAGTGCTATGGACTTCAATAAGACCCAAGCACCTGTTTAAATAGTCTACTGAATGTGAAAGCCTGTTTATATTGTATAAACAATCAAACTGTTTAGCCTTACAAGGTGTGCTTGAAATAAGTCATGTAAATATTTTTGTTGACTGTGGGTTATTTTTAGATTAAAATAATATTTGTGTTGAAAATAGCATATTCCTTTTGATACCGAGAAAAGGAGGTAGTGAAAGATAACTTCATAAAAGAACAGCCTCCAGAGACTGTGAGATCCCTACTACTGTAACAGAAGGTGGGCATTTTACTCATTAGGCTATGCAATCTAAAGGTAACTTTCTAGGGGATTAAAAGGTGCAGGTACTGCAGATATTAACTTAGTTACAGGACAGCTTTGGTGCTGTTCTCTGAATGGCACCAAATGTTATGTTAAAAGGAAAACAAACATAAAAAACAGTAAGAGCTAGGAATTCAGTTTGCTGCCTTTTTCATAACAAGTTCCATGCAATTTATCATGGATTTGCTTCCCATTCACGTATGCAGCATCCCAGTCGGAGTGGAATCCACCTATAGATCTCCTTTCCCTCAAAACCCTCTTGTAGTCAGCTATCCTATTTGCTTCTTACCTGGCTGGTAAACTAGTTATTTTGACTGTTACTGGAACAAACATAGGTTGTGCCCAGTCCAGTGAAATTACAGTCCATTTACCAGATACATTATTCATTTTCAGTAGTCCAAGCTCCCTGAATAAATCCACCCTTAGGGGCTGCTTGTTTGTGGTTTTTTTTGAAACATGTAAGGAAAAAGGAAGTGAGCGTAGTAGGCTCTAACTCAAGCAATCAACAGATATGAGTTTGCCCCATCCCTCTGCATCATGAGGTTTTGGAGTTATTTTTAAAATTTACCTCTTGATTGTTTTAAGCTTTTACTGTTCACTATTTACCACATTTCCCCCTCTGCAATCTGATGCTGGTTAAGAACAGAATGCCATAATGGCTTTTGCCATCAAGTGAGCCGTTTCTAATCTGGCTGGGGTTGCTACCATGATTCCCAAGCTAAGTGTATAGGAATTCATAAATAATGATGTTCCATCAAAAATTAGCCAGAAGACACTCCTTTTTCAGTCGACTTTAGAGAAATGATTTGGGGAGAGAGATGAGAGAGTCAAAACACCCAAGATCAGGTATATGTCAGGTTGATAGAGTTTACTTCAAGTGGACCACTTCCTCTTCTCCAGGTTTATTTTCCAAAGCAAATATTTAAAGAAATGGCACAGAGTTCTCCAATTACCCAAAATTTAAATACAGAAAGGTCTTAACATTTTCCATTACAAATTGAGCTCTGTTGTTGGTGTATTCTCATATTGCCACCTATATTGAGTGGGCCTGATGTTACGTGGCCTTTCTTTACCAGCTAATACGCCAAGCTTCACTAGTTACCCTAATGGTTTCTTGGCATGTTGTCCTTACTCTATAATTTCACTTTTTGGGACTCATGTAGATGGTGGTGGGAAAATAAACCCAAATAAACCACTTCTGCTCCCACTGGCATCAACACAATCACCTCAGCTGCATTAGAGGAAACCATGGTATTGTGATAATTATCTTGTTGTTCTAGTTACACATGGATCTTAAGGGCTTCTTGTTGACTCCACTGTTCAGATCATGGCTCATCTCATTGTACACGATATCAAGTAGAGAGTGGAAAAATCACAGTCCTGTGTTGAACAAGAATGTGAGATTGCTGGATAAATGAGCCAGAGCCACCAAAATCACGCTTCAGACTCAGAGAGGGAATACATTATTGTTGTTTATTATTTATACTGCAGTAGTACATGGGAGCCCCTGTCATAGACATAGCATACAAACTCAAAACAAAGACAGTGTCTACCCAAGGACAGAATCTTTTTCTTCCCCTTCCTGATGCCAGGAGGAGAAATTTTGCCATGGGTGTAGAAAAAAAGAAAAAAAAACAACCAATCAAGCCCAAGTGCAACAACCCTATTGTCATGGTGAAACATCTTTGAGACCTCATAATGCAGCCACTGTTATACAATGACAACAGATTATGCAGCAAATACTATGTGGTTCCCTTCATCACTGTTGATGTAGATGCATCTCTCTCTCAAGTCTTCAAAACCATGTTCTAAAAACTAAGAAGTGGAATTCTGCTGGTCTGTGTCTACTAGCATAACAACGTGTAAGTGCACAGAATAGATACATCCCAAATGCTGAATACAGGACAAGAAGAGCAACTCATGCTATTTACTCTATCATTGGTAGTGACGGGCTAGAGCACTGGACCTTATTTTGCATGGCTTTTTATGGTGTAATGGTATCTGAATGTAATGGTAATTTTTTTTGATCCACTAGCCTGTGTGGGAGAGGGGAAATGCATCCCTTGGAAAGTGACAAGGTGTAAACATTTTTACCCCCTCTGTAAAATATACCAGATTTCCCCCCACATCCAGAAATGGGGAGATGCTCACTGCAGAGAAAAATTAATGAAGACCTTCTGATGAAAACAGGCAGGTGGAGGCTTTAGTGAAGGCATACATTATGGTGCATGTCTTGCCAGCGTTTCTTAATGAATAATATGTGTACTCAGATGAGAATAATATTGATTGAGGTCTGCGGGGAACGGTCTCTAGGAAAGATTTTTATTCTGGGAACAGAGCCCTTTTTTGGAAGATTTTGATCTCTTCCTCCTGCAACCTGTCTCCTCCCCTCTCTTTGTATTTCCCAAATCTACTGCCAGCCAAAAAATGAAAAGCCTGCCCTGCATCTAATGTATCTATCAGATCCAGAAAGGAATTCATATACCAGTACTAAGAGTGGCTGCACCATTCTCCATAGCTGGTAGAGGGCACAGCAGTGTATAATTAGGACTGGATTACTGCATTCAGAACTGGAGCAGAGAGCAGATGTCATGCATTAATATCGGCATTTGATTCCACACAGTTTCCCTATCATGTTTGTAAAACCAGCTTCCCATCCTTTCATGGATCTATCTTTACATTCACCTTCTCAGGTTTTTGTAATACAAGCAGAAAAGGATCAGTAGTAACATAAAAGCACATATAGGGGGAAAAAGGTCTTGATACTCTTTATGATTTCGTGCAGATACAGTCCATTTCATTCTTGATTTCAGGGGTGTTAAAGATGAATTTGGCCCATATGTTCCACCAGGCAGTGGTTCTAATAGAAGAGTTGCAACATTAGTGTTATAGCAAGTATGTGTGTTAAGATAAGCACCAACACACCCACCCAACAAGGAATAATTCATCATTTCAAGTACAGGGTATCAGTTGTTATCCATAGCAGGTATCGGGGTGCATATGCTCTCCACTACATACTTACCAATTCTCCCAAACTTCACCTCCTTCTCACCATATAAAAAAGACGTCAAGTCTAGTGCCATCTAAATTCCATAGAAAGAAACAAATACCTGACTGGCATGGTTTAAAAATATGTAGTTAGCCATATTCATCTGAAGTTAGAAGGCATGACAGTGTGGCGTATTATAGCACAACTCATTCAGAGCTTTCTAGCTTCTGACAAAACAGGCTGTGGCCTATGAAAGCTCAGGCCCCTCTGAATGAGTCTACATGATGCCATGCTGCCCTGCCTTCTGAGTTGACTTAGTCAGAAACGACCCTGTCTTGAGCAGGAGGTTGGACTAGATCAGCAGTCAGCAACCTTTTAAAGCTGTGAGTCAGACTGACCCAGTTCACATCTAGGTGAGCGGGCAGATCCTTGGACCCAGCTGCTACTGCACTGCTGCTTTTCCCTATGGTGTCATAGGGAGAAAAACTGCTGCTGAATGCCACCAAAGCCTCACATTTGTATGCTAGATCCAAATGGCTCTGCAGGCTGGATCTGGTCTACAGGCCATAGTTTACCAGCCCCTGGACTAGATGATCTACTGATCATCCTGCCTCACTCATAAGTCTGTGGTTCTGTATAACCTTACAAAGGGCTTATATTAAGAGTTTCGTGCCATAGTACATTCTCACTCTAAGATCACAGCAACCAAAGCAGAAAAGAGCAGATGTGCTTCATCAACCTCAGACTGCCCCTACCAACTGAATCCAATCCTAAGATAGACAGTCCCATTCTGATGTGCTGCCAACCAGAGGGAAGCTGCAGCTCAGAGAACTAGGTGGTTCTATGCTACCTTTGCAGCCCATTGGAGGTAGATATGAACCTTACCTTATGATGCTTTTAGTATCTAAAAGGTTCTTGCTGAATAATAATGGGATAACTGTAACAAAGTCCCAGGCATGCCCTTCCTACTCCTGACCTAGTCCATAAAGGGTACAGTATTTTATTGGCCCTACAGTATGCAGGGAAATGCACTAAACCCAGCAAGAAATCCAGATGGCCAGCTCTGTAACCCTTCAAACACTAGCTGGTGTATATAAAGGACAGCACACAACCTAGTACTTTTATCACAGCTTTAGGTCAATGGACATCCAAAGACTAACCACAGTCCCACTGCTGTAGAGGCCTTTTTGACATAGAAACTTGTTATACTCTTCAGAGGGTGCATCTACATGTGCCCTGGACTGTGCATTTGGTCCTGCGGAGTCCAAGCAGTGCACAGTTATTTTCAGATGCTATGTCACCATAGTGATAAGCTATGGCAATGTAGCATCTCATGTGCCCAGACAGTCCATACCAATACTTGTTGATAGGGAAAATACCTGGTGAGATTCATGGCTTATCTTTCCTTTACTGCCCACCCAGGTCACTTTAACTCTAGTATCTAATCTGAATTGTGGGGAATCAAGCAAGTTCATCCTGCTGTAGACATAGAGGAAGTCTTAATGGTCTCCCTTTCCTGTAGAATGTTCCCTGCGCAAAAACATACTATGAATAGCATTTTCTATGGCACCATCCATTGGAAACGGCTCATTCTATCCCTTGACACTCAGAATATAGAAACTTAGCTAAGGAACACAAACTTAATAGACCAATAAATCTATAACTGTGTCCCCCATGCTAGATGTAATTTTAGTTTGTTGGATACAAAGAAAGGTAAGTAGCAGCTCAGGTAACACTGAACCAGCATGTCTGCCACTTTTCTTTATAAAATGGAGTCCACTATAAATAGGTTCTAATAGTAAGGATTTTTAAGATGCTATTTCAAAGTTGATATTATGGCAAACAATGGGATTTCCTTCCCTAATCACTAACAGAAACATTGACTGAATGAGACAGTAATCAGGACATGCCATTACATAGTCATATTCTTTTGATCTGTCAACAAATCGCAAAGGCACGTCCACACAAACCCTAAGACAAGAATACATCCTTGAGTAAAGTGCTGGTGCCTGCCACAGCTTTTCATAGACATTAGGGCTGGAAGGGACCTCGGGAGATCGAGTTCAGCCCCCTGCCCAAAGGGCAGGAAGTCAGCTGGGGTCATAGGATCCCAGCAAGATAAGCATCCAATTTACTCTTGAAGGTGTTCAATGTAGGAGCTTGAACCACCTCCGCTGGCAGACTGTTCCAGAACTTGGGGGCTCGGACAGTAAAGAAATTCTTCCTTATGTCCAGCCTGAAACGGTCTTACAGGAGTTTGTGACCGTTCGACCTCGTCATCCCTTGGGGCGCTCTGGTGAACAAACGTTCCCCCAGATCCTGATGGTCACCCTTGATAAATTTATAGGTGGCCATCAGATCACCCCTGAGCCTGCGCTTTTCCAGGCTAAAGAGTCCCATGTCTCTCAGCCTGTCATCGTAAGATCTGTTTTCCTGACCTCTGATCATGCGCGTGGCTCTCCTCTGGGCTCTCTCAAGCTTCTCCACATCCTTTTTGAATTGTGGAGCCCAAAACTGGACGCAGTACTCCAGCTGCAGCCTCACCAAGGCTGAGTACAAGGGGAGAATGACGTCCCGGGATTTGCTCGAGAAGCATCTATGGATGCACGCCAGCATTTTGGTGGCTTTACTAGCCGCAGCATCGCATTGCAGGCTCATGTTCATCTTGTGGTCAATGATGACCCCCAAGTCTCTTTCTTCTGTAGTGCTAACCAACGTAGCACTGCCGAGCCTATAAGGGTGCTGCAGGTTTTTCCTCCCAAGGTGGAGAACCTTGCATTTATCGGTGTTAAACACCATGAGGTTCTCGTCTGCCCATTTGCTGAGCTCGTCCAGGTCAGCCTGGATCACCCGCCTGTCCTCTGGCGTGGATGCTTTGCCCCAAAGTTTGGTGTCATCGGTGAACTTGGCCAGTCCACTCCTGACTCCAATGTCCACATTGTTAATGAAGATGTTGAACAGTATGGGTCCCAGGACAGAGCCTTGAGGGACCCCACTGGTCACAGGGCACCACAATGAGTGACTGCCATCAATAACAACCCTCTGGGTCCGACCACGGAGCCAATTTCCCAGCCAGCGGATCGTGGTGGAGCCAAGGCCACAAGTGGCCAGTTTGGCCAAGAGGTGATCATGGGATACCAGATCAAAAGCTTTTTTGAAGTCAAGATATATGACATCAATCTCTTCTCCCTTGTCCAGGTGATAGGTCACCTGGTCATAGAAGGAAATGAGATTGGTCAAACAAGACCTACCCGCAGCAAACCCATGCTGGCTATCCCTTAGAATATTAGCCTGGGCCAGTCCATCAAGGATGGCCTCCTTAATAAACTTTTCTAGGATCTTCCCCAGGATAGAAGTCAGGCTAATGGGCCTGTAGTTAGCCGGATCCACTCTCCTCCCTTTCTTGAAGATCGGCACCACATTGGCCTTCTTCCAGTCTTCGGGCACTACACCGGAGCGCCAGGAGTTTTCAAAGATCCATGCCAGGGGCTGGGCTATGACGCTCGCCAGCTCCTTGAGTACCCTGGGGTGCAGATTGTCAGGGCCGGCTGACTTGAAGGTATCCAGCTTCTCAAGATGTTCCTTCACGAGGTCAGCATTTATGGAGGGTAGGGGATCCCCCTCACCCAGATTTCCCTGTCCCATAGCAGACATGGGCATCCCATGCGACTGATGAAAGACTGACGCAAAGTACCTATTTAATAGGTTGGCTTTTTCCTGGGCGTCAGTTGTCAGTTGCCCCACCTGGTTTAGCAGGGGTCCAACATTGCCCTTGCTTTTCCTCCGGCTCCCCACATATCTGAAAAAGGACTTTTTGTTGTCCTTGATGCCTGAAGCTAGCTGGAGTTCAGTTGCAGCCTTGGCTTTCCTGGTTTGCTCCCTGTAGGACCGGACCAGTGTGGAGTAATCCTCCTTGGAGGTGAATCCCGTCCTCCATCCTTTGTAGGCTTTCCTTTTTAGCCACAGGAGGTCCGCTAGGTCCCTGGAGAGCCAGGGGGGCTGCTGTGCCTTCTTGCTGCCTTTCCTCCGTGTTGGGATAGATTTAGCTTGTGCATTGAGGATCACTTCCTTGAGAAGCAACCACTCTTCTTGAACTCCCATCTCCCTGGGGTCATGGTCCCTGAGGGCCTGACTGACTAGCCTCTTGAGCTTGTCAAAGTTGGCTTTTCTGAAGTCAAGGACTTCTGTGTTGCTGACTGACTTGCCAGCTTTACGGCGGATGGTGAAGGTGATCAGCTCGTGGTCGCTGTCACCCAGCTTCCCATCGATCACTAGGTTGCCAATTAGGTCGTCCCCCATAGCCAGTACCAGGTCGAGCAGCGCTTTGCCTCTCGTTGGCCCATAGACTTCTTGAGGCAGGTAGAGGTCATCCACGCACGAGAGAAAGCTTTGCGACCGCTCGGATTTTGCTGAGTGATCTTCCCACGAGATGTCCGGGTAATTGAAGTCACCCATGACAACCAAGGTCCTGAAGCAAGTGGCCTCAGTCAGTTCCCGGGTGAACTCCTGGTCAAGCTCAGGACTTTGAGTGGGAGGTCTGTAGTAGACTCCCACCGTTGTGTCCCCTGTGCCGTATTCCCCACGAATTTTTACCCAGAGGGTCTCTAGCTGTCCATGCTGGTTGCCAACATCAGCTTGCAGGGACATGTAGCTTTCCTTGACATAGAGAGCTACACCCCCGCCCCTTTTGTCAACACGATCCCTCCTGTACAGGGTATAGCCCTCTATACCCGTGGTCCAGTCATGGGTGGAGTCCCACCAGGTCTCCGTTATCCCAATGACATCATATTTCTTTGCACTGAGCAGGAGGACGAGCTCGTCCTGCTTGTTGCCCAGGCTTCTGGCATTAGTGTACAGGCAGGCAAGTGTGCCCTTGGGGGCTCTTGCCTTGCCCACAGATTGTGCCAGGGCTGGGGCAGGGGTGGGCTCCCTTAAGTGCCTTGGTCCACTGGCTTTGCAAGGGTCGCTCTGCAGGCCAGCAGTGGCAGTAGTCCCCCCATCCCCCAGCCGGCTTAGTTTAAAGCCCGGTGGAGCAGGTCAGCCAGCCTGGCTGAGAAGAGCTTCCTCCCCAGGGGAGAGAGGTGGAGGCCATCTCTTCCCAGCAGCTCGCTGCCTCTCTCTCCAAAGAGCGGGGTGTGGTCATGGAAGCCAAAGCCTTCCCGATGACACCAGCGCCGCAGTCTTTGGTTCACTGCGTGGATCCTCCTCTCCCTCCTCAGCCCATAGCCCGAGACTGGGAGGATCGACGAAAACACCACCTGAGCTCCCAGACCCCTAAGCCCCGCTCCCAACTCCCTGTAGCACCTCATGACCTGGCTGGGGGTGCTCCGAGCCGTGTCATTGGTGCCCACGTGAATAAGGAGCATGGGGTAGTGGTCTGTGGGCCGGAGGAGCTGTGGGATCCTCTCCGCAATGCGGGCCCCCAGGAAGCAGCAGACTTCCCTGGCTAAGGGGTCGGGGCGGCAGATTGCCCCCTCGGTCCCCCGCAGGATGGAGTCTTTCTTCAAGCAGAGGAGAAACTTGCTTAGTCTAAAAAGGCACAACACACAAAACCGTGTCCACAGTGAGAAGTACTGTGTCCAGTTCTGGGCACCACACTTCAACAAGGACAAGCTTGAGAGAGGCCAGATGGCATGCTGTGTAAGACTGATCGTACAAGGAAAGGCCAAGGGATCTGGGACTCTTCAGCCTGAGGAAAAGAAGGCTGAGAGGGGACCTGGTAGCAGGTTACCACTACACTAGGGGAGTAAATCAAGGGCTCAGTGAGCAACCGTTCACCAGGTCATCCAAGGGGAAAGTCAGGAGTAATAGCCACAAACTCCTGGAAGATCGATTCAGACTCAACATCAGGAAAAGCATCTTCACAGCCAGGGTGTCCAGACTGTGGAATAAGCCCTCTCCAGAGGTAGTGCAATCACCTACCCTGGTAATCTTCAAGAGGAGATTAGACAGTCACCTTGCTGGGGTCACATGACCCCCAGTTATCTTTCCTGCTTGGTGCAGGGGGCTAGACCCCATGATCTTTTGAGGTCTCTTCTGGCCTTACAGTCGATGAAACAATGTTTTTAGCTAGGTTATCGCTCTGCTTGGAGCAGCCTGGTTCTAGAGAAGTTGTTAGAAATAGTCAAACTTATGTGTTTGTTTTGGATAATTATTAGTTCAGGTCCACTCAGAACCACTCCCCCACAAAGGTCAAGGTTCGGGAAACCTGGAAAGAGATTCTGGATCATTTCCATTATCGGCAAGTCTTCACTCACCCTTCCACTTATTTTCTGCATTGTTCAGATCGCTTCAGTCAAAACCCATTTTCTCACCACCTTGCTGCAGATAAGATCAACTTAGGCAGTCGTATTCTTGTTTCTAGCAATTTGTTTTCCAGACAGTGGCAGGACTCTCAACAGGAATCTTGAATAGGAACAGGGCCCTTCAAGTAGTTCAGTAGAGACCAGGTGGGGCAGTCTTTACAATAAGGTATTTCTTGAGTCAGATGCTCAGATGAACATTTTTCCCCTCTTTGTTTTTATCTACATTTCTGTATAGCACCTGAAAGGTACAGTGAGACACACAGAGAAAAACTGACCATATATGTAACAAGGCCTTGCATAGACTCTAGCATTCAACTAACATTATAAAAATGGCAACACAGAAAAACTGGAGCTACTGACAAACATTTTCACCCTATTATGGTGTGGAAGTAGTCAGACCTCCTCAGGTAGCCCACTAATGACTACATCAGTTTGAAATAAACATTTGTTTTCGGTAAAGCTACTATGCCAAACAGCTGCTAGGATCAAGATACCACTTAAGAAAACTGAGCTACAACTTTGAAGCATTTCAGAACAGATTTAATAGTGGAGCCTTTAAAAATAAAGCACAGAGCTCAAACTGTTCTGCCTGATGCCTTAAATGTGGATTCACTCTACAACACCCTTGCAAATGATCTATAATGCTTTGCATTGCTAGTATATCAAATTTGCATAAATATACCTCAAATATTTATAGTTGATAGATATAAATGTGCATTTAAAAGGTGAATAGCAGAAGTACATTATATACCAAGCTCTTACACAGCCTCTAATGAATTCAAATAATCACACCATAGCTTATTAAATTAAACATTAGATGGATAAAATATAGCTTACCATCAACTCTAAGCACTAAAATACTCTTAGAGGGGACTGTTCCTGCCAAAAAGATAGTAGCAGAGAACAAGAGCACTCAGTTGAAATGTTGCTCTAAGATTAGTGCCACAGAATGACTAACAGTAACGCATAGAGTATTTTTTAGAACAGGAGTTTTTGGAAAACTCTTCGTGAGTACATGAATGCTTGTACTACGTATCTCTCTAATTTAGTTAGTCTATAAGGTGCATATCTACCCTGCCTACTATTTCATTCCAGGCTTTTGTCCTGTAACTTTGCAAGCAAAGCACAAAGAAGAAAAGGAACAGCAAAGATCCAACTCACACTGAGACCTTAGAAATCCCACCACCACCAAAAAAACCACATCTCAGTAGTTTTTGATAATTCTTTCTAAATGAGAATCTAGTTACTAAACAGCAATAAGGCAGCTGTGCGGTTTGGGAGGAAATTTCTGGGGTCAATCCCAATGAAAAACTGTTTTATGCCTACAAAGTCTAGGCAAGAAAGACTGATCAAGATATTTTAAGCAGCGCAAAGATCTTACCCAGAGTGGTATGATATTCAGGATCAATTAAATGTCATCTTAAGTATTTAACCGAACCATTTTTATGTGTGCGGAACAGTTAACTGGAAGGTGCCAAACAAAACTTACATTTAAAATTTGTCATTGAGTTAATCTCAGGAGATTATCATTTTTGACAGTGGGTTCAGAAAGCTTCCAGTACCACAGACTCTGCTAAGTCTGCTTCAGGAACACTACAGCAAGCCAAAGAAAGAAGATACACAGGGGAAATTCACCAGTCTCAAGAGCAAATAACAACAAAAGTGTTGCAATTAAGTCCAAAATAATGCAGGTGGCATCACATGAGGGGGTCTTAGCCAAATGATTCACAGCAAGAGCATTAAGAGAGTTTGTTCTAGTTTCAAGCAAGGAAAAAAGATCCAATTCCCCCTCCCCCCACGTGACAAGTTAATTTGCAGCATGTCATAAAGTGATATAATGAACTACATGCCCTTCCTTCAACAAATGCTTTTCCTCAAACAAATATTATTTGGCATTTCAGACAGTTTAGGGAAGAAAGAGGAAAACGAGGACAAACTGGAAAGATGATCTTATAATTAAGGCAGTGGACTGGAACTCAGGAGATTTGGAGGTTTTTTCCTGGCACGGCTGCATGTTTCCTATTTGACTTTTAGCAAGTTAGTTAAGCACCTAAAGATGCAGACAGGAGTCTAGTGGGATTTTTTTAAGAGTGCCTACACAAGTGTTAAGGGCTAGATCCACAAAAACAATAGGAACATAAGTCTAAAGTTTAGATCCACAATCCGATACTGAGCTGTTACCTAACCTTAGCAGCACCTGAAGACTGTGGGTACCAAAAGATAGTGAAAAGAGTTGCCCTATGCCCTTCTAATAGCTCAGAGTACATACTTTTGAGGCAGGTTCAAGTCGCTCTTCTGCCTAGAGGTATTTGAACCTATGCCTCCCACTTCCCATTTAAGTACTTAAATACTAGGCTGTAGGCTGTTCTGTGATGGGAGGGGTTGCCCTGCTGACAAGGCCCTATTTTTAATGAACTAATGGAACAGTAATTGGCCCACTGAGAACACATGGCTCAAATCTAGTGTTTATGGTGCTTATGTGAGAGATGGAGAATGTGGGTTTGAATACCTCCAAGAAGAGTGGAAATAGGCCTTCAGTCTCCTGTAGCCAGGATGACTGCTTTCACTGTTGAGTAAGTTCACAACAAGTGAGGAGTAGTAGCAGATCTTGGTTGGAAAATTGTGAGCTGTACTTGGGTTTTGAAAAAAGTTGTCTGAATCATTTTTCAGGGGAGGGTGCACGGCTGTGAATCCTGAATGGATGGACGGACTTCTCAGTAGACTCAGAGAAAAGTTGAATTTAAGGCACAATTCTGTCATCACCATTGACTAATGAGGATGGCTCCCTGCTCACTGCACTGAACATCATAGTGCAAATCTCCTTGAGCCAAGGCACCTTTGACCTCCCCCACTTCAGCACCTTTCTGCATGTTTAAGTGTCAAAACACCTTTAAAAATTTAGCCCATAGCGCTCTTTTCCAAAAGCACTGAGCACCAGTAGAACCTGTTAACCTCTGCTGGAGCTGAGGGTGCTCAGCACTTCAGAAAATCAAGCTCTAATATTTTTTTGTCTTCATTTCCTCATTGGTAAAAATTGAAGAAGTAGCATTTTCAGAGTTACGGAACAGCTGAGAGGTCCAAACCAGGATCCAGGCATGCTTATGCCGGACAAATATAGTCCTTGTCTGAAAGAGTTTGCAATCTAAATTCTGTATCAGAGCCAGGAACTGAAGTTCTGATCCCTGTGCCTTAATAAAAGGACTGTTCCCCAGAGGGATTTTGAGACTAAATTAATTAATCTTTGTGAGGTATATGTGTACAAGAGGGATAAGTCTTCTAGTGTTGTTTAAAAATATGGACTGCTTGCAAGTCTGAACAGATGCCAGCAGGCT